>NC_067285.1:107143651-107786151 GCF_020740795.1 Apus apus | reverse complement strand
GCAAACGACAGGCTCAGGCAGCATGGAAGTGCTCTGTTGGCTTGGCTTGGGCTGTATCTGTCAGTGCTAGCTTTCCAGGAGCTGGTCAAGGGTGGATAGTGTCTCCTCATAACTCCATGGGGGAGTGCAGCCTGAGCAATAAATGAGGGAGTATAGATTAATAAAGGATATTACTAGTTAACCACCGCTGCATGTCAGGGAATTGTGCCTTGTCTAACTGCCCCTCGGGGGGCATTTTCACTCCTCTCCTGGGAGCATAGGTGCAATGGCATCAAAATGCTTTCAGAACAGAGCTGTTCAAGGGCAGAGGTGAGTCATGGCAAGTATTGAGGCAACTTCTGAGCAAGAAATGTGAGACAGGGAAGCACAGATCTTCCAGAGAAGTGGGGCTGTATCTGTCTATAGACTTGGGCAGTAAGTTTAGAGTTTAATTTTCAGCTCATGTATATCTACATATACACATGGATATATGAAATATGTGTGTATCCGATTATTCCACTTCAGGCAGATCAGCTGGGGAAGGGGGTTGTTATTTGTTTGACTTTCAGGTCCTTGTGACATGGGGTGAGTCAATGGGAGAGCACCAGCAAACAGCGATCTCCCACATCTAGTAGCTGCAGAAAATCAGCCCTTCTCTAGCTGGGTTCTTAACTAGGGATTTTTGATCCTTGACTTCAGTAACTTGCCTTTTAGAATCTTGAGGGGGAAAAAAAATTAAAATATTTATAAAATAACATTTCTTGAAACTCTTCATTTTTATTTAACTGAGACATTGTGATATCCCCAGGAAAATCAACCCCTACTACTTGTGGGAATGAGCAGCTGGCTCCACCTTGAGCAGTACCAAAAGGATATGTGAGTCTGCCAGGGAAGAAATGTGATGACAGAAATCACAGTTCCATTACCTGTGACTCATTCCCTGCTGAATTCACATCCTTACCACCCCTAACACACTCAGTTTATACATCTTTAGCCCAGAAGACCTTGTTGACTCTTTGTTGTTTCTTTTTTCTCATCTTTTTGTTGCATGGTTTTGTGTGCAGTGTTTGATTTTGGTTGGATTTTGTTTTCCTTGCTGCTATTTGTGCTCCCTGTCTTGGGAAGATGGAGTCCTTAGCGCCTGTGTCTTCAGAGCCCCAATTACTGTGAAGCACTATTGCAGGCAAAGGTCAGCCTGAGACTTAGGCCAGCACAGTCAGAGCCAGGTTTTAAAATCAGAAATTTGTAACTCCCTAACGAATGTTCTCTCCTCTGATCCCACAGACCTTTTCCTCTGCTATAGGTAGCTCGTCCTACAGGCATTTTCCAGCAAATTGCTTTAAATTCTCCACTGTGTTCATTATAGAGTGTCAGTTCATTAAAGGGTAAACTCCAGCGCCGCGGCACTTTGCTCAATCAGCACCTGGGGACTGGTTACCTGATCTTGCTTTACCAACAGCACTTAATCGGGTGTTCAGAATGATGCTGAAAGGCTAACTTTGTCAGCCACCTTTTAATAAATTATGTGGAAAAGACCAGACCACAGGGGATTTCCACCTTGGTGTTACTCGTGTTTACTTACACAATGTTAATTTTGGGTTGCTACAGTCTCAGCGCTCCTGTTATTTTCACACAGTGTGACTTCATTCTGTGCAAGAGGGGATGACATCAAGTACAGATGGGGAAGAAATGCAACACTGTTAAACCTCTGAAGCAATTGTAAAAACAGATTTAACCCAGTAAATCAATAATTTGATAATTACTGAGAGCTAGCTGACCTCTGTTTAAAATACAGGAATAGCAGGGAACATGCCCCTAATAGCAATGAATTCAATAGTTTGCTGTAGTTTTTTTTATCCAGGGTGCAATGTGAGCACCTCCAAATGGGGGGGCAAGCCAAAATGTGAAATAACAGACAAAACTGAGGAGACAAGTTTAAAAAAAATTACTCTTTCTTTAGCTTGATGGCTTGTTTGTCCAATAAAAATGTAAATCTTCTCCAAGCTTTCAGGTTTATACAGTATCATGGTCTTTTCTGTAATGGTAAAGGTAGTTCTGGCCAGGAGATGGCTCTAAAAAAGATGGCTCCTGTAAAACTTGTGGTGCAAATATAATTTACTTTAAATTTAGTACACAACCCTGGAAGTCACTATTAGATCTCATAAACCTTTACACAATAATAGAAGCATTTCCATATTTTTTAATCTTTGTATCTCTGTTGAAAACTTCAATAATAATGAAATGTATTAGCTCTTTCTAAAGTTTGGTAGTCATCCCTGGGCAGCTGATCCCTTGGGAATCTTAAGGCGTAGACACATTCTAGGAAGTGACTGAAGGATTCAATGGAGGCCTTACAGATTGGTTCCTGAACAATGTTGCACTTCTAAGACACAGCACAGGAGAGGTATTTTGAGGAGAAACATTGAAAAAGTGGTGAAGGACAGGGTGGGTTTTTTTTTAATGCAATAAACCATTAGCAGAATAGATGGGTCCTTGCTGCTGAGTAGGTCAAGAAACTTGGATTTGACTCAGTGGTAAAGGGAATTCACTAAAGATACTGACAGTAACTTTTTAGAAGGTTAGGCAGCAATCTAATCCGTGGTCTTTTTTGTTGCTGTTTTCATCTGTATCTGCAACACTATATAACTTTCTAAAACATTATTGATGATCTGCAGAGAGCTGTGGGTGTAGTGGTGCTTCACCATCTACATTATGAGCCATCACCCTGATTCTGCATACACAAGACATCACCCTGACTCAATGTTCCCAGCACCACCCTAGGTGGCTGTTTACAGGAGCAACGTGTGGTAAAGGAGGGTGCTGTTGCATCCAAGAATAAAAGTCAGGAAGCACAATGCCTTCTTTGATTTCCTTATATTTCTACTAGGAACTGCTCTCTCCCAAGACCTACCCTGGCAGTGCCACCAGTGTTGAAGGAACTGAGGCATGATGAAAACTCCAGGTCTCTTGCACCCATGCCTTGCAAGGCTTGTTTGAGCCTGCCTGTTCCCTAAGGGAAGCCCCAGCTGGGTCAGTCCTGCGTGGCTACCCTGTGGAATCACCATGTGCTTTGACTTGATCCCCCTGGAAGCATAACTGATCAGGGTTAGATTACAATGCAATTTGGGTTGAAACACTGACAAAATGCCCGCTAGTTTTTATGGCCTCATCATGCATTGTTGTGGGTAATCTTTCAACTACAAGTAGTTACTCAAGTCTGATGTTCAGTTTTTCTGTGACGTGGGTAGTCATTTAGAGTGAGATTTAGATGCCTGAGATCTCTGTGCAAGTGTCATTTTAGATGCTTCAGGGTATCTGAAAAGCACAGGTGGGCCCAGTAGATAGGACAGAGGACCCACAGAAGGCCCATTGCTCCCTGGAATGGCACCTGGAGGCAACGTGTGTTGCCCTGAGATGTATAAATTAGCACTGAGCATGAGTATTGCTTCCTTGCAGCATAAAGTGACTGCAGTTGTATTTCTATTCTCAAATGCCTTTGTTTTTCTTTGAATTAATTATGCAAATAATGGCATTATGTAAGGCAACATGGAATCAGGTAGATTCTTATTAGCCAGTACTTTTGTGCTATGGATGCTCTGTACTCAGTGGTATTTCAGTAAATGAAGACAGAGAATTTTAAGTTAAAGCCTTCATAAGAAAGGATGCAAAATACATTCTCTCTTCCTTTTCATGCCCTTAGGACCATTTTAAATCTCTTGTGATCCCTCAAATATTTGTTTGAGAGGCGAAAAAACAGATTTGAACATATTAAAAGGTATATAAAATGTGTCAAACTTTTCAGAAAACAGGCTTGAAAATTAAAATGTACATAAAATGTGTCAAGCTTTTGAGAAATTAGTCTTGAGAACATTTGTTTTCCTTTTGTAATGTTGTCTGTAAATCCTGCATGATTTTCTTTTATGCAGACACTTGATCAATCAGAAGATCAAGTATGGAATGGGGAAATAAAAAAAACCACAAATACCCAAAACAAATAATGAAAGCAGCTCAGCTCTTTTTCCCTTACAGTCTATTTTTAAGTATGAAAAATTGCAGCAGCTAGACTTTTCTGGAATCTACTGTGTCTCCTGTATTTGATGCCTTTTCTCTGCATAGTAATGTGTCTTTAAAAAAAAGAAAGCAAAAAAAAAAAGCACTGATATATGTTACAAGGAGTGTATCTCTTTCACTGAGACAGAACATTTTAATTTCCCGACACCTTTTAGTGATTGCTTCAATTTCCAAAGATTTTGATAAAATCATGTGGTTTTAGAGTATCAGGATTGAATACCCTGCTCAGGCAGCAATTTAATGAAATGCTGTAGTTTCACAGAATTTCATTTGACATAACCTAGCTCAGAGGTCTAATAAATGCAGTGTGATAAATGTTGGAGCTACGATTGTAAAAATATACTTGTAATTGGGTTAATATGCCTTAAAATACTACCCATCAGTTATCTTTCTTCTCGCCGTTATACGGCTTGCACTGTAAAGATGAAGCAATGCAGTTTACCCTTTCCCCCTGCTATCTCCTTTTCTTTCCTGCTTTTGTAAGAGTTCCTTTTTTTAAGCATTTGATTATAGCAAGCTGCACATACTCTTCAGTGCTACAATCCTTCTTCATCCCCTGGAAGCTTTTCCTAAGGTGCTTTTCATAGCCGACTGGGAGGAATTTAAGAATGTAAGACAAACTCTTCAAAACAAAAGGCAAATATAAATAAGCATGCAGAATACAACACAAGCTGCAAAGGTAGGTGTTGACAAGTATTATTTTCCTGTAGTGTATCAGACCTGTTTCAGTAATAAAAAATAGAGGTATCATAGTTAGGAGATTAGAACTAGCATTACAGTTTGACCTTCTAATTGTCAGTAGGGTGTGTGCAGGGGTGTGTGTTTGTGTGCACACACACGCCTGTGTTATATCTCAGGGATGCCATAGGACAGAAACTCCTCTGCTGCAAACTGGTACTTTTGCATACTGTACTTTAGGACAGAGAGTCACAACTTCTCTTCACCTACATTCTGATTTTTTTCCCCCAGATTGGAGATGCTCACACACAAATTAGAATTTCAAGGACAACTAATTAATTTATAATTATTATTTCAAGCAACAAGCTAGTATAGATACCTCCTGCTGGAGTCTGGAATCCTTTGTTAGACTTTGAAAATAGCTATGTGGTGATGTATATCTGTAGCTGAAATTTCACTGTGTGAAACTACTGCCTCTGGGGATGTGTGCATGCCTCGATGCTCACTGGCCCTGCAGAACTGATATGAATAATATTGTGTTTATAATTTTGCTCTATATACATTGCTCATATGTATATGTGCAGTGCATTATGCAAACAGTGCACAAGGCAGGGCTGACTTGCTGTCCTTTCCATAGCATTCAGCTTGGAAGGAAGAGTTAAGATGAGGGAGCAGAGCCAGGACTGAGATCCTATCTGCTACACCATAGAGGATAACAGGTGAGGGAGTGGAGAAGCTTCTGAAGCCAGAAGAAGATAGTGAGCAGCTATTTGACAAGCTAACCAGGAGCTCTAACAAGGGCAGAAGAAAATCAGCTTGTGCTCTACATACCCTGGGGGTAGCCAAGCCATCACTCCCACCTAATGGCCAAGGATTAAAGAGGCATGTAACAGCTGTAAGGGTTGGGCTAAGTCCCTACCTTTAACAGTACAAGTTCACACATTTTTTTTCTATCGCTGCCTTCTCAGTGGTCAGTGCCTCCCAAGGCCTAACACCAAGCAGTAAGGACAACTTCTCATTTGCACTGAGTCACATCTATCCTCGGAGAGGGTTTTTTCTCCACTGAACTCCAGCTATTTGACTGAGATGCTTCTGTTTGCCAGGCAGCCTCACCCCCTCCATAGTCACAGGAAAGATCTGTACCTCCCAAAGGCAATTCACCCTGTCCCAACACTGCTCTGAGATGAGCAGGATAAACCATAGAATCATTTAGGTTTGAAAAGACCCTTAAGGCCATAAAGTCCAACCATAAACTTAACATTGCAAAGTCTACCACTGAACCATGTTCCCAAGAACCAAATCTGCTCAGCATTTGAATACTTAACTAACAAGTGACAGGACAAGACAAAACAGCCCCAAGTTGTGCCAGAAGAGGTTTAGGTTAATTATTAGGAAAAAATTTCTTCCCCAAAAGGGTTGTCAAGCAGCGGAGTAGGCTGCCCAGGTAAGCAGTTGAGTCACCAACCCTGGAGTTATTTAAAAGGTGTGTAGATGTGGCACTTTGGGACATGGTTTAGTGGTGGACTTGACAGTGCTAGGTTGTACTGGATGATCTTAAAGGTCTTTTCCAACCAAGACAACTCTATGATTCTATGGCTTAAGCCAGCTTTGGTTGAAAGAGGCAGGTTCCAGCCCACCATAGCTACAAGCAAGGGGTAGAGCAGGAAAATCGTAGGGTGTGAAATTAAATTAAATTAGATTGAAAGAGTGCAGAACACTCAGCATTTCTCCCCTAGTGAAACTCCACTCTCCCATCTCCTGAGTCTTCGGCAGCAGATGCTAGGCTGGAGAAGACCTAGGGAGCTTCTTCCACCCCTCATTTCCATGGCTTTTTTGAGCTTTGAAGCCGGTCTCCTGCCTTTCTGCTGCTGTCACATATCCCGGGAGCACATTTACGTTTTCTGAATAGGGCAATTAGTGCTCCCTCCTTTCCCTGGGTCACTCGCACCTGGTCTCTGACATTGGTGCCTCATCAGTACTAATGGCCCAGCCATCAGTGGTGATTACTGGTCATTGTTTCTCTCCCAGTAACCCCCCTGAGTGGCAGAAGCACCCCCTGTCTTCCCCCCAGCACAGAGCCTGATGTTTAATAGCCCAGTTTAGTACCAGAACCTCTGAGTACATAAATAAAACCAGACAAGACCTACCTATATTTTATATGGCTATTGAGAGACGAATACACGCTTTTTTTGATTATGATTAATGCTGCTGTTTATTATTTTTATTGCAGTAGTGGTTTAAATATCACATCCTATCTAGGTGCAGAACAAATTTATTGGAAAAAGATGGTGTCTGTTTCAGGCAGATGATAGCCCAGAGCATCAGAGCACTGAGAAGCTGGAGCAGCTTTCTTCTTGAACAAATAGATAGCAAGAAAAACGAAGGACTTTTGAGTGGGAGTTCAAAATTTTGTAATGTTATATATTAGGTACCTACATGGTCCTGGTTATGCTGACTTCAGAGAACATTTTTAGCTCTATGTGCTTATGTTCTTCCGGGCAGGAACCACTGTCCTTTCTGCACATCATGCACCCTGGTGTCTGCTGTATTGAAGAAGAATGTGCTCTGTTAAAGAGAAGAAATGGTTTTAATATTATACCTTTTTCACTCTGCTGCTCTGTTAAAGTCAGATCGTGTGAGCTGTGAAGGGTTAAGGTCCTGGTACCTATGAGTAAAAGAAGCAAGGATTCATTGTCATTTTGCGCAGTCATTTATTTTGGCACATAAAAGAAAAAGGACTCATCTGTGAATTTGCTTTCAGCCTCAGCCCAGTCGAGAAGCAATTTTTTAGCCAAGTTCAGCTGAAAACAACTTTGTTCTTCCCGATTGCCTTTGAGCTTCTTTATTCAAGCCATGCACCCACACCCAAAAAACTTCCTCCTGGCAAAACCACTCCTCCTGTGCTGTCCAGAGCCTGATTGCAAGTTTGGGACCAGAAAAGGTTTCCAGTCCTCAAAGGGTATTGAAATAATGCTCATGAAGTTGGTTAAGCAGCTAATCTTCTCGGGGCTTTTCTGGAGGGAACCTGTTGTTTTTTTTCTGAAATTTATGCTGGTGTTAATTTAAATTGTCTCACAATGGTTGTCTGAGGTCCAGCTCTCTGGTCCACCTGCTAATTCAGAGATAATTAAGTCCTATGTAAGGGCTTTTTAAAGTCTTTCCTGCAAACTGTGCCACAGAATTTGTGCCTGACCCCTATGTTGATTTGGATTTTACCTTTAATGAATAATGTTATCTGTATTATAGCTGTCACAGATGAAAAAACAACTTCTACAGATGAGTGAATCCATTTGTTGGTTTATGGATCCCAAATCCTCCTGGGTAACAAATCCATCTGTCATCACTGAATGCTTGTGTTTTATTTGGTGCTGTGAGTCAGCTGACAGGTATTAAAATGCACATGGAAGTAGACAGATCTTTGCTGACTTACCAGCAGAGGAGGCCCATGGGTGTTTTTATTCCAGTGCATGCAATGAAATAACATCAAGTCAGGAAATCCATTCCTAGGGAATAGTACAAATTGTCTGAGCTAGTAAGACACCAATATTTGGTCCATAGGCCTTTGACCTAACCATGTGCCTAGGTCACCCTACCCCAGTGTTTGCTTCCTTTTCCTTACTGCTCTTTTATTTCCAGTTGGTTGCATCTCAGGAAAACTGCATTTTGTGGGCCAGTGTCTTCTGTTACTCTTCTTTCTTGTTCTCTGTCTTTACTCCTCTCTTCTCAATTCCTTGTTAATACAAGTGCATCTCAGGAGGAGCCAAATAAAAAGTTGCTGGTAAAAAGCTAACTAGAGGAAATACTGTTGTAGTAATGTGGGAATTTCTTTCACTGTGATGTTTCCACTGAGACAAACCAAATTTCTAGGTATGTGTTCAACTTTATTCGATGAATACTATAATACTCACTTTAGACAGTTAAGGATCAACTCATCATTGGTGACTAGTACCATCCAATATGCTCCAGAGCACCCAAAATATGTTATTGTGCAATTAAACTGTGTCCTTTGGATGAGCGGAAGAGATGTTAATCCCATGGAGCTTTAGGCACCTACCCTAATTAGTTCCAAAGCTCCTCCTGGGATCTCTCTAGATGCTGGGACAAAGCAGCCCAACTTGCTTCTTGCTCTGCATTACTGTCAGAAGAACTTGTGAAACCAAAGAAAGTCCAGTTAACTAAGTGAAGTATCTAAAGTTGGTGTGAACAATCCCTGATTTGGCCAGGCAATGCACAGAGATCATCTAACCTAGGTTGCACTGTCTAAAGTAAGAGCAAATTAATGCATTATCTGAAAAAGTTAAGAGCTCAGTGTGAACAGTTTGAAGATAAGATCTGCAAGGCCACAAATTTTTACAAAGTTGTGCTAAATCTTTTCTACACGGGTATTGGCTCAGTTTTGGCCATCTGTGATCAGTACCTGGTGTCTTGCAGAACCAGGTGGAAGGAGAGTTGTCTTCCTGCAGAGACAAGCTGACCCACAGACAGACAGGGAGCATATAAACCCCTAAAAAATCTAACTGCCCCAAATCCTGGCCTTTTCAGACTTTCTACTTGGGTTGTTTTACCAGTTACTCTCTTTCAGTGGCTGAATTTTGAGTAAGAGAAAGCCCAAATGACCCACTCAGAGATTTGCCCTTCCTTGCTGACCTTTAAACTCAAACAAGACACCCCTATCCTAAGAACAAAGATTCTCTCTCCTTTTGTAGAATCCATCTCATCCTTACAATCCCTGAATGTACAGCTTCTTTATTACTGCTGGTTATTGTTTAAATAAAGCATGCATTCTGGTAAATAGCAATTGCTCAAACATAAGCAGCTTTAAAGGCAAGAAGTAGACCTTCCAGTCTCTAGATGAAGGATGATTTGAAATGAATTGATGTGTTCTGACTGGTGAGTCAAAATAATTCAGGGGTTTTTTTCCCCCCAGTGTTAAACCAAGTCAATTTTTTCAAACCATATTTGATATCTTATTGTTTATTTTCGGTCAGCAGACAGCAATTTTCAAGAACTGCTCTTGATATACAGCTCAGATATCTTACAGGTCACATGTCATTCAAGAAAGGTCAATGATTCATTTAAAGTTTCATCACTCTTCACATAAACAGGCAAATACCATTTCATTCACAGTGCAGGCTTTTGTGGGGGTGATAGGCCTTGGTTCTAACAAAGTCTATGTAATCTTATTCCCTGCCTAAGAAAGAGGGAATTGACATTATTTTCATTACCTTATCATATATCTCGGATGCTCTCCCAGTAAAAGTATGTGCATCTAAACAGAATTTCATTTAGGGTCAATTCTAAGGAGTTTTTTAGAGCTCTGTTTCTTGCCCTGATTTTTTTCCAATGAGGTAAAACCTGAAAAAAGTGTTATAGGCTTGTACCTTCCTGGCTTGTTCAGTCCAAATACCTAGAGGCAAATATTACAATTGAGCAATAGTGTCATATACATCATTGGCAACTGATTTGTTACTGTTTGCTAGAATTAGATCAAGATTTTCCCTGTTGTTGAGTCCTCTAGGAATAACACCTTCAGTAGAAAATAAACAACTTTCTGTTATCCAAGCAATAATACCTGGTTTAATTAAACCTAAAAGGCTTTTAAGAAAAAAAATTGCAGTTTTCATAGGGTAAGTGATTTGTTTTCTATTTTCTCTCATTGCTGTCCTCAGTGTACAATTGCAAACTAGTAATTTCACTGAGTGGTCTTCACAAAATAAATAATAATGCCAGCTTCTCTGCCTGGATCTAAAGGAACATGCCTAATCATCACCTTGAAACAATTTAATTTGTATTTTAGAAGCAAGTTTCTTAACAAGAGAGATAAGATCGATATATTAAAAAAAAAGAAAAAGTAATAACTTTTTTATATAAAATTAAAGTTTTTGAAATACAATGCTGACTACTGATGTCCTTCTACTATTGAAGATCTCTTGATGCAGAATTGAAACAAGACATTCAACTGCTTTATCTGGGGCTTTGACTGAGTTAAGCATCAAATGAGACTTCATTGTGTCTGGGGGCCTAGTTCCTGCACAACAGTGTTTTGGTAGACACCTGCAGCATCTTTTGGAGTCCAAGTGCTCTTCAACATCTCTCCTTTCTTGCTCAACACCACTCGTGACCCTTTATGGCTATGGGGACATGGGCACTGAGAAGGGTTTGAAAACTTCATTCAGTACCTTCTGTCTCATTAGCTGTAAAACATCTGTACAAATCTGTCAGTCTCTACAAGTTTGTAAGGAGAGTGTCCTCAGCTGAAGAAGACATTTGCAGTGTGTTCTGCACCAACCAATTATAAGTGCAAAAGTCTGAACTGCAGAAGTTAGAGATGGATTCAGTTAAAGACCTCATTCCCTGTACAAGTCACACTGGCAATACAGAATAGAGTTAGTAGTAGCTGTCAGAATTCCCCAAAGTACTCAGCAAGCAGAGGTTTCCAGTGAGATTGAGTTCTTCTCACTGATACATGCTGAAACTTCCAGCCTGTGGTGCAAAAGTTTGAGGTCATATTTTTACTCATGCCTCTGTTTGAATTATGGATTATTTATTGCTTGAAGCTCTCAACCTCTCAGTTTTTCAAGCAATACATGCAAGTCAATAACATCATATAATGAAGTTGCTCCTCTAGCACTGGGTACTTTTATCTTCTTAGAAGCTAGGGGCTTCTAAAGGTATTGGCACCTTTTGATTTTTACTGTCATATGTGTGTGTTCATGGAAAGGCAATTGTAGAAACTAATGCTTAGAAGATGTCCCTGTGAGTATTCTGAATTAGCTGCCACCATCTAAAGGGGAATAATCAAAAATCTTTCAATTGACTCACTGAGATGAGTGTCACTCCTAGACAGTGGGGCTGATGAAGCCCCCCATGTCCCATGTCAGCCAGATGGGGGCTCATTTCTCAGTGGGGTTCTTCAACTTGTCTCTGCACCTGTGTGCTCCCCTGTGTGTGTGCAGAGACAAGTGTTTTATCACATAACCTATTATGTTAGCTTATAACCTAACTCACACAGGTTCAGTTTAATTCTTCCAATTAGGCAGCGTTTACCTCTCTGCATGTGCTCCACAAATCGTTCTGTTCAGGAGAAGTTCAAGATCAACTTATTTGCACTTTGGCCATTACTTGGTGTGCAGCCCAAGTGTGAACTTCATTTGTGGAGAAACAACCTTCTCCATTCTTACTGGAAAGGGTTGGCAGGGTCAGCCCTTCAGCAACAGAAAGCTATTTGCATTTTGCAACCTGACAGTGAAAATGGCTTTGCTAACTAGGAAGAGAATGAATTTGGTAGATTGAACATAACACAGCAAAACATTCTCACTTCATGAAATATGTGAAATGCTTTGGAGCAGGCCTTCTCTTTTTCAAACAGCTCCTTTTAATTTTGGAAGCCAAAGCAAATTTCTCTTTGACATTCATACTACCTGGGAAGTAAGATAGCTTGTTGGGTGGCTTCAGGTAGAAAACCTCCTCCTTTACCTGAAGCGGATCTTTGCAAGGTCTCCATGTGCACCACTGGGGATCTTGTGGGTAAAATTTTCTGAGTGAGAGGATACAGACATACGTGCATAAGATTTGAATTTTGCAAAATTTTTTTGTTGACATTTTTCCATTCGATTTACCAGACTGCATTAAGGACAAAATTATATAGCAGAGTGTGGAAATATGGGGAGTTTTGGCAGGCAGAAAACAAACAACTCTTTCATTCACCAGAAAAAAAAAAAAAAAAAAAAAAGCAAAAAAAAAAAGCAGAATAAAAGACAAAATAATTTTGGGGACTTTCACACAGGAAGAAGTTTTCTGGCCACTGGGTTACTTTAAACTCTCCGAGGTAACAGTCGTATTCTTGAAGAGAGTGACTTTGACTTTTCTGCTCTTGTTTTTTTGTCTGATTTGTAAATGCTGCTGAGCAGGTCCTAAAAGATGCTGCATGCTAATCATTCCTACAAACACCAGCAAGGGCCAAGGGCATTCACCCACTCTGAGGTGGAGATTGGAGCCTCATCAGAGCCCTTCCTGCCTGTGCAAAGAAAAATGAAGCACGACAACAGCTTAGCACCACTCAGAGTTGCCCTCAACATCATGAAGCTGCTCCCTCTGAAGACAAATTTGCTTTTTTTCTAACATTTACACTTAGTGATAAAAACCAGAATACAAACCTGAGGCTTTTGAAGTTTTTATCCAAGCTTGACCATTCCTAAACGATCTCAGTAGGACTCTGCCCTTGTTCTGCTGCCTCGGCAAGACAGAGCCTGAGTGAAGCTAAAATATTCCCTCCTAAAACGACTTATTTGTAACTCTTCAGAAGCTAAGACCAATAGAAACCAATAGGCAGGATCCTTAAATTTCCTGTCTTATTATAGCACTCCCTCTGTATTCCTGGACTCTTAATTCACTTTTTATGTACGTTGTATTCCAGAGGGCCTAGGGATCAAACCAGCATCAGGGAAGCCAGGGACCGGTTGTGACCAGCTACAGCTCTTTTCTGGGATGAGTGGTTAAAACTCCCTTACTCTTGGAGAAGGATCTTGTAGTGATTTCTCTGTCAAAACCACCACTCTGGAGGTAATGCTCTCTCTCCATTGATGGGATGGAGGATGTGGAGGTAAGGAATGTGCTCATCTCCAGCTGCAACATCAAAGTAACCAAGGGAATGACCTAGCCCAGCAAAAACATCTATGTGAACATAAGATAAAAGTCAAACAGGGCATCAGCATCTGACCCTCAGTATTCAGCAGATCAATTTATCACTCCCACAAAATTTTAATAAAGCAATAAATTACAGCCCTTGTAGGTTAGCACTTAGAGCTTGGCTTTGAAATGACAATACAGGATTGAAGGGCTTTCTGGGCCTTATTATTGATCCATGTGCTGGCCAGTCAGTTAAGAATAATTTTCTGGACCCGGTTCGTTAAGCTTTGAATTTGCATCTGCACACTGAATTTGTGTGTGGCTTTCTGTTTATGTACGAATTGAGTGACAATGCAAATGGTCACAGACTGCACTTAAAAATCTGGTTTAACAAGCTTTTAACATAAACCAAGTGCTTACTTGAATTTTGCACTGAGCACCATGAGCAGAACCTATGATTGCCATGAACCATCATTAGAAGGTCGCACTTGATTAGTGAGAAATTTCAATTAAATTGGTGTTCCACACAGGAAATGACCATTAATGAAGCCTACAAACAACACACAAAAGGGTGTGTGTGTGTTGGGAAGCTCTTCCTGGTTTTGGAGCTATTTGGAGCATACTACTAACAATTTCATTTGGGTTTTATTGCCAAATTGGCTTCTTTTTGCTGTTTAGGTCCAACTGAAAGTAAAGGAAAGAGTGATCTCAGGTAACTTCATTTGCCATCCACATGAAGTGAGGTGGAAGAAAACAGAAGGAGATCTGTGCAAGCACGGATCTAATGGAGGATTTTATTAAATTTGCTTATTTTTTGTTTTCACTGTAGGGCCCAATATTAAAAGAGGCATCAGCAAATATTTCCTCAACTCACTGGTGCTATTCCTCCAAGAATGGATGATTTTTTTTTTCTTCAACTGCCCACTGGGTAGCAGCAGACAGAATTTGAAATTGTTGAGAAAAGAAAATCTACTCACATGTAGCAATGTGTCTCATAATTAGTAGAGATCTTTAAGATTAATGCTCATATAGATGAGAGCAGAATTTGGCCCATCATGGGTTAGATGGGTACCCTCTCAGCACAGATCAGTGAGGATGAGGCTTGAATTCCTTGTCTGGTTCTTTTTTTAAATTAGGTGGAATATGGAGCTCTGACCTCCACCAACATATTTATAGTGTGTGTCACTACAGGCAACATGAACACTGAATAACACCTATATTGGCTCTTAAGATTCTCTGAAAGTTCTTATTACAAGACCTTGCCTTATATTGCTTATAATTTTTCTGAATGTGAACTGGTCTGGCTGAAATTTTCTGTGCTAGTTATCCCTCCTGGCCATATATTTTGGGAACATAAGCTAAAGTTGTTGAAGTTCTTCTGAGTGTGAAATTATGGGAAAATACACTATGTTCCATGTAAGAAAATTTTCTGGTTTAGTAGTTTAGTGGGGAGATGTACTTTCATTATGGTTTAAAGCACAGGGCTGAAAATTAATTGATGTCTGCTCTGCCTTCACCAGAAAAATCTTTAATATGGTTACATTATAAGAATTTGTGTGAGCCAGTAGGAACTTTCTAGACGAGGAAAGAAAATTATTTCCTCTGTACCAAACAAAGTCCTTTCTGAAGCTGTGTGTTAGGAGCAGAAATTTCTAGCAATTTCTTCTGGCACTGCTGGAACAGGATCTGATGGATTTTCTTTTCAGTATGGGACATGGACTCAAGTCATTGCACTTGAGCATGGTGAGGGAAGTGAAGAGGGCAGCCTGTAAGAAAGGCTGAAAACTGTTTTTAAAAAAGTATATTTGAGTGGGGAAAAAACTGGGAATAGAGCAAGAAGGGAGATGCTGGACACACGTACATAGTCTTATGTGTCCACCCACTGAAGCCCAAGTATCAGAGTTAATATTAATTGTAGATGGATAAAATAGACTTTGCTCATGCTCCCACTACTTCCTAGTCAAAGCCAGTTTTAGAAACAATTTCAAAGTTTGCCTTTAGGTTTAAATATACAAGATGTTGTTTTAATAATCACAAGCAGAAATATGCATTGCTGTAACACATTTACCTCAGTGCTTTCCAGCTAGGTACAAATGAACACACATTTTTATTGGAGTGATGCCCACATCTCTTCATTGAGCTGCTGATCTTAAAGTTACATTTGGACACTTGCACAGCTCCACTTGCCTGGACTTTGGTATTTTGGGGATGGTGGGTTAAAGGTAATTGTCATCGTTTTTCTCATCAAGGAAAGGTGTTTGAGAACATTTTGCTCCTGACTAATATATTTTCTCCTGATGATCATACAAAGCTGAATGGAGTTCAGCAGAAACAGAAAGGGGGGACTAATTAAAAAAAGATGAACATATTAAATATAGTTAAAGGTCGTTATGTTCTCAACCTATGAAGATGTTGTCCTTAAGCTAAAATTTTATTTTAAATGAAAAAAATAATTTAATTAAAGCAGCCTTTTCCTTGTTTGAGTTGTGAGTTGCTTGAGGTCTGGCAAATATACTGAAGCCTACATACGTACCTACATATGCACTCACAGGGAAAGTTTTCAACAGTGTATTACACACAAGAGCAAGCAGCAGATTGCTTAAGATTACCCTGACATCCTGGACCAGTCTTGGAGCAGTAATATCTTCATGTTTGCTGTCAAGGCCCGTCACCCCGGCTGACCAGGAGGGAGGCCCAGGCAACCCACATTACTCAATCAACTTTAAGTGTTATAAATACTGAGGTCCATAAAAAAGTACAACGTAATGATGACTTAAACAAACCTAATTCATCATCCTAGCTGCACACATATCATTTCCCTCAGGGTGACCAACCAACCAGCAGTGAATGTAACCCAGGCCAGATTCAGATTCCATTTCTCTTCATCAGTTTGACTTTTGGGTTTACTCCCCTTCAAAGAAAAAGGAAAAATATCCCCTTAAAAATGAATTAAAAATCTCACAAATCAAATACAGCTCAGCTACCCGAGCCCTCTTTTTGTTGTTGTTGTACTCATGTCCATGCATTTTGCCTCTAGTGATATAAAGGGAAACCCTTCAATTTAAAGGTCAAATGGGGGCTGTTTGTTTTAACCCAGTGAACCATGGCAATGGTATTCACATATATTATCTTTTGTCCTTCAACAGTTGTTAGACTTGTAGCCAGAGGGGAGGCTTGGCAGATTTGCTTGCACTGATTTTTTTAAGATATAAAAAATACCAAATTTCTGCAGTTAAGTGTGCTTGATTGAGTAATATTCTGAAAATCAAATCGATACCAAATCTGCTTTTTCAGTCAATGATAAGGCACATTCACCAACACTATTAAAGTATATTGGCTTCATTCATTTAAAGAGGAAAAGTGAAGATTCACAATTCAGTGTGGACTGTTCTCTCTCCTGCCTCCATCCTCATCAATCTCCCCCTTGATTTTTTGGTTCCCCCTTTGCTAATCACAGAAATGTCATGTAAGAACACAGTTAATTATTGTTCTACCTTTCAGTTCCCATGTCCTCACCCCAAATTCCCTCTCCTTTTCATTACAGGATTCCAGTTACACAGTGGGCAACTCAGCAAAACTGGATTGAAGAGAACTAGTATGATGTGCCAGTAAAAGTAAGGTTTCACCTTGGGGTTAGTAATTCTTTTTGCCCTTGATTTCAGTGCATGCTTTTTCTGCTCTCCCCAAAGGTGGCCGCATTCTCCATCAGCCATTTCTTGCAGTAGGTACAGAAGCACAGTTTGCAACATTTAGATCTTTTCCCACCCTGTTGAAGTAAAATGAAAATAATGTGGTTATCAGTGGGGCTGGCAATCTGTAACCAGCATTAAAACTTGGCTCTGGCTTCTGCTTGTGAACGTCAAACTGGTTGGGATGTTTCAGCAGAAAGCACAGTGCAGTAACTACTTGCCCTAGAAGTTGCTGCAGCTATTTTCTTCAGACCGTAAAGTTGACATGAGCAAAAATGAACATTCCCAATGAAATTTTTCAATGAAATTGTATTTTCTGGCAAAAAAACAAACAAACAAACCCAGTTTGCTAAAATATTGATTTGTAAATGGACCTGGAAAAAATGCTGTTAACAACCTCTTCCTCAAGGATCATACAAAGAAAATGTTAGCGTGAGATAAAAATAAAAATAGAAATACAACTGTGGAAGAAACGTAGATATTACAGTTTCCTTTCATTAGGAATTCGGGAGGGGAAATACTGATTTTCAGCCCTTTGTCTCTGGAGGTGCAACACCCTATTCCCTCTGTACATGCTTTGTAACCAGGCTGTTTCTTACTCTGCATATGCAGAGTCTTTAGCACAAGAGCAGATCTTGGTTTTTGGCTCTACCATCATACACTCTCTGCAAATAATGTAAACCAAGAGTGATGCTGCAAATTGCTGCACTGGTTATTTTTGTCAATGAGCACAATGGGTGAGTGATTTGGGATAAGTTTTTGAGGGACAGGAATTAAAATAGAGCTGAGATCCTCTTTCAGAGCCTTCATATTTCTCCAACTTGTTCAGTCGTATTTTTCATTTCTCTGTTCAACCTCATGGGCACAAATCAAAGCACTTGCCAAGAGATTTTTGACTACTGTGTGGATTTCAGAAGCTATTGCTCTGGTTAACTTTTAGCTGTTTAGACATTAAAAACATAGTCCTTTCAGATAGAAATTACATCAATATGTTATAATGGTGATGGAATCTTGAGTCGTGCATAAGTTTGAGGGGAGCACAGAAATTATGATCATCTGTCCTGGGGAAATATAAAGCATAAACTTCCCCTGGCAGGGCAGAGTGACAAGTCCTGATGGACTCACAGAGCTGCCCAAGTGCAGACATACTGTCGTCCTTTCACCACCAAGAGGATGATCAGTTTGTAAATCTGTCTACCAGTTTGTAAATCTTTCCCACCAGCTGTCTCACCCTTCCTGGCTTTGTACAACAGCTGATTTGTTAAGAAAGCAGAAGGAAAGATTACACAACTGGTCTTTGATAGACAACAAATGTGCATAAATGCAAAGGAATTAGGGATGTGACATTGCAAAACACTCGAGGACAGTGTGATATCTGCCTGAGGGGAGTATGCAGCATCTTATTAAAACTTTTTGATTTTTACTCCATTTGAAGTTGAAGAAGCTAAATGTCTTCCTTGTGCTGAATAATAATTAACATGATACCCAAATTCTTCTTGGCATTGTTCCCATATCTCTTAGCAAGATCTAGCACCAAAATTTGGATCTGAGTGCCAGGCTGAAAAAAAATTTCAGCTGGTAGAAGCCAAACCTTTTAACTGCTCAGTATGTTTGTGGGGGGTTTAATTTTGCTTTGGATGGGATGTGCTTTAAACAGGGTTTGTGTCGTTAATGATTATATTTTTCTTTCGTGTCATTTATAGAATCATAGAATGATTTGGATTGGAAAGGATTTACAAGATCATCTAGTTCCAACCCTCCTGCCAGGGGCAGCAACACCTCCCACGAGACTAGATCACTCCAAGCCACATCCAAGCTAGCCTTGAACACTTCCAGGTATTGGGCACCCACAACTTCCCTGGGCAACCTATTCCAGTGTCCCATCACTCTTGTAGAGAAAAACGTCTTCCTAATATCTAATCTAAATCTACCCACTTTCAGTTTGAAACCATTCCCCCTTGCCCTATTGCTGCAAGCCCTTGTAAAAAGTCCCTCCCCAGCTTTCCTGTAGCCCACTCAGGCATTGCAAGGCTGCTATAAGATCTCCCCAGAGCCTTCTCTTCCCCAGACTGAACAGCCCCAACTCTCTCAGCCTGTCTTTATAGGAGAGGTGCTCCAGCCAATTTTTCCACGTATTTCACTTTGTATTTAATATTTCCATATTTTTCACTTTATCCAGATTTCCTGGTTCCCTGAGCACCAGGTAACTCTTACTGGTGCTGTAGGGTCTGAGCAGTCACAGCAGACATTTTCTCCCTTGAGTCATGCACACTGCTGTTTGTATCAGTACAACATTTTTGAACCTTGCAAAAACTCATGAGCCACTCTGGCAGCCTGCTCATGATCTTATAGTTCTAGTTGTGCTGTTTGACTTATCCCTCTCTATCATCCCTAACAGATATCCTCCTCTGGACTCCGGCCATCCTTTCCTTTTGGTTATCAATCCCTGCTTCTGATACACTGGAAAAATCCTTTAAAAAGTCAAATTTCCAGAGGCACTATCTCTAATGGGACCATTGTTTGTTGCATTGCTAAATCCTCCACCTAAAAGAGTGAGTTTGCCTGGGAAATTATTGTCATGAAGCCAGATGATCCTCCCCATACGTTGTTCCTCAGTGATTTTTCATTTGCTTGGATGTTACAAACTTTTTTTGCTGTACTGCTTGGATGTTTATTCATTAAGAATGGTGACCTTCCCTGGACATGTACAGTATTTACATTACCATTTTGTCCTTCATCAGTTCTTGGACTCTTAGCTGGAGGCAAAGATATTAGGATTTGCTTGAGCTGAACAATACAATATTTTGTTCAGCTGTGAAGCTGATTAATAATTTGGAAATCAAATCAATATATTCTTTGATGTTCATTACAGTGGGGTTTACAGGTAAACCTTTTGTATGGACATTCCCAGCCTGAGCAGGGAAACATGGTGAAACTAAGTTAATGGATTTGGTGTCATTTTCCCCATGATACTGTGAAAATAAGATGAAACTCCAAGGATTAGCAGCCTGATGATGACTTTTTTCTGTTTAACTTTCTTGATTACTCTTGACTGTAAAAGCAGAAAAGATTTTCAATGCTCAGTTTGCAGTGCCAAGTATGAAATAATTTACATAGTACAAAGCTACTGAACTCCTTTTGATCAGACAGTTTTGATCCTTTGGACACTCATATGAAAAATAAAGCTCAAAAATTTGATAATACAGGCTAATTTTCAGAGTGGCTTAATTGTTCAATAATGCTTAAAAAAAGAACAATAAACCAAAACCAGGTATCTTTCCCTGTGTAAGAAAATTCTTAAGAAATCAGAACCAAACTTCACTGAAATCAATGAGAAGACTGAAAATTTCAAGAGAATTGTGGTGAAGTTCTATGTACTTAATTTTAGTCAAATATGATTGAAAGCTTCACTCTTAGAAGGATCCTTCAGACTTTGAATCTGACAATAGTTCCCCAACACCAGCCGAAGCCAGGACAGTAGGCACCGAAAATTTCTGCTGCTGCAACTGTTGATTTTTTCCTGTTTGCATTTTGTGTTTTCAGAAACGTGTGGTACTTGGGTACGTAACAAAAACATTAGACAAACATTGCAATGTACCTTATGTAGTTGACAAAGAGAGTTTACTGCAATTATTAAATCTCATTGTCCCTGAAGGAGTCAGGGTTATGATGGAAGATGTACAGCCACTCTCTGACAGGACTGACAATACTTGCATCCAGCTCTGGTCTTGACTTCTTCTTACATGGCATTGAGTGTAATTTAGGGCTATATTCAGACTTTAAATCATAGAATCAGCCTACTAGAAATCCATTAGAAACAGTAGCTAGTTTCTTCATCTTTCAGTCTGTACCCAAATGAACGTCCCACTTTCCCATCAGTTTTCTGAAGTAGGTCATGAAGTTCAGAAGTGAAGCTTCCAGCTCAGTAGATGGAGGTTTATTTGGAGAGGAAAAAAATAGAGCTGCCTCTTACACCGTGATGCTATGACCTTCCATGTCTCAGCACCTCCTGTGAAACTATGTTTAAAACCAGGGATCTGGCAGTTTTTCCACCTTTTGGCCCAAGAACATGTCTCAGCTGTACTCTAGCTACATGTTGGAACTAAATCTAGAGGATGAAATGAGGCCACACTACAGTCCCTCCAGAAGTAATTGATTTGGAAGACCAGGCTTCTGTATTTGCTGTTTATGTAATGATTTTTTATAAAAGTATGTAAATTGCCCCTGTAGTTCAGGTGATGCTTTAATAAATGGAAAAAGTCCAAAACAATCAAGAAAACCCATGTCCAGGTGCCTCTAAACCCAGCCACGAACAACAACGTCATCATCCAATCAGTATCTCTCACTCAAATTCTTCAGCCAGCTGACAAAACCTTTTATGAGACAGAATTTAAACTAGCTTGTCAGGCTTGGACTGAGGTAATTCAGCAACATGAGATGTGCAATTTTATTTGCTTTTGTGAAATCACAACCTGTTTAAATAGATGCTTGCCTATTTTTAGGCACTTCAGTGGCCAGAGCTACAAACAGAATAAGCAACATTCAGATGTTGCTCAATCATAACATGCTGAGATGTAGCTTAGGCAAGTTCTTGGTTGATAGCTTTGTTCCAGATCATTCCACTGGGTCCCTAACATTAGTAAAAAATATCTGCCTATGTTCAAACACTTCCCTCTTGGCCAGGTTGCCCATCCATTGTCAATGTCCCTTTTATCTAACTACCTCTTTAAATTTACCAGTGACACCAGTCTCACCCACCTGGCACTATATACATTGAAGCTGCAGGTAATCTCCACAATGTACTTTACCCCTCTGTCCAGAAATGTGTTGCACTCTTGAAGTCTCTGGTCATGTGTGAAATCACCGACTCAAGCACAGATGGGTAAATGAACCTTGTTTTTACCAGCCACAAGAGAACTTCACCAGAAGCCCATCCAAAGAGTTCTAAGTATGGCCTTAAAATTTAGAGAAGACAATAAATGAAAGTGTGTGTTCCTTGTTCTTTTTCTTAGGCTTGGAACCTGCAAAATGAATTCTGTGATCCTCCAAGAGGGTAACTCTAACTGCACTAAGTACGAAGATCAACCTTGCTAAGGTCACTGCTGTGTTAGGGTCCTTTTTTTCTCCTTGTCCAAAGGAGATCTGAGGCTCACAAGCCCTTAGAAGTTCCCTGGTTCAAGCCACAGAAGCTCAGACCTCTCCCTGTTGTAATCCCCACATTTATGTGAGATAGTGGATCACACTAAGAGAAGCAAAGGGATTAAGCATATTAAGTTTTAAGGGCAAAGGTGGTGTCTTTACATGTGTTTGCACAGAATCTAACTCTACGGGGTCCAGTCCCGAATGAGGTTTCAAAGTTATGTTGTAACACAAACAAACAATAATGAGAGAGAATAGGTAAGGGGAGGAGGGGGAAGTTACGATTAATTTTTAGCAGACTTCCCTCTCCTTTCTGCAGAGCAGTTCAATGTGAAGTCAAAGTTCATTGACATGTTCTCTGTAGTCGGTGGGATGATTGTTTTATATTAGCCATTGACTTGGCCTGCATTGATCCTTGAGAATGTATCGCACAAATCATTTTGCACTAAACTGCTGAATCGATGAAGAAATCTCCTGGAAAATTTATATTAAAAGTCTCTGTTTGCCTAAATGAGTTCCCTGTGCCCCATATTGAATATTTTGCTGATGAATTGAATGAGTTTAAATTCGAACATTGCACACCCATTAAAGAATGAATTCTTAAATCAACTTCTGCCATTTATGATTGAAATGAGATTTCCCCTGCAATAGACTAGCTGGTGTATAAATCAGTTGTGCATTTTATACTGTACCATAAACAAGATATAATTCTTTTAAATACACAACAGGTGCCTTAAATCTTTTGATGCATCTTGTATTTATCTGCTCTTGATTTTAGTATATTTACACCAGGTAACTAACATGGCTTTATAATAGAATATAGTTTCTGAAGGTTAAAGAAGCCATAATCTTTGTTTTTAAATGCAACTGAGTTTTCAGGGAGTGTACTTTACATCACTGCTCACAGCTGAGATCTAAATTTAATCTAAAATAAATGTCTTTTGCATTATAAGAAAGCAAAGCATCTAGAGTATAGATTATGATTAGGCCAAATTTGACTTTTAGTGTGACACAGAGGAACATTTTTTCTGCTGTGTATTTTTTAAAATTGCAGGGAATAGCAGAATTTATTTTCTTTCCACCAGGACTCTCTGCACCTTAGGTGACCTCTGTATTTACTGGCACAGGTAAATGACTCAAGCCAGTATCAAAATTAGTCCATGCACTGGTCCAGTTTGGAAGTTATCCCAGACATGGGACTTTAACTCAGGTTTTGCTGGAGTAACTAGTGTCAGGGAAGTGGTTCTTCACTGTTTTCACAGCTTTTTACATAGATCATGTTCAGCATGAGAGATGGTTGTTTTCTACTCAGGCTCTGTGAGGAGGTCACTGCTTGAGTCAGGCTTCATCTCTCAATCTCATGGGATTTTCTCTGTGTTTCAGGGTTTGGACCAGGTCGATATCAGAGGAGCAGCAAGCTCCAAATTACTGGCATCTTCTTCAGGGAATTGAGACTACGAGGGTCAAATCAGGAGCTGGATTAAATCACTGCATTTTATTTGATATCTAGGAATGGTGCCAATGTGGAATCTATGTACTCAGCAACTTTTGAATAGACAAAAATTGCCAAGAAATAACACGGGGAACTTCAATGAGTGACAAGTGAGGAGTAGCAGCTGTGTTGTGGATTAGCAGATAGGCAGGTCTGAAGGTTAATTTGACATTGTTCTTTTTCTTTCCTAGATAATATGGCCTTTAAAAGTGCTCACAATATGAAGAAAAAAAAATGCCCAGAGGAGGGATCATAATGAAAATAGAAAGTTCAATAAAATCTGGAAGCCAAATGAGAAATGCGTGTTCTCATCATCCATCACTTCAGGACAGAGGATTTCTTCATTGGTGTAGCCTCAAACACACCATACAAGGCAGTTCTAGGCTCCAATGCATGGACAGCAGTGGGGCCTCCAGTCTAACCCTCTTCCAGTTCTTGTCCTCACCTTCCTCTGCCCACAGCTAAGCACACACTGGATTTGCCCTGGGGCTCACCCAGACAGCACATCCCTGATGATAAGCGAGAGCCAAACTTCAAGGTATGTTGCAGCCACTTCTTCTCAGTTTGTATTTAACTCTTTTCCTACAGGCATGGCACTTTCCTCAGCCAAGTATGGAGAAGGGGTGGGTGTGAGGTACTATGACTGTTCTTTGAAAAAGAAAACCTTCCTTATTTTTGTTCCATTCTTGCCAGCAACAGGGTTCAGAAGCAACTTCCAAAGTAAAGATGTCTTTAAATCACAGGTGTTGCAGAGGGCTGGAATTGCTCACTTTAACCAGGTTGTAAAATCTCACTATTGAGGCCGTAGTAACTCATGTTTCCTCCTGTGGCTTCTAATGTTTTCATGTCTCTGTGGGACTCTCTCATCCAAGGACAAACATCAAGGGTTTTATAACTATCAGTTGATCATTTTTGCTAAAGTAGGGGAGATGGATTCTCAGCAAGATAACAAAGGTGTTATCTCTACCCAGGGAGGATATAAAGGATATTGGGAAGATAACATCTCATTGAAGATTCAATTTTCTAAGTGTCAAATTGTTTTGATGACTAATTGATTTACATAGAGTGAATTAATTCATAGAGTAAATATTTTTTAGATCTTGCTCCCTGTCTTCTACTGTGGCAGCAAATAGGAACTGCTGTTCATTTTCTTAAAAAAAATAAAATTGATAGACTAGAATTGGCATGGAAGATATTACTGAGTTTTAGCTCTTTATCTTCTAGACCTAGACCACAGTAGATCCCTAATGTCCATAAAGATGTGATTTAGGTATTCAAGCCCAAGACTAGGAACAAGAAAGGTCAGGATCTAATTGCTCTGCCTTGGTGCTCAAAGACCAAGAAAAGGAAGAAAACGTGATGGCCTCGGGCAAAGCTGTTGCACAGGGCCTCTTTGGCTCAGTTTAAAAGAGGGATAATGGTGTTTACTTGATTCCCTCAGAGGGATATTGTGAGAATTAATTTGTAAACACTGGCAAAATGCTGTGAAGGTCAAAAATAATATGTAGTGAGAATGCAGGATGAGGTGCTGTGGAAGATAAATTGTGAAACATTTAGAATAGCTTTAAAAGTGAAATGTGACAAAAATATTAGTGAGTCCTGATGTAGTGAAGCTCTTTTCCACTCACCTCAAAAAGTTGTTCAGTGTTTACTGATGGCATTTTCAAAGTGGTTTCAGCGAAGTCTTTTTAACAGGAATTCACTTTCAAATCCCTTTGTTGGTAACACCAGGCCACTTCTCCAGGGCTTGGTCTGAGGCAGATGTATTTATTCTCTCTCCATTTCTCTCATCCTCAACTTTTAAGTCCTGAAGACTGATTGATGATACACTTCTCCAGAGGACTGTAACATTGAGAGCATCATTGGCACTAGCAGGGGTAACTTTGGATTGCCCCATCTCTCAACAGAGTGCCCAGTCTGCTAGACAATAAGTTCATCTGGGTTGATCAATACAACATGTTTTCTTCTGGCCAGCAGCATAGTTACAGAGTGAAGGAACTGGAGTGGCCCTTTCAAAACCTGGTACTAGAAATGTTTCTCTGGGATGATGGAAATAGAGACTAAATGTCTTGGACCATTAAAGACATGTCAGTACAGTCCATGGCTCAGTCTTTAGATCTTCAGCAAGGGCAGATTTAAGGTTCACCTTCTCTTTAATTTTTCCCTTTTGGCAAAAGAAAGGCAACTGAGCAGGGACATTTGCAATTGTCCATCTTGGGTTATGAGGAGCTCAGCTGTTCTCAGACAGGATAACAGACCCAGGTACTTCAAACTTCAATGTTGTAAGTCAGCAGCATCTTTTTTAGCAGGGACTGCTATCCTAGATATTTGTGCTATCCTTGTGTACTGTGTGGATCATCTCAGCTGGCCTCAGCTGAATGGTGGGGTCAGGTGCTTGGTGATGGCTGGAGGTCTGAAGCATGAAAGTTCATTTTCAAATTTTTATTAAAAATTTATAAAACCTTTTTCCCTGAATTTGTCCAAAAACTTAAAATCCAACTGCACCCTTTAAAAACCATTTCCATAGTGATTGCTAGGTTTGGAAGAATAAAAATCATAGAATCATTGAATGTTTTGGGTTGGAAGGGTCCTAGAAGACCAACCTCCCTGCATGGGCAGAGACACCTTCCACTAGACCAGGTTGCTCAAAACCCTGTCCAACCTGGCCTTGAAAATGATGCTTTTATCTGGAGCCAGACTTGATGTAATTGGACATTATGATGTCTTCTTCATGTAGCTATACCTTTCCCCCTAAACTTTAACTTATTACATACCTAATGTCTTGGCCAAGAGAAAGCATCAATGGTACCAGCAGATGGTTTGGTTGGAGATCAGTTGAGATTGGCTTGAGGCCACCACACTAATTTCTTTTGTAACCAAAGAGCTTCTCTAGCTGCAGGTTTCTTAGGAAAAAGCTCATCAAATCCACCTGCTTGTCCCACTGGTGTTTGTAAAACTGTTGCTTGTATACCAGGCTGTGTGTTTTAGTGCAGACTATGCATTTCCTTTTTGCTTGCATTTTTCAGTGTTCCTTTACACTGGAGAAAATGCCAGAGCAGGTTAAGTGTAGTAGTTTCTCAGTGTGACACTCTACCCAGTCAATAAAACACAAGTGTTTTGTTTTTTTTGTAACTTTGAAGAAAAAGTTCAATTACATTCTCACTCTCTGAGTGCTAATGAAGAAAGAACGTGTTATGAGGAGGCGTGGCTGACAGAATTGCTTTCACAAGGTAAACCTAGTGCATTTCCTTTTACCATTTAACATTACAATTAATTTTCCATATTTACACCATTCATGTCTAATTGCATGAAGGATTCTAATTCTTGTTACAAAAAAATACTGTTAAATTGATATTACTTCATTGATTTTAATAAAGTCTTTGAAGATCTGAGAACAAAGGGGCCTATCGGTTCTTTAATTAGTAAAGGATTTATTCAATAAGTTATTGGACAAGTTAATTTACAGGACTTAATTTTGCTATTGAAATGTTTAGCCTCCTTCCCTCCAAAATTGGGACGATGGACCATTCCAATACTGTGAAGGTGATGACCTTGTGATAACCTGTGTGTTCATCAGTCAAATTACTGTCCCCAGTAATGATAATGCCAAAGCTCTGGAACACTGGGGCAGCTAATCTGTATTCAAATTACACTCAATGAAACAGCAAGCACAATTCGAGTAATAACTCACTAGCACTGAGAGGTGAAGGGAGATGTTCAGACCCCTTCATGCAGATTGGACATTATCATACATTTCTTAGGTGTTGGACAGGTCTGCATGAGAGGGTTGTTAATGAAAATATCAATCAAAAACTCTGCTGACTTAATGGTCAATTTAAATTAATTAATTGGAAAGGAAAAAGTTGAGAAGGACAGCATTGATTGTTTAGCTTAAAGCAGTTGGCAGGCTAGGAGAACAAGGTTGCCCAAATAAGACAATGCTTCCTATGTCAGCTGATGCTGTGTGCAAAATCTTGAGGCTGAAAAGATGGGAAAAAATAGTAGGATGCTGTAATTTGAACACTTTGATACTTTAAATCATGGTTCACTGGGTTTAGGGATGGGGTGTTGAATGTAATGGTATAATATCAGACCTGGGAAGTAAATAAACAGGAGAGGTAGAAACAAGTCAGGATTTGACCCTCACTTTGCAGTCACATACAAGAATCCTTTCATTCATGGATTTTTATTTTTTATTTATCCTCTTAACTTGTAATTTCTAGCTCAGAACATGTTTATTAGTTGTACCTAAAGGCTGACTCTCTGGATGTCAGTGGAGGGGGACTGAGAATTTCAGCCTGCATCTTCATCCTAACAAGTAAGCATCACAATGTGTTTCAAGAAAGCATTTATGCCTGGAGGCATTTATTAGAATTTCCTTATTAATGTAGAAGGGAAAGTATCTGATGTTTTGTGAAACTTTTGTAATATCTTTGAGATGAATAAAGTATTAAAATTATATTTTTATTGTATACTTTGAAAATAAATAGTTTAAATCCTATACCTATGTTTATATTTATACATCTATGTGTAATTAAATCTCAGCAAAATTTTACAAGGGAAAAAAAAAAAGTCCAAGCTGTTTTAAAATACATTTTGTTCCTTGTATAAATAATGTTTATAGCAATTTGGGGTGGGAACAGGCTAATACTTGAAATAAAATCAAGATCTGGAATTCTTCTGTTTTGGACCCACAACTCAACATTTTGAGCTCATGCTAAGGAAATACAGGAAGATTTGGTAAATTAGTGACATTTTAGCTGTCTAAAGCAAAATCTAAACTTAATTGAGTTGTGACATGCGTACAGTCTAAGATCTGAGCATCCAAAATATTTTTAGAGGCCCTGGGAAATCCAAAATGGTTACTGCAAAGCATTTTTACCCAAATACTCTATCTTGTCTTCAGCTAACTATTTTGTTTTGGTTTTAGTTTCCTAATTCTGCTGTTTCAAAATCACACATTGCCATGTGCATCAGAGCAGACTATAGACACCAACCCCAAGTGTAAAGAAGCAGGAAATAAATGTGAAATGTAAAATGAACTGTGGATGCAGCAGATTTACTCTGGAAAGAGTCTGACAGGCAGCACTGGGGATGGTTTTGATGTCATTATTATAATTCTTTTTATTATTGCAAAAAAGGTGGCAACAGTAAATTGGCCTAACAAGACAGAAAGGAACCAAAATAAATCAATTAACCACTAAAGACAATATGGTGATGATATATTTAAGTAAATTACAACAAGTAGAGCAGTACATGACAAGTTATAGGGGAAATGAAAACACTGGACTGATTTTCTGTTCCTTTTTTTTTCCCTCTCTATGCATCTTTCCCCCAAAGCAGGATTAAAATTACAATAGAGGACTAAAATAGATGTATTCTTAACTAAATAGAACTCATTTAACAGGGACAGGTCTTCAACCAGATTTCATACCTGACTTCTAGAAAATGTTTTGCATAGTGGATACACCGTGGGTCAGGGCTGCACTACTACTGAATATACTGCAAAGAAAATTTACCAAGGCTAAAAAAAGCCCAAAACAACCATGGATGCGTTAAGACAATTGCAGTTGCCCAAAATCTGCCCATTGTAAATCTTGTTCATTTTGTTCATGGTCAGAAGCACTGAGGCACTTCTTTAGTGCCAGCCCTCACCTTTTCAAAGCCATCTCAGAGAATATTTCACCCAGGTCCCAAGAGAAAAAGGCAGGGGAAAACTCCTCTGACACTGGAAGGGCAAGCAGCCCACCAGGCAAAGCCCACGGTGGCACAGCTCTTTGAGCACAGCCCAGAGCTGATGATTCTGCAGTTTAAAGATGTGCCTGGCTGAATAGACTTCTTTCCTGCTGGGCTGCATTAATATAATGGCTCTGCAGCTAAAATGTAATCTGAATAAATGGTGTTTGCTGTTTGCAAACGCCCTAGCTTTGCTTTCAGGCCTAATCTCCCACCAAAGCTATTCAGAGTGGGTTTGACTACCCACCACCCTGACAGCAGTTGAACCCCTCTGGGTATGGTCCTTCCACCCTAACCCTTCAATACAACTGTGATTATATCCCTGTAGGGTTATCGAACAGCTCTAGGAGACAGCAGGGGGAGTGGAACTAGACGATCTTTAAGGTCCCTTCCAACCCAAACCATTCTATCATCTTTATCTAGAGGTATATCTGTTCTTCATCTAGAGGTACACCAGGGGCCTTTTATACTGTTGTAACTAGGTCTACCTTTGCATATATTATTCTGTTACATTGGTGTACTTGGAGAAACACATTTGTGTAGTGATGGAGGCCATGCTGAAGATCATTAATTAAGAGTAGGACAGAAAACATGTGTGAACATATGGCTACCGGTGCCTTCATCCTAGCTCTGCCTCAGTTTCTTCATTTAGGAGGTAAATATAATAATGAGACACCAGAAAGTTTTCACTTCTAATCCCAACACTGATTCTTTCTGTGGTTTTGGACAAGCTACTTAGACTGACCACATCGTTTCACCACCTTCAGAAGGGAAATAGCAACATCCACTGCACCCACTGTTCATGGACGTCCACACCTCTTCCCAGCTCAGGTTGTCCTGTGTGCAGGATGAGGACTGGACAAATCTCCTCCTGCATTGCCTGAGGAGTGTCTTGCTTGGGCTGATGGATTCCCCAGCAGGTGCCAGGAGCCTTAAGGCTGGAGAAATTAGGATTGTCTATGGGATCTAGTGGTAGCTGCTGGATTTCCCCTTTGATGCGAGGGTAATGCAAAGATGTGTATGAACTATTTTTAGTTGGGCTATAAGGAGAGAATTAAGCTATCAGAGGATATAATTAGAACACAGCCACAGTTCTAAATTTGGGGATTAGATACTACGCCTGTGTAATTAATCAGGCTGAATTACGTCATCCTGGAGTATAATTGCACGGACCATTTTATTATTCTTCTGGCTGAGGGTAACAGATTCTGTGAGGAGTATTTGTGAAGGGCAAAATGGTGCTGTGGTGGGAGCAAGTCAGGAAGTGCCCTTTGGCACTACCGGAGGTCTTGAGGGTTTCAGCCCAGTAAGGACTCAGCCTTGTAGCTCTGAGCTCTGAATGCCACAACTGGGCCATTCCTAGCCTATGCCTCCATGCACTTCTCTGGGAGACTCTCCTCAGGCTCCATAAAATCTTCAGCCCCAGTTTTGCAGAGCCTCACACAATCCTGACAATTTTCAGCAGAGAAAGCAAAGCAGATGCAAAAGTGGTTGGTCTTTTCTATATAACTGTATCAGGACCTGGCCACGAGCAGAAAAGATTACTACTATTTTATTTTCTTATGAATAACAATAAAACATTACACTGACTGCAAGCTTGATGTGAGAGTTGGTGATATTATTGCTCTTGTTGTATTTAGTTTGCTTGTATTTTCTCTTGACTTCAGATGGATTTTAATTTTGTGCATGGTAGCTACACAGTGTGCACGTAAAAGCGTTAATAAATCTGCTTGTTCAAAATGAAATAGGCATTTTGTATTATGAGGCTGTCTTGCTCCAAAACAAATCCATATGATTAGAGGAGTGGATTTAACTAATTGTCCTCCAAGCAGCTCCCATGGGAAAACAAAATGTTGTCTGTGTTACTAGTGCCTCAAACAGGGATCAGTTAGGATCAGCAAAAGCATGGTATCACGTGCTGTAGTATTGCATTGTTTACCAGCTGGCAGGAGGATAATTTGCATAAAATCATTATCACTTGTTTTAGGGTAAGTACCATCTTAAACGCTGGTATCTGAACTGAGTCCAAAATCCTGACATGTAACTACTGTTGAATTTCTAAAGAAATGCAGTTTAATATTCAGATCTCAGAAAACAAGCTTTGAATTTTGCTCTTGGTGAGATCCTGAAGTGTGAGGGATCTGGTTTGCAGACTAAACCCTGATGCAGTTGTACATAGAAACTGTTACACTGATAGATGCTTTGCAGAGTCTATTCTATTCTATTCTATTCTATTCTATTCTATTCTATTCTATTCTATTCTATTCTATTCTATTCTATTCTTTAGAGTCTAGCAATATCATAGAATCACAGAATCACTGACTGGTTTGGGTTGGAAGGGACGTTAAAGATCATCTACATCTAACCCCCTGCATGAACAGGGACACATTCCACTAGATCAGACTGCTCAGAGCCCCTGGCCTTGAACACTTCCAGGGAGTATATACTGTTAACAACAATAATATTAATTAGATTATAACAAATTACAGTAGTATCTATAACATGTTGTTAAAAAGTGAGAACAAATACCTAAGAGAGTTCAGATGAGCTGTGCTCTAGAAACACCTTGCAGACTGCAAGGGGAGCGTAGTTTTACAAGCTGAGGTGCAGATGTCCATACAGTTTCTGTTGAAAGGTAGGTGGCATCAGTGTTTCAGTTTTTCACCATTAATTGGGAAACCCAGTTCCCTGTGTGAACTTTGACACAAAGAGAAAAGGCTGAGTCATTCCCTCTCTCTGCTCAGGGCTTGTTTTCAGCAGGGAGAAGGTAGTAGCATTATTGGAAAGATTGATCCAGGTCTGCTGGATCTGGCAAATGTTGGTTTATTTTAGAAAAAGGCCATTTACTTTGTTTGCATGGTTGGCCTCCTCACTGAGTGATGCAAAGAAGTGTTAGGACACTGGAAGGTTTGTTTTCATTACTGACATGATTATAGTCAAGGAAAACAGATCGAGGTGTTGTTAACTAAGAACTTCTGTGGCACTGCAGGGAGAATTGCCTGACCGGTGTTTAAAGCAGGGTTACACAGACACAACATAGCTGCAAAATCCTGCAAAGAAACCCACCAGAACATGTTCAAGGTGGCTCCAGAGATGATCAAGAGAGACTTCTGTAGGTCTGATCCTACTGTAGGCCAATGTAGTGGTGTACAAAGCCTGTCGTCTCTACCCACAGGATCTACACACACAACTGCAAGATCCTGCTCCCGAGCTGCTAAGACTGAAGAAAGGTATGGATAATTTTGACCTGCTCTGCTTAGTTTGTAGATAATTCCAGGGTATGAGTCTCCAATGCTATTAAACTGCCATCTCTCCTGATCATTCAAGCCCTTCAGGGAAGGTTTTCTAAAGGACTTGAAGACTTGAATTTCACTGTGATTTGGAAATGTCATTTTGTGACACCCTTTTGAAACTTCCTTCCTGTATTCACACTAAAACTGCAGAGAAAAACCAAAGTACAAGCAAAATTTTGTACTTTAGCTTTCATGTTGCACATTGGTACTGTAGATGACTGGAAATTTGTGGGTCACTTTGCATACTCAGGAACAGAGCTGGCAAAGCCAGTATGTAGGACACTGGCATTATATGCTCAAAGACCACTGAAGCAGATAGCAAATCTCTAGTAAAATTTTTCCAAATTAGCTTTTTTTTGTATAAGTTATCACTGTCAGAAAAGGAAGAGCTGACCTTTCTTCTTTTTTCCCTGAGTCAGTCATTACCTACATTTCTTCCCAATACAGCTTACTCCACCTTGCCTGTCTTCAGTGTTACATTCCTGTGTCATCATTTCTCTGATTATCTACTGCTCTGCAGTAGCTACTGGAAGAGTGGTCAGGGTGCTGCTGAACCCATATTGTACTGCTTGGTGTCAAACCAGTGGCTTCAGTTAATACATATTGGGTGCCATGCACAAGTGAAGAGCAATGAATGCAAGATCCAGGCAGCAGAAGTCTGATCAAAAAGTCTCTGCAAGATACTGGAGAGCACCTAAACCCCAAAGGCAAAGCCATGGCAAAATTTCCTTGGTAGCTGGGGTGAGACTTAGCTGACCTAATTTATGGTCTGGACAACTAGATGTGAACTAGACACTCTAGAGTCCTTTTGTAGTCAGTGGAGAAAGAGACAACACTGACAGCTGCTGTTTGCAAAACCCAAAATGGACTCTCCTCTCCATTGACTAGAAACCTGGGAACCCTGGAGTACCCTGAAGGTCCAGCTCAGCCACGGAGTCCCAGCTGGAGACACCTCAGACAGTGTAGCTGATTCCCTCCCACAAAGCATCCCACGTCCTATTGGAGAATGCTCTGTGAATAAATATTTTACCCAGCCAGTTTTCATCACTGGCAGTTACCAAGTGGGCCATTTATATGCTCCGTAATTCCAACCTAACTATTCTAATGTGCATTGATTTCATCCAATGTGAGAACAGATCTCATTGCTTATTACTGGTTGCAATGTATCTGCATGGAAAAGGTAAAAGGTGGCTGCTGGTCTCACCCAGTTGACTGTTAGAAGAGTTAGCAGTGCTTGTTGGAAATGTTACTGAACACCTTCCAGCAGAGCACTGGGATGCCAGAGACTCCTCTGTTGCAGGTCTTTACAGACCTTCATTGAACTGTCTGCAGCATGTCCATGTCACTCTTGTACTGAGGAGCCCAGGACTGGACACACTGGTCCAGGTGTGGCTTCACCAGTGCTTAATGAAGGGGTAGGATCACCTGCCTTGACTTACCAGAAATACTTTTTTTTTGCTGTCCAGTGGTGGGTGCAGGCTCTGGGAAGGCTTTGCTGGGGTGTCATTAATGGCAGAAACCCTCCCACTTCTTTGCCACAGCTGCTAAACAAAATTGTGCTGCAGCTGGAAAACACCACTGGGATACAGACCAGAAAAGTCATGTATGTGAAGGCAACAGCAGAACACCACTTTGTGGCTCATGAATATTGTTCTTTCTACCCAGTTACAGTCTCACCATTGGTTTTCTTGTGAAAATATACATATTTTTTTAAGTCATATCAACAGTTGCTGTTGAGAATTTTTCTAAGCCCATCTCTGTGGAGCTCAATGCTGTCTAAATAGACCCCCAGGTTTTCAAACCAGATAATTCCTATTCCTATCTGACACCTTGTGTGGAATTTGGGAGCTCACTGACTTTTGGTGAGAGTGTAGAGAAAAAGAAGGACTGAGAGTTCTGTGAACTTTCATCAACACTGAAAATCAGCATGTGTGACTGAGAGCAGGTCACCTCCATCCACCAAACCCCTGCTCAGCCAGGCTGGGCAACCTTCACAGGGTGACTTGTTGGGTAGGGAGCTAAGTCCACACACATGTACATACAACCTCAGTGCATCCACATCAGTGCAACCTCAGCATCCACCTCCTGCCACTCTTCAGAGATGTTAAAAGAGGCTCCATGTAAAAAAACCCTCTTTTAACCACCACAGAAAGCAATGGAGAAATATGAAATAGAAATAATGCTGCCAGATGATCTCATGTAAAGTACCCAGCTTGGTCTTTGCAAGGGTTAGGGCTTTAACCTTGCAGGTCCTTCCATGAGTGTGGCCCATGTTGTTTCCCACCCCACGTACAGTAGCTAGCATGCCTGCAAGGCTGGTTTCAGACTAATTCCTGCTAATGTCATGCATGGCTAGTTAAGCTCCATTTGTTCTGTCTTTTAGAGATTTATTCATCAATAAAGGCGTTATTACTCCTTTGATGATAGTTAGTATCATTTATATGAATTGTCTATTGACGGACACATTTAACGAAGGGTGTTTATGTGCTGAACAATCACATAGTTTATTTATCCAATAATCACATAATCGATTTGGAAAAAAATTCAAGTTGAAGGACTTCTTTGAGATGTAAAGATTCCACAGTTTCCATCTGTGTCTAAGACGTTTAATTTGTGTTAGTTCTGTATTACATTTCACTAGTATTGTTCCTACAAGAGGATCTTATAGATCAACCTCCGACAGCTCTCAGGTTAAGAATGAACCTGACTAGCTTGTTTAAGATGATTGCTTAGGTCTTTTTAATCACAAATGACAGTGTAAAAAATTAAAAATACTGTGCAAAGAATGTCCTGAGGCACTCTCAGGGAAGGTTACCACTGATCGCTCTTGCCTTCCAAAGTACTTTTTCAGCACTAGGAATATAATCTCTACAGTGGTTGCAAATATCTCCTGATGACTGAAAGAGAAGCCTGTTTCTCTGATAGCTTTCCCTGGCTGATGTAATTACATTATCACAAAGCATAACATTGCTCACTTAGATAAAAATCCAAGCTGAATCAGAAAACCTTTCTTATTTTAGCAAGTCCTGTAGGGCTCCTGCTGCTCTTGGGCTGAAGTACTCCTAGATCTTGTGCAGAACGGCAATGCCAGGTCTCCAGCAGGACAGATTCAGTGCTCAGATCCCCTTGAAACCACAAGAACTGGCACCACAACTCCTTGGGAAGCCAAGGATATAACCTTGGTGTTGAGTATTGGACTTCTGTTTCTAATGACTGACATTAATACCCCAACATCCCCCAAACTCCAAAAATCTGTCCATCCATCACCATATTCTATTGGTTCCTAATACAGGTATCACAAACATTCAAGGAGTAGCTGTTGAGGTTGCACACCTTTGTGGGCATGGCAGAGTCCATTTTTTTCCCTGGGTTTAAATAGTTGAAGTTTTCTTTTCTAAGGTCCTGACTCTGGCAGATTCTCAATGTTGATCTTGTGTCCACTTCTCAGAAAGAACAAGACTGCTTTGACTACCTGGTAACCTACCATTTCCTACAGGTAGGAAATGAGGCTGGGCTTTCACCCTCTGAGGAGTTACCCACTTGTGTTTACTTGGAAGCACATGCTACTTTTCTGGAGGACTACTAAGATCATTAGACATGAAGGATTTTCCTGGGCTGCACAGTGCAAAGCCCAGCAGGTCACAACATTGGCATCAAGGGGTGCTCAAGGGATGAAAGATCTGGGGAGCAATTGCTACACTACGTAACTTATTCCTTAAGGCAGGGAGCAAAGACTGCAGGAATGCATGAGAAAAATCCTGAGGATCAGGGCTGTTGAGTTCTTTCAGCAGCCTTGTTTTTTCACCCCTTTGTGCCACAGTAAACAGAAACTAAGTACTCACAGTTCATGCTGGGACCTTAAAAGAAGGTGGGGAGGTTCTGCTTCTGTGATTAGAGCCCAAGCTCAGGGCATCACAGTCTCAGTTCTCACTGCTGGGATGTCTAGCTGTGACACTGATTCCCTGTTAAAATACCCTCATGCACAGGGAGCTCTAAAGAGGATTGGTTTGCTATTATTGGTTACTGGCCAAAAGCTTTTGCACTCTCGTTTGAAGGAATTTTTGATGTTTTGATTTTACAGAAGACTGGAATTGATAAGCCAGGTGATTTCAAGGGCTGCAGGTTCAATCAGAACTCCTCTCCCTGGGGAGATTCTGACCACAGGGAAGGACAAGTGTTGGGATTTGAAGGTTTAAAATGAAGCCACCAAGTCCCACAGCTTGAGCACTACCAGTTTCGTACCAGCCTGAGCTAAGCTCTGAAGCAGCAGCTTAGGTGGCTGATGTCAGTGTTAGATGCTCTTGCAGGAGGTAGAGAACAAAACCCTGACACTGTGAGATGTGGTGGCTCGAGGGCAGCTGGCTTTCAGCACTGTGGCAGTGTCAAAGGGTTGGTGGACTTGCTGCTCCCAGAATTAAGGTGAATATGTCCTGCTTTACTGAAAAGAAAAAAGAAAAAAAAAAAAAAAAGTAAGAAAAAGCCAGAGAAAACTTTCCTGGAAAGAGGTAGGAGATGAGATCTGGCAAAGACAAGACAAAAGCAGACATTACAGACTGTAGGTCCTTCCTTGCCCTCTTCACGCTGCTGCTCCTCTAAGATCCCTTCCCTGGAGGTGACACTGTGAACTGGGTGTTCATATAATCATAGAATGGTTTGGATTGGAAGGGACCTTTAAGATCATCCAGTTCCAACCTTCCTGCACTGGCAGGAACACTTCCTACTAGATCAGGTTGTTCAAAGCCCCATCCATTTTGGTCTTGAACACTTCCAGGGATGGGACATCCAAAGCTTCAGCAAATGCAGCAGTTTCTTGTATTCCCTTCCCAGGCTATTCGTGTACATGTGTGTACTATATATGTACTGCAATGTCCATTTCTGTATGTGTGTGTACATGTGCATGTATAAGCATGTTTATGGATTAATAGCCATGTACAGGTGTGCATGATAAGCCTGTGCACATGAGCAGTCCTGTGCGGGTGTTCCTGCAACGCTCAGCAAGCAGAACTGTATAGAAAGAGCATTATTAAATGCATGCATCTTTGTTATAGGAAACAAAAATACACAGCATCCTGTTGGGGTGATAAAGATATAACAGCAGAAGACAGAGAGCTCCTGGAAACAGCACAAAGCCCTACCTGTATGTATGCCTTTTTCTTGGCCCTGGGTCTACTTCCATGCTGGTGCCAACATGTCTGTCTGGCAGTGCCAAGAAATCTGTCTTTTATGTCTGGGACAATCAGAACTGGTATTTGCAATTAATTTATTCTCCTCAATCCACTGCAGAAAACTTTGGAAGGGAGAGAAGGGAAGGCTTATCAAGTGCAATGGGGTAACTGAGAGCATGCCCCAATCACTGAAGCTGTAGAGGAAGAACAAATACTTTAATTATTCTTTACAATTCATTTGTCCAAGGCCATGGTGTGTGACTCCTGTCACAAGGCCTGGGTATTGAACAGTGGGTATCTGTACTGCCCAGGGAGAGGACAAGAAGGAAACACCTCAGCACTGCAGTCTTTGTGGTTCCCCTCAAGAAACCTGGTCTTCTGGGAGGTGTCCCTGCCCATGGCAGGGGATTGGAACTAAATGTTCTTTAAGGTCCCTTCCAACTCATGCCATTTTATGATTCTATGATTCTCTCTAGCTTATGGGAAGAGTTGTAGGTGTGTCGCCGTGTCAATGCAGGCAAACAGTACACCACAGCTCCTGAAGATGCATGGAACCATCCACGCCCCATGGAAGGGTGCTTGCTGGCAAAAGGTGTTGAAGTACAATGTCAAGGGACAGAAATGCTGAGGAAGCTGGCTTTTCAGAAGCCCAGTGCACTCACTGGGGTAACACAATGACCGTAGTCCTTTCAAGGAAGAAAAGAGAGCTGCTTTTCCCACTTGCAGCTCATCTTCATACCTGTTATCTGGGCTTTAGACCCTATATGGCAACATCTGTAGCACTTGATGCTCAAAAGCAGTTTCTCCTTTTCTCTCTCCCCGAAAAAGACACACCACAGGCCCAAACCAGCTAGTAGCATCTCCAGCTACCTGGTCCACACTCATCATTTAGAGCTGAGAGAGGTAGATACTGTCAGTCTAATTTGTAATGTTGTTTCTGGACTAAACGGTGCCTGTGTTTTACATCTGGATAGGTAAGTGACGCCTGAGAAGTGCAAACCTAGTCCTTCACACTGAGGACAATTGGAAATTTTTTGACAGGTCAAATACCCCACTGCCTACTTCGGAGAGATGCTTTGTGAATTACTTCAGCACTGATTCAGCACAAGTTGAGTTCAGAAGAAGTGCCAACAGATGCCATTTGGATTGCTCTGCCCTGGACCTGACATCTGCCCTCACATTGTGGTCGCTCCCTGGTGTCCTCGCATGCTGGAAGGATGCTGGAGGTGCCTGGCCGTGGGGGCAGGATCCCAGCACCTTTAAGTGATGCCCTTTCTCTCCAGCCCCGCCTTACAGACCAAGACCTTTCCGTGGGCTTTGGTGCCATCAAGTGGTAGTGATGCTGAAAGGAGAGAAGCGCTCAAAAGCCCTTGGTTCTTGGGCACACGCGAGGAGCACGTCAACAAGAATGAAAATTTCCCTCAAGCTTGAGAATCTGAGACAGTGCAAGTGCATCAACCAAAGCGAAACTTCTACTGATGTTTGAACCAGGTAGACAAGCCAGCTTTTATTAAAAGAGGGGGAAGCTTGGTTTTGAGAAATGATTCCTGCAGCTGGCATCAAGAGCATGGCTGGAAATCTCATCAATATTCTCTGGACTTTCAAGTGTTCTGGGGCTAAAGCCAAACAAAATAGCTGGGCCTTCAGCTTGGTAAGTTACTGAGAGAAAATTCAGTGAAGATAGACTGGTTCTACCAGAAATCAGGCTGCTTCTAAAAATTTTAGTCTAATCTGAAATATGCAGGGCTTAGAATTTGATGGATTTTGTTTTCATCTTGTTTTTTATATATTTCAATGTAACTTCACTGAATTGACAGCTAAAGAGATTCCCAGAGCTTGTGTTGTCCTCATCGAGCACACCAGATCCTCTGTGCTGAGACCAGTAGCCTGCACAACACAACACCAGCATGGCTTTGGCTAAAACATCTTCCAGCAGGTGTCCAGCTGAAATTTTAAGGAAACAAGGAGCTTTTCTTCCTCAGAATTTTCCCATGGGCACTCAGTTGGACTGTTAGAGATGAGGGACTTCTTCCTGATCCCCCAGACAGTGGCTCTTCTTACAGCTTTTCTCCATAGACCTCTGGTTTTTTTGCTCCCTAGTGCTATCTTCTCTCTTATTCACTGTAACATCTTTTTACTTTGTGTTCGTATCTGAGGAAGATTAAAAATAAGAATTTGCATCAATCTCAGAGATGCTTTATTTGGATCTATAAAGGGACGGAAAAGCAATGACCTTTTCTTCGTCTCTGCTAATGAAAGTAGGTGGCTAGGAAAAACAGCTTGGAAAAAACACTAAGGACTGGTTTAGATTTTTGGTTTTCTTGTTTTTTTGTGGTTTTTTTTTTTGTTGTTGTTATTGTTGTTTTATGTTTGTTTTTCCCCCCAGAGATTTCAAAGCTAACAGCCAAACCTTCAGCTTGTATAAATCATTCCTGCATAAAATAATGGGGAAAAAAACAAAGTTATTATTCTCCTTTGGTAGATGCAAAAGTCTCCAGACAGGGCAGTCCACAATTCATATTATACTGACTATTTTGTCCTGGATCCATTTGGGGTTAAGCAGCACAGCTAGTAGGAAGAACAGTCGACCCATCCTACCCTCGCATAACACATTCCTCTGTGCACCCATAAGTCTCCCAAGTCCTTTAGACATCTTTTTTGCAGACCTATGATTTTTTTTTTTCTTTTGGCCAAATGGCAGTGAAGAATCAGTCCTAACTTGGACAGATTTGTGAGCTAAATAAGACATAAAAATAAGAAAGAAATCTTGCTTGTTCCAGACACCTTCTGCAGCACAGTGATGACTGCTGCAAATAGGCATTCCATGCTGATGTCCAGCCTTTCTCCTCTGAAAGCTTTCTGCTCCTCTCCTGGCTCCCAGACTGGCTGCAGCATCCTTCTCCCAGACCAGCAGGCAGTATTGGTAGCTGTAATTTTGCCCTGCCATTGGTGGCTACCTGCTCTTTCCCAGCAGTGTTAGCAGTTTATGTTCACCAGAGCTAAACAAAGGCAGCCAAAATACCATAACCAGAATGCAAATAACTAGATTTTGACTGTGGGTGAAGGGCAAGAACCCTGTCCTGAGTGGGACTATGGCAACAATGAATTCATGGGTAGTATATGCCCAGATACTTTGCTGCCTTTGCTATTTTCTACTTGAGTTCACGGCAATGACTGTGTGTCAGAACAAACACCCCCATACTGGTATTGCATTACACTTTTGCCATCATGCTGTAGCTCTGTGGGATTGTCACCTCCCTGAAATGATGGCATCCTCTGCTCCCTTTGTATCTCTAGAAGTCCAGATAGAGCCCAAGCTGTAAAAAAGACACTGCTTGGGGTCCCTGGAGCTCACTGCTCTGGCTGCCCATCTGTGCTAACACTTTCTCCTTGCTTTTGCTGTCACTGCTGCTGAGTTGTGCTATTGCATGTTACAGACACACCTTGATGATGCAGCAGAGGATATATTCAATGAAAGCGAAAGGTGCTGCTTTCTTACTCTCTCCTGTTGCCCTCAGGGTTTCTGGCTTGTGTGCTAGCATGTTGCCTTTCAACTCCTGTCTCTCCATCTTTTTCCTTCTTAAAAGATTATTTTATCCTTCATGTTCTACCACTGAAGTTGTTAAAAGTTAGGAGGGCATTTTTGTCAGGAGACAGCTTTTGTAAAATTGAACTGGCAAGCTGACTACCTCAATTATCAACTGCAAAAGCCCTTTAGTCCTTCACGATTTTCTCATCAAAAGCGAATCTGTTTAAGATGTCCCTCAGCTTTTGCCTCCCCTCCCTACAAACTGAGTATTTGCATTGCTGTAATTTGCAGAACCACCAGAAACTCAACACAGGCTGCAGTAATCTGCAGAACCACCAGAAACTCAACAAAGGCTGCAGCTTTTCCAGACGTGCTTTGGGACCCACAGGTATGCAACAGCCAGGTAGAACAGCCACTGAAACTCTTCATCTCGCATCACAGCTCCTTCCCCAAAATACCACAAAAAGCAGAAATGCAAATCTAAAGGCTCGTTTGTCTGAGGCCATTTCTAAGAGCATCACTGACACTTGGTGGCATGAGGGGGAACTGCACATCCCCGCTCCAGGTGTACGAGTTGCCTTTACCCACCCATCACTGGGTGACTGTTACACAGTCAGTGTTATTTCACCTTCTTGAGATGACCAACCAAAACGCTGGAACCAGAATGCACCGGTGAACATTGTGACTCTGCCTCTGCCTGCTTCCATTTCTCTCCAGTGTCCTTAACCTAAAGGGCAGTGTTAAATAATTGCATGAAAATTATTTAAGGAAGAGTAAAGAATCTTGAACTAACTTTGTAGGAGGATATCATTGGTCAGGGCCTTCCTTCCAGCTTGCTGGATCTTTAAGCTTTGAGATAGAGGAGATCCCTAGTTCAGGTAGTGTAATATCCTAATCTCAACCTGGCAAAGAAGGGCTGTGAGGTAGTTTAAAGGACAATTCAGCCCACTGGAAACCTGCAAGCTCTTCTAGAAGTGTATCTTTCTCTCTGTACATGGTGTGTACCAACAGCAAGTTGACATCTAAATTTGGTCCCTTATTTAGATGTCTCAGATTAGGTAGGATGACTGTATCCACAGTGGGTTAGACTCATCTCTAAGCTTATATACAGATGTATATGTAAAAGCAAAACAAAAATCAGTTCCAAACCTTAATGTGTGCAGAGCACTAAGAGTATCTTTGATATATGCACTCAGAATTGCAAGCAATGGGCTATGGCAAAGACAATGACAAAAAGCCAGAGTGGAGTCCCGCAGCCATCAACCATCAGGCAAACACTATTGCAAAAGCAACAGTAGCTCAAAGGTGAAAGGAGGAAGGTTGCCAAGATGTTGTCACAAATACAGGGGTCATTCATCAGGTTCCATGGAAAGATCTGCCTAGAAGAAGCTAAGCTCCCTCAGCAGATGTCTGTGTTGTGGACCCTGCCATCCTTATTATTTGCTGCTCTTTTCACACTGCCACAGGCTGTCAGCAACGATCATGGGCCAAAGTCTGCAGTGGAAGCAAAGGTTTGCCTGTCACTGCCTGCCCCCAGGCCTGGGGAACCTCTGGGGAGATGTGTCAGTGTCAAAGTCATTACTGGGCTCAAGGCAAGGGACAGCAGTGTGAAAGAGCACAAGAGGTCGGGGAAAATGCTTGGTTCTCCCTCAAAAACATTGAGTCTCTGTGGATTATTTGAGAGGAACCATGAAAATCTTGCCAAAAGATTAGGAATTTTACAATTTCCTTAGTGCTTTTCAGAGGATTGGTGGGCCTTCCATAGTTTGTCCTCTCCACACAGCTGGTGTGGCTCTGCCCCAGGCAGGTCTAAAACTACAATATTTTTTGCAATCCTTAGGAATTAAATTGTGGGTCCCCAGGTTCGAATACAGCTAAAATTCCCGCAACACTTGCCTGGTAGAGGGTTTACAAGAGAGAAATAATAAGTACAGAAGTGGGCAACAGTCTTCATTTAATGTTCTGGACTGTAACTCAGCTGTGGTCCAAATGTTTCTTAACTTGCAGGTCTCTGGCTTGTGTCCTTAAAACTACTTTAGATATTAGTGTCTTCTGTAGGTCTAGGTCTCCATTCCCCAGCTGCAAAATGTGATACAGCTTTTGTTTATTTATTTTGTTTTGTTTTGTTTTGTTTGATTATTTTATTTTATATTCCTTATTTATTATCTTTTTTCCCCATTTGCAGCAGAGTCTCCAGAGAAGCACACCATTCTTTCATGAGGTACCAAAGGCCCTTCAGCTGGAGTCTTTCAACAGGACATAAGGTAGCGTATTTTTACTACCCAAATAGTATCTGCCCACTTTGTTGAGGAAGTTTAACATCATTAAGAAGAGTTGGCTGCACTCATTTCCCCTCTAAAATAAACACAAAAAGGTACCTAAGTCTGTCATATTTCTGCCTAGGTGACAGTTTCCTGTAGAGTTCAAAGTTAGAAAGATCTCAAAAGGATCAGCTTTGCCTCTGTGAAAGTCCCGTGATTTCTGCACTGCCTTTTTATGTCTTAGGAGCATCAACTTTGTTCTGTAATCTGGATTTGTCACAGCAACCACACCTGCTGACATCTTCTGTGCCAAAATGTCAGGGAGTGTCCACTGCTTCTGCTACAATCGCAGAGGAGCAAAAGGCAGATTTTTGCTGTCACAGCAATTGAGTGAGAAGCCAAAATTGGTGAACTATCTTTGTGGAGGAACTTTGGTGCACCCTGAGTATTACCAGTGTGTGGGAAGAGTATTACCAGTGTGTGGGAATCTGGGTGCAACTCCCAGAAAGAAGGAGCTGCAGCCAGTGCAGCTGTGGGCAGTGCCTAGAGCTGAGAGAAAGACAGAGCTCTCTCCCACTAAAGCAGAGGGATTATCAGCTCCTCACCCTGCCATTGGATGCAAAGAGCCATTCTGGCAGCTGCAAGCAAAATCTAGAGGGAACTTAATGGCCACAGGTCTCTTAAACATTATTTTGAACTTCACGTTTACCCAGCAGGGATAAATGTTTCAGCCACTTCAGCACTGTCTCTGTACAGTCCTCTAGAGCAGCACCCTTAACCTCCCTCGAGAAAACACTGGTGTTTAACAGGCCATCCTCAGAAATGCTTTGATTTGCATAAAGAAGAAGAAGAAAAAAATTCCCTGAGACTGAAGATGTTTGGACAATGTGTCTTGTCTTTGGAAGTGCCTTCAGCAAATAGTATATGCTAACATGTACTATAGTGTCTCATACCTTATTTTGTTATTCTTTTATTACCTACCTAGCTATCTAGAAAGGAAAAAAGGAGGGGGGAAAAGGAAAAAAAATGCTAGTCCAGGTGCATATCAGACTTCTAGGATGAGAAATTACTTTCACTATCAAACTAATAACGATTTTAAAAGTGTTCTTAGCCCTGTAATTAAGACCTTGGTTTGAAACTAAGTACATCTGAGTCCAAATCCTTCATCTTACGATAGGTTTCTTGCAAGTACTTGTAATAGTATTTTCGAGGTGCTCAGCAGTGACCAAACATTATTCCCTTTGAAGCCCAGAGAATTTTTCCATTTACATCAGTGAGAGCAGAATTTGGAAAAAAACTGATGTATTTTTAAAACAGGGTGAAATTCTCCATTCTTTGTTCATTTCTGGAGGGTCTTTCCTTCCTCCACTCTTTATTTATTTTGCATTTTTATGTGGTCAGCCTTCAGTGCCTTTTCTGTCTTGTGTTTATAGAGGGTGGAGTGTGGTGAGCTCTGACATTAGCTGATGCTCAGGAGATGCTACAGCAACAAGATCAATAACACCACCAATAATAAATGTGCCATGGTCTGGGATGATGCCCATGATTTGAGGGTCTTTCTATTATCTTTTATACACATCAAGAGCTGCATTTATCTCAAAATATCTCCAGCATGAAGAAAAACAAAGCAAGAAGTTAGCCAAGCCCTGCCTGGGAAGCAGCCTGCAGAGTGTCCTGTGGCAACTAGTCCTGAAATGAATGGGATGTCCTGGATTGATGTGGAGTAGATAGACCTGGTCTGCGGATGACTGGGAAAACAGCAGGAAATTCTCCAGTTGTGCAAGGCGAAGAGCAGCTCCACCTCTTTGTGCTTCAGGCTGATGGCTATGCCTGACTGCACATGGAAGGAATTTGCATTGCCAACAGGAGCTGATCAATAGGAGCTGTCTGGGAAAGGGCCTTGTTACTTTTAGACAAGCAAGGGGTGGCAATGAGAACCAAGTGGCGCGTGGTCTGGGTTCGTAGGGAACTGGAATGGGTTGCTTTGTTTTGACATAACTGTAATGGGCTTTCATGTGCAGCTGTATGTAGATAAGACAATGCCAGGATAACACTGGACATTCAGATGCAAATGAATTGTATATGGAACTGTATACTGTGCTATTTTTTTTCTTATGAGGATTTTTGGAAGATTTTTTTTTCCCTGAGGCCTGTACTACCCCCCAGACACATAACCTACCTTGCAATTAAGCTTATATATATATATACACACTTAGAATATTCTTATTTTCATATTCTCTAACTCCAATTACCAAGGAGAAAGTGTTAGCAAAGAGTGTTTTTATCTAATAAGACATTTTCAGCCCTCCTTCCCCTCTGTGAAGAGTAAAGACTCTGGCTGATGAGAGAAGTAGGAGGTTCTAAATGATGAGCTGGGTTTTCATATTCACACATTCTGAATAACTTGTCTGCTTCACTGTGAGGCTTGGGAGAGGATACGGTGGGAAGAATGGGGAGGGAGACTGTTGGACTGATGTCTGTAAGGAGCTAGTAATCACACATAGGATCACACAGAATCCTAGGGGTTGGAAGGGACCTCGAAAGATCATCTAGTCCAAATGTTTCAGAATTGGGGTGTTGCAAGCATAGACACTGTAAAAGAATGAAGGGAAGTGAGCAGGATCAAGACTAGCATGGGAGATGAAAGCCACAACCACAGGAAAAAATCCAAAAGCTTCTCAACATGTTGCTTCAGGCTTGGTATATGTCTAGTGATGGTTTCTTTCCATCAGCTCATCTTGCTTGCTGCAATACTTCATTCATGTAAAAGACTACAGGGCTAATGCATCTTAAGTTACAATTCTGCAAAGGTGGGAACAGGTAAGAGTCCCTCCTTTCTGTTTTCCCATGCAACCATAGATGCATGTCATGATAATCTCAGAATGAGTCATAATTAAGATTTGGTTGTTAGAGAATGACTGGGAAATATTGAGCAAACTCAGTATTCATCTGTGGTTAACTAAACACAAAACACTGTAAAGGAGTAACTCAGATTGGCTGGTGTTGCTGTGAACTCAGTACAGTGGATAATGGTTTAAAACAGGGCTATTAAATAAATGCTGTTGAGGACTCAAGAGAAAACTGCACCAAAGCAGCATGAAGTGTGTGAAGTGGAACACTCAGAAGTTATGAAAACTTCTTTTACTGTTTCCTTGTGTCCTTGATGCTTCATAGGACCCCATAACCTTGCCAAAGCATCCTTCCCGTAGCTGAGACAAGATGCAAAGCTAAAGTATCTTCAGCACTTGTGTTGCCTCTCTGGTCCCTCATGGGCAACAGAAAAAGGAGCCTTCTCTAGCTGACAGAAAATGCCTGGATATACTGAGTTTCTGGCAGATAGACAGTTTTTATTCCTTAGAGGATTTCCTAGCCTAGGACTTTTCTCAAGCAGCCACCTACCTATTGTAGCCCACAGTGCAAGTTGTCCCATCAGCCACAACCCTCAGAGACTGTGAAGACTTTAAATCTTTTTCTTGTTCCTTTCTCAGGTGGGAGCAGGGACCGGCCACAAATTCATTTTTTATTTCTAGCAAGAAAACATGAAATAAAAGAAGTCATTCTCATCACCATGGGCTCTACCTGGGAATGCATACTTCCTGCAGGAACACTGGCAAGCCATTATTTTGAAACAAGGGAACAAAAAGGTATTTTGCCAGAATAAGGCTGCCCTCCATGCATGACTTCCTAGTCTGCATTCTACCCTTGCCTCCTTGTGGCACTGAAGGTGTCCAAGAGCTCGATTGCCATCCAGTAGCAATCCTTCCCTTTATATCAAGGTCACCACTGATCTGATCAACATTTGAAATATGTGCAAACCTGAATGACATCTAAATCTGACATTCACTTTTGGCTGTTTTGGATGGCTTCAGGTCTTCTCTCCCATATCTCAGCAGGGCTTAAAGATGATGGACAGAGGCTCCACACAATTACCATTAATTTTACTATTTCCAGTTTTTTACTCTTCTCTTTTGTTTGATCTGATCATTTAACTTCAGGTTGTATATTCCTCTCACCAGTAGTGATGCAGAGCAGAAACAATTACTCTGAAGTTACCCAGCAGATTGTTTACTTTCATTTATCCTGGTTTTGCTCTAATTGTTTTTGAGTGGCTTGGAGTCTGTCCTTTTAATGTCTAACTCCTAAATACTCCTGTGGTGTGCTTCATAGAAATACTACTGATTAACAATCTGGAGCACATCTTTAAAAGGAAAATTTTATTCAAAACCAAATTCTCTTTGAAGACCACTTCTCATGGTCCAGACAATCCTGAGTGCTGTTCACAGCAGCGTGCAGTCCTGTCGCCTGTTGGGAATAAAACTCCTTAGAAGCTGAATCATGATTATAGCCTTACTAAAGAAACCACGAGGCCTGTTTTTCAGGAAATAATTCACCCAGTTGATCAGACAGGACAGAAAAGTAATTTCTGTGTCTTCTCTTACCACCTTTGTTCCCTGTGATGAAGCACAATAGCTGTTGGTATTGCAGCCCAGATCTCAAACTGCTCTGATGACTGAGCATGTTGGTGTCCTGCAAACATGCATGTCAACACACTGCATGGTCTCTGGTCTGCAATACAGCCCTTCTATGGAGTGAATGTCTAACAGTATGTTGTTTGCTTTGGTTTTGGGGCCAGCTCCTTTCTGATAGTGCGAAGGCAGAGAGATTGATGACTCTTTTTCTGGCTTGTGTGAGTCCACAGTGTGCTCCTTGTCTTGTCTCCTACAAGATACAAGGATTTGTCAGGTCTCTGAAGTGAGAGAGTGTGCTGAGACTCATCTGTCTTACGCCTCGTCACCCTGGAAATTGAATCAGTCAATTGTCTCCAAAGCTTCTTTGCGACAGCTCCTGAATACCAGGAGCATTGCTTGTTACACTTGTTGGAGGCCCAGGGACCAGGTCTGGGTTCTGCAACAAGAGACACATTGTTTGTCTTTTTCGGGGGCTTTGCTAGGGCAGGAGAAGGTGCCACGGGTCTTCCTCAGTTACACTCCCTGTGCCAGGGTGAGCACAGCACACGTCTCACCTGTGTGAGCTATTGGCCAGCTTCTGAGGCAGCTTTCCTGATGTAGGTGGGCAAAATACGTGATAGAGATAAAAAGCTTTACTTTGCATCATAGCTTGTCTTCTGAGATGATACCCAGAAGGTTAAAAGCAGTAAGCAGCCTGCCTAATGTGAAAACAAGCCTTTATTCAGGTAGTGACAGCATCTGAGCCGAAATGGAGTGTGGACAAACATGGCTTGAGTAGTGTTGGAGGGTCCTGAAAGTTCCATTAAAACATCCTGCAAATTGGCAAAAGGAAGCCAATGTAAGCTGTAAGAAGCACCACGTTAGTTCTCAATGTGACAACCCTTGCACAGACACATGGACTCACTTGAAGACACCTGCTACAGCAAAAGGTAGTTTTAGCCACAGCGCATATTGGGAGCAAAGAACAGATTCTTCCTCTTGAGGAAAATACCCAGAGCCCTTCTCCTTCTCCACAGCACCCAGGGGCTGTCAGGTGGAGCTGCCTGTCTCTGTAGGAGTAAGTGAAACAGGCCAGAGCCTGCTCTGGCCCTGAGGAGAACTGGCACCATATGGCTCATGTCTGCATGCCTAGACTCCAAAATATGATGTTCTCATCTGTAGAGCTTATTGGGAACAGGGTGTTTGGGAGCAGCCTCACCCATGCTGGCCCCCAGACTGCACTGAGGCATGTCTGGGACAGCATCACTTGGGTCAAATAGCAGTTAAACAGCATGGTTGATTTTAGGGCACTTCTCAAGCCCATGACTTGATTCTATACAACTCAGTGGTATGTATATAGCTGCTGTGACCCAGCTAGTCTCTAAAGTATATCAAACAGACCTCAGAACTCAGCACAGTAGCCCATGTAATAAAAACCATGCCAATCTAGATTATTTCTCTTGAACAAGAATCACCACTGACATGGATCTTTCACAGCTCCTCTATGGAGTAACCTGCCATGCATCAAAAGTAACCCACAGACAGGCTCTAATTGTGAATAGAGTCCACATCCCCACCAACACTGTGTTGCATGGCTGGCTGCCAAAACCAGGCAAATGTAATTATAAGAAAATTGCATCTCTGTGGGTTTTCACTTCCTTGGCCACAGCAGGTGCCTGTGCTGTGTGGTAACATGCTACTGCAGCTGCTGCAGCTGTTACTCTGGCACCAAAGCAAGAGTCCAGCTAACACCCAGGAAGGGTATACTATGTTCAACTTGTAAATCCTAGAGAGTGGCTTGCCATAATTTCATTCCAGGGCATTTATTGAAATCAGTATGTGGTGGTTGTGGGCTTTGCTGGCTTTTGTGTAGGCTTTTTTTCCTTTCTTTCTGTTTTTTTGTTTGTTTGGGGTTGTTGGTTTTTTGTTGTGGTTTTTTTGTTGTTTGTTTTTTTTTTTTTGGGGGGGGGGTTCTGCTTTAAACGACTTTCTGAGGAAATTACCCAAGGCAAAGACATCGCCACCCATTCTCCCTATAGAGAGGGTGGGGTGAGGTAATGAATGACACACGCGAAGAGCACCCGCTTAGAAAACGCTGGGCCCACTGACAGCAGTCAGGCATTTGGTGGAATTAGAAACCAGCTTGCTGAGCTAAACTGATGGTCTGAATCACCTTTAGACAGCCAAGTGCCAAAGCACTGTCTACAGTGTGATTTGCTGGTCAATATTTTTCACAAAAGGTTCCCCCTCGGTGCTGCCCCTGATGCCTTTGTTCACTGATTACAACTGCTTGCGAGTTGCAGTAGCCTGGCAGCTTCTTTGGCATCCAGTGATTTGCTTTGAGAAACTTCTAAATCCATAGCAAAGCTCCTGGTTTTCTTTCAAATTGTCACTCACTGGGGTGATGAGGGGCAGAAACAGAGCTCTGTAGTGGAAAGGAGCTTCTAAAGACCTTTAATGTTGTAAGTAACTGAGATCATATAGAGAGAGGGGAAGCGGAGAGAGCTGGTCTGTCGACAGTGCTGGAATAAAGCCAGTTTTAAACCATAATTTCCCTTTGTAAAAAAAGAAGCTTCTGCCCTCTACACCCTGCACTTCCACAGCCATTAAATCAGCAGCTGCCATTATAAGGCAGCAGCTTTTCCCTACATGATCAGTGCAGAGATAGTTTTTAATATTTAACATTATAATAGTGTCTCACCTGTGTTGTTCTGATGTATTGGCTCAGCTTGCCTATGAGCTATAGCCTGAGAGATGTAAATAAGTGCAATAAAAAGAGAGAGGTCAGGTCCTTGGCCATGACATCTTGGTTTCTGTGCAAAAGCTGACCTGACATGGAGGAAAAGTAGTCAGAGGAACAGCAACAGTAAATGAGGACTCTGCTGACCTCCACTCTGCACTTGCACAGAGGAAGAGCTGAAATGTCCTTTCCATCAAAAGAAGGAAAGAGAGCAATGCTGTGCATGAAGAAATCCAGAGGACAGAGGAACTTTCAGCAGTTGCAACAGCTGTATCCATCAGGAGCTGGCTTCACGGGTAAGTCCTTATTTGTAATTATATAAAAAAGAAGAGCGGCTTTGGCTTGGGAAGAAGATAATAAAACTGCTCCAGAGGAAATAGGAAGCTCAGTTACTGTGGGCATAAAACCAACTGCATTATAGGGGTGGTTGAGTGGTCCTATTTACTGTCAAGACCCACATTCTCAAAGCTAAATGTATAGATGGGATGTTGTTTTCAGTCTCCATCTCTGTAAACATCCACCTCTTCTTGAAAACCATTAGGGCATTACAGGTGGATCACACAGGATGCAGAAGGGAGTGTTTGCCTAATTTTGTTTGTCAGTTGTCTCAGAAACACTGACTGTGAAAATCCTGTAACTTTTGCTCTTTTACTGACAAAGGCCTGCATTTAATCTGAGGGACTACTTACACACTGCTTGTAGTTTATACATATGCACTGTGTGCTGAGCAAAACCTGTGAAAGGTGTGATCTGAAAAAACAGAGACCAGGGGAAAACCTGAAAGAAAAACAGCTGAGGCAACTGAAGCAACCTAGAAATGTGTGTTCAACTTTCCTGACTTACAACAATATCAGGAAAACCTGCAAGCAATCAACAGTTTTTCAAAGATTTTTTGTTTATGTGTCGCAAGTGAAATTTAAAAGTCCTTTTAAAACAAGCTTTCCTAATGAAATCTACCTGCATTCATCTTTTAAGGTTAAAAATCCTTTCCAAACAAGATGCAATGCTTAATTTCAGATTGTCTTTTTTTTCTTTGCTGTTATTTTTCCAGTGTTTAAGTTTAGTAAGAAAACCAAGAAATTGCCTATTGACTCACCTTTGTTATTTTTGCCTAGCCTTAAAAATCCTAAATTAAAAGATATTCACATTTTTCATGGTAAAATCAGAGATATTTTCTAGACCTTTCTGAATTTTTGTTTTCATGGCTTCAGAGATGACTATAAAAGGTGATCTCGTTTTTCCCATTTTTTAAAAAAACACAAACAAACAAACAAAAAAACAAAAAAACAAAACCCCTCTATTTGTACAGGAAGTGAAAAATTCAAAGCCTGCACAGTAATTTACTTGAACATTAGAGTATTTTCCTCTTCCTGTATGCTAGTATCTATGGGGTTTAGCTGGTATCAGTTGGATTTTCATGCTTCAGGAGCCAAGTTTTGGACTTTGGGTGGCTGGGATGGAAAGTAATATAATGTAACATTATGTTCTGTATGGCTTATGTGATGTGACATTATTTTTGCAATAAAACTCTTTGGATTGTCAAATTTTATCATCTTTACAAGAAACATATGGATCTTGGAAGTGAATATACCATGTTTCACTGGGAAATGGAAACCTATTTTTCTTCATTAACTATACACAAAGATTTATTTTGGTGACTGAAGGAAAACACTTCAAAGTATCTCTCTACATAAACGGTTTCTAAAACAGGCAATTGGCATTTCCTTTCTTGGAGTTTTTGGCTTTGGAGTAACCATAGCAGGTTTTTTTATGACATATTCCAGCCAATTGCAGCAATCACCACGGTCTTGTTAGGTTATTTCCTTGAGAAATTTTTCCCTGTAGAATTCTTAGAATGAAAACATCATTTTACTGTCAGAAATGTGATGTGTTTCAGGGGAAGGAACTAATGACAGGTCACGACTCTCTTCAAGACGGAAAAACAAGCCTTCTCCAAAGTATGAAAAGGCAAGTTGATTGCCTGTCCAGTGTCTGGGGATGTTTTCAAAGCCAAAGGATACATGGTGTGACTGTCATATTCTTGCAGTCATGGAAACGTAATGTGTCTTAAAAACAGTGACCTTCGGCTCTCCAGCTCCCTCTGAAACAGCCTATAAAAGAAAGCCAAACTGAAGAAAATCAATGCAGAATTCTCCATGCCTGATCACTCTGCAGCACTTTAGAGTTGGCTGTTCTAGGTTTCAGGGACCAAACCTTTCAGATACCACGTTGTATTTTTTTGACCTACTGCTAACCTTACCTTCTAAGCACAACATTTACAGTGGCTCCTCTCCTCTACACACAGAGATGAACCAAGATTAACTAGGTGCCTAGCACAATCCCACACAATATGTTTGCCCTGGACAATGTTGAAGGATTTGCCATCAGAATCAACATCCGCTTTCAAAAATGCTGCAGCACCTGTATGGGAATATAAGCGTGCAAGAGAAATGTTGCCCTTGGGCTGTTAGACATTGAGGTCTGGCTGAAATCTTGGTCAGTGTAAAGTAAACCACTACAGTGAATCATGACAGTGAAGGACTCATCTCACTGAAGGCTGAGTCTCCAAGATAAAACATAGTCAAGTCCTTATCCCACAAACGCCTGTAATTGAGTGTCAGAACTTGTTGTGGGAGGAGATGGTGTGTTTCCTCCACGCCCATCTATTCCCTCATCCAAGGCTGAGTGCACACCAATCAAGCTCCTGCTACTGCCTTTCCCACATAATTTTACCTCAGCTGCAGTAAGCTTGTTGCCCATAATGCCTTCTTCGGGCCTCCACCCTAACAGGAGGGAGCCTGCTGGGTCCTGGTGGAGCGAACATGGGAGCTGCTCTTATAAAAGGCAGCCTACAGACCCTACAGACCATCCTTGATATATGTATTTTGATCTAGGATCCAGGAGGTGATTATGGTGATTTCATGAGTGTTTCTGTTGTTCTTGGTCCATATTCAGAAGAGAGTGCCTCATTCAGACTAGAATGACATTTAGCTGGTTGACATTAAAATTTTATCAGAACATTAATTGGTTCCTACTCGCTGAACAAAATAATTCATGTCCCGGACTGTTACCACAAAAACAGAGAGAAAACACGTAGCCCAAATGTCTCCATTCCCCAACCTCACTGGCAGTGTAAGGGGAAAATCTGTTTATAACCAGCCAACTAGAGGGAGTGGAGGCAGCTCTCTGCCAGCATGATGTGGCTTTGCTTTCCACCGTAACACCTGGTCCTCATGTTCTCCATACAGCAGGTATCCATCCAACTTGGTGTCATCTGCATGGCTGCTGGCCAAGATACCAAGAAGGATGGAGAAAGCCCTTGCATTCTTTCAGTTCTCACCTGCCTTCCCCAAGGGACATACAGCCTCCCACACATATTTTCTGCAACCCTGGTGCCAGGGCATCTCTGCAGGGACTGTCACGGTGAGCAGCCAGCAGCTTGCAGGGAACCACATCCCTTCCTAAAAAAAAAATACCTGCAGAACCAAATCCAGAGCTGAAAGCATCATATTGGTTGTCATTGTGCTGAGCACAGCAGTTCCTTTCTCACAGAACAGGGCAATGAGATGGGAACACCTCTGACAGCTGTTTGCAAGCTTGTTCATGCTGCTCAGTTTTCCCAGTTTTTCCATTGTGTGATAAAAAGACAATGTGGTGTTTATTTCTGCCCAAGTTATTTTTTCCTTGGTTTTTTTTTTTTTTCCCCCTTATTTTTTTTCCCCTTTTCTTCTAATTCTAGAAGCCCTGATCCCTATTATTTAATGTCATGTAGGAGGAAATACCTCAGGGCAATTTATTCATTGGCTGTCCTGGTTTAATATGTTTCTGGGTTTGGCTGTGCCATTATCAGCTGTTGCTAATTTTTTTGCTGGAGGAATGACCTACATTTTTATGAGGAAAAAATCCAAGTTCATCAACGTGATCAAAATAATTTAAAAAAGCAGAAATAAAGCTCTGTGAAACTGAGAAAAAATTGCCATGTATCACCACAAATTGGTAAACTGTCTCCCTATCTCATGTCTGGTAGCCTCATTATCTTAATATTCAGCAGCAAACAAAATTCAAAGGAGAGAAAATTCAGCTCAGATGTTTTTCTGAACCTCTCAGACTATGCAATTTTCTGACACCCTGTCTTTCTGTCTAGCTGAGGATCAGGTCTTAGTTGATCCTAATCTGTTAATTATGCCAGATTACATGGTGGTTGTGGATTACGTAACAGAAAAGCAAAACAATTCTTCTTGCAAACTTTGATCTGAACTCAAGTTTCTAGAGGGCATGAATTAGACTGGAGATGCTCACCTGCTTCCCTAGTTATTCTTTTCCTAATTTAGCTACATATAAGGCATAATTCTATATCCATGACTTCTTGGCAATAACAGGGTAGCCTTGGGAGAAAGTAACCAACCTTATGTCTAAAAAGTTTTTTTGGTACAGACTTCATTTATTCTAAATAATTCCTTTGAAGTCCCTTCTGATGAGGGAAATCCTGTACATTTTACAACTTTTGCAAGACTAAGTTCTTCAGACTGGCCAGACTGATTGACAAGGAGGCTTGTCCAAAATGAAACGTTGCCTGTCTCACAGTTAGAGTAGGGAAATGCATTGAGCTGCCAAACTTGCTTTGTTGCAGGTAACACTATAAATCTGAAACTCAGATGATTCTTTCTGAAATACTGGCAGAGTAAACAACTTTTTTGTTGAGTTGATAGTAACCTAGGGTCAGTGAAATGGGAAATTTGAGGGTTTGTGTCATCCTGGGTAACACTGAGCAGTTTATTCTGAGGTGGGACTTGAGGGGGGAGTCCATCTTTAATTTAACTGCAAACTCTTACCCCACATTCAAACACTTAATTATTTAACTCTACCGAACGGGAGGCACTCAGACACACACATGGGAAAGTGTCATGACATGAGTGTCCCAGATGCCTTCTGGATATGCACCATGCTCCAGCTGTCCATCAAGCTGAAGACTTGCCTGGATGATTTACTCAGGACAGAGAAAACCAAAGGATTTCAGCTTAGTTTATTGCAATGTCTCTCAGCCCCAGTGAATATCCATAACCTTGGTGCACTTTGTTTGAACAAGTGGTGCTGTCTAAAGAATTTTTAATAAGGTACATAATAAAGTTTAATAAGTTATGATGAGCAGACATGTTTAAACACGATAGCAGTATGTCTAAATAAAGAGTTTGTATTTCTGTGTGTCTGGTATTGCTATTCCAAAAATAAATTCCATAAAGAGAAAATAGGGTAAAAGATTACCAAATACATGCCTGATATTATTCTTCTTTCTGGAGCAATTACTTTGAAAATATGTTTCTTGTTATGACAGCAGGTTTGTATTTTGCATTACAGTTTTCTGTGCTCATCCAAGAAATGTTTAACTCTCAGGCACTTCCACAGAAGTTGTGTTGATTTCTGTCCTGGTTTTGACAGGATATCTGGCAGTATGAAGTCTTTGCCACTATATTCAACATAAAGAAAAGCATCATCTTCAAAAGATAGACATGCTTCTAAATCTCTATTGACATCATGGGTTTTTTTCTAAGGATTAAGTATTTTCTAGGTCAAAGCTTATTGCGAACTTCAAAGATAAGGGTCTAGATGTCCCAAAAATTCTGGTGTTTTTGCTCCTACTCTTTTTTCCATTCCCTTTATTTTGCATGACTGTCTTTTTTGGGCACACTCTGTTTTTTCGAAGTCTTTTTATATTAAAACTTGGTAGTATGCAAAATGACAGTAATTATTATAAGTGATCCTTTGTCACAAAGCACCACCAGTTTCCCAGAAAAAAAACCTGACCCTAACTCACATTTAGAAGTGAACAGTTTAGCTTGGATAACCAAACATATCTTCATTTTCCAGCATTTATTCCAAACAGAGAATGTTTTCTTGCTGTTCCTCAAAAGCCTGCTTAATTCTTAGTCAGGCAAGTCCTGAGAACTGATGTGGCTGCTACATACACTATCTGTTGCCCTGTTTGCACTTGAAAAAAAGGGCCCACTCTTTTTGTTCCTTCACTTCTTCAGTACTCTGGGCCATAGACTCCTTTCTGCCTTTAGGCTCTTCCCAGACACTCATGTGCATGTGCCTGGCTCAGCCCATCTGGCGGGGACCTGCAGCTCCCTGCTGGGACCCTGCAGCAGCTTTAAGGACTCAGGTAGGTTCACCTTCACTGCTGGCCTTGCGTGGATGTCAAAGGAGACACCCCTGTCACCTTGACTTTGTGGTGGCTGTTGTAAAAGTGCAGTTCTATGGAGAGGATCAGTCCTTGATCCAGCCATCGATTAGAGGGATTGTCCAGCTTCACGTGAAGACTGTGAATGACCAAGCTAAGGAAAACCAAAGCAAGTGCTTATCTCATCTGTAGCATGGGCCTGTCCAGCTCAGTGAAAGTTCATCTTTCATGCCAAAGAATAGTTAACAGTTTATTTAATAGTTAACAGTTACCATATTCAAAGACCTGAAGTCTGAAAGACCTGAATTTAAAGCCACTTCAAATTCTTGGCAGAAAACTTTGCATTATTGATATTAAACATATTTTTGTTTTCTGATTTACAGCACATTTTATTCCTCATGAAGCTTAAAAGCCCAGCTAAGCAGACTAAGCAACTAAGCTTTCAGCAGACTGAAAAACAAATGTTGCCAAAATGATTAAGCAGCACACAGATGGCTTATATGTTCCTGTGTCAAAGAGACAGCTTTATAAATGAAGCATGTGTGATAACCATTTATGTTTCATTAAAAAAAAAAAAAGAAGCTATTTTTCCAAGCAAAGATGCTTTCAAAGAAAAACATTGACCAACTTGATTAAGAGATTTAACAGCCAAAAAAGCCGCCTAGCTCAGACGTTCAGTAGCAGCTGTAACCTTGTGAAAACTGACCTATAACATAGCCACAGGGTTCTTGATTCCAAGAAGAATCTTCTCTTTAAGAAAATTGATTTGCTTTACAAACCTTGACCTCTCCCTATTTTTCATCCTCCATCAACCCCTGGGGCCCACTGACCTCACTGCAAGAAGTCTCACGTATGAGACACCCCCCTTCAACTGAGTGGAAAGCTTTCCATGTAGGGCTTGTTGGGCCAAGGTTCATAGCAACAAATCTTTCCTTGTTCTGTGGCAAGATTAAGTCAAGATGACTGACATAATTGGCCAAACAGTTTTCTAACTGGCTTTTTACTTTGGAGATGACCTCTGTTTCTCCCATTCGTCTGCTGATTACAGGTCAATAATACTGTCAAGGAGAGATAAAATAATTTTGTCACTTAGAAATATTGTAATGGGATAAACCCCCTGGCTTGTCATATCACTAAATTTGAAAAGATAATTGAGCTGTCAATTTAAATATCAAATGAATGTCTCCATGAAAGCAGTGTTAATAAAAGCCAAGAAGCAGGTAGAGATGAGCCCAGCTGGCAGGTCAGGGGCAGGGGGTTGAGTTTTGGTGTCTAAGAGTGCAGTAGATGGGACAATTTTCTAAACTTACTCTGAATTAATCTGAGCTTCTTGTGTCTGCAAGACTACACTGGGCTTGTGTATTTTTTGAATATTCTTTCATGCAATCCTTGAACCAGCCACCAGTGGGAGATGATCTTTATTGAGAACGTCGTTTCAGTCTGTCAGATTCTACATCTATCAGAAGGTATGGAGGCATGAAAAATAAATTTATTGCCAACTCCTTTCACCTCTTTCTAGTGAATATTCCTTTTAAAGGTCATTTGTTTATTTGGATGGCATCAAGGCAGCGACCAACTTTTATTCCTTGCTGCCCACCATAATGTTAATATAATCCAATGTTTCCTCCTATTCCTATAGTAGTAATTACTATTAGTGGGCTAAAGTGATTGCATCATTGAAGACCTGAAGGAAAATGTTTACAATATTACTTCAGTTACTATTTGCTGTATGTGCTCTGCTGGCTGGATTTACCAGGCTTTTGCATTTACTGAGTTCTGTGATGTGCTTGGCCCTTCTTTCTGCTTTTGAATTGCCCTCAGTTCTCCCTGGCAGATCTTGAGAGTTGCACTGGTACAAATGAGAAGCAATGAGCTCTACCAAAGATATCCAACTGCATTGAGATGACACAGGGAGTGTTCTGCTCTTTTTGGATTAAAATATCTAGTGTCAACTGGGAAGATGCACTGTTAGCAATCAATGGCAAACAATATTATCCAAAAGCAGGAGCTATAGGGTGAGAACCAGGCTGGTATATTTGAAAATTTTTGTGGTTAGCTCCTGAAGTTTCATAGAAAATAGGGTTTCAGTGCTGGCCACAGAGATAGTGACCTGGACTAGGAATGAGAAGCCAATGTGTTTGTCTGTGTGCAGCACAGAGAGGAGAACAAATTTACATCATGTGACAGCCAACATTTGTAAAGCCAGCAACCAAGTTGTGGCTCATATGAATGAGTTATAGCCCATCTAAAGAACAACGTCATTGTGTAGAGGCATGAATGAAAAGGCTTTTTCTTTGTGGAAAGAGAAAAAGTGTACATCAGGACCCACAACCATGAAAGAGAAGATGAAGCATGCAGCATTTATTTAAGGTTGATGATAGAGATATGAGTAAACCATATTAATTTCCATGGTACAAGATGACTGCAACCCACAAGTATTCCTGATCAATCCTCAATCAAAAACAAGTTCCTGGGAGACTTTACATTTGTGAAAATAATCCAGTTGGACATTTTTACTATACGTGTATCTTCTTCACTTGCATGTTTAGTTTTCAATGTGAGGGCAGATTTGGATCAGTGTTTTAACAGCTCTTTGGGACATAGAGGTTTTTCTATAATTTCATGGATTTTGTTACACAAAGTTTTCTTTGTACATTGAAAGGCTGGAGAATTGGCTCCATGTGAACCTGTAGAGTTTATAAAAACTGCAAGCACTAAACTCTGTTGGTTTCCCCTGTGAAAATAAATGTGAGCCTGGAAACCTATGATTCTGATTTGAAACAGAACCCACAGATGTACAAAACTATCTTGAGACAGGATTGCCCCATCCAGGGTTCCTATAACTAGTAGTAAATACCAAGAATTCACAAATCTAAAATGAGTCACAACTTTCCTCGAAGTCATGTTCTGCTAAATAAGTAAATAAATACATTTTAGGTTTCTTAGATTACGTCTTTTTCTGGGTCATTTGTGACCACACATTCAAAATCTTCTCTTCAATGAAGACATCTAGAAAATGTCTTTTCTTTTTTCTTTTTCTTTTTCTTTTTTTTTTAAATAAGAGCTGAGTATCTTGTAATCAGGTGACTCCAGAAGCTGAAGCTTTCAAAACCCGTGACATGCCAAGCCATGTTGCTCATTCAGATTAACTTACAGAAGGCACTCGGGGTGCAGGACAGAGAAAAGCAGATCCTGACCCTCTCAGTCATGTAAAAAACTGTCTCTTCCTCTCCAGAAGTAACAGCTAGTTGAAATAGAAGAACAGCACAGGTACTGAGCAGCTTTTGGCCCTGAAATGGTTGTTGCTGTAACACGTGAAACTGCGTCATCCTCTCAGTATATCTGAGAGGAAAAACAGAGTTTAAATCTTTCTGAGTAGAGACATAGCTGAGGGGAGTGATTAAGACAGTTCACCAGAATGAAAAGACTTTGTTTTTCACTTGTTTCTGCTCAGGACACCTGTGTATTCATCCACCTTTTGTCTGGCTGTATATCAAAACAGGGGACTGTGTGTAAAAGGGCAATTTCATTCCTCCTGATTTGGCTGTACAAATGTGAAATACAGCTCTTTGGCCCTATTTTTGTAAAATGCATATGTGAGTGTTAGTCTGCATATGAGTATGTGTGTGCAGTTGGGATAGGATAGGATAGGATAGGATAGGATAGGATAGGATAGGATAGGATAGGATAGGCTATTTCAGTGGAAGGGACCTTCAATGATCATCTCATCCTGAACAATTCAGGCCTGATCAGAAGCATGTTATTAAGGGCATTTGTTTTGCACCAGGTCCCTAAACCTGCATGCAATCTGGACACTTGCCTGTGCATTTATACATTCTTCTCCCTGTTTTTAAATGTAGGTATTTTTGTAAATGGGTCTACGTACTTGGTCCTGAAAGAGGAAAGAGAAAGGGTGAGAAACCAATGTAGCCAAAGGAGCGATTTGACCCCTGTCTGCAGGCTTAGAGTCCTCATTTCATGATTTTTCATTGGAAAAGGGGGAATCTGAGGTGAGGCAGGGCTGGTGAAGCCTGTAGTGGCAGCAGCATAGAGGAGGGAGCTGGGTCAGGGCTTGTGCTGAGGGGGCCATGTCCCTGGGGCTCACAAGGCCCAGCTGCCGGCGTGCTGGGTGATGCCAGGTGTGGGACATCAGGGTAGGGAGGGTGGAGCTGTTGTGGTCATGGGCATAGGTGTCCCCACAGCTGCCAACTGTAGGTGGTGGCCATCAACCCTGTGCTCCATCCTCATCCCTTCTTGTGTCCCCCCCTCTGGGCCAAAAAATCATAGAATCATAGAATGTCTTGGGTTGGAAGGGACCTATAAATGTCATCTAATCCAACATCGTAACAATAAGCAGGGACATCTCCAATTAGAACAGATTGCTCAGCCTTTATGGTGGCTGGTGGTGGTGGGGCTGGGCTGTGGCTTGCTGTCACCTCCACAGTTGGGTGGGCCAAACACAGCTGCTCACTAACCCACCACCAATGTCAGGCACGTGGCATAATGCAGCCATGGTGCTTTCCTCTCCAAAACCTCCCTGCTGCTCCCTGTGTGTGTCCTTCCTCCCATCTCAACCTCTTTTTAAACCTTTCCAGCTTCTTTTAACTCATCTGCGCTTTTGAAGCTGCCAGTTGCCATCCAAATGTAACAGTGTTTTCATGGTGACCATTTTGGATAAAATATTGAAAATGGCAGTTTGTGTGGCTCATGCAGCAGAGGCTCCCAGGAACCTGGCCAGTAAAAGACTGAGCAAAATAAGAGTGTTTAGATTTTAATAAATAAACATAGAGTTATACCTAGTGCACAACCACCCCTCCTGAGTTTGTGTATTTCTATTCATCTTCAAATCCTTCTGATTTCAGCAGGGTTTGTGGGCAGTCAAAACAAGTGGAAATTTGGCCTCGGTGTAGGTGGTAACCTCGTTTCAGATTCTTGGTCTCCATCTCATGGCTACTCTTATGTCACAGCTGCCTTACCTTAGAAGGGAAGCTTTTTACCAAGCAAACCACAGAGAAAATTAATTAAATCTAAAGGAAGTCATCCCCTCTTTTTTCCTTCAAGTCCACTCACATCTTAAAGCTGCACAGTAAAGTAATTAAATGTTATAGGAGCTGCAGCTTCTTAAATGAAGACTTATCATATTAAATACAACAGGGTTAAGCATTAATAAGGTATTAGCTTAGTCTGAAAGATCCATGGGAACCAACAACCCCTAAACAATTGGCTTGGTTCTAATACTGATGTATTTTCTTGCTGCAGACAAATTATTTACCTTCTACGCCTTAATTTCCTCCTCTGTGTTATGAATATTGCATATTCAATATTGCAGTGATGGAGTCACATTTTCTTGGCTGCAACACGTTGCAGTGTCTTGGGAAAAGGGAAATAATGGTCTGGGAAATAATGGTATAGGGAATAATGAGAAAGTTTACTCTTCCAGTGACAACTGTATTTCTTGTGTGGGAAGGTCTCTGTCACCTCTTCTCAATGTTATGTGTTTTCTGTAGATGATCATAAGCTGATGACACTGGGGCTGGATTCACTTCACTTAACTTTAACCCTTCATCTTACACAGATCTCCCAGGCTTTCTTTAGTCAAAGAAAGATATAGACTGCTGCAGAAGCTCTGCCTGTTTCAAACAGCCCTAGCTTAACTGCCTTCTGTCTCTCCATTTGTTATAGGGGAGGTAGATGGCCAAAGATGAGTTCCCATGCTGAGAGTCTGTTTGGGAGTTTTCTTGAAGTCTCCAAGCACTAAGCAGAGTATGATGCTTTGGTAAAAATGCAGGTCTATGACCAGGGGTCCCTGGCTTATTTGTTGTGACAAGATAGCATTAACTTCTCCTCTTAAAACACCACTTAGAGCTTCCATTGATTTAGGGTAGTGCAGAGAGCACACTTACATTTCTACACAGCTTATATTTCTACACAGGAATGAGTTTCTTTCACCATTAAATTCAAGTGACATGCCCTCACATGCACAAAAAAAAAACCCCAAAACAATAAAAATGGGCGTTGGATATAAATAGCAACCACATTTGTCTTTCTAGTGATCAAAACAAAGGAGGACTCAGGGGACAGGGAAAGACTGGAGAAGCTGGTAGAGATTCACAATCATGTCTCTCCGTGTCAGCAAATAGCACATGTAACAAAGCTGGAAGACAGTTAAAACTCCCACCATCTGACAGCTGCTTGGCAGCTTTTGAGAGATGAGTCATCAGGCCTTGACCCAATTTCTAACAGACAGGTGCTCTGACCACAAAAACCACCATCACAGGTGTCACTCTTGTTGGTAGGCTCAGCAGAGGGACCACTAACTGGCTGGGTAACAATCAAAAAGGTCATGGGGCAATGCTCTCCTACCAAGCTCTGCTCTTGGGCAGTTTTACCTGTGATTTAGTATGGCCGAGTCTGGTGATTTACATGCTTTTCCTGGCATTAAAGCATTAAACCTCTCCAGTTGCATCTTCATTTGATAAAAGATATTCACTGAATATTTGGTGTGAAAGTACTAGAAGGAAAATTCAGATCTAGAGAGAGAGTGTGTAAGTCTCAGGATATAGCCCTCTCTGAGGACCATAAGAAAAATAAGGTTACTTAGAGCTCCAGGACCTGATTTTAGCCAGTGTGGTGTTGCTGCCCTGAAATGAACAGTGTTCAATGAAAAGATCTGAGTCTTGATCTGGAAATTGGGAATGAAATGACATTGACTCATAACTCAACTGACAATTTAAGTTAATGAAAAACTGCTCTTCATCATATATTTCTCTTCTTATAGATGGTCCAGATTCAACTGCTGTCCAGTTCAGCACAGTCCCACTGAAGTGAGGCCACAAGTGTGACCCCAGAATTTTCATACATGGCAGAACTCTGGCACTGCTGTCTGAGCTGCCTGGGACTTCACACGCGATTCGTACATAAACCACCTTTTCAAAGACAGGATTTCTCATAAAACAGCCACTGTTGACACAAATAATCTCACATCTCTGATTTGCATAACCTCTAGGAAGCTGGATAGCAGAGGAAATAAGCAATAATAGCAGAGTAAATGGCCTTAAGTGAAAGAGTATCAGTTACAATGTACCAGTTTGGTCTATGAAGCTAATTTTCTGCTGGTGGAAAAAATAAGGGGAGACTTTGTCTTCATAAAAGCTTGACCTCAAGTGCTTTGGAAGACAGAAGAGACTATATTCAAGGCAAAATAGCCTTTCTGTGCACAGTTATTCTTTAAGGGCCTTTGCTAGGGTTCACATACACATACCCTTTGCTTATGAAATGTGAGAGGAAAGGAGCACCTAACAAATGAATGTGTGTAGCTCAGCAGCCCCAGCTGGCCCAGTTCCCAATATATTTTGCTTGATAAACAGCTAATCCCTGAGTATAGCATGGCTTGCATTCCTCCAAACTTATCATTAATCATGGAAAAACCCAAGCTGTCCTTGCACTGTGTGAGTGCCTATGAACAGCTCCTTTGATAAGAGTGTTTTTACGTGCCTGGAGGGATTTTGGTTTTTGGACCTCTGTCCTGTAAGTAATAGGCAGACCTTGCTTTGCATGTGAGTCTGCTTTCATTGCTGGTTTCAAGTCACAGAGAATTAGCAGGGATGTTGGAAATGAGAAGTTGGCACAGTATTGTAATTATGCAGCATGGGAGGAGATTGGGGACAGAAAAAGAAGGAAATTTCTAAGTGGAAAAAGGGCAAAATTAAATGCTATTTTTTAAGTGGCAAAAAACTTAGCCACACAATTATGTTTCTTGCTAATACAGAAAATGAATAGACCAATGCAATAAATTATTTAGTTTCACCCAAGCAATGGGAAGAATAGACAACTATAGGTCTTTTCCCCAATTAAGTAAAAGATTAATTGTGTTTACAATACATGGGTATTGGACATAGCCATAAATTATATTGTGGGGTTTTTTCATAATTAGAGAAGTTAACAGCACACATCTCCACTACGGGCCAGACACTTTTCATAGTCTGGTCCGTGAGTCAGGATGGCTTAATTCAGCTACTTGGTCTGGGCCTGTGCTTGGGAAGGACAAACCTCTGACTATAAGATGAAAGCCCAGTAACTTTCAATTGACATATTACCTCACTCCTTTTACAAAAGTTAGTCAGTTCTTGTTCAAAATGGGCAAAACTTCACACTCTCAACTGTGCTCTCTATTTTGAAAAAGACATTAAATTTATTTCTGTTTTGAATTGTTCTAGCCTCAACTGTCTGTCCCCTACTAAAATAGACAGTGGAAAAGATAGTGGAATTAAGTGCGTCCTCAGCAAGTTTGCTGATGACACCAAGCCGTGTGGTGTGGTTGACATGCTGGAAGGAAGGGATGCCACCCTGAGGGACCTTGACAGGCTGGAGAGGTGGGCCCTTGCCAGCCTCATGAAGTTCAACAAGGCCAAGTGTAAGGTCCTGATGCTAGAAAGAAATTGTTTCGTGTAAGGGTGGTGAGACACTGGCACAGGTTACTCAGGGAGGTTGTGGGTGCCCCATCCCTGGCAGTGTTCAAGGCCAAGTTGGATGGGGCTTTGAGCAACCTGGTCTAATAGAAGGTGTCCCTTCCCATGCAGGGGGGCTGAAACTAGATGATCTTTAAGGTCCCTTCTAACCCAAACTGTTCTATGGATCCACGATTCTATGACACCAGCTCTCAGCCAAGAGATATTTTTACTTTCTGTAAGTACCTACACTCTTTAATTTCTGTAATGTTAAACATTGCAGTTCAAAGGATAAATTTAAACATACAGCTGCAATTGGCATTTGTAAATCTGAAGAAAAGATTATAAGAACTTTAGTAAAAGATAGTAAAGACAAAAGTGGTCTCAAATATGATCAGATTTTCTTTTAAAGGTACACCTCGAGTGTGAGAAAATAGGCATGATGATTGCCCAAACTTTACTCACACTGATGAACTCTCATGCAAGGACATTTAGCAAGATGGCATTTCACAAAAAGAGGGCTCAAGGCATGTCCTCAGTGAACAGCCACCCCTCTCACTGCCCTTGCACACAGACACAGACACATACCCTTGCATGGGCTCTCCAATGTATGAGCCAAAAGAGCCAAGAGAAAACAGCCTCACCTCCCCAGTTCCATTCCCACAGCCAGCCGGGAGCAGGACAAGAGCCATATCAGGTGAAGGACTGGCGTGACTTTCTCTCTCCTTGGAGAGTGTGTGAAGCAAATATGATACTGGAATTCCCCAGGGTCCAAGAGCCAGAGCAGTTCCTGAGCAGTATGAATACAAGCTGGCCCCTTCACGTGGTCATTCTTCAATGGCACCAGAGATCTTAGCTGCAAATAGACTGTTTAAATAAGAAACAAGGTCTAATGATTTTCATCTTTTAGAGTCAAAGCAGAGGAAAAAAAAGTAACCCTGGAAGGCAAGGGAAGAGACAAAAAACAGGGAAAAGTTATGGAGTAAAGTCAACATTCTGTATTTCTCCATTGTTCATTTACATATGTATAAATATATCAGGATTTGTGTCTTACTGCATTTTTGTGAGGAAATTATCACTGGCTTGATGTTTACTTCCTTCATAGATAACATTTGCTTAGCTTACTTCCTTCTAAATTGTTTTTTATGTAATTTAATTGAATTTAATTTGATGGAAAGATGTGTAGGGTATTTGGTCAGGTGATATGTGGACAGATCTGAAAAACACTATTTTAGTGAAGACAGAATCACAGAATCACAGAATTTTTTTAGTTGGAAGGGACCTTAAGAGTCATTGAGTTCCAACTCCCCTGCACAGGCAGGGACACCTCCCACTAGAACAGGCTGCTCAGAGCCCCATCCAACCTGACCTTGAACACTTCCAGGGATGGAGCCCCCACAACATCTCTAGGAAGCCTGTTCCAGTGTCTCACCACCCTTACACTGAAGAATTTATGCCTGATCTGTAACCTAAATCTCTCTTCTTTCAGCTTAAAACCATTATTTCTCATCCTCTCACTGCAAGCCCCTGTAAAAAGCCCCTCCCCAGCTTTCCTGTAGCCCCTTCAGGTACTGGAAGGCCACTGTGAGGTCCTCCCAGAGCCTTCTCTTCTCCAGGCTGAACAGACCCAACTCCCTCAGCCAGTCCTCATAAGAGAGCTGCTCCAGCCCTCGGATCAGTTTCGTGGCCCTTCTCTGGACACGTTCCAACAGGTCCACATCTTTCTTGTGCTGGGGGCACCAGAGCTGGACACAGTGTTCTAGATGAGGTCTCACCAGGGCAGAGTAGAGGGGCAGAATCACCTCTCTCAGTCTGCTGGCCACACTTCTTTTGATACAGTCCGGGATGGAGTTGGCCTTCTGGGCTGCAACTGCACTTTGGTGGCTCATGTCCAGCTTTTGATCCACTAGTACCCCCAGAATTAAAGCAATTTGTCCAAAAAGAAACATAAAAGGAAAACAGATTTTTCAATGCATAGTTTTGTGTGCTGACTGTAATGGTTTTCGTGCAAGAACAAAGCAATAAAGTATTCAGAACCTTGCATTTTTCCAGAGAAGAACTCCGTTATAAAGAGGTAAAGATCTCCCAAGGCTTTAAACTAAGATGCTGAACTTCAGAAGTACTTTTTACTGAAGTAAGTGGTGGTATAAATAGAAATGTTTGATAATATGCACTAACTGTAGTGTTAACTACTTCACAGAGCAGAAACCTCTACCCATGATAACTGCAAGGGAATGCAGAACAGCACACTCCTGTGCTGCACCACACAGTGGCTTGATGACTTTATGACACCAATTTGAGTAATAGAGCTGTGTCCATTGCCACAAGAGCCACATGACTGGCATAAGAGAAATAATTTGGAAAAACATTCTCAACCAAGATGAAAGGAGACTTTGTGCACAACAACAAACAGATGTGGGCTAATCCCCACTCTCAGTTTCTTCATTTTTGGGCAGTATTCTCCATCTTTTTGGAATGGAGCTGACTGGAGTATGTATTAGCTCCTGGGTATCCTGGAAGAAAATAAGGGCAATCTCAAAAGTATCCATTTCCTCTGGATTAATTCCTGTAGCCTGTTAGACTCCAGTCAGCCAGTCCCAGAGTGGAATTGCTATTAAACTTTCTCTTTCATTTTAGGAAGTGCCAGAATTTGGGAGTTGGAGAAAACCAAGTTTTTATTTGATGTCCAACAGGACAGCCAAGTAAGTAGGCAAACTTGTTTGGTGCCAGTTTGGATACCTAACAACCTACTGAAGATGGTTCAGATTTTGTTTGTGCTACTGAAATGTCTAGGAAATGAAAGCAAATCCCCACTGCTCACAAACCCCAAACTCCAGGTCTATGACAGACCAGGAATGACAAATCAGAGGAGGGAAAAGGAACTGAGAAATGCACCTTCAATGTCACCCTCAAAATTGCTTCTGATGAGCAACTATCAAAAAGTCATTATAAAATACCAATGCATTTTACCTGAGGGTTCCTCAGGACACAGAGACTGTAGCACTTCCAGCAACAGGGAGATGCCCTTGGAAGTGGATAAAGGCCCCGAGTCATTAGAATCTATTGGCACACTCCTTTCCAAAGATATCAAAAAAGGTTTGGATGTGGAATTACTGGTGAGGGTAAAAGCTCTTTTCTCAGTGCTCTATCAAAGTGGGTTTTGAAAATATATTTCCACACATACACATTAAATTGTACGTATTAATTTTGTGTGTGTGTAGTCTCACATTCATGCCTTCATGCACATCACATTAATTTTTATATATATATATGTGTATATATATACATATATATACTAGACCCGTGTGTATGTATAACATCTTCAGCATGGCTTTCTTCCTAAATATTATCCCTTAAGAAGATAGCAACAGGTAACATATCAAAATTAAACAAATGCAAGTAAACTAATTAGATGACAAAAAATGAACTGGACAAATTCTGACCAGAGTGTAAATCCAAACTGTAGTTATATTGGTGTGAGTGCTAAATTAGTCCCTGTATTTCTAAACAGAAGCAGAAGGAAAGCTAATTATAGGGAACAGCTATGAAATGACTGATTTGGAATGAATTTCATTTCAGCATTGGGAAAATAAATACATGTTTAAATTAGCAGAATTTACAGAAGTATGTCAGCATTTCACTGTAAAAGGAAATAGAAAGTAAGTATATTAGAGCAATCCCATAAAGTATCATTTAATGGATACCCATATTTCAGATGCTCCTGTAAATTCTGAAGATCAGAGTCCATGTTTAATATTTAGACAACCTACTGTGCACACAGCTCATATTAAATTGTGGAATAAATAAATTTTTAAAAAGAGGATGGTAGAGCTGTACAGAGAAGCAGTCTTGAACTCAAGGGACTGGATAGTCCCCAGTTGAGTTGCCCTTAAACTCACTGACAGAAAATTGCTGTCTTAAAGGGTATTAGTGGACATTCAGAATTAAAGTACTTTTAGATTTATAGTCCATTTTCAGTGTACTCCAGGTAGCTTTTTCATTTGCACCTTTTCTTCTCACTTCTTAACTGAATGGTTCTTTGTAGCATTTTTTACCCTTGGCCCCTTATAGCTGTTGGATGCTGGAATGTCCAGTATTTACATCCTGTGTCCTACATGTGTCTAAACTCCTGATCAGTGTTTCATTAGTAAATAAATAGCTGTGATTGGAAGGGGGGGGGGGGAGAAAAAAGTCTAAATTTAGGCTTGTAAACCTGAACATTGGCACTCAAATGACTGTCCAGGTTTCCAAAAGCCAAGTCCCTGGAAATTTCCAGTAATCACAGTTGCCATACCAACAGCTGTCAGCACTCTTGCAAAAGCAGGTCATGTATTTAGGTGCCAAAATGTAGCAAGAGGGGTCTAATTGCAAGCTTTCTTTTGCTTTTTTTTTTCCCCACAGAAGATCTGTCCAAGAACACTAATGATAACTGAGACACAGTTTCACCTTTGCTGCCAGTCTCCAGCTTCTCCAAGTGGAATCAGAAGGGTGCTCTGGTCTTGCAAAAAAGGAAGATGTCTGGGGAGGTGAAACACGAGGTGCTAACAGTTACTGCCTTCTTCCATCCTGAGGTGCAGGCTTGGAGCTAACACAAAGATATCTCACTCACTGATTTTGGCGTCAAACAGTCAAAGAAATGCAGGGCTCAGTGTACGTTATTTGCCCCAGGCTAGAAGCAGGGTATGGCTCAAATCCCTGGACAGGGAGGATATGTGTTTTGTTGTGTCATGGCACTAAGTATGGTGGAGCTATCATGCAAGTGGGCAAGTGGCCAGGAGCTCATCCCAACCTTTGTTCAGTGCTGGCCTCTTCCCTCTTGTAACCCTCCCAGCATTGTTGGGATCCTGTGCTTTCCCGATGCCAACTTGCAATTCCTGTTGCTGGGCACCAGGCAAGGCACTTAAAGAATCAAAGAATCGTTTTGGTTGGAAAAGATCTTTTAGATCACCAAATCCTACCACTAACCCAGCACTGCCAAATCAACCACCAAACCACCTACGTGTCTTTTAAATACCTCCAGGGATGGTGACTCATCACTTCCCTGGGTAGCCTGTTCCAATGTTTGACAACCCTTCTGGTGAAGAAATTTCTCCTAATATCTAATCTAAACCTCCTCTGGCACAACTTGAGGCCATTTCCTCTTGTCCTAATGCTTGTTACCTGGTAAAAGAGACCAACACTCACTTGCCTTTCAGGTAGCGGTAGAGAGTGATAAGGTCTTCCCTGACCCTCCTTTTCTCCAGGCTAAACATCAGCTGTTCCTCATAAGACTTGTTCTTCAGATCCTTCACCACTTTCACGGTGCTTCTTTGCACATGCTCCAGCACCTCAATGTCTTTCTTGTAGTGAAGGGCTCAAAAACTTATGAAGATGAAGTCAAGTGTGTCCCCATGAGGCCCTCCCATCTCCTGGGGGCTTCAAGCATAACCCCTGTGCTGCCTCTGCCTCCAAATACCTGCCCAACCTCAAGCAAGTCACTTAACCTCTCCTTCTTGAGGCAGGATAAAGATAAGACTACTTCCTTCTCCCTGCATTTTGTCTGTCTTCTTCAGCTCAGGTGTAAGCTCCTAAGGGCAAGGTTTGTCTTCTCTTCTTAGTGTGTTCAATGCCTATCAAAACAGAGCCTTGATCTCAGCTGGGGCCTTGAGGCATGAGTGCAGTGCTGTTATTATCGTTAATAATAATAATAACGAATGCAATCAGATCAAAGAAACTGACTGCATGAGTAATTTTTGGGGCAAAGTTAGTCATTCCACAGAGCAATAGGTATATGTAAACTTCAGCCACTGCCAAGGTTTCTCCTTTTTCCCAGCATTTAAAAATTCACCCTTGGGACTATGGGTGAGCAATACGATCTGAAAGGTCTCAGCCCTGCCAGTTTCCATGTGGAGAGGCACTTGTGCTCACATGCCGACAGTTGCAAGGTTAATGGTGTAACTTTGCTCTGGATAATTCAGCTACATAAACACCCGGCGAGGGTTTACTGGATCATAGGTGAAACTTCTTTCTGTATCGAGCCTTCTCTGAACTGAATTCAATACCTGTCATTGCCCTCAGTTGCAACAGGGCCTGTATGAAAACCAGAGAAGAGCACTCTGCCAAAAAAAAAAAACAAAAAAAAGAAAAGTAATTAAAAGAAATATTAATTTTTGAGTTATTTAGTTGTTTGCTGGGGTTTTTTTCCCTGATTTTTCATCAGCTGAATTCATCACGTGTCTTGAAAAGGAAAAATGAAATTACAAGAATGATTTACTTACTAAAAGCATGAAAATTGGATTTTTTTCACCTGAAAGAAAAAGCCTGCAACCAAACAATAGGATTACACAGGTGCAAAGTAAGACACAAGAGGGAGCTCACATGATAAATAATAGTGGTAAATAAACAGCATCTTGAAAACAGTTAAAACACATGGAGAAAAGGAAATTAATAAGAGCTGCAATTCCTGTTTCTGTTGCTGTTTTCATTATTCCTGCAGTTATTGTCACAGGCTATGGGAACATGCTCACAAGGATCTCACCAGACTTTGTCCACAGCAGTGCCTGGTCACAAGAGCTTCTTGTCTAAGGGAAGCACAGAAGAGAGTGACCAAGCCAAGAGACTACAGGGAGATGCTGTTCTGGCAGACAGAAAGTGACCTGAGTATGGAGCTGTTTCAGGAATTACTGTCAAATACCCATTGCATTTTGTAATTTTAAAATACATTTAAATATTTATGTGCATTTATGTTGTTTAGAATGAAGGTTTATATTCAAGAGACAATCACATATACAGAAAATCAAAGGACTTCAAACTGTGGCTGCAACACAACAGTTACATTTTGTATGTGGGATCAGCAGGAGTCACATTCCAATGCCTTCAGCTGACTCCAGCAACCAGATTTCACATTTCTCAGAACACAGAGAAGCTGTGCTCTTTTGACAAACTCATCTTCATTTTTCAAGTGTTAATCTGATCAGTCAAAACGTTTCAATTCCTGATGTTCTCGTGAAAATAAGGAAATATCTGTCAGCAACTACAGTGACCTTGATCTGCTGGCAGAGTTCCACCCTTCCTGCAGCCAAACGCGTTTCCACAGTGCTGGACCCTGGATCTTCCATCTTTCTGAGGCTGCAACTGCACGTCCCAATAAACATATGTCTCAGCCCCTCTCCAGCTAGCTGACAGTAAAGCAGAACAGGTGGAAGGCTGCTCTTTAAGGCAAGGTCTCCATATTATAATAGCTCTGGGCATGCATCACAGTTACCATCTGAAATGATCTTAGGTAGTCATCAATGAGGCATTAATTTGGGGGTGACCCAAATTGATATCCATCACCCCTAAGCAAACAAAGGTACCTCGGACATAGTTTTCATTGAGCTTGGAAAGACCCAGGTCCATATGCTGGTGCTGGTGGCCATCACAGACATCTCTGTACAGAAGTGCTAGGGACAGTGATAAGATGTGTATTTCTGTAGAGTCCATTAGCAGAGATCCACAATTAATATAAATGGAAGAGGCATGCATTCTTTCACACCCCAGAACCTCTCTGGTCTTCAGCATCAGCACAATAGCCGCAAGCCTTAGAAAGTCACTATCTACCCTTCAGCCAAGAGGAGAGCCAATTATGCTGTGACATTTGAGTCCATTTATCCACCCACATCAGCAGTGGCTCCATTTCTTTCCTCTGCTCCTCTAGTGCAAATGGGCTTTTCCAATCAATAGTGCCACTCACGAGGAATCCAGCAATGTGTTCATTTCCTGACAAATGTTTGTCAAATGGCCCATTGAGTAGCTCAAGACCAACTGGTGCTACTTACATGACCGTGGACTGTTGTTGACTCCGCAGTGTGGTATCCCTCAAAGTCCATCTGCATGAATGCATCAGGAGCATCACAGATCAGAGACAATTGATGGTGAATGTGCAGGATCTGACTATGGAGTGTCACTCTTAAAGTGTAGCTTGCTGGAAGGGACATGGTCATCATAAGGACCTTACAGCTACACATTCTCAAGTACAATACAGAAAGGTACAATAGCTTCAGCAACTCAATTTATGCAACAAGTCTAAACCCTGAGATCCTTCTTCCTTATAAGGCTCCAACACACAATGCTCAGTTTGTAAAGCCACCTTAATGCTGGATACTCTGGATCTCAACACTGGGAATTACTCTTTCCACTCTTTTGAGAGAAATTGATAAATTCTTCAGCAGAGAGGCTATTTCTCAGCCAGATTCCACAGCTGTGGAATTGCAGAAAGCCAGGCCCTGGATCCTGGGCTGGCAGGGACTGTTCTCACACTGTGCTTGATGTATTTGATCTCTGGAGAGGAAGGAGTACATACCCGGCGTGGCACCCTGGCCAGCTGGCTTGGGAGAAGCAATGCTGGCTTTGACTGTGCAAGCAGGTGCTTGCTTCCCCTCCCCATCAGATGGGGAGAGTGAAAGAACAGCTGTAAATGGAACCAGGTTTAAAAAAATAAGAGAAACAGAGATATAAAAAAAAAAACCAACAAAAACACAAACGACAAACTTGCCTGCCTCGCTTTGGAAACCTGTCATGCATTTAATCTAAATTAAAATTGTGCTAGTATTCTGTAGTAAAACAATTGCCTATTGCCAGAGCCACACATTTTTGAGAAGTGAGAATGAGCCATATGTCTTCCATAAAAACATACTGATACAGTTCAGCCTGTTCTTTATGCTTTCTGGTAAATCATAATTTTTTTACAGGCCACGGTTAAAGCGAGTAATATTTTTGTTTGCCAGGAAGTATTTACAGTGCTGTAATATCCTTCATCTCTACCAGTTTTCATTTGCTATCATTGACACATGGTAAAATAGTTTTAATTATCTCCAGGCTCAAGTACAAGGATTTTTTATAATTCAGTTGGGTCTATTTAATTTCCAGTATCTAAGCTACCATAATGAAAATGTTACTCAAGGTTTCTTCTTCAACTCCCTCCCTTTAGATCATAATAAAGACAGCTCACTTGAGCAAATAGTTCCTTTGAAATGTTAATCCTCCTCAGATGTGTTTTTTGTTAGATCAGCTGCACTGTTAAAATACTTTCTATTTTCCCATTAGTTTGAATGCAGAATAACACTTATTAGCCATATGGACACAAAGTAGCTCATTGATGGAGACAACTGAATTAAAGCCTCATGTTAAACAGTGAATTAGCTGTGATATAGGGTGTAATAACCACAGTTACATAAAACTGTGTCGTTTATACCCCTCTTATCCAACACAATCACTCCTTAAAAGAAGAAAAAATTAAATTCCAGACACTGTCCCCAGTGCAACTTAAAATCCATACAAAAGCACAGAAAGTGAATGTAAAAACCTCCAGCAAAAGGAGCTTATTGAGACTTTTTTTTTTAATGCATGGCTTTGTGTTAGTCTTTATTTGGCACTTAAGGAATGAAAACCCAACGAGCCAAACCTTCCCTTCAGAAATGCATATGAAAGTGTATCTTCACTGCAGAGCTGGCTCTGCCATTGCTCCCTGGCTGGAGACCCTGGCTTGGCTCAGGTGTGATCAGCCACAGCATGAGATCACAGGCTCGGTGCTGTTCCTCCCTCCTTCCCTGCCCACGTAGCGAGCCTGACAGACTGCTGCCTTCCAATAAAGCCAACAGCTCTGTGATTGGCTTTTAATGAATTGTGGGGGAATGTGTATGGTTTCCCTGGTGTGTGGAAAGAATTTTAGGTGGGTCATCAGCATTCAAATATTAAATTACTTGTGCAGGTTGTGTAAGATTAGCAGCCAGGGAAGTGGAGCTTGGACTCTAACCCCAAACCTCCATGTAAATCAGTTAACATGGAAAAAAAGCTCTGCTAGATTCAGGTGAGAAGAATGTATCTGGAGGGACATTAAGAATAACACGAGGTAAGAAACTTAGCTGGTGTGCAGGGAAGGCATACTGAAGTTTCAGTAGACTTCAGTAAATGGGACTGAATAGACTTCAGTCTAGTGGGAGGTGTCCCTGTCCATGCAGGGGGTTGGAACTAGATGATCTTTAAGGTCCCTTCCAACCCAAACCACTCTATGATTCTATGATTAAATATAGTTTCATTTTGAAACTCTGCCTATAATTTGAAAACAGGAGACACCTGAGTTCTTAGAGATTTGGGAGTCCTAATCTATCCTTCAATGAGAGCTCAGCCTTTCTGAAAATACATCTCTCTTTATTGTTACTTGTTTTAAATATCTTGTGCAAGTCTGAGCATGGACATACAACAATTAAGCAGTAAGAGCTGGGGTGAATGAAGCATCAGTTTACATGCACAGCTTCCAGAGGGACAGGAAGCTAGTTTTATTTACTTAACCAGGAACAATAGCTCAGTTGCAACTGATTGCTATTCAGCTGGCATTTCCATTGCTGGCATGGATGGGTGCATCCGTATGCTCATGCCCTCAGCTGCTGCACCCCTACCTGCTCCCTCCGTTGCCTCTGGCCCTTGGTGATGCCTCTAGCAGCAATCCAACAGATTTCCAGATTTCAGCAATTGACAGAGAGCAAATTTGCAAATGTGCACTGGGCTAACATGATTAGGCCTGCGAACATGCAAATCCTTTGCATGAACTTTGGTTTTATGCAATTGACGTAAATAAAAAGGATCCTGTTTATGTACTAAACAGCCACTGTAAAACTGGACTGCCAGAGATTACTTCATTCACCTCTTTAGAGAAACACACTGAGAACCACAGAGCAGATACCCCGGGGTGTAATTCTCATGATAATCAAAACACAGACACACTATACAATAGTTTACAACCAGAACTGAAGGCAGGTAGCTAATTCCAGGGAAGAACGGAAGTTTTCCTATGTCCAGAGTATATTGGATGCTTACCAGGCCCCCACAGCTACTGTGTCTGTTATCAGCAGATTTTGGTGGTCAAAAAAATAATAATTCAGATAGACTTGTTAGGCAGTTCTTCCAACAACACCAAGGCTGTGATTGACTTGTACACTCACACAGGCAGGCATACATTGCTCTTCATCTTGTGTTTTGGCTGGGATCAAAGCCTGGAAATTGTATATCTTTGCCATTTATTTGACAGATGTGTTCTTCCAGAGAATTTTCCTTCTACATGCCAGCCTGCATCTGATTGGGAAGGACAGAGTCCTGAGCAGAGTGTCCCTTAGACAAACTTTTCCCTGAGAACACCCCACAAGTTACCTTGCTTTGCAGCTTGCTGTAGTGGAAAACAACCAGAGCTTCATTCAAAAAAAACCAAACAAAACCAAAACAAAACACCTCACACAGAGATCAATCAGGTTACTCTGGTTAATCCTGACTCTCTCACTTGGCAGTGGATTATAACCTCCCTCATAAGGTAATTCCTAATTCCTGCCAGAGAAAGTAAGGTGGATTCCAGCCACACTTCTGGCATTCACAAGAGCAAGCAAGGAACAATCTGCTTGATTTTTCTGCTGAAAGGCCAAAATGTTGTGTTGAGGGTGTAAGTAGGTTATCATCAGTAACATAGACTTGTGGTCATTCTAGCTGGGAAAAGAGAATGAGAAAGAGGTGGTCTTTGAATGGATGGAGACAACCAGCACCTCACTTAGGGATGAAGCGCACATGGGCCATGTTCATGAAGCCCTTGATTAGAAGACAGAGTATGCAAAGAAATCCTCAGGTCAGGGAACATGGACTGTGCTCTTGATGCTGATAACACAGCTGGTGCTGGTAACATATCCAGTTTCCCAGAGACAGTTAGGACAACTTGAGCCAAATTTTCATTGGGAAAAAAAAAGTCAGATTTTTATATGAGAAGCATTATTTCAGTGAAATTAGGGGAGATTTAAAGCACCAAGATTTTTCAACAAGTCCTGAAAACTCTGATATTCTCACGGTTTACTTTTTCCTTACTCGTTTTTGGTTTTCCTCAATTTTGTTTCAGTAATAAAATGAGGAGAGAAAAGGCTGGAATAAGATTGAAAAAAATCACGTACAGAATTTTCAGCTAAAAGGATGACAATGGGGCAGTGACTACATTTAAAAATATTTCTTCTTCCCCATGTGACTGTTGTGAAGCTCAGGAAGAAGCTGGGGGCTAGTGCTATGATAGTTGGTTGCACTGATACATCCAGACAAGCACAGCTGAGACTGGAAGGGATCTCTGCAGACTGTCTTGTCCAAGCCCTCTGTTCAGAATAGAGTCAGCTAGAGCAGGTGACTCCAGCCTATTTGAAAGAGGTCCTTCTGTTCTTTTTGTAAATCCAAGTTCTCTGGGTGTTTATTCTTCCCTCAGTAGATCCTGCAGATCTCTTGGCCACAAAAAACTGCTGATTCCTACCAGTGAGGAATATATGCAGCAGACTCTTTCATCCTGTTTCGCAATCCATGTTCCTTCCCTTTCAGCTTCGCACAAAGAATACTCTCCAATAGTCTCCAGAAAGCAAGTTCACTTGTTGATAAGCAAAATTTACACCAGTTGCAAGAGGGAAAATTAAAAATACCTGCTGTCTGATGGTAGAAAGTTACCTCTCACCAGGGTTTTTCCTACAATAAAGCCAGGAAATTTATAAGCAAAATAGCCAGGATACACTTTCAGCTGTTTATAACAAGCTATTAAGTAATTTTAGAAGGCAATTTGGTCTTGGACAAGTGTTTCAGTGCCCAACACCATGTGTACTTTACAAACTGGTGCTCAATGTAATTTCTGCTGTCTCAAAGCCACCCCCAGTGCCAGTGGCCTACACACCAGGAGCCCAGTCAGTGAACCAGGACTTTGCAGCTCAACCGCTGGACCAGATCACAGATTTTTGGTGAAATCTCAGCTGACAACTTTGTTTAGCTTCCAAAGTGTCTGAAGTGGGAGATGACAATCCATGTAGATGCCTAGCTCAGCAAGTGCCATTTTCCTCCTGAAATTACCATAATATATATAAAATAATGAAATGGAGTCATCCTGTGAAGCAGACCAACCAACTGTCACAACCGTAGCTAACTTGTTTGTATTTAAATTTATTTTGTTGTCAAGGCCCACAATTGTACAACTGTGGTACAATTAATGCAGCCTCCATTTTAATGTAGAATTTCTTTTTCTTTTTTTTTTAAGTCTCCAGAGCAAAATGCGATTTTTAGACATCTCAAAATGATCATTACAATTTAGCACATTTCCTCTCTGAGAAGATTTCCAAAGCCAAACCTTCCGTTGTGAAATAGTTTAACTGTACTGCTCTTTTGTTAATTCCAATGGGATATTTTAAAATTTTCCTTATTTATATTTTAATGTACTTTCTATGCATACTGGTCCTTCTCTCAAAGGAGCATAAAGTAGTCATTGTTTATACATACATGCTGGGTAACAGCAAATGTTTCTGGAGTACTGGGCTTTCTGTAATGACATTAAATGAAGAAAAAAAAGGAGATGAAGTAATACTGATCTCTATGACAGCCTCTGTCTGCAGGACAAGGATTTAATTCAGAATTAAGCCACATTAGTGTTAAAGAAGCCATTACTCACTTGCAAATTTTCCCCCAATTTCATTGCTCAGTGCAATAAGCTGGTACATTTATCCACAAACATTTGATGACTGATGCTTTATTTTGCCTTTGAATGTTTCTTTAATGAAATCTGGGTGCTTAAAAATATCCAGTAACATAGTTAACCATTTTGCTTTCAGATTAACAGAGCAGTTATTCTGTTGTGGTTTGTCAGAGATTTAGCTTTCATATGTGATCTCCTTAAACAGCAAAAAAACAAAAATCAGGTATCAGCACAGACAGTAATATGTAGAATTTTACTGAATATAAATAGATGTGTGTCTTTGTGTAGCTTTTTTATCCTTTTTTAGCAGGCACATGTTTACTTATGTTTTGCATTAGCTATGGAAAACTTCCCTTGAGCTTTATCAAACTGTCTTGTCCTGAGAATGCATAAAACATCTTTCTTCCAAGTTTAGGATACTCTTTTTTGTCTTTTAAAAGTTATGGTGTAAATTTGCTGAGGGACGTTTAGTCCAACAGCACTGAGAGTCCAGCAAAACTATTTCTGGACTAAATGGTACTTCTGGTCTCTGAGGAGCTTCTACAGCCGCCAAAAATCCCTGGGACATGTGCACAACCCCTTTTCCCAGGCTGGGCTGTGTTCAAGACCAATAATGTGGATATGTGTTGATAAAAGAGAAGATTAATGTTATACCATCTGAAAATTGCCTGACACTAGCTGAATCTCTGCTATTTGTGGCCGTGCTGGGTGTTACTGTAAGGTGAAGCCACCAGAGCAAGAGCTTGGATTTAGGCACTACATAGACTTGGTGGGCTCTTTCTGAGTTAAAAAGGGAGAACTTTTGTGTGCTGAGCTCCTTTCTTTTGCCTGCCCCCAGAGTGGGGTCACACCTCTCTATCAGGGAAAAATCTGAAAAGAAGAAAGCTGGAAGAGAAGAAAGTTACAAGAGAAGAAAGCTGCAGGGCTTTTCCCAGAGGAGCCAAGCAGGCTGACGGAGGGTGGCTGCTGCCCTCAGCTCACCTCCCCAGTGGCTGAGAGCTCTTCTGAGAGTACATTTTGCTATCACCATCCTCTATTTCATTCATAGACCCTGATTATTTAAACAACTGAAACCAAAAGACTTTGTTTCCTTGACTGTGCATTCTCCTAAGTAAAACTGAGTCAACAAGATGTTTCTAAGAACAAGGTTCATATTATCTTTTCAGAGGTATTTCCAGCTGATTATTATCTTGCTTTAGAGCTGGAGCTTCTGCCACCTCTGCTACCCCTCCTCCTGGCATCAACAAATCGTCTAAATCTCATCAAAAAGACAGAAAGTTTCAGGCCTTCCCTAGCCTTGCAACAGGCATTCGGTCTCTCAGGAATGTCAGAGACTGAGGTCTTTTGAGATCTTTATATGTTTAACACTTAAAAATGGGCTCCAAGTGCTTTTGAGGATCTGGTTATCTATATGGGTGTGTGAAAAACTGCCATAGGATGGGCAAATTGAGTCACAAACAGGATCCTATTTTTCTCAGAACAAGCCATGGTGGAACTGCCACTTTAACCCTTACTTTTCCATTTCTTAAAGCTCTTACTACGTAAAGCTTCCTTGCTCTTTCTCTTCACTGGTTTTAAGGGGATCTTTTGTCACGTCCTTTCCATACATACTAATGACTTTTTTGATTCATGCTGCTGGCTTATGAGAAATTCTTTCTGCTTTTTAGGGGTTATTTGCCCTTTTGTGCTCTCTCTGTTGACGTGAGCCCTGCAGAGAATTATCGCTTGGACATGCACGTTGGTGCCAAGTGGAGATAATGCTGCCTTTTCAGACCAAAGCCAGCCTGTAGATGTGTTCCCAGTATGAGTTTCACAGTCATAACTGCAGTTAATCTTAAACTTGGCATACTCTTCCTTTCTCTGTAATGTTTTTTAATGATACTTTCAGGGTTTTGCAGTGTTGTGTTCACCTCCTGATTCATTCTTGCCAGGCCGGTGTTGTTAACCAAGGCCCAGCTTAATAGGCAGCCCTACCATTTATATCACAGTGCAGGAAGTTATCTGTCTTTTCCAGTTAAACAACACTGAGAGGAGGAGGAAGCATTTTTTTTCCGAGCAAGCAGGAGGTGCCGTGTAGCACAATGGTCAGTAAATATGTAGCAACAATTTACAGGGTTTATTTTTAAACCAGGACCTATGCGGAGAGAATGGTATGAACTGGGTAAATCAATCAGGCTGTTGCAAGCTTGAAATCAAAGGGCAGTCAAGGAGGAAGTGGTAAATAACACACAGGAGAGATTGCTTCTGGGCACAGTTAGGGCCTTGGGTTTAAAGAGTAATTACTTGGTCACACCTAACTCCTAGCTTGTGTGTGATGTGCAAACTCTATGTGCAAAGCCTGCAGACATTAGCTAAGAGACTGCCCTTGCTTTTGCCAGCAATGATTCCCTCGGGAAGAGACAGGTTGCACCTGGTTTCATGAAGCTGGAAAGCGTGCAAGATCCCATGTGAACTCCACTTGTGAGCCTGGCAGTAGCACAGAGCCCACCCTCTGGAAACAAGGTGGGGAGAGCAGGGGAAATGTAACTGCAGCACTGAAGAGGCAACATTTCTGCTCTATCATGAAGTCAGGAAGCAGGACTGAGCTCCATATATAATTTTTGCCAACCTGGGGACTGTCTAGAACACATAAAATCCCCCTTACATTTAAAGGTGGTGAACATGGAGTGCTGAGTACACTGTGGCTTGCTTCCCTACAGAAGGTGAGTCAAATGCTACAGGTGCAGACTTGTTCACTGCTACCTCCACTAAGAAAAAAAAAAAAAAGATCAGAAGTCCAGTGAGATACAGACAAACTGTATCTGTCCCTTGTTTTTATGGTGAGAAGTTTGCCACTCGCCTCCCCTGGGCAATTCTGGGTAAATGTAGGGTGGGTTTCACTCAGCCTGTTATTAAAAGTCTGTTATGGACAGATAGGACATAGCCTTTTCTGTCACAGACAGACATGGACATCCCCACCCTGTCAGAACAACAGCAAAAGGAGGTCTGAAATTAGATGCAGTGGTTGCATACATGTTTGCTTCGTTGGATCCCTGCTAAACCTGGACATGTCTGGGAGATTAATGTGCTTTAATAACAGCACGGCTTGAGAGAAGGGGCTTCAGAAGGGAGTCAGGGGAGCTGTGCTCTGGTTATACCTTTCCTGTAGATTTTCTGTGTGTTGTTAAATAAATTGGTAGTCTGAAATTCTCAAAATACAGTTTCCATTGGGAAGTTTTCTGATTAAGTTTGAGAGTTTCCTGGACAAAACAATTTTTAGTAGGAAACAGACACAAAAAGCAACCTCTGTTCATCCAAAATGCAGACTGCCCAACTGACTCTCCTCTTTTCTTTTCCCTGCATCCTCATTGTCTACAGACATTAAGACAGATGTGCAGCCTAGAAGTGGATGCTGCTGGGTCAGCTTATGAGTATGACCCTCCAGAATACAGTAATTTTTTGTTTGTTTGTTTATTTTGCTCTGCTTCACCCAAGGATCTCTGCTTTCCATGCCTAATGCTTACCTTGTTTTTCCTCCATCCTACATTACTTTTCTGCTCCTACAATGTGGTGCTCTGCAAGGTGAGCTTCTGGGGTTGAGTCACTTGTATATGCAGCATGAATTGTGTCTCCAACACTACTTCATTTTTTATGTGCTTGAACCTGAACCTGGGGCCAGAAGGAGTCTTTCAGCTGTGTGAGCAGCCAGTGCAACCCAAACAACCATTTTCTATCTCCTCTGCATGGAAATAAAACTGGATGTGCGTGTCTACTGAACCTTGGTTGGACTGTCTTCTAGGATTAAAGGTACCACAACAACAGCTGATCTCCTGTCTCCAGTAGTTTTCCTCATATATCCCAACTGGTAAATGAAGGACAAGAATGGAAGAACCAGTCATTGTTCACCAATCTACTTCAAGGGGCAGCTTTCTGCCAGGAGACAAGTAGTGGATCATTAAAGACTTACTTGGTTGTGTCTGAAAGAAAAAAAAAAATAAAAAAAAATCCCAAAACCAAAAAGAAACCCAAATTACATTTAGAAAGGCATTGACATTTCAGGGCAAAGAAGAACCATGATACAACCTGAGCTGGTGTGAAATAACCAAGATACTGTGTGTACGGGGTGCTCTGGGAACCACACCCAGAACCTTAGGGATCACCATTGGTCCTGGAGCTCCCAAAACTGAAATGCAGATTATCCTAAGCATCAGTTTGGGCTGTGTGTTAAATAATAGACAGAATCAGTCTTGAACACACTGATAATAAATGTTATTTCACATCATTCCCATGCATGAATGTCACATGGGGTCACATTCACGTGGACTCCAACCAACCTGGACACTGGGACTTGCATTTTAGGGCTCTCCACTCTGGGATTCAAATCAGTTTTCATCTGCTTGTAATGTCAGGTACCTGGCAAGTGGACTGCAAATGACCCGCACTCCAATTACCCTGCATCAGCATAATCCCTTCCATATAGAGGTTGACTTACGCCAACCAAGCAAAAGACAAAGTATACATATTTTCTTAATAAATTCTCCAAGTGTTCTTGAGCCTGAGCTAAACCTTCTTATCTAATATCGAGTAATTTAAACTATTTTAACATTCTAAAGACAAGTTAATCCTTTTCTAGGGAAAAGTCAGAAAATGGGCTTAGAATGACATTGTAACAATGTCTGTGGTATGCTAAGCCCATGAAAAATTCTAACAGCAGTTTCAAGCACTTTTGGCTGAAATACTACTGTGATCTTAAAGTGTAAGAAAATATAAGTACCACACCAAATTTCTAACTGTTGGTCAATAATGTAAAGTATTAAATGTTCTAACAACACAATTTGCTTTTTCTCCCCAGTAACTTCAGTTCTCACCTATGGTTTCAGTGACATGACACATTTAAAATGTCTTAATTTGACCTGGTCTTAGACTTATATCCTTTTGTTCCTGTGAGGTCCTTACTTTTCCCAGGTAAGTTCTGCTATCAAATAACACTTGATTTGCATCTGGTTTCAGAGCCATAGTGCTTCTGTTTCTATCAATGTGGCAATTTCAATGTCTGGCAAAGATGACAAACAGATTGTCTTAATCTCCTCTGTTTGCCCACAGAGTTTTACGTTTAAGTCCTAATTGTCTCTACTGGAGGTGGTAACAGAATACCAGGAAGGTTTCCTCATCTCTCTTACAGATTTTGCTTAGTGTCCAAAGGAGCAAGGAGTTTAATACACATAATAAAGCATGTATCTCTTCAAGGACAGGCAAACTGCTCTGCAGAGCCACCACACAAGCCACCATATATAGTTTGAGAGGAAAGCAGTCCTGACACCTAGTGAAGTCACTGAATGATCCAGCTTTTATGGATGTCTGCTCTTGAAACATCCACCATGGTGCATCTGTTGCCTGAGCCTGGGAACCACTGTTGTGCTATCAGAAAGCTTATCCTGCTCCTGCAAGCCCTCAAGCACCCACTTGCTCATTGCCCACACCCTGAGCACCTCTCCCAAGAACACACACCCCAAAGCTCCCTACACTGTGTCTTGGTTTGTTTGCTTTTTCCAAGCCCAGTTTACTTTCTAGTCTTTCAATGAAGGGAGTGCCCTCATGGAGGAATGCAATTCTGTGTTCATCTCCATTCAGCATGGACATAATTTTGAGCTACCTGAGATGGCCAAGTGCCTAGAAGAAGACTGGTAGGAGACCTGTGCCCTTCTGGGACACCATAGGGTATCTCACATGGCTCCAGGGGACTGCCTAGAGGAGCTGAATGAAGCCTGCTGGAGTAGCTCTTGTAAGTGAAAACAGTGTGAGCTGGCTGTAACCACTGCATGGAAATGGAAAATGGGGCTAATTCAGATTTGGAAACAAGCAGCCAGTAGTCAAGAGCCCTCAAACACAGTCCACGGTGTTGTTTTGGAACAGAGCTGATCTTGCCCTCAAAAGCACCCCCTCTGACTTCATGTCATGACAATCTACAAATGTGGCCTCACCAAAGTTAACAACCTGCTTTGGCATGTGGTGGAAGCCTGGTGAGCATGAACAGGGGCTTCACACAGCCTGTCAATAGTTCAGCACATCATCCTTGTGCTCAAAGACGAGGCAAAACAAACTTTGCATTTGGAGCCACATGCTACAGCTACAAAGCAGAAATCCCAGCCTCTATTCTCATCTCAGTCATACTCTTCCTGCAAGAGCTGCAGCAAAAGTAACTGCATTTATTCCAGTTACCATCTGTCAAAAGCATAGCTCACACTTCCCAATCCTGTGAGAGAGCTGTCGACAAATAATCCTTCTGTGATGGAGTGGGATCAGATACTGTGGGGAAGAGGCTAAATAACTTGGAAAAAAAAAAAATAGATGACCTGTTCTCAGATCTGTGTCTCTTCCAAAGACATCACTTTGGACTCCCAGTGCTGAGTTAGATGATCAACACCTGATTTCTGGTTTGTGGCATCATATTTTTCATATTTTCTTATTTTAAAAGCAGATAGGATATTCCTGGTTCACAGATGCAGAAGGGGCAAATACACGTCTTTTAACACCTTCTAAGTCACCCACAGGAAAAAGGCAAGAAAACAACATACATCAGCCCTTCTGCCCAGTGCTGAAACAGCCTGAGGCAATGTACAGAACTGAAAAATATCTTTGCTTAGGTTTCTATTATAAACTGCCTTCGGTTTATAAGTGAATCTTTCTTTAACGTGGAACATACTGGGGAAGTTTAAAACTTAAATTCCTCTCTCAGTCACTAAAATTTCAAATGAGAGAGAGAAAATTGCAGAGTTATCTACTGTGACCCTTGGTGATTAGCAATGAAAAGTGTTTGATCTTCACCTGACAGCAGCAGAACAGAAGCCATCCCCAGTCTGAGCCACTTAAAAAAGAAAGAATTGCAAAGCTTTCATTCCCCTAAGGTTCTCTTCCAGATTAGCAGAGTGAACAGCAATTTCTGTTTGTTTTTACAATAATATCCTGTTTTGTAATCCACAGGAAAAGGAGTATGAAAGTAACAACCTTGGCAGGGAGTGGGGGCCAAGGGACTTTTTTCTGAAATCTCAAAGCTCAGGAACCTAATGTCTTGGAGGAATTTCCATGTGCAGTGAATGACAAATGGTAAAGAAAATGTCATGACAATGAGAGAGAGAAATTGTTTATTCACCCTCTTAATAAATTCTTCTTTCAAGGTCATTTTTTTCCTTTTTCAGTGATCAGTTAACAGGCAGTTACTTCTAAATGCTTTCAAGTAAGCACCTACTATGTGTTTAAGGGCTGTTAATATTGAGGGTTATTTTCTCAAAGAGGAAACAATAAAATATAATATTAATAATATTATAAATAATATTATTAATAATAAATGGGATAGTGACATTTAACACCAAACAAATGGACAGCTGAAAAATCCAAAAAACACAGATAGCCAAGCAGATAATATTATTAAAGGGACTGACATACAACATTTCTGTTCAGTGCTTATAGGGCAAACAGACTAGGTTGCATTTTTCTCCACGGAAGATAATAACAGGTGAAACCATCTCTGCAGCTCTGGTTCAAAGACTGGAAAGAAAAGCATGTCAGGACACGAGAAGACATTAAAAAGAAGCCTGTGTCTATCACAGCACTGTTTCAAAAGGCCATAAGCTAGAATAAATATTGACACAGTAAGGAAAAAATATGCAACAATAGCAATTGTTCAAAATGGGCATGAGTTGGAAGCTACCAGATCCACACTGACCTGAATAAGGTTGGATGGGAGCCAAGTCCCAAAATTTAAAGTTACTTTTGGAACTTAACTTCCACTGATTTCAGTATGAATTAGATACAGAAATACCTTCAGGGTTCTAGGTCTCATTTATTAACTGCCATTGCTTTCAATCCATTCCCTGATCACAACCCCTTCCAGGTATGGAAAGTAGAAGCAGAACATCAGGAAGGAGATTAATCTTGGGGCAGAAGACATCACAGAGTTTCTCTGCCTCTGCCAGAAGGTTGTTCTGGGACTTTTTTCAAGACTTTATCCTGCTTTTGTTTTCTTTTGAGTTCATTATTCCTAATAATACCTTCTCATGCTGTTATGAAGAGTGTCTAACAGTTCTTCCACTTCTGGCTGATAATATTTTTCATTCAGCTCTATTTGTATATTTCCACTCCTCTTCTCTTCTCTTCTCTTCTCTTCTCTTCTCTTCTCTTCTCTTCTCTTCTCTTCTCTTCTCTTCTCTTCTCTTCTCTTCTCTTCTCTTCTCTTCTCTTCTCTTCTCTTCTCTTCTCTTCTCATGCTTCTCTCTGGCCACTAGGTCCCCACATCAGTTAGGTGATATGGATCACACTGTCAGAGCACATCACTCTTGCAGTTTATGGTAATGCACCATTTTTACCAGTTAAAAGTATGATCTTACTTGCTGGCTCAGATGTTCAGGAAAGACTTCAGGTTTTGTTGAAAATTCCCAACTCAAAATCTAGTTGTTTCTACCCAAACATTATCTCTAGCTCTTTTAAGTTTTACTTTAATCAGTTCAGTAACCTACTTAATTATTCATTGGAAATTACTTCAGCCATGTTTCTTTGGAATGAAGGTTTCTGATAGAAAATCCAAGGCAAGAAAAGAATGGTTAATTTCTTTATTCTTTCTTCATTTGTGCAAAATCCAGTTGAAATCAATAAGCTTGAATCTCTTCTCACACCAATATTTCATTGATGTATTTTTAATGATCTTCATTGGAGCTATTCCTGATTTACACAGCCATCTTCAACAGAAAGATCTCGTAAATTTGCCTTGGAAGCAACCCAGGACAACCCACAAAATGTGCCTAGTTGCAGTTAATAGCAGCAGATAAGAATTTATGAACTTAAAAAAAAAAAAAAGTTGATTTTAACCCACTACAATATTAGTAACCTGGGCCTAAAATACACTTAAATCAATGGACTTTCAAAATGACACTAATTTTTAAAGTAAAAATTCATTGGAATCGTGTATTAAAACATTACATTGTTCTTCTCAAGCAGTTTACTGAAACCAGGGTTTTATATAAAAAAGTTCATCATTGTATGGCTGGTTGTGCATTGAGCAGATAACGTGTATCATCGTGGCTTCTGATCAACACCTATTAGCCATAGTACTCAGCGTATTAATGAACTTTGTCCTTGAACAGTGAACTCATTTTAATTGTGCTGATTTAATTAGAGAGAGGAGGAGAAAGAGTTTCAAATCACTTTGATACTTTAACTGCAAAACCAAAATGCAAATGGAGATTTGTTAAATGCTTTAGTAGCTGCTGAAGGGGAAGGTTTAAGAGCAATGGCATCACAAAAATGCCTTTCTTTACAACTTGGAGAGGGAGTTCCAGTTCTCAGAACATGACTGTATTTTTGTAGAAAACTACTTTTCAAAGTGAAGCTTCCAGTGTCAAGAAACCTTTTGTCTTGTTTTTCCAGTTTTTTGCTGGTTAATTACTTCAAATGAATTTCTTGAAGTACCTCTGAAGAATTCTCACACTTAGAGATGATTGGGACACTTAAGTGTCTCTTAAGGCCTTATCTACACATTAAAGTTGTGCAAATAGATAAAGCACTGTACACCAAATTTTGCATGTTGTTACAATGCTGCCAGCTCATTTTTAGTCTAGCATAAAGTTGTCTGCTCTGTAGGATGGACTTTGATGACTAGAAAACAAAACTATTGTTTCCCAGATTTGATATCACTATAGCAAAACTTTGTGTAGAGCATATCTACCCTACAGAAAACAGTTTTTGAAAATGGAGCAGGTTTTAGGTTCCTGAAGATGCACATTGTCAGCTGGGATATTCAGTAGTGACTCACTAAATGTCTTTCAGCATAGAGTGTCTCCAGTCTCCAAAGCGAAGATTGTAATATAAAGGCAAGCACATGAAAAGAAACTGCACCAAAGAAAAAAGGGGATACAAGCAGCTCCCTCTGTCACAGTGGATAAAGATACTCAGGTTTTTTTCTACTGAAATGTGCCTACCATGCTCTCTGCTAGCCACAGTGCATATGTAGGAGCTGAGGTGAGAAAAACACCCAGTCAGCAGCAGCAGTAACCCTCAAATAAAGCTGCTTTGTAATGGGTTAGGTGGGGTGGCTTCTTATCTTTCACATACTACATTCCTGGTTCAAAGAAGGAGGTACACACATTGAAATTAAGGTTCCTGATAGTCCTCCTCTCTGCCTTACTGAACTGGTTTATCTCCTTACCTCTTCTGCTTCCTTGCAGGGATAGAAAAGCTAAGATCTGTGAAAAGCAGGCACTGAAATCAAAGCTACAAGCAACCTTTGATCAAGGCAACTCTCATTTTCTTAATACACAGCAGCATGCCAAGGGGTGCAAAAAGTTCAAATGACAAGTGAAGAGGCAGAAAAATTTTAAGCATTTACTACACAACACAGGGAGAAGCAGGAGGTGCAAAAGGGAATCATGGTAAGCAAAGGGAAACCCTGCAGCTTAGAGCTCTGTAATAGCCACCAGCATAACATCTGGGGAATACAGACCAGATATCTGTGGTTGTGTTGCACCAAGATGGTATTTTTTATGGTAAAGCTGGACCTGGAGGCGTGCTCTCCCCAGTACACCTCCCAGCCCCTGCATGGGCCATTGGTCTGGCTATGAAACAGAGAAATGCAGCAGGGAGCTTGGCTGACACCATCCTGCCGTGGGGGCCTGGAAGAAGGTGGCAGCTGTATGGTTTTGAGATCTGAGCACTACTCTTTACAAGAGTTCAGGTCCCATAGCACTTGGCAAGTTATCCTGCCAACCGCTGTCCTGGGAGTAGATGTAAGAAGTGTGAGGAGAACTACCTCAGGGGAACAATTATAAGGAAATTACAAAACGCTGCAAAATTTCAGCCAAGACTTGTGTCAATATTGGTCTTACTGTGCTAACAGAATAACCAGTGATAATCAGTTTATTAAGCATTAGGGGTCGTGACAATTATTTCACTGGGGCCTCAGTTCAGCATTTCTTGAAAACTAATAATATTTATTTGAATACAAAAATAGTCACTTATGTACTTCCTGTTAGGTTCTCTCATTTGAAAATAAGGAGCTTAGGTATTCCCAAGAATTCACAAGGAGAGGTCTGTGTGGACAAGAAATAGGCCCAAAGATCATGTATTTCATGGTGGGATATAGCCTAAAAAAAAACCAACACCCTTCCAACTTCAAATATTATTGTTTTCCTAAATTAACTCTGGGAGATTTTAATCTAGATCTTGGGTCTCTGCCAGGGAACACACACCGCTCCCCACATCCCTGAGAACATTGTGAAGTCCTGTACAGTCAGCTGGCATAATAATGAAATAGCAACCAGTTAACTCTATCACTCCTTCACAAGGTCTTCTCTAATGCTGTTCCTCCTTTCACGCCTTGTAGTTTCCCAATTAACACCTTATGCTGGGGGACACAAACCCTTTGTTGTCTTGAGGGGTTTTTAGGGAGGTCACAGGACTATTTAGTGAAACTAAAAGGAGGACTTAATGCATCAGATTACTTCCTACAGCTCAAAGTCATAACTAACTCTTCAATAATACTGATTAACATGTCAGGCTGGATCAGGGAAGGGTAGTTAGGGTGCCTTGAGATGGTGCCTGAGAAGGAGTCTCAGTGAAGAAGGAAGGAGGGATTTATGGTGACTGGAATGCTCTGAGGCCACATTGTTTGGGCCTGAATTCAAGGGGGCCACAGTGAAAGCAGGCTGGTCAAACACAAAGCAAGTGGAGTGCAAACAGGATACTCTTCAGGGTACACCAGTCCACTGCATAAAATGCATCCTTGAGCTAGCTTTTTGTCCTACCTAATTAAAGCAAACGGTGATGTTGCTCATTGCTTATAGATCACTGTTTTCAATCTTTGTCAGGGAAAATTCTCCTGAAGAACCCCATGGGATATAACCTGAATAGAAGAGGGAAGGTGGGGCATGGAATTTTGCCAGCACACTGTGCAACTGCGTCTGGGTTAGCTTCCAATGAATCATCACAGCCATCTGGGGGAAGGGGGAGGAATTCCCTCACTTCTTAATCAACCTATCTGTGCTTTAAAAGGGAAATATTTTTCAGTAAGATGCACTGTGCATATCTGGCACTTGGCCTCTTGTTACTGCCAGCTGTCACTCTGATAATGTGTTATAAATGATGGCACACCAAGCAGACAGGGCTGCAAGCCCATGTGATTGTATTGCATTATCAAAGTGACAACCAAGAAGAACAAGAGCTCTGCCTGCTGAATTGCTCCATAAGTAGATTTTGTGTTGTTGATGTTACTACTTATGTACAAAAATGGCATCTAAACATTTTTAATATTTTCCCAGCAGGAATCAGGACATTGTTAGGACTTCAGTATGCAGATAGTTGGGGTAAGGCACAACATAAAACTTGTTTAAAATTCTGTTTTCATGGACTAAGTAGGCAAAACAGTGATTATTAATGAAACCAACTCAAGTATATACTTCTAATTTCACATCTGTAAGCACAGGTGTCTTAAGTGACATAAGCTGGCATCATTCCTCCAATAAATCAGTGCCTACATTATCAGGTGCTGTGGAGATACCTCCCCTGAGCTACACATGTGAACAAAAGCTATGATTGTCAGGTAGTGTATGGAGATTTAGCAGGAGTGATGCAGATATATCCATAGCTATCCATGAGTAGAATAAGTTGGTAAAATGTAGTGCAGAAGCTGAGTTGTGGCCCTGGGAGAAGTACAGTTGTAGGATAAGTGTTTCTGCTGCTACCCAGGAGATACTGTCACCTTCCAGTGCCATAACCAGATCTGTGACTCTGCTCTTCCACAACAACTTTGGTGGCCCAGGAGCAAGTTCTTTGTATGTCTGGATGGAGGGAAGGCTTCCTCAAGCATAAACTGACTCAACATGAGCAGAGAATTCAACTCAGTTCTAGTCTGGAAACCTCTTTTGTGGCTCTTCTCTCCCAGAAAGTCCAAAAGCAAAACTCCAGCTGAAGATAAAAAGAGTTTGTCATAATAGCGTGTTCTCTAGTTCTTGGTTTCATCTGCATTTGGAAAAGAAAGTGATAAAATGCTACAGGAAAAGTTGTTCTTTGGATTTGCATGTTTGGTCTATGGCATAAAGGCTTTTCTGGCCTTCTGTACAAAGTCTATATGTTGCTACACTGAATCCTGGCAACTTCTGCTGTTTCTGAGTGTTTCTCAAGACAAAGTAGTCACAGTTTCTTCTAGGAGATATCTACAAACACAATAACTCCTTCCACAGCAAGCATTACTGGGTAAAGTTCAAAAGCCTCAGAGACAAACTCAGAGGTCTTTGTTGTATTGGTCCATCACTCCTATGATATGTACAGGGCTTGTCCTTTTCAGGGGTGGCAGAAGGGGACAGGTGACAGACAAAATGTGTAAAAGGAAGGCAATGCCCTAATCCCACCCAGAAGTGGACCAATGAAGGGTTCAAGACTCTTATAGGAGCAACCACATCCCACTACAGAGAGCTTCTAAAGGGACCAATGGAAAAAAAGGAGAAAAAGGAGACATAAACTTGCCACAGATTAATGCCATGAATGTCTTCAACATTCGATACAACCTTCCAACAGAAATTTCTACAAGATAAAATGATAAATTTTCATGAATTAACACTGCTCATGTCATTTGAGGTAATCACTCTAAAGACAGCTGGAAACAATGTTTCAAACCAAATTAATGCTATGGGTATTAACCAATGTAAATATGTCAAGAGATATAAACTTGTCATTTGATGCAGTTATACCAAAAGGGACATTTCTACTGAGCAAAAGCTGAGTAAATGGTAAAATATCTGTAAGAAAATACCACTAAAACAAAGTTACTCAATGAATAACTACTTCCTGCTCCATATCTGTACATGCCAGTGGTGCTGTCAGGCAGTACACTCATATTTTACTAGCCACCAGATTCATACTGTGTGAATTACTTTGCTCTTACAAACTTGCACAGGAATGCAGTGCAGTCAGGGAATGCAAATAGATTTAGAAATTTTTAGGGTCAGAAGGGGAGGTGATGATTATCTTGTGTTACGTAGGAACCACAGAAAGCTACCTAGTTATTTTCAGAGTGAGAGGACTGATGCTTTCCTATATAGTGCATGTGAATTCTGCTTAGATCAGTCAAGGAGGGGAGATCAGATGGGTGGTTGGAGAGTGGGTGCTGATTCATGGTAAGAGCCATAAGGAGAAACATTGACTGGCCATAGTTAACATCACTACAAGTGTAGCCAGAAGATGCCAGAAATCTTCACATTTACTGATGAATACTGATGTTCTTTAGAAATCTTGCATTGTTTTAGAGAATCATGATGGGCCTACTCCACTGGGTGTGAGAAGCTGCAACGATTCCAGTGGAATTTCTCATGGAGAAATGTGCAAATAACCTCGTGGCCCAGAGGAAATTAGGGCAATATCTTTGATGTGGAGTCAGCAGACAGCATTCAGTTTTTTGGCTGGGGTGCATGAATTAAACCAGGATGTGTATGTCTGAGTCTGGGCTTGAAGGAGACCTCTCAGTTCTGCATTCTCAGACTTCAGGTCCAACATGCATAATCACTACAGGGTCTTGGTAGTTACTCCAGCTACTTCAGAAAGATGTAAGTGGCTCAGCATACAATATTTAACGCCTCTTCCCTAAGCTGAACCTTCCCACCAGCTCACATCACAGCTATACCTATATAGATAGGTGTAAAACATCAAAACATGGGCTAAATACACAAATCCCAAATAAGAAAATTGCCTAACTTTCTACTGATTTCTGTAATTCCTTTCTGGTGAACAAAACTCATGACAAACCTGATACTTTAAATTTCAGCCCTTCATAGAATCAAGGAATCACAGAACCATAGAACTGTAGGGGTTGGAAGGTTGGAGGTCATCAAGTCCAACTCCCCTGCCAAGCTGGATCACCTTGGGCAGGTCTCGCAGAAACTCATCCAGATGGGTCATAAAAGTCTCTAGGGAAGGAGACTCCACATCTTTCTGGGCAGCCTGTTCCAGTGCTCTGGTACCCTTACAGTAAAGAAGTTTTTCCTCATGTTGAGGTGGAACTTCCTGTGTTTCGATGACTGAAAAGAGACTGTCCCCTTCATCTTGACAACTACGCTTTGGATATTTGCAGATGTTTATAAGACCCCGTCTCAGTTTTCTCTTCTCTAGACTAACCAGACCTGGGTCTCAGTCTTTCCTCATCAGACAGGTGTTCCACTCACTTAGTCATCCTCAAAGCTCTCTGTTGGACTCTCTTAAGTAAACCCCTGTCCCTCTTGAACTGGGGAGCCCTGAACTGGCTACAATACTCCAGGTGTGGTCTCACTAGGGCAGAATAGAAGGGAGGAGAACCTCCCTCGGCCTGCTGGACACACTCTGCTTAATGCACCTCCCCCTTAATACTATTGTCCTTCTGGGCCACGAGGGCAAATTGCTGACTCCAAGGTCCTTCTCCATGGAGATGTTTTCCAGCAGGTCAAGCCCTAATCTGTACTGGTGTCTGGCGTTGTTCATCCCCAGGTAATGACCTGTTTGGCAGTTGCTTTTGGAGAAACATTTAAGGCAGGTGTTTTCTTGCCCTACCTCCCACCTTCCCTTTTTAAAGCCAGAAGACTCCACAGCTGTTTTCTCCACTGCTGGAACTACCCCTCCTGCACAGCACCTCATGACAGTGTCCATCTTTGGCCTTGAACTCATAATTCCCATTTTTAGCAATTCATGAAAAACTCACGTTGTTACTCAAAAGTAGCTTGTGACCTTAAAGTTAGAAATACCCTGGTGGGAAGAGTATAAAAAAGGCTCAGGGGAAGCCAGCAAGGATCATGTTTTCTAGCAGGTTTTTACATGATCACAAACAAGTCTTTGATCATGAGGGAGAGCTTTGGTTGCTGCTGTAGTACAAGCAATGACAATATGCATTAGCTGACTTATGCTGTATCCATGCATGTGTTTTCTTACTGAAAACGGGTAAATTAGCTGTTAAATAAGTATCCCTGGAAGCTTTTGTCAAGATGATCTTTCTCTAGCCAACCTTTTCCTCAAAGCAAAGTGACAAATGTGTATGTCTATAAATACAGCATAATTAAACCGAGCTTCTTCATCCCCTTACAGTACCCAATATATGTATCACAGCCCATGAATTAATTTTTATTAAAAATTTTTATTTAGTATTATTTTTTAAACTAAGATTAACTTTTGTCCAGAGTTATTTTGCAACCTAAAAGTCCAAGTCAGGATTTGGTTTTAGTTTTGTAATACATCGCTACTTTTGCTCTTCCCAGTTTTTTTGAGACGTGGTTTGGTTTTTAACTTAATATTCAAAAAGTCCAGACTCAATGCTTAATTAGAATATGAAAGTCCAAAATTTAATCAGCATGGTTTGCATCCAGCAAGTTTTTTCTACTATGGTATCAGTTATAACTAACTGTTCCTAATTCACCCACCAAAGCAGTCTTCTTTCTTTCCAAGAGCCATTTCCTTGCTGGAACATTTCACTACAACACATTGACATCCTACCCCTTCTGGTTGTGAGACCTGACAAAATGACTCTGAGGGTTGTGTTTAGAGGACAAATAAAGTGGTGCAAAGTGCTCCATTATATCTTGACAACACATTTAGCTGCAAAGTATGCCTCATTTTCAAGTCACCTTGTTCTGACCGTCCGTTGCAAAGACACTGCTCAACTCCTGAAGCAGTTCAGGTGTGCAGCAGCATCACACAGCAAGGTACATATTTGTAAATCTCACTTGTTTTTACAAAATGCTGGCTACTGTCTTTGGGAGTGGGTGGCTGAAAAAAGAAGCTCTACAGAAGGGTGCTTAAAATGGGAATCTGAATCAGTCAGGCAATGGCAGAATAACTTCCAGAAGGATGGTGTGTTTGACATTCAGATGTCCTGATCCAATAATACAAAAGTCGAGGAGGTGGCTGTGCATTGGAGCCCAAGTCTGAAGAACCTGAAGTACATGATACCTGTTGGATACAGCATGGAGTATGCTAAGTGGAGTACCAGAGCACTGAGCATTTATTTTCACTGATATGTCTTTATTTCCTGAACCATATGTTGTTGTTGCCGCCGCTGATGCTTGTACATCAACTGGAATTCTGCCATTGCCTGACTGATCAGATTTTGCATTAGCCTGTAAACTGGAGAAAGTTGAGGAGCAATTTGCCTCAGTGGAGCTAGCAGAACCACTGCAAACAGAGCTGACACCTTCTCCCTGTCTCATCCCTTAGCCCTTGGATGGAGCAGGCATGCCTGTGGGTTAGGTGACTCAACAGCACTGCCTTGTGCTGTCTAGACAAGCCAGCTCTGTGCAAGGAGCTTCAAGAGGGGCTGGGGAACAACATGAAGAGTTTGTACTCCTCTGCTGCATTTGCAGTCTTCACCCTCAGTTTCAGCCCCTGGGCATACCTTGTCGTGGTGTAGCAGCTTTGGGTTCCCACCTTTCTTCTATTGCCCTTACAGCCGTATTCAATATAATTATTGTCACAGTAAATCCACTTTCTGACTTTTGGGGCAAGATATAAGTACCAAATAAAGCAAGAGTGCTTAAATCTCAAGAGATTGTCTTTGCAATACAAGAGGCACCACTCCCACTGGAATTAAAAGTAGACTTAAACAAATAACACTGAGGACAGAGGATACTTCTTGGGAGCTAATGAGTAGCTGGGAGGAGCTTGTATGGCCAGAGGCAAAGTCAAAGCCATTAACCTCTGCCTGTCACTTAGGAAACATCCTCTGCTGAAGCTGTTATTGCCATGTTATGATCTAAAAGATGGAAATAAATATGTAAGTATGTAGTGGCCTTAATTTTTCACAAGTGGTGCATTGTCCATTAGTCTGTTCACAGCAATTTTAGAGGATTAATGCCCAGGATGCAACCATATAATTTGTTCCATAATAATTTCTCACCGAGGAAGCATAATGATGCCACAAACATATTGAGGAGCCGTTTGCAGAAATACTAAAAGGTTTTAGTCCACCACAGACAGCAACTTGGGCTTGCCAAGCTGTAGTAAAGCCTTGGGACATCTTTGCTCCCATGATTCTTTTTTTTCCTCTCAGCTAAACATTTCAAACCTTACCAATCTTAAAAATTTTCAAACCTGAAGTTAAATAGTTATGCAGAAATGAATTAGTTTCACAGGTTTGGAGTACCTACAGCCTCAGTTTATCTAACTAAACCCTGGGAGTGCTCAGCACTTTGAAAGATCATCTGGTTTATGCTTTCTCATCCACAGATTAAATACACAGGCTCCTTTTAATAAACAAATCAATACATTTTAGATAAATGGTTAGTCCCTTGATTTAGGCTGGTTTCCATTTTTATATCTAGAGGCTTGATTTTGGATGACCAGGTTTGAAAACACAAGCCTTAGCTGTAATCTACTCCTCCAATGTGTTTAATTTTGACACAAATGTGATTTTTTCCTTCAGAAAGTACACAGTTGTCAGAAGAAATAAGTTTGACCCTCCAAAAAAGAGTTGTCCTATCTCTGAAAATAATTTCAATGGAAATTTTTCTGCCAAGCTAGTAATTTGTAAGAGATAAAAAAGAATGAAAGACATGCTTCACCACCACTATGTGGACAGAGCCAAGCTATTTAAATTCACTTAATTTTCTAGTTTATGTCCTAATGCATACTCTTTGATGCATAAAATCCTTATTAATTTGTTTGATAAACAAAGGAATAGTGCTTTCATTTTTATCGGGTACATTGATTTTTCTCCATGACCTCCAGATTATCAACCACAAACCTCATCTGATTTTTCTTTCCCTATTATCTGTTGAAAGTTAATCGCCATAATTATTCTTCAGTCAGTTTGCTGCCCGTGGTGAGGGACTGAGAGCAGAAAGTAAGAAGGGAGATGTTGAAGCCTGTTAGGTCCAGCTGCACTTCAAATATCTATAAAACTCCAGACGATGCCTCTGGATCCTGTGGGTCGTGTAAGATTTGCTGCTGCACCAAACACAAGTTAAGGCTTGATGTAGAAAATATTGGCTAAAGGTTTACAGGCTCTGTGAGGGTGGGTGTCAGGCTGGATGACTGTCACAGCCTGGCCTGGCCTCAAAGGCTTTGACCACAAATGCATAGAGCAGGGGAATGGTGTCTGTCACCCTGCACTTGGCTTGGCCCTGGTGGGCGATGTAGGAGGAATGAGGAATTCAGGGTGTTTTGCACTCTCTGGCCTGTGGAGCCACCAGTCCCCCAGCCACCCTGAGGGATGGATCAGCTGCAGCACCTGGGGCTTCTCCTCCACTACTGCTCTGCTAGGGGTGACTGGGCTGGAGCTGCTGCAGCTGCTCCACACCTTGCACCTACTCACTTGCCTTAAGGGTCCCTTGGGTGCCTGGGACACCTGCTCAACTGCTCCTTCACACTGGAATGGAGGGGCAGCGAGGTGACTCCAGCCCAGGGGATGGTCTGCCTTGGGGTTTCATAGAATCACAGACTGGTTTGGGTTAGAAGAGACCTTAAAGATCATCTAGCTCCAATCCTTCTGCCGCGAGCAGAGACACCTCCCACTAGACACATTAACTCCAAGCCCCATCCAACCTGGCCTTGAACGCTTCCAGGGATGGGGCACCCACAGCTTCCCTGGGCAACCTGTGCCAGTGTGTCATCATCCTCACAGAAAGGAATTTCTACCTAATATCTAATCTAATCTGAAGAAGTTTCCCCTGCTTCAGATGTGCACTTGGGCAGACACAGCCCATGGTGTCCGGGAGGGCTTTGAGGAACCCCACGGTGTCTTCCAGCCAGCAAGGCATGGTCGGCCTTGCGGCAACAGCGGCAAGTTGTGGTCCCCAAGCAATAGTAAATGGCCTGAGATCCTGTTCCTCAGTGGAGAATTCTTGCTGTGCAGCTTGGTCCTGGCGTGGTCAGCAGAATTGCCTCATTTGGCATTTGGTCAGTGGTAAAGGACAGCTGCTGGGGCTGCTTGCTGGGGAAGGAATGGATGGTGGGGGCACCACATCCCAGCTCCTTGGCTAAAACTCTGTGTCTGGTGCTCCCCTCTGATGTGGTTTGTGCTTTGCCAGAAATGCTGCAGCTGCTGGGACTAGAGCAGCTGTCTGGGAAAGAAGGAAACTGAACTCAGATCATGCAGATCTGCAACAACATCTCTTCATTCTTGCCCTTTTTAAGGCATTGTCAAGCACCTCTGAGTTCTTCTGGAAACCATTGGTGGTTCAGAGGAATGCAAGAATCTCCTGCCTTTTGGGGGAATAACCTGGGCTCTAAGAGACAAACTCTGATGGTCTCTGAGGGCACCTACATGCCATGGCAGAAGACTGTACCCATGGCAGCAGACAGACCCCCTCCTCTGTATACAAAAATGTTGTCAGTGGTTGGCTGGTGGTTGCTGTGTAGGTGGTTTAACTGATACTTGGCATTAGGCCATTTGGACACACCTGCATTGGGGGTCTAAGTGTTTGGAAAGCTAAAAAGAACAGACAATTTGGGATATGTTTCCTAAATAGAAGCAGCTGGAATGGAAAACCTCTTGAGTCACTAAATTCAGTATCACAGTGATATTGAATCAGAATATAATCTGATTTGGGTTAAAATCTGAAGAACAGAAATATTAAAGTTCCCCCTCAGGACCTAGGCTACTGATAGGAAGATGATGAGCACTTGGCAAAAAAGAAACAGAAGAGAAACACTAGATAAGAACTGCAATGAGCTTTATGAATAGCAGCAAACCACATCTAGACCCATACTGTGTGATTCAGATGTGTTCACTGAGTTCATATGCCTTGCCTGGGAAATTTTACTCTTTTCTCCGGCTCAGGACTCTGACTGAGGCAAATTTAAACTGTTGCTTTGAAGAAAAATGTGGTTCTTGTATAAAAGTCAGAGTAGGGTGTTGTGAACTGTTGTGCAATGAGGACAGACTGCATTTGTCCATGCTACTTTTGCCAAGAGATTATAAGTTCATAGAAACAGCCAGTGCCTTTACAGTTTTCCTGGAGCTTAGTGAGGCTACAGCTGCATTAAAAATTAAATGGAAAGAGCAGTCATTACTTGTAGGCAAACACAATGAATGAGCAATGATGGGCTAGCCAGGTCTTTGAGGACATAAATCTTTCTGTCAGAGACAGCTGAAGGACTTTGTAACCATATGATTAGTGCTTGTGTTTTGGTTGGATTGGAATGCAGTTAAGGATGTTGTGGGTTCACATCCACTTGCTGCAGGTGGTGAAAACCAGAATGAGCAGGATCCTACACAGCTCAGGAGCTGGTCTAATAACTATGGACAAAACAACTACCAGGACTCCTACACCATGAGAGGAGAGAAAAAGGAGACAGACTAAAGTGGAATGGCAATCAAAGTATTTCCTTATCCACCAGCCTCTATTTGTACTTTTTAATGTATTTTTTGATGCAATATTCCCCAGCTTGCATTCTCTCTCTCTTTTTCTCTCTTACAATCAGTTTGTCACGGACTTTGCACTAACTTGAGCAGCAGCTGAAGCTGTTCCACCAGAGCCAGCTCAGGTCCAGCCCAGCTGTGAGCCACATGGGAAGTCAGAGGCTGAGGAAAGCAGAACTGGTTTAAATCCAGTTTGATTGCCATGGCTCCAGTTCAATGGCCTCAGGACAGCAGTAGCAGTTATGTTAATAAGATCATTGCTAAGACCTGAAGTGTTGTATGAGAAAGTAGTGAAGGGTGTTCTCCTAGGAGAATTGTACCAGTTCTTCTTCCCTTACCCCTTTAATGACAAGGCATTTGGCATATGACGTATTACAATGGACAAAGATGAATGACAGAGAGAATGTTCTTAACCTTCCAAGACATACTCAAGTAGCTAGTTTCCTTTTTCTAACCCTTAAAGATCTGAAGATGTCTCTACATAAACATAGACAGATTGAGGCCATTTACTGACCAGTATTCACAGGACTAAATTTTCTATAAAGTAAATTATTGTCTGTCATCAATAGTGACTTCCAATTAGCTGAAAGAAGGCTGTAAATGTTCAGAAAGTACATAAGCATAAAAAATTAATATTCTGATCAATAATACAACAGGTCATAGTTGTCTTCATACTCTAATGTACCAGCACATATTTTTTCTAGATTATTTATTGATGTTTCCACAAATCAGCATAACTAATCAGTGGGAAAACACTCTCTGCATACACATGTCACTGCTTAAAACCACAGTCAGCAGATCTGGTAGGGAGTCAGTGGGGAGCCCGCTATAGCTAAGGTGATAAGAAGAAGAGTAGTGAGCTCATTTCAGCTATAAATTTCTTTCTTACTCACTTTCCCCTGATTGCTCCTGATCATCAGATAGTCTGGGGTGCCACAATTGTATGTGTCCTGACTCATTTGAGATTGTAGATGTTTCTTTGCCCAAAGCTTGTCTGGAGCCAATGTGGCAAGATCTGCAGCACTTAAGGTGCACAGGCTTCATAGTCTGCAGCCCAGAAAGAACCTGGCATCACTCTTGGTTGCCTGGATCTTCCTGTCTTGAAGGAGAAGATACCTATTTACATATGAGACATATGTGTCAAATAGCTTAGCCACTTGCAACTCTAGTGGGAATCTTTATGTTTTTGAGAAAAAATGAAAATTTTGAAGACAACATAATCAGCTGCTTCACCCTAACCTAAGGAAGGAAAGTATTTTTCCATCAGCTTCCACCAGAAATACTGCCTGGTTCTTGCTCTTCACTACAATAGGAGAGGCAATTCTAAACTGCTGTCTCTCCAGATGTGTGGAGAGATGGGAATTTTATCTCCCCAAAAGCAAGATATCATAAGACAAAGAGTTCTGCATTTGATCATACCATCCTGATCTGTCTGCTCAGTCTGTCACCCTGAATTCTCAACACCTCTTCTCACAAGCATCTCAGTCAAAACTCTGTTGTTCAGTATTTCTGTGTGAGCAGGAAAAAAGAGATGACATCATAAATGTCCTAAACTCTCCTAATGCTGAAAATCTATCCCATTGTATTCTACAGTTACAGAAGAGACAAGAGTTATGTATCATTATTGAAGCCCTTTATTGACTCTGTAACACTCAGACAATGGTAGAAACCAGCTGCTTTATCTTCTGAGCATCAATAGCTTGACCTCTGTCACTGGCCTTTATAATTCAGTTATTTTTAGGGCTGTTGGTTTTTTTCTTTCTGGCTAGGAGATAGCACAGTCTCTCTGATGAACTCAGAATCTCTTCCTGAAGATGTCTCAGGTTAGGAAGTTCCTGCTTTCCCTGGAGCCATGGGCTTAGGTCTCAGCATGACTGACTCATGTTTTCTGTCCTTGGCCTGACCTCCACACGGTCTGAGAGGGTTCAGGGCTCTGCAGCACAAGGGAAACCACACTTACCCCATGGCCTCTCCTTGACCATGTAATTGCCCATGCTTATTGCTGTGTCACCCGTCAGTGCACCATGCTGCTGGTGTGTCCTTCATCCCTGGGCAGTAGGGAGTGGGGGTCCCAGCTTACTTTCCCCCATCCTACCTCTCCACTGGATGTGATAAGGGAGCCTGGGTACTTCCTGGGTGTAGGGAGATTCCTTGGGCTTGGTCTTTTCACGCAGGTACTAGAGGGGAGATTCTTGTCTTCATTCAAGCACTGAGTAGCTGCAGGCACAAACCAACCGATTGTGTGGGGAAGAGTGGGGGATGGTCTTTCACACAGGCCCTTCAGATGGGGTGTCCTCTTGCTGTGCCAACACGTTAGAAATCAGTTGTGCAGAGGGGTTTTCCCTGTGCACTGTGAGGAACATTTCCCCCCCTCCCTTCAGCTTTGCATGCCTCCTGACCTTCTGCCTTTTATCTTCCAGCCTCCAGGCAGCTGGATTTCATAGAATCATAGAATCATAGAATCCTATTTGCAGCAATGCACTCCAGGATGAGCAGCTCTGTAAGATACTGCCACTGCCACCAGCACTCACTGCTTGCAGGGGGTCAGTCCAGGCTGCTGAGGGTGACAGCACCAGCCAATGGTGCTGAAAAGGTAGGATAGCAAACATTGAGTTCTTACAGTCTCCTTGGGCAAAAGAATTCTGCAAAAGAAAATCTTGTAGTTATCCTCTCTGGCATCACCTTGTTCCCTGTTTTTTTATGAGGTACCTGTCAAAAAGTATTTCTGATGGGCTGCTATAACATGCCAAAATTTCTTTATATCTGATGCTTTAAGTTTAACTATATTTATCTTGCTTACGAAAGCTGATAAGTGATGCAGCCACAATAATGCCAGCAGAAATTGCACAGCAATTTTACTCGGGTTCTTTTCAAGTCAGTGGAACTGTTAAATGAGATTAGTGCAGCAGAAGGGTTTATTGCGGCCGTGAGAAACCAGATAGACACGTATCACAGAGAACCAGGGATAGACTAAGAGGATCACATACAGAGACATTGTGCCAAGGGGGTATTGGCAGGATAACATAAGTGCATCTTTTAGCTCTGTGGAGCTGTGTCTTACTGTATTTCTGATACGGTTCTCCACTCATCCCAACAGTCTTTCCTTTTCCTTCTCCAACATTTCATTTATCTTTCAGTGCCTTATTCTGACACTGGTCACGCTCATAGCTTGATGGGGCTTATCAGGAGCAGTGGGGATCTGGAAACAATGGGCCCTATTATTCTCCTTGCAACCCTTAGCCCTAGAAAAGCTGTGTGTTGGTGGCTATCACTTTCTTTTGTTAGCTCTGTTTTCTTTATTTAGAGAAGATGCCTTAGCAGGACTGTAACTCACTGCTGAAGTAACATTCTTCAGAGAGAGAAATCAGCACTTTCCCATATACATGCAAAGTTCTGTTGTTATGTATGTTATATAGATCACAAGTTTTGTGTATATATATACATATATATGTTTATATATGCAAGTCAGTGTCGGCCACTATCTGGGACTGAACCAGAAGCTTCTGAAACAAAGAGCATCTTATGTATACATGCAAGCTTAACAGCAAGCTGCTGCATAAATTCCCATTCTCTTTGGAGTGGACATAATTAACAACACCCCACATAAGGACTCATGGAGATGTTGCTCTGAGGTTCCAGATGGGATGCAGTCCTTTTCTCCCCATCTGAGTAGAAGCCCAGCTCGTGCTCAGCTCATTTCCTAAGATGTACTTCCTACGTGCTGTGAAAGACTAGTCATATTTCAGCCCTGGTGACAGGCAAAGGGCAAAGCTAGAAGTGTGTCCAGCTACCAGGTGGAGCAGCCAGCTAATTTAGCTCCATCGGCAGTGCAAACTGATAGACACAATGAAGACATAAGGAAGGGAGGAGCAGCTGGACAGTAGACAAGCCTGTGAGCCTTCCAGCTCTCTGGAACATGGTTTGAATTTGTTCCAGCCATTCAAAATGATCTTTCGCTTCTTGGCAGAAACTCACAAAGTTTCTTTGCTGAGCTAAGAGAGCACAAGTCTTCATTGTGCATGGACAGAGGCAGACACTGGTCATTTGATTATTGTTGTTGAGAAAATAAGTGAGTGCAATGTTGCAAATGCCACTGGAGGAAGTGAGAGGCTCCCTCATGAGAAGGCCTTGGATGCTGTTTGTATCCAGAAGCATCCTGAGATTAAACCATAATTCTCTGGCTGAGTGACCATCCCGGCACTCTGATATGTTGTCTTTTAACTGCACTCAGGAGGCTACTGATGAAAGCAAAGCATTTCCTTACCTCCCTACCAATACACTTTCCTTCTGTATTGTCAAGGTTTCCTTACAGATACATATACTTTGCAGCTTTCCTCTGCAGACCTTGGGAAAGGCCTGTACCCACACCTAATAAGTTGCTTTCTGTACCCCAAATAGCGAACAAGATAAACAGGAGAAGGATTATTCTCCAGACTTTACAGATGGTGAACAGAGGCACAGATAAACCACACAACTTGCCTGTGGTTATCCTGGAAATCTGTAACGGAGCCAGGCCTTGAACCAAAATTATTTCTGGTGTCCCTGTGCCAGATGGCAACCACAGTCTGGCCCTTCTCTCTGAAGGTACATATTTGTAGGGTTTTAAGGTTGGAGGAATGATCACCTTATCTAGTCTGACCTCCTCTGTGTCAAGACCAAGAATTTCTTTGATCAAAGCATATTTTACAGGATAGAATACAGTCTTGATTTGAAGACACCAGGATATAGAGAATAATTTTACAACTTCCCTCTGTGCTCTTTTCCAATGGTTAATCATCTTTACTGCTAACTTATTTTTCATATGACTGAGTCTGGCTTTAATTTGTTTCCTGTGATGCTGCTTTTCTGGTAGATTAAAGGGCCCTTCACTATCTATGTTTTCTTCCTCTCCTCTTCACAGACATTTTTTCATGTGTCTGGAAGAAGCACTCAGGTTGACAAGTTACTTGCTGTCAAATCCTGGGAATGTTTATCTTCCACTTTGTGTATGTCTTTGGTATTTCACCCCCTTTTTTCATAATGTAATAATTAGAAAGCTTTGAAGAAAACTGAGGGGGGGAGAATGAAGAAAGTCAGTAAGTAATATCCTTTACTTTTTTCCACGTGCAATGAGGAACATGGAGCCAAAACAAGAGAATTGACAGCGCTGATGCAACATTCTGCTCTCTTTCATTTATTGAGTGACACCATTTGAAACTTCTGTTGGGAGTCACCTCACGTTAAATTGGAACACCAGCAGAATATCTACTTCAGGAAACTGCATATGTGGAACTCCAGTTCTGGTTTGACAAGCCAGCGTTGCAATGAGGCTTCTCAGTCTGGGGTGAGAATATGTTGTGAACTATTTCTGATAGGAGGAAAGTCCCATTTACTGAAGCATAGACTTGACAACACACAACTGGTATTACATAAATGGTGTTTTCTTGTGGGCTTGGTGGCTACCAATTGGGTGGCATTGGAATTATATGGCACACATAGTTGGGAAAAGGCCCAGAAAGATCCAGGAAGGTGAAAAAATGTAGAAATTGAATCATAAGTTTATAAAGCGCACGTGAAAATGCCTAGGACATTAAAAGGACCCATCTTCCCACATGGATATTATCTAGTTTGAGGTAACAAACTGTAGTTTGTGTCTGTAGAGTCTAAGGCCCCTGACTCTGTCAGAAAATAGCTCAGACCTACAGCTTTCAACAAAATCCTCTGCTTTACATGTGACCCAGAGCCCATTAGTCTGTGAGCACACAGACCACTAGCACATGCAAGATGTGAAACCAGAACACAGCGGTGCACGATGAATCAGTACTGATTAACCGCAGTTAAAAACAAAGATGTGATGTCATCAAACCTTCAGAGAAACATGTAAGAAAAATGTAAGAACGTGTAAAACCTGAATAGAAGGAGCAGAAAGGCAGAAAAAACAGAAGCTCATTGAGGTTTAACCTGTCCCAAGGACTGAAAGTGCAAGTGACTGACAGCTGCCCATCCAGCAGAGCCTCACGCAGGGAATGCAGTGCAAGAACACATGGTAAGTGTTATTCATGCTTAGCTTTAGTTAGTCTCATTCCTTTACTGTGTGTTTTGGCAATAAATAGTGATTTTGTGCTTGCAAGTTGTGTAGTGCTTTTAAGCTCAGTGAAAGGCACCCAAAGAAAAGTGACACAAAGATTTGAGTTATGTAACAGTGAAGTTATATGAAATAAATGCTCCTATTTTTCCTCAGCCAAACTTTAAAAGCCATTTTTCATAAGGCTCATATTTTCCACCTTGTTTAAGAAGCAGAAATTAGTCTTTGCCTAATAGTGCATTTCCAGCCTGCACATCCCACCCCACAAATACAATTGTTCCCAGCCTCCACCCAGTTGCTGTTCCCAATTGATCAACTCCAATTGGCTGGATACCTGATTGCACTGCATGAATCCAGCTTGGACCAAGCTAAGGGACAGTGTAGCAGTTATCCACCAACAATGGAAGGACACAAAAACTACAGAGAGAACAGGATGAAGTGTAGGAGGTGATGCTTCCTTGTTTTCACTAATTTCCTTGATTTTGTTTCTCAGATGTTTTGGTTGCTTTTGTTATTTTCACTGTCAACAACCATTATAGTTCAAGGTGACATGGATGGTGAGTCCACACCTTGTTCTCTTCACAAAAACAAGATATGTTTGGGGTTTTTTTTTAGCCACTCAGGACTTTTTCATCCTGCTGCACTCTTTGCAGGTTGTGGCAAGGGATGCATGTTCATAGCAGTTTTGAGTCTGGGACAAAATTCAGACTGCAGGACAGGATTCTCAGAAGAAACATAATATGTGTCACAGCTGCAAGTGCAAAAAGTGAATCCCAGAGAAAGCAGCTGGAAAGAAAACTTCAACCCCTTGTTTCTTGAGGGAAGTAGCAGTGTGGCATTACCTTGTGATTTCAGATTGAATGTCTCAGAACCTGAACCTGGTTCTTTACAAAACATGATGTAAAAAAATTCCCAGGTCAGCTAGCTTAGGAACCAATCAACTTATAATCCATCACAGAAGAAGAGTTTCTCTGTTATATATGCCTATTAAAATACTTGCCACCACTCAGTCTTTGTTTTCCTCAAATGCCAAATTCACTCCTTACAGGCTCAGGCTGAGTTTTGGGGGTTTTTGTGTACTTATATAGACAGGACATTTGGAATTCAGACTTCCCAAAAGACACACAACATGTATTTCAAGCAAGAAAACAGGAACTCCTCCACAGAGCGTGTGTTGCTGGAAAACCCTTCTATGCGTTGAGACATACTTGATGTGGTCCTTTTTTGCCCTTTTTTTCCCCAGCACCTTTTAAATCTTAATCAAACTTGGGCAAAAGTAAGAGGTAAAAAGGCAAATAAACCAAGGACCCTTGAAAACTTAATAGGAAGACAATGAAAGTATCCAAAGCTCCAGATTATTCCCAAAGCCCTTAATATATTGCATTATCTACTAATGCTACAACCAATGTGATTTTGATTGGTTGAAAACAGGAAAATAATGTTAGGAAAATCACTCTACTGACTTCAGGAAACACAAAAGAAAATTTAAAAGATACAGGAAACAATTTGCCTAAAAAATGCATTTCTAATCCAATTTTTACTTCTGTGGTTATCTTGTTATCAGACAGATGAAACTTACCATCTGCAAAAACCTGTTTATTCTTCAAGGGAGTAAACAGTCCTCTCTTCATCTCTGTTTTTCAAACATCAGGTGAGAAATACAGCAGATGCTTGCTGCCCTGGAGAGGAAAACCAGAGTTGGAGCTGAGGAGGTGTTTCCAGTGTGCAGTAAAGTGCACAGGAGGCAAAGGTGCTGGGAATTCAGGCTTAGATCCAACAAGGTACATCATATGCTTTACTTCAAGCAAAAATTTTAGTTCAGTAAGACTACTTACGTGCTTCAAGGTGGACATAGATAGAAGTATCTCTCTGCAGGCATTGGAGCTAAGGTTGTACAAAACCAGAATTTCAGTTTGAAGGGCTGTGGCAAAAAACACATAAGGGGGAAATAAAGTCATTCAATGACAGTTATGAGTAGATTTTGCCTACTCAGTACAATTGGGTAAAACTTCTTAAAAGTGCCTCTGGTTTTAGGTATTTCACTACTGTAGGTGTATTTTCTTGGCTTGATATCCAGCAGCCAAAGGCAGAGGGGCTCTGTAGGACTTAGGGGTATAAAAAGATTGCAACGTGCTCTGGAGCAGCAGATGTAGCTGCTATTGAAGACAGGAGGTTAAGGTCCTATAATCTACATTTCTGTAGGAACCTGTGAACTCATAGGCATTTCAGAGTGTCTTTCAGGATTCCAGAAGTCTTTTGAAAATAGGTTTCACTGCTCCCTTTGAGGAGAAAGAAAAGAAAGAGTTATTTCCATTATCTCACAAATTATAAATAGATTTAAAGGGAAGCAAGGATCCAAGCTCAGGGCTGACAGGTAAAATGCAATTTAGACTTTTGTTGATGCTGATGGAGGGTCCATCCTTAGGGATTTCCTTGGTGTGACACCAATTTCTTCATCCATAAGGGAATAGCAGGGAAGGAAGGGAACACTTTGCTGTAACTTATACAGGAGAAAACAGAAAGATGATGTGTGAGTACCATCCAGTACAGGGGGGAATTAAACTAATATACACTTTAAATGTACCTCTTTGTAAATCTCATGTCAGCATCAGCTTCTTTAGAGAGGGAAGAAATCTAAAAAAACATGATGCCACCTTCTGTCGTGGGTTCATTTTCCATCAAGGCAGTGCTGTCTTGCTGGGTAAAAGAAGATCAAAATTCACCCTGTATTAATAAAAAACATATTAGAATGTGACCCAACATCTGCACAGGTGAAACCAGCACAGGTGAAACCAGCCTGTGCAAAAACAGATCCTAATTTAGGTCTCTTCTCTTATTAATTGCAGCAGTTTTGCTAGGGAGGGCAAAATCCCATCACAAAATCCTCTGGGTAACAAAGCCTTGCAGCTCTGCTGGAGCAGGAGAGCTGAGGAGGTTACAGGAGGACACAGCGAAGCCAAAGGAGGTCACTGGATGAGTCATTCACAGTCAGGTATTCGCAGCTACTATTTCCTGGTTCCCATCACCAGACAACACTTGTCTTAGCACATTATTCCCAAAGTGCAGACTTTGGATGATCACAGACCACCAATCATGCTCTCCGAGACAAAGATTCACACAAGCTGGTGAACTCCTGCTGAACATCCTCCCCGTGCATTGCTCTTCCTTGCTATCAATATGAGTCTGACATAACATGTTGCTAAATGAGATCAGGATAACAACAGCCATGGGAGGTCAATAAATTCACATGTTGTATAATCAAATATGTGCCTCGAACAGGTAGATTCTCGCTTTATGAGATCGTGGGAGTTAACTTTCATTTAGCAGAAATAAGTATTCAGCCAACTGAGGCCCTTCTCTTTTACATACAGATAGGCTCCTCTGTTCATCTACATTCTATAAAGCCTTGTTATTCTTCCATGTTTATCAGATCTGTGATATCGAGGAGAAGAGAGAATGTGTGTGATATTTGCCAGCTGAATTCCATCTGTGTTTTCTCTTCAGAGATGGAGTTGCAAAGGCTACATCCTATCTGCTGTCACACCTTCTCCTGACATAAGAAGCTGAGTCTAAAGTTTGGCCAAAGTGATGGAAAAACAAGATCTCTTTTGTACATCACAACTGCTTCCTTACCTACACAAAAGTGGCATTCTTCTTGTTCTGGCATGCATGATGTATTGTTGCACTGTATCATGATTTTCCTATTAAACAAAAGGAGTCTGGCCAAAATTATTTCAGAGAAGTATTTTGGTTTGTTTTTAATTGGATTCTGGGCAGGTATGTGTGTGTTGGGTTGTGTACTGGAGCAGAAGCAGGGAAATTGCAATTGACAAGTACAAGTACTGTGTGATTACAATAGAGGATATGACCTCACAGCATTTCTGGGAGGAGAAAAAAACACCTACCTGAAGAAAAGCCCAATTTTGTTGCTCTTAAAGTGATTGAGGCTTTGCCATTCATTTCACCACAAGCCCTAAGGGACTGAGGAATTTAAGTTTCTCAGGATAACACCCAGGATGGAGCAACATTATTGCAAATCAGCAAGACTCGGTAATGTTTTCTTGCCCTAACATTTAGAGTTCTGTGCTCTTTGGGTCCGGCAGCTGCAACATTTCTGGTAAAGTGCAAACCACATCAGAGAGGAGCATGAGACACCCCACTTTTAGTCAAGGAGCTGGGAGGTTTTGCCTGGTCCATTCACTTTGTAGCAAGCAGTGCAGAGCAGCCATCCTCTTCCACCCCTTTCCCACAGGAGTCACATTACTCCTGAGGCCACAGAGCACTGAAACCTGTGAGGGGCTGGGGTTGGTGCCCAGGAGTCCTTCCTGAGCTTCCTCCTTCTACCTGGTGTGAAGCAGGTGTATGTGCCCAGCAGCTCATGAAGCAGGGAGGGAGCAGGAAGGGCCAGCACTGCCATTTGGCTCCAGACCTCCCCAGCAGCTTGTCTTTCACCACCCTGGAAGATTTTCCACATATATTTACAAACATTTTATTAATTTACCTGCCCGTTATCCAACATTGAAAGTGTGAATTACATTAAAAATTTTACAGATGAAGGTACTTGTTGCATGGATAGAGGCACTGGAGGAGTACTCTGACTTTGTGCAGTGCATCCTTCTCATTTTAGCAGAAGCATAATATCTTCAGATTATTTTCAGGGGCACACACACTCTTTGATGATTAAGCAGGTAATAAATACCAGGTACATACACAGACATATCAACATACAGGTGGCTAGTGGACCTCATATGAACAAAAATGCCCTTAATATCTGTAAAATAGCTATGCATCTATGGGTACTGCAAACTCTGCTGTGGTCCACAGTCATACGAATTAACATCTATCCAGAAAATGTGATTAATTATGAGCAGCTTGCACCGATCTTTTCAATGAACAGTTTGTGACATTATGGGTTTCTGTTGAAAACTAGGTCTGGTTACCAGTGTGAGCACACACATGCACATGTATGGTTTATTTTGAAACTGTAGATATGTCAAAATGAGGTTCAGTGGGTACTAACTAGTTACAAATTTTTATGTATATATGAGTTTTTTATTCCTGGTCTTCTAGGAATACGTAGATGTGGGTTTCACAGATTGCTCTCCATAGTTAGATTGGAACTGAACTCATTTTGGTCATGTACAAAAAACCACCTAAGAGAGGTGTTTGGTCTCCCCGCAGGGCCAGAAGAGTGCCTTCACCCCATCCTGTTACTCATCTCTGAGGTATCCATCTCTGTTGACTACTTGGTTAGATGAGATGCCTTTTAGATAGTGGGTATGGAGCTAACTAACTGGCTGAGGCTAAGGTAACACCTGTAAGTAACTGATGATTTAACTGGAGAGTTGGTCAAGCTTTCTTAAAATCCTCCTCTGATCTCTTCCCTCTAACTTTGCTATAGCACGATGACCTGACATACAACAGATCTCCTGCTGTTAGCCAGGCAGCCTGGAAGAATCTTGCAGTACAAAGAGAAGCCAATTGACTAGTTACTGAGCTCCACTTGCTCAAAGTCAGTCCCTTGTGCACAGGCAAATAATTTTGTGTTGTGACCCCTATGAAGTCCCACAGGCAAAGTAAGGTTGTCCTAGGAGCCTTTCATGGTCAAAATGAAGTCTTCAGAGCTGCTGGGAAACTAGCAAACTCGGGAAACGTCCCATATAAGCATAAGGTGTTGATTCATGTATTTATGGTGGAGGATCAAATGACCTCCTCTGAGAAGGGGTTATGTGCTAGAAGTACAGGAGGTCAACACAGAGAGTTTGGGAAGGATTCCCACGGGACCTAGTCTCAGAGGCATAAAAATGCAAACAATCCTTGAAATAAAATATGAGTCAAAAAAGGATGGAAATCAAGTTAAGGAGCCCAGATAGCTCATGAGTAGTTTAAGCACATGCCAGGCCCAGAGGCAACTCCTAAGTTGCCAGCATCATTGCCTGCAGATTTTGCAATGGGTCGTACACTTCAGGGTAGCTAGAACCCTACCCTGGATTCAGATCCTATGAGAATTGCTGCTGAAGGACAATAGCTTACAGTAGCTGGAGGCATGGGAGTAATATCCAGTCTCTATCAGAATTTGTTCTTAAGCACATAAGTCCTGGCTTGCCAGCCCTAAAGCATGGTATACAATCTTCTATGAACTGGTAGAGTGTGAGCATTGGCAGGGCAAGCTCCTCCACAATTCTGCCACCTCCCCTTAGGGCAGCACTTCTCAGCATGACGAGTTCAGTCTTTCTGCCCATTCCAGCTTTGGCATCTCTTCTCTCAGCAGAAGTTCTGGTTCTAGTTGTTGTGCATGTGAGTTATTCCAACACACTCGCCCCCAAAAGTTCCTCACCTGACAATGGCTTTGTGGTGCCAGCCAAAGCACATCACAAGGATGTTTCCTGCCTTGGAGATCTGACAAGCTAAATAGACAACACAAAGAGTAGGAAGAAGGAAGGATTATTATGGTGAACCAACATAGCAAGAGATTAGCAGATTCCCTCCCAGTCACGCAGCAAGTCAGCAGGACAGCTGGAACAACGTCCACAATTTCTGTACCCCTTTCTTGCTCCTTGAACACAAACATCTCTCCTTTCTCTTTTTGCTAACATGAATGATGTTGCATTAACGATGGTTATCAAATAAAACATTGAACATCAATCAAACAACATCCTTCAGTCATTACAGATGTGGGCTGAATCTCTCCCAAACTAACTGAAGGCTGCAGATTCCAGCAGGTGGGAATTGCTGAAGCTGGCCCATAAAAGCCCAGGCTGTACGAGCTACCTGAACTGACGAGAGTTGGATGCACAGACTGACCTAGCTGAACTGCTGAGTGCTTTTTCATAGTGGTGCACTATATATGGTAGAACATATCTTCAAATTAATTTCAGCATTATGGCACTTAAATCTACTTGGGCATCTAGGTCTCCCTAAATGGCAAGACCTTCAATGGCTGCTTTTTGGGGATCATCAATATCTTCAAAAATTTAACCCATAAAAGTGTGACTATGGCTGCACAGGGAGTTAGCAGCAGGACCAGAAGTGGAGGTCAGTTCTTACAAGGTTTATGAGAAGCTCTAATCACAGAAGTGACCGACTTGTCTTGATTCTTTCGTATTTCAGATCAAGACAACACCTGTCTCATTCTCAAACCCTGACACAGCAACTCTCATATTTCAGCATGGAGCTCAGCTGAATCCGCAGTTGCATCTCTAATATAAATAACTGACATATTTCTAGTCTAGCCACTTAAAATAATACAAATTTAATGGATTAAAGACCTGGGGAATGACAATACATTAAATATACCATTATTTTTCTGGTATTCTCATGCAGTAAATTGCTAAGCTTTATCTAAATGGCCCCCGGAAAGAAAAGATGTTGAGTCAGGTCCCAGAGTTTGGTTACACACTGTGTGCAAAGACAATAAGGGCAACCACAAAGGTCAGCCAGGAAGGAAAAATATCTGGGTGGTAAAAGGAAGGTGTGACCAGCACATGCAAGCACCTGGCTGCTCATTTAACCTTAGCAGGTCAAGTCATCCTGCCTTTACCCATGGACCTCCTTTGCTATTTCCCTGGGAGGGTCCAGGATAGTGCAACCCTCTGCTATTGCACTCCTCTTGACACGCAGCCTTTCCTTCTTCTGCCTTGTGAGTGACCCTTCTCTTCAGAAAATAGAGGTTTGCACTGTGGAGCGGATGGCCTGGACATCAGCACACGGATATAACCAGTAAACAAATCCTCCAGAGAGGCTGGTTTAGTAGTGTCATTGTTATCTTCAGCTAATGCCTCCCTAGTAGCATTTTCAGTGCTGGTCCTAAACTGCACAAGCTGGACTAAATCAAGAACAACAAGCCCATCTCCTTCTTGCTGTGCTGACACTTGTCTAGGAGTCTCCCCAGGGTGTTGAACCAGTAGAGTCCTCTTCTTCCAAACAGCAATAATAATGGAAAGGAATATTAGCAGAGTTTGGACTGGAGTTTAACTCAGGATAAAGATGCAAATGTTGGAGCAGCAGGGCAGGCAGCCAAGGCCTCTTTCATAATTGGGTGGGTACAGCAATGTATGTGGGAAGAATGGTATGCCTCAAACGTCATGCAGCACAGAGAACATCCAGCACAATGTTGGCTCAGCTCTTGCTGGCACCATCTTATGGCTGCTGTTGTTTGAGGCTCCTGGGTCAGACACAGCCTGGGCAAAGGTCTTGTACCCACCAAGAGTGGGTGAACTCTGCGTGCAGCTATGCTCAGTTTGGTGGGCTGCATGTTGGTGTTGTTGGTTAGTTGCCCATTAAGGTGAACATCCAAGCAGGTGGCTGCAATGGCTCCTGGCCCACTGTCCTCCCTTCCTTCCTCCCCATGAATGTCCTCCATGACAAAACCTTTCCATGCACTGCCAGCCAGGAGAGGAAGAGTGAAAAGGTGTTTGGAGAGATGCAGAGACATTTGTGAGTCAACTGTCCATGATCTGGATCGCAGCTTTTATCTCCCATTCAGCTGTGAATTACTCACTTAGAAAGTGCCACATGGGGGGGTGGAATTTGAACAGCAGCAACAACAAAAACAGGGGGAAAAACCTGCTTGTATAAGATCGGTGGAAAACCAGAGGCCCGTGGCACTTGCATGAAGAAGTGATTTTATACACAGCACAAGGCATGATGATCCCTGATAGATTTAGGATTTATGTTGAATTTTCTTGCTCCTGTACAGGAGGAACTTGTACTCGTTGCACCTTGATCCTCTGAGTTAATTTTACCTCATCAGAAATGACTCCAAGTTTTTTGTCTCAGAAACTGTTTTAAAGGAATGATCGCAGAAGGTCCAATTCTCCCTCAAAATTACAGGGATCAAAGAGGTGTAAAGCTAATGTAAAGAGGAAAAAATTCTTCAACAGCCAGAGAAGACCATTATGATTGTTTAGAATGGCTTTCTTCATGAAGTATAGGATTTGACCTGATAGTTTGTGAGGCTGTGGAACACTTTGATAATAAAGATCAGACGTTCCCCAAGCCTGATAGCACTGTGCACCAAAGGAGTGATAAGCACACCTCTTCCATAAACCTTTGCCCCAGTAATGGAGCCCATAAAACAAGAATAATGCCATCTCCTAACAAGAGGTAAAGCCTCTCAACACTGTACAGCCCTGTTTGGGGCAGAAATGGAAAGCTGGAAAGCAGCTTTGACTAGAACCTTTAAATCCAAAGGTTAGCCCAGCTCAAAGAAGTCAAAAGAATCTCAGGGCTACCCAGAGAGCAGCTGTGAGTGCGTGGCTGGAGAAAATGCTGTTTTCACCTGGCCAAAGCAGCTTTTCTATGAAGATTAAGGCTCTGTGACTTAAGCTGGGATTCAATTCATTCATCTAGCTTGAACCAGTCATCCCGTCTGTTTGCAGTCCATGGGAAAATGCAAGTAGCAGCTTAGATAGTAGTAGCTTTCTCTTTGGATAGGATGATTTGCCATCTGGAGGTGTCTATCTTTACTGGCTGTAGCAGGACCATACATGACTAGGTTAGGTTAAAGGGCAAATGTTTAGATGGATAAAGGCCAGTGAGCTGATTTCCAACCTGAGGTTGTACTCGTATAACTTCATGCTCTGGTCAGAGTGCTGCATGATTTTGGATGAGGTGTCAAGCATCTAGAGGCTGATCTAAGAGTCCACCCCAAAATGGACCCCTTGTGTTTTTCTCACAACCTTGGGAAATCCATTTTATTGTAATTTTTAGGAAGACATCAGGTAGGTTCAGCTTCAGCCACTTTGCAGTACAGAGCTGAAGAATCCCCTTCTCTGGAGATATTTAGATCCTGCCTGGATGCAGTCCTGAGCCATGTGCTCTAGGGGATCCTGCTTTAGCAAGGGAGTTGGACTAGATGATCTCTGGAGGCCCCTTCCAACTCTGACAGTTCTGTTGTAGTTGTAGATGCCCAGTCCCTGGGAATGTTCAAGGTCAAGTTGGATGGGGCTTGGAGCAACTTGGTCTAGTGGTGGGTATCCCTATCCCAATGCAAGGTGGTCGGAACTAGATGATCTTTAAAGTCCCCTCCAAACTAAAACATTCTATGATTCTGTGATTCCTGAAATTAGTGTTGCCCAAGAAGATCCTGCTGTCTGCTGCTGAGGAAGCCTCCAAAAGCTAAATCAGAGAGATTTAGGTCAGATAACTCAATGAGCTTACAGTGTGGCTCATCACATTCATGCGTGATTCTACTGGCTTATTTCCTACACAAACAGTATTTTAATGAGCATTTGGCCCTTGTGATATTTATTTAGAAAGAAAGATTTCCTCTATCTTTAAACTATTTAAACCTGACTTCCCATTCTGATCACTAATTTGAGATAAAGGAGTACATAGACTTTCATGCAATGCCAAACAACTGAGTACAAAACAAGGTATCTCTGAATTGCAGAGAGGGACAGTTTGGGGACAGGCAAATCCACTTGGGCCCTTGAGCTTACACAGTCTGAGAGTTCAACCCTTCACAGTCTGCCTGCTCAACTGCACCATATAGTACCTGTATTTCCACTTTAATAAAGGTGTCCTGCTATTTCAGTTCTGATTTCTTTATGCTCATTTTCTAGAAGTAAAACAATGCTTCTTTTCTTGCACTGTTTGAAATACATTAAAGAAGTGTTCAATGGGAAATGGAACTAGAACTGCAGACTCAACCTCACCTGTGCTGTAACTCTGTATGCTGAGGGAAGAGCAGCCTGGATCAACCAGCAGCAATAATGCCTGGGTTAGGGCATGAGAAAGATACTGAAGCTGGCTCAGCTGGAAGATGCTATTGATTATTTCCATTTTTATTATTATTCTCACCAAGAAACATTGAAGTTCTGTGCATGCTTTATGTACGGTAAAACAAGTTAGCCTTCTCTGTTGCAATCTAAGTGGATTTGCCACTTGAAGAGGGGTCATCTGACAATTTTAAATGCTCAGTCTCCCCTGATTATAAATTGAAGATAATGCTTCTTCCCTCCTCCTTCTTTTCCTTGAATGTCCCATACATTCCTCTTTCACCGACTCTTTTTTTTGTCATTTGGTGGCTTTCTGTGCTGTCAGTAATGTTCCACATGAATTTAAACAAGTCTAATTATATTGGAGGGTGTCTGTGGCTGCTTTTGAATGCAGGCCCCATCTCTGTGATTACCTTCTGCCTGATCGCTGTGTACAAGCCAAGAGCTCAGCAGTGTAGGAGTGTGACAGTCTTGAGACATTTCTACAGCACCCAGGGGCAGTAAATTAATGCTGACATGACCCACCAAGCACATGGCAGCTCCATTGTCAGAGCTCGTATAACAGGAGAGATTGAATTTCACACCGCGTTTGATATTAAATCTCTCTCAAGCACAAGTTGACTTGGCTGGGTAGAAAAGATATTCAAGGATCAGCAGCGAGGGCCTCAGCAAGGGACGGTGCTAAATACTCACTGCCCTCATTTGAGGCACTACCTCAATGCCTCAGCCTGGTCTTGGTGCACAGCAGATATTACAGTTATGTCTGCCTTGCTCCTTACAGCTGTCCCACTCCAAAACCAGCAGCTTCACCAGGCCCCTTACCTCACTCCCACCTCCTCTCACTGCAGACTGCACACTCGCTGTCTCTCCCTCAGGGTACCTCCAGCATCACAACCCTGTCTCTGATCTCCTGTGTCCCCTCACCTTCTGCAATATCTCAGCATTGCTTTAGTTGTTGCTGAGCCAGGAGAAGCACATGCTCCTTTGACTGGTTGGCCAGAGGATGAATCCAGCTTGAAAGCAATGAGAGGTCACCTTCGACTTGAGCCCGACTTCTAAAATAAATTGTCCAGACTCTTCACTGATGATACAGAAAATACTCTTTCCAATAAAGAGACTATTTTCTTACAAGTTTGTAAAACACAGTGCTCAAAACATTAGAGGAAAATACTGTATTTTGAAACTGAAATGGAAAACTAGACTGAAATAGTCCAATCAGGAACCAGACAGATATAAAATTAATGCATGTACACTCATTTTCCGTTGCACTCTCCTTTACAGCCCTCATGAAGGCTACTCTGTAACCTCTCACATCTCTCCAAGTCCTGTGAAATCTGGAGCTTGATTAATGTGTTACTCTAATCACATTTGATTAGTAGCAGTTTGATTCACAGTTTACACTGAAAACTGCTCCTGATTGCTCTGGGGATGTGGGGAATCCAGATGCCTACAGAGCACTCAGTGGGTAGGTGCAGTTTCTAGTTCCATTACTCTTGGTCTGCTCTGCAAAGCCAGTCACCAACTCAACACAGACATCTATTTGCACCTGAAGATGTACATGTGCCCTTCGAATCCTTCATAGTCTTTGCTCCTGTATAGCTGATACAATTTGGGAAAACTTTTTATCCCAAAATATTCAGAGAGCTAAAATTGTTCAACCTGAAATAACCCAAAGCAAAATTTTGCTCGTAGGTTTTTAAGGAAAAAAAATTGCTTTTGAATCAACTTGCATAAATTCTGTTTTCTCACAGGACACTACATATCTCCCAGTTATTTGATATTGGGATAAGAATTTTCACTTGTACAATACTAAAGTACATTACTTTCTCTAGAAAGGTCACCAATCTTGGTCTGATGATGATATGAGATGGAGAAATGGCAGTTCCTCTTGCCAGTTTTTTGTTTCAAAGATTAATGACCATGACTGTTAAAATTCATGCTTCATTGCCAGCTTGAAACTGTCTGACTTCAGCACTTAGACCCTCGTTATACTGTTCTCCACAAGCTGAAAGCACATTTTAAAAGCTGGCACTTTCTTCATGTGAAAGTATGTAGATGTTGTAACCAATTAAAGTACTTCAGTTCCTTTGGGCTGGCTGAACACATAGAACTCTCTAAGTCCCAAACGTTTTGCCTGTGAAGGCATTTTCTTTAATTCTCAAATCATTGTAATGGTATTTGTGTCAATTATAGGCACTGAAACTGAGTGTGGCCTTTCATTATCTCCATACTGAACTCAAAGCATTTCTTGGTCCATACCAAACCCTTGGATAAACCATGACAGCAAAACTCAGGCTGATTAGTTTTTCCACAAGGGTCCCTGGATAATTCTGAATTAATTTTTGCTCTCTTTATTCCTGTGTGTACTACATTTGGCTGCATTGTAATGTGTTTTATCAGGACTTTTCTGCTTCTGGTTGACTATTGCAGTTCTCATTCCTGGCGACACTACCAATTTCAGAGTTTCCCCCAATCTTATCAGTAATATTTATTTATTTATTTATTTGTTTATTTATTTATTTATTTATTTAATTTCCACTGATAGAAATCCTGGCAAATGCTCACATGGTTCCTATTGCCACATCTCACTTCCAGAAACACCCCTGTTTAATAATCCCCCACTGACAACAGCTTTTGGGGAGCTGTCAGTGTGAGATGGTTCTTACTGCATGCCCACAACTCTCAGTGGTCCCTGTGGAAAATGGGATCCTCAGCCTGGTCCTCAGGATGATGTCAAATAAATGTATTAATAGTTCTGCTGGATATTAAAAACACATTGCTCAACTCTGTGATCTGATTGTAAAGACTGAGTGGCTAAGCATGAGCAAAAAAAAGGAGGGTTTCAGGACTTTTTAACATAGTTTTCCTAGGATTTTTTGTTTATTTATCAATACCTATTTCACATATTTTTTAAATCCTTGCAATATGTCATAGTGACATGGTGACATGGTGCTTTAACAGTGGCATCAGTACCATTCCATCAACAAATATATTCTGTGTAGTCCTTCATTTCTGCAAAGATTACATTAACTGGGTTACATCAAAGGAACTCCAGATCTGTCTTACCATTGTGCTCCTTTGGACAGTCCATAGTTGGTGTTTCACTGTCTGTGAACTGTTCCACAGTTCTCCACCGTTCTCCACAGTATAAGACCTTCTGCCTGCTCAGGGAGAAAATCAGATTCATAGAAGAAAAAAAATTAGCTGTATATATGGCTTATGTGACTAAAATAACTACACTTACACATAACGAGAGAAAGACGTGTACATATACATGTACACACATAGTCCAGTTGATTTCTTTCCTTGAGGCATTTTCTCCACTGACTAATTACCAAATAAAGTGCTATTTAGGGGTGCATTTTTTTTTCACGTTTGCAATCTGTAACCTACTCTGAATCTCCCCAAGGGTCCTACATGAGCACTGGATTACTCACATATGCTCAGATACTCTTGTAGCACGTTGAGTGTCTTTACAGCTGTAAGTTAATAAATGAGAAATAAAGCCCATGTAATTCAGAGAGAAGAAAAAGAGAGCAAGAAGAGAAAGACTAAAAGAAAATAAACTTTTAAGCTAAGAAACTTGGGTTGAGAAATTCAATTCAAAAAGTACTTGGAGCTGTGTTTTTGCTCAAGGAAAAGGTGAAGTGCCAGGTCTAGACTGGGACTAAATTCAGATACAAGATATAGCAGTGCCAATATTCAGGGATGCTAGAATCCCTGAGATTCTGCTGAGGTTTCCTTCACAGAAATGTGTATCAAAGTGAGTCCCCAGAGAGCACACTGATGGAGGCTGGTAGACCCAATGCAATGCTTTTTCATTCCCAGAAATGCACAGCAAAGTAAATTCCCACACAGGACGTTGATGAAAATTAGTAGACACAATGCAGTTCATATGAAACGTCTGACTAAAACCAGTATTACTGGCAGCACAGGGTGTCAGCTGGGGCTTTTCATTCCTAGCTGGACTCATTCAGCCTGGCAGCTCTGGCTGGCTGGGCTCAGTGCAGGTGTTTTTCCACTTCTGGCTGCTATTTTTCCCCAAGAGGACAAGGGCCAGGCCCCCAGCAGCTTCCCTGGGCACAAGGTCAGTTCTGAGGGGCACGTGGAAATACAGGGGAAGACTTTGAGGCAGCCTAGCAACTTCCTGGCCTCCAGCTCATGAAAAAGTTTCCCCTGTCTGCCAAGCCCCTTCAAACTGCCCAAACACTTCGGAAATTACAGTATCTCATTTTCCTGCCTGTTGGGAAATTTGCTTCACTGTATTAACTGTCAGAAAACAAAACACACCTTTTTGGGCGGAAGATTGGTTTTTGTTCTCATTTCTGTTGAATTGCAGTAATGGACTTGGTTAGACACTGAGCAAAGATATGTGGAGTTTCAATTAGGACTCCCCATGAAGGCCCTATATCCAAAGGCAGCAAAGACACACTTCCACATTTTTGTCTAGGCTGAACACCTACATTTATACCCACTACAGGGCTCTGGCTTGCACCTCCCACCCACAGCTTGCATTTCTCCTGGATTCATGTTCTCCCATCAGTGCTATTAATGAAGTCACTTCAGGAGACTCAGGTGCTGTAGTTCTGCTTTGTGGCTTGGAGGGCCCTTCACCATCCCCAAATTAAATCCCTCTAGGCAATAAAATAGTTGGGTCCTAAGGGATTTTTTGGAAATGTGTGGTGAATGAGCAAACAGAAAATAACTTAATGCTATGTAGATCCTTCTGGCTCTAAAATTACCTTTTGTTTGGTTTATTAAGGACTAGTATGCACTAATGGGAAGTTAAACCAGCTTTTAGAAAGCCTTTGTCACACGATGTCTTTTGATACATCCAGTTAATATTTCCAAAGCATGTGTCTCTTCATGATCAGTAGTTGTCCCAGTAAGTGTCCTAGGAACAGGATGAACGGCTTTAAATACACTTAAGACACATTTTCCCCAACACCAAAGCTAGAGAAATATGGGTTTAGGATTCCATTTTAAGGGCACAAACTAACTTAAAACCAGAGGTGCTATATGCTGGTCCCAAGGGCAGAACAGAAGAGCAGCACAGGGATTTGGGCATTGCTCAAACCTCCCCACCCAGGATAGGAGGCCAGTTGCATGGAGAAGATCACAATAAGTGCAGTTTAATATGTGAGGGAGGAAGACAAGAAGAACCAAGTTACTAGCCTGGATTCATCTGAGCTTGGTTTAGGTGTAGGAAATACCTAGATATCAGTCTGTCTGTCCCCAGAAAAGCAGTAGACTGAGAAAAACAAAGCCTTCTTCTCTCCAGATATTAGTCTCTACCTCCATTTATTATAAAAAGAGTCCATGGTAAATCCATTCCTAACTTGCACATGTTAGCAAGGTGCCTATATTTAAATGGGCATATATATGGGATGAAGCTATATTTGGATTTTACCCATGGAACAGCTAGGGACAGACCCTCTTACGTGGTCAGCCATACTCGTATAGTATGTAACAGTTGTTCTTGTGCTGAATAAACATCCAGCAATGAGAAAAGTCCTCATCACACCAAGCCGCTGTTTTCCAAAGAAATTGCAATACCTGTTTCCTAACAGAAGTCTCTAAACATACAGCCTTCACCTTACTCTTTCTGAAATCAATTACAGAGCTTACAGACTACTTTCTTCAAGGCTACTTGAGGCCCATATACTGCTGTGCATAGCAGAGAGCTCCTTGGACACTGGCTCAGTTCAGTAATTTCTCTTCCTTGGTTCACCCCTCTCCAAGAGCTGCTAAGCTCAGAGAAGTCTTCAACAGGCTGACACCTCTGAATGCATGTTCCTGCTTACCTTGTCAAGCTGCTGCTTCCTACCTTTCGGTCCAATGAAGATAATTTAAGAAATGTAAAGGAAATAGCAGAGTGGCCAAGCCCTGGGAGCATCATGTGGTGTTAATGTCTCTGCCCAGCTTTTCTGACATCCACACACACACCCTTGACCGTGGCCCAGGACCTCATTTCAGCTCAAGACTGGGCCATCAGTCCCAGCCTCAATTATACCATGGGTAGTCCTGACTCCAGCCCTGTCTCCTTTTGCTCCTGAATGGACCCTTAGGTCAATCTTGGAATTTCTCCCCCTTGAATCCCTTTTCTCCATATGGAGAAGGTGCCTGTTTCATTCCAAGTATGGGCAGGCATTGGTCATTTAAGATGTTCAGTGTTTTCTGAGTTTATATGAGGCTACCTAAAATATGAAACAAACTTTTTATATTACATTTTGAATTGGTTTTTTTCTTTGTTTTAGTATCACTGAAGCACAGAGAACCAACTGCACACTGCTGGTTTTTACTCTGTTTGCTCATTTACATGTGTAAGAAGCAGTATTTTTGGGTCATATAGGTGAATGAGGTCTAGAATGCAACGTTCTCTGGGCACAGTGATCATGGTGTTATCCAGGTGCTCAGTCTGGCCCCGACCTGCACTCCCTTTCTGCTGCATTATTTGCAGGGACAAGAGACAAGATCCAACTCAAGGAAGCAATTGGATTCCAGGAGGAGATGGGGAAAGAGGACTAAAATAGAATACCCAACTCAAACCCCACGTCTCTGTTGTATGAATAATACCAGGAATAATTCCATGAGCTACTAACTTCACTGCAGAACCTCAAGAGATACCAACACCTCCCTTATACCATGATCACATTGAAGTATTTCCTGCAATTTCTCAGCGTTAGCAGTATCAATCTATCTTACACCACCTGTGGTAATTAAATGTGCCTTATAAATGTCAAAAAACACTTTCCAGCATAAATCTTCAAAGGTCTGCATGAAACTGCTTAAAACTGGCTACTTTCTCTTTCTGCCTTCTGCACTAAACAGGGAAATTGCAGTAGATGTTACTGAACTCCAGGCCTTTATTTCCACTAATGGTAGGGCACAGTACTGAGCTGTGAAGTCCCATCATGACATATCGAAAGGTATTTTCTAATCAGTTCATGCACATCTCTCTGTTATCAATGACTACACAGGTAAAAATGTCCTTTGGCCTTTGTGGGCCTGGAAAATCCATCTTGCTTTTAAAGTCAATTGGAGGTTGTATCTGGAAATGCTTAGATGAGTTAATCTTAGGGTAGTGATTTCCAGCACAAAAAGTAAGCTGGCTAGGAAATTATTCTACTCTCCATAGGGTCATTCACTGCTATGTACAAAATATAACTCATTCTTTTAGGGGAACAATTGCCTCTATAAATGTGAATCATTTATAGATGGTGCCTACAGCTTCAATCTTGAAAACAATTACAAGTGTGAGAAGATCCTGGACTGAAATGAGACCGGTGTATAACTAAAACAAAGCCCAACAAGTGATGGTCATCGTGCCAGGCACACATTCATAGAATCATAGAACGGTTTGGGTTGGAAAGGACCTTAAAGATCATCTATTTCCAACCCCCCTGCATGGGCAGGGACACCTTTCCCTAGACCAGGTTGCTCGAAGCACCATCCAACTTGGCCTTGAACACCTCCAGGGAGGGGACATCCACAGGCTTCCTGGGCAACCTGTGCCAGTGTCTCACCATCCTTACAGTAAAGAATTTCTTCCTAACGTCTAACCTAAATCTACCCTCTTTCAGTTTAAAACCATTTCCCATTCATTGAGGGGCAGAAATCCAGCCCCACCACCTCATCCCACATGCTCCATACCAGTTCGCATGTTCACAGAAGAGGTCTGAGCTTTTCAACAACTACCAAGTTGTGGTGACCTGTCATCTAGACTAAACACTATGCTATCTATAAGACCTGGTTTTTCCTCTTTTTCATTTTCTCCTGCCTTCACACCCCCTACTGCCCATCCACTTAAAAAAAGACTGGCGATTTGAGGTTATTTGAATCTTCTTGCAGAGTAAAATGCAAGAACTCCTCTCACTCAAGTATGCCTTCCCCAAACAAAAGACAAACATTTGGGACTGTTGGTTTGTATGTGCTGGGAACAAACCCCACAGGTTTTATTGCATATAGAGTGAAGTGCAAACCAGTTCACTTCCCATGAAATGCAGAGGTAATGCAGACTGAGAGGGGAAAATCTGCACTGGGGAAGTCTTCAATTGCCTTTGGCCATAGTCCTGAATAGTGTGTGCTGAAGGCAAGTGACAAGCAGCTCTAAGAAGGTCTGGAAAGAAGTCAAACATAGAGTGAATTAGTTTGCACTTTGCTGCTCTGTGCACATGCAGGAACAGCCATGGAGCCAACACAATAGACCAGATGATCCCTGAGGTCCCTTCCAACCCGGCATTCTATGATTCTGTGAAAATTACACATCAATAAACCTGAGAAGCCCAAGCAGGTATAATCAAGGTCAGGAAGCTCACTTCCACCATCTTGCCCAGGAATAACACTTGGATGAGTCAAAAATTACAATCCACCGTTAAAGCATTCAGGACATTCCACCAGTCTCAGTATTTACGATCAGAACCAGCACCAAAGCCAAGCACCTCCTTAAACCCACAATTCCCTGTTTCAGTGGGTTCATTTTGTAGATGTGCCTATACCAAAAACCACATTCCAGGAAGTTGTCACATTTCTTCAGTCACAGAGCATTTGGTGGGCCTGTACAAAAACCTGCTTTCTATAATCAGAAACCATCCAGAGAGCGAGCTCCGCTCTGCCACTCTCTGCCTAAATATATAAATAATCAGCAATCTGAAGTGCCTGTTGGGCAGCACCCTCAGGCTATCGTTTTACACCCAGCTGTTATTCTCAGAGGATTCTCAGTAAATCCAGGAATAGACCCTGCCAGGAGTCGGGAACAGGCTCAGAGGAGAATGTCACCATATGGCAGCTCCTGAGTGTTGCATAAATATATTGATTAGCTGAACAGGCTTCAGGATGTCTCTGTTAAGGACAATAAAGTTAAGAAGTAATGCAAAATTATCAGAAAGAAAAAACAGTGCCTAAACTGGCCATTCTTTTCCATTTAAGTGTCTTCTCTCCAAAGTATGACTGATCACTTGAGAAAACTGATTAATTCAGTTTAAATCTGAAATGTAAAGATAAATTTCCAAATAAAAATTGAATTCAATAATCATGTTATTGCTATGACAACCCAGCATAGCACACTAGCAACCCAAATGACAATATTCTTCCTCCTATTTCCTTGACATTGGCAAGAAAGGAAGTGAGGTTGGAGTTTTTAGGATATGTTTTCAAAAGGGGAAGATATGATTGCATGAAAACCCATCATGATGGCAGAGGTTCTCAGAGTATTATCTTTACCTGTTTAAGCAGATAGTGAGTGGTTTTTAAACTGTGTGCTTTAAAGCTGAGAGGAACTTGTTGTAAAACAGTTTTCACTTGCTGTGTGACCTACAGCAAACTAATTTAACCTCATTGCTGTCATCATCAGTCCAAGTGTAGCTCAAGGGGGAGTAAAGCTGCAGACTTTAGGATGGTTTGGGACCACAGGACTTCATTGTGTCCTCTTTGGTGGCAAGTGACACACCTGGAGCAGTGGCTCACAGCAGGAGAGAGATGCAGTGGGCCAGCTGACAGGGATGGGGTATGAGAGCTGAAGTGTAGGGCTCCTTTGACAGTGTCTTCCAGCTCTGTCTTGTAGAGACTCAACCATCCTCTGACAGAAGAGCCCAGTCTGTGCCAGCTGGGATGTGCCAAAGAGATGCTAATGACCAAAAGCAAGTTACTTTTAGAGATTTTTACAAGACTGAGATCATAGAGAGGAAAGAAGGAAAGATAATTCATGATTTAAAAAATCAGACAAACATCAGGTATTAGGCTGCTCATTCCCCTGCCATCCACTAAGAAAGTAACTTTTCTCAAAGGGCAGAAATGCCCTTTTCTTACTGCTGCTCCTCCCTCATTTGTTTGTATGAGCCCTGAGGACACTGTGCAAAGCTGGATTCTGCCTCTAGCTGTCTGGGCATTTCTAGAGGCAAAGGCAAGGCACATGGGAAGTCTACAGCCACGTAACAAAATCCATCCTTGGCACAAGCCAAACTACAGCAAAACCTTAGCATGGTGCCATAGAGTTCTGTCACACAGCTTCACAACAACAGCAGGATACTTTTAAAAATTTAATTTCAGTGTGTTCAAGGCCAGGTTGGATGGGGCTTGGAGCAACCTGGTCTAGTGGGAAATATCCCTGCCCATGCAGGGGGTTTGGAATTAGATGATCTTCAAAGGCCCTTCCAACCCAAGCCATTCTAGGATTCTTTGACGATTCCATGATTCAGACCTCGAGGAAGGATTTGGTCTAGGTTATTTTGAGGGATCAACTTGGGCTGACCATCCCTCTCCATGAATGCAGAATTACTATCCCAGCATGGCAGCAGGGAGCTCTATTCTGTGGCCAATACTACACTCCAGATGAGTGGATAAACTCAGGTTTTCAATTACTTGTGGCTGTAGTTGCTGTTTTGCACTTTTGGAAAGACTGAAGCTGCTCACCATGAGACCAAGCCAATTTCGTAGCTGGGTGACAACTGAGCAAGTATAAAACAGCAAACAAATTCATCCTGAAAAATTTCTGTACTGCATTTTGGGTTCAAAATGTTCATAAAGAAAGCTCTTTTAGTTTAGAGAGTCATTGGCCAAAACGGATACATTTTCCAGGGAAGCCAGCCAGTTTTTAACAGAGGCCAAATCTGTTTCCACATGGAAATTGGCTCATTTTTGGTGTATAGATGAGTTCTGCATAAAAATATATTAAATTCCTTCCCCCACATACAACTGTATACCCTCTCATACATTTTGATGGGAAGACTGCTATTCCATCAGCAACAGGGAAATGCAATTTGAACAACTGCAATATTGTGTAATTAAAATGATGGTCATGTCAATGTGGATGACACAGGGAAAAGAGAGAAAAAATCCAGAAAACAAAAATTATCCAATTCAGTCAGCTCTTGGAAATGCTTTTTCAATCCATCTAAGCTCTCCTAGAAGCTGGACATGGGTACAGATACCTTCAACTTGCTTGTTCTTTAAGAAAATAATCCAAGTCTTAGCAATAGAATATAAAGTTAGAAAGAAACCTGCAGTTCATAACATAACTATTAACAAATGTATGGTATATTGACATTAATTAACCAAAGGCCAATTATACAGCTTGTTCAACTGTAGTAGTCCTCATCCTGAGTGCATTTGGATAGCAAGTTTGTTCCAAGGAGCACACCCTCCTCAAAGAGCATAATGGAAAAAAGAGATATGTTTTTTAATTCCTACTGTACCAAATAACTGATATGTGTCAAAACCACATAGCATGTACCAAGGCTTCTCTCTGAAATGTCTGCCATTTGGAATATTGTCATTTAAATATCTTGACTGTTTAGTCTGTTTTGAATGGTTTCATTAGAGAACTGGTGGGAATTTCCCCAAACAAACTGGAAAAAAATACGTTTGGGAAAGTATTTCAAATTCAGGATTGTCAGAATACCTGTTTTAACCTTTTCAACGAAAGAAAATAATTAGTGCATACATATGTATTCTACAAAATGTATCTATAAGATATATAACAAATGAAGAGTAGCATGACTTATAAATAAAATCCTTAGAAATTATCAAAGAGGAGAATTTCAGGTGGTCTGCTTTAAATGCTAGAGGGATTAAAGTCAAAAAATGACACAATTCTGGCAACTCACATGGAATGGAAACCCAAGTCTTGCCCTCCTCTAATCTTACACATCCCCAGTCAATGGCATCTCTAGTAAAGGAGATCCTAGTGCTGCCCATCATTGATCAACAGATGCAGGGCTTCATACCACAGGAGCCTGACACTATGAAGACGTGTAACTGTGGCACTCATGACCAGGCTGGGTATGGGGAAGAAAGTTGGGAACACGTGTAGGAATCACAGCTCAGTTGCCAGCTCACTTCTTCTTGAGAAAGGTCGTTGCTTCATTCAGGTATTTGCTAAATATAGGAAACGCTCAGGAAGCTGAACCCTTTGATCTTGAAATACTTGTAGGCTTGGTGCTATGAAAACATGAGGGAAACATTTAAAGAGCATCAAGGGTAACAGATGTTTGGCTTCTCCCATCAGCTACCACTACATCAGTCACTGGCCCAAAGTAGCATTTAGCACAGGTGATTTTCCACAAAACTAATCCTTTTTTCATCAGGGCATTCTTCTTCCAATAAAAATCCATCTGCTTGCCTAGCAGACACCAGCATAAATTGTTGCTCATCCAAATAGGTCTTTCAAGACCCACCAATGGGTCTCTGCACCAAGGCTGAGAGAACCACATGCTGCTTAGTGAGAAATTGCAGAGCTGCTCCCAGCTTGAGCTGGCTGAGTCACCAACTGATGAGAAACTTGACTTTTTGCTTGATTTTTCCTGCTCTTTTTAAAGAAAACTTTAAAAACAAATAAACCCTACAGGCAAGCAAGAAAACTTTCTCATTTCGTAGGCACCCCCCTCCCAGCCATGGTTAAATACACCACAAAATCCATTTTCTCATGGATTTTTTCATTTATTTCCTGCTTGCCTCCTCTTGTTTTTCCACACACATTACTGTCATTTTCTTCTCCTGCACCCAGGCTGTGAGCATTCAGTTCATCCTCTCCAACATACACAACAAAGGGCTACCAACTGTTACATGCCCTAGCTGCTTCATCCACATCCCCCTTGCAAACCAGAAGCCATGAAGCAGGAGACTTAGATGCTTATGGACCAGTCAATAAACACAGATAATTGCTTAAAACTATTAATTCCATGCAAGTGTCCAGACAATTACCTACTTATGCATTTACATGATTCTTATTAACATGGTGTCTCATCAGCCCTCATTCATTAATGGATTTTATCCTCTCAAAGTGCCTACCACAATAGAACAAAAAATAATGGCAACATTTGTTCCTATTTTTCTTATAAGTAAGTGCCAGGTTCTTCTGATCATCAAAATAGTTTTTTATCTTGACAATGCTACAAAAAAACATACTGTCAACAAAAGAAAGTTTGCACTGGAAAGTTTACAAGTTCAACAACAGTAATTCTGCTGCTTAACAAAAAGGTGATAGCAAAAGAACTCAAAACATTTGTACTGCCACGAGTGCAATTTAAGGATATTTAGCCTCTGCTAAACCTTTTACAGACAAAATGTTTTTTCACCCTGTCTATAATATTAATCTTCAGGTTGCAAAAGCTAGTAAAATACTAGCAGTAAAATTTTCTCTTGAATGCTAAAGGTGCATTACAATACTGCAGTTTTACAAACAGATCATTTTGTAGAAATATCCTTCCATAACTTTTTTGAGTCTTTTATCATAAAAACATTTGTTGCAAGACATAATTTGTTTAACGTCAGCATTGAGGGTAACTTTGTTTACACTGTGTAATCCAGTTCCCCATTAAGTTTTATGAACAACAGGTATCATGCCACTATATTCGAGCAAATAAAGCAATAAAATCACTGGACTTTCATCTCATAATTTTGCGTTCAACCATATTCTGTGTAGCAAGGCAGAATAAATCTTTGGGCACCAGGACAGAGCACAGACTTCTGTAAACTAAGTTCATTAAAGCTTAGTCAGGATGAAAAACATGGAAGGATGTTTTGCTTCTCTCTAATTCTGAGAATTCTGGGTAAATACTTGGTGTAGACTCAAGTGCCAGAGATGAGAAAACTCACCCAGTTCAGGGTGCCACAGCTTTTCACATCCCCAGTTAAAAACGTTTCATGGAGATGAAGAGAATAACCAATCTTCTGAAATGACTAAAAAAAAGAGTCAGGACTGCTATACATAACTTGAATCCACACGCCTCTTCAGCTTTAGGTTTCCTCTGGGAAACACTGTTATGTGATCAGCAGCAAAGCCAATAGATGTTTTTCTCTTTGACCCATAATCCGCCTCTTATCCATAGAAGAGTGATACGTGCAGTTCTGTTCATGGCCTTATGGACTGACATTGGAGGTGAAAGTTGTTTTGGGCTAAAGGAGTGCATGGCTGATGTATTGCTTCCATTTATTATTTGATCTCATTCTATTGTGTGTTTCCTTATGGCACACTCAATAGGTCTGTAATCATGGGGAACAAGATAGAAAGGGTAGGGCAAGTATTGTATTTCCTGCCTTGGCTTTTGTATAATTTTTATTAGAGCTTATTTTGAATCACAACTTTAAGATAAGGATCCAGCACGGAGGATTAGAGATACAGCTTTCTGGACTTAAACCTCCAGGGGTTTTTTTTTTGTTCACATATAAGCAGCATAAAGAGTTAATACACTGTCCACTTTTTTATAGCTGAAATATTTGAACATTTGTTTAAAAAAAAAAAAAAAAAAGGGAAATGATACAGTGGTGCTTAAAAAAATTGTTTTTCCAGCTTCTTTGGTACAACAATTGTTTGATATAAACTTACATGACACTGTGAGCTTCCTCTCTGCTAACAGGCCAAATGTTCTTTTTCCAGCAGGAGAAAAATGCCTGTGTCCAGGGTGAGATCACATGGCTGCCTTGGGATGAGGAGTCCCACCATGGTGTCAAGGCAGAGCTAGACAGGCACAACAAGCTCATGAGGAGTTTGGCATGCCCAGAGGATGAAAGGAGGGATATGTGCATGTGGAGAGGTCTTATTTAAAGGAAAAGCCATGTACAGTGTGGCCCATATGGGAAGAGAGGACATGAAATATAAAATTGACTGTAGCTGTTTGCTTATAAAGAAGATGGAAGTTTGCACCAAAGCAGTCGAGATGTGAGCAGAGGTTTCACCCAGCTGAGGGCATGGAAAAGAGGTGACCTCCAGCTGAAAGCACAGCAGATAGCCAGGAGAGAGACAGCAAGAGGCCCAGGGACTTTTATCTCCACTCCACTGTCAAGAAACACCTTTCCTCTTGCAGGAACAGACATCCCAAGATGTGGACATCCCACCTCTGGCCTTGGGGCTGGGCAAGGCAGAGGGAAGCATAGTCTGGCAGCAGGTTCCCAGTGACCAGAGGGCCAGAGTTGTGCTTTGATCAAGATGTCTCTGATGACTTTTGGGAATTCAGCCTGAGGAAGTGAAAGAAAACTTTCAGTACAGCCACATGGCCCTTGAAATAATAGAAACCACTTGAGAAGCTGCAGGTTAGAACAGGTCTGGATATTTCAGAGGTTTTCAGTAAAATCTTCAACTGCTTCTTGAGGTAGCTTGTTGAAGTGGAGATCTTGCCAGGCTGTTACTCATAAAAAGAGTTGAAAGATCCCATAAAAAAGGTCTTGCCTAGAAAAGCAGGTTGCATAAAATCATACCGTCCAACATCCTCATAGCTTCAGTTGCCTGATGAGGAGGTGAAGGACAGTCCATGACTGACTCCAAGCTGCACCCTTTGCTCACAGAACATGATATGTATGCAAGAAAAATGCATAATGGACCCAGGCCCAAATAGACCCTGGGACTCTTCAAGTCCTTTGCTCCAGGAGTGCAAGTGCAGATTGAAATGTGTGTCCCTTACAATGGGCCCCCAGAGACAGGCTCCTCTTCTGTCTCTTGTGAAGGGAACACTGACAAGAACCTTGCCTGCAAGGTCCTTTCCCCACCTCAGATACCTGCTAGCAACCCTACAGCAGGTTCCTCTGCAAGACCAAGTTCCACAGCCCTGGGCTCCTCCTGGGATTTCTCCCTCTGACTGGGGTCTGCAGAGTTTGTCTTTGGCATGGTCAGTGCTGGCTGCCTTCCCCCATGGAACAGGAGCAGGCACACCAGCAGTTATCATGTTCAGCAAATGCCCTGCAACACCCTGACTTGCCTACAGTTAACCACTCCCCGGATTTCCCACTGTGGGCATTATCCAAAACTACAGACATTTGATATTTGCACACTTTGACTCGGAGCTTTTGCTTCAGAAGCCCTCAGTGGGCCTATCAAAACAGACAGGATGGTGTAGATATTGCAACAGTAAAAGGAGGGAAAGTGGTGAAGCTCTTCCACACCAGATGTGCAGCAGTTAATTTGGGGTGGCAAGAAGCCCACAGTGGCCAGTTCCTGTGTCCTGTCCAAAAGGCAATGACATTCTCTGATTGCAAACATGATCCTACGCACCTCAAAGACAATTTTAGCCACAGACTAAATTGTATAAATCTGCTTTCATAAAAGATAAAATCTTCCCTTGTGTTTTTTTCCATTGCCCAATTAACTATTGTTTAGCTCAGCATGTTTTAATCATAAGTAAGTTCATTAATAGCTGTGCTCTTCGGAGTCATGGGGGACTCTGTGATACCATGGCATTAATCTTTCTGAATAACATCATTAATATCATTTGCCCCTTAAAGGCACCCCCTATGTCCCCCAAGCAATTATAAAACTTTGTTTTGTTGCACTGAATGAGCTCATCCAGCTGAAATGACTACAATGCATGTCTGCATAATATTGCTGTTAGTTACATCCTATTTATTTATACTGTTCATCAGTCACTCTTAGAACTTTTGTGAGCAAGTTTGTCCTTTAGCTGTTAAAGCCACCAGCTCAGCTGCCTGTTCCCCACCTCAGGCAAGCTGTCCTACAGAAGGTCATGAAAGAAGGAGATCTAGATATCCCTAAACTGGGAGATTTTAGATTATTCTCTTCAAAGTAACTAGGAAATTTTTTTACAACTTAAGCCTTCTCTGGTTAGAAGGACTCCCACTGAATTCAGCAGGTCTGGGGATGTGTTTGAGCCCTGCTGGCATTCTTACCAGCCTTACTAAAACAAAGTTCCCCGTTTCTGGGTGAACAGACACTTTTCTCCCCAGAGCTGGGAAAAGTGAAATTGCAGGATCTCCCCACAGTGAGAGTCTGGATTCTGTCTATTAAAGATTCCCAGCACTGGATATATTTGAATAAATGAATATATCTTTATATTCTACCTACAGACACTTACACCTTCCCATCCCGGACTCAAGACTCAAACTTCCAAGGCATTTGGGTTCATTTCTATCTCACCCTACTTCCTCATCAGTAAAACAGAGACACAGCTCTTCTCCCCTTTATTAAGCAGGCTGAGAATAGATAAAAAATTCCTATACAGATGTGAGAGATCTTAATCTTTTCATGAGTGCACTGGATAGCTGCTGTGTGCTCTGAGCAGAGCAGTGAATTTTGTGGGTTTGCTTTGTTTGTTCTGTCCATATTTGGATGGGAAGAAGCTTAGGCAGTAGATGAAAGTAGTTCATATAATAAAACTGGGTTTGGATGAAACTCAGTGGTATAGTACTGTTTCATTTCAGCACTCCTGAAATAGTAAGGCCTTGTCAAATTCAATCCCGGAGGAGAAGACCAGGCAGATTTCAGCTTCAACATGTGCCACATAGTTGCACTTTGCCATATTTGCTCACATTATGGCACAAATGTTTGGAGGAAGAAGGGCAGAAATTCCCTGTTTCTAAGCTGTAAAATGCTTTTCAACACCTCTGTTCTTTACTGCAGCAGCCGTATTTCATTCCTGGTCCCAGAGCAAGGCAATCACACCACCACTGCCACTCTATCTGCAGCCATGGTGAAGCAAAATGTGGATCCAGCTCAACTTTAAATAGGAGAAATGAATGTTTTCTTCTTAAATTCACAATCGTATGTAAAAAATACTTCTCCTGTCTGCTACATCTTTCCCTTCCAGCTATGCACAAATTCCTGAATATATGACCATAGGGAACTGTGATTGTTTAGTTTGAAGAAGAGGAAGCTGAGGGGAGACTTCATTGCTTTCTACAACTACCTGAAAGGAGGTTGTAGGGAGGTGGGAGTTGGCCTCTTCTCTCAAGTGAATAATGACAGGATGAGGGGAAATGGCCTGAAGCTGCACCAGGGGAGGTTTAGACTGGATATTAGAAAGAATTTCTTTACCCAAAGAGTGGTTGGACAGTGGAACAGGCTGCCCAGGAGGTGGTGAAGTCACCGTCCCTGGAAGTGTTTAAAATAAATGTAGATATAGTGACTAGTGACATGATTTAAGCAGAGAATGGGAAAAATTAGGTTATGGTAGAGGGATCTAGGTGATGGTTGGACCTGATGATCTTCAAGGTCCCTTCCAATCTGGATGATTCTATGATTCTATATAACCTTATCTTACAGGGCTTTTGACCAGAGTGTTTGACTGGCGCTCGTACAGGCAAGATGCACTTTGACATTGCACAAAGAGAAGAAAAAGAGGAACAATTCACTAACAAGGAACTTTGCAGGGCTTTGAGAAGATGGAGGAGTGATCAGATGTCACTCACTAACTAAGGACAGTGCTCTCTGCAGCTTTGGTTGTCAGATCTATCTAGTGAGGGAGGTGTGGGAGAGGAAGAGGCAATCAGAAGTGGCAATGTTGGAAGTTAGCCTGGAGCCTGAAATCAAGGGAAGAGGCATTATCAGAAACATCCTTTTGCCCATTCCTGGCTGAGTCAGGACACAGCCAGGAAGCTGTATGTGGATGCTCTTCCTGGAGGTCCAAAGTCAGATTTTAGCAGCAAGTGGGCTCCTGGAGCAGAGTATCCTCACAACCCCAGTGATGTCTCCAGGTGATTCTGGTGCTGAGTATAACCATGTGGAACAAAGAGATCTCACCAACACCAGCCCAGAGTACAAATTCAGGTGTCCTGTGAACCAAATATGAGCATGCAGTGACCTGGATGTTCCTCCCAGCTGTGCCACAACATTCCCCCCGACATCAGGAAAACCTCTGTTTCACAAATGCCCCCTCTCTGAAGAGGGAACATTTCCTTTCTCTCACTCCTGGACTCTGCAGGCTAGTGAACCATTTCAACAGGGGTTTCATCTGGCTGCAGCTCTGCAGATAAGAGGGCACAGTGGGAGCCCTGATCCCAGCTGGGGCCTCCAGGCACAACAACAATATGAATTCTTAGGAATGGTGAGGGGTCAGGGCCAGCAGCAGCCCTGCCTCTCCTCCAGCTCACACCCTGCACATCAGGGCTCCTAAATATCCCTCCTAGTGATATTTACAGAGCAGCCAGAGTTGTGGGTGCTGCTGACCCAACAAAAGGAGGATCAGGCAGGTTTTCATTGTGTCTCCATTTTTCCATGTGGACACACAAATTTAGGAATATTGGAGAAATCATTCCTCAGCTGCATCTCCAGCACAGGTCAGAGCAAACTCTGCTGACTGCAGACTTACTGCAGAGGATGCTGCCTCCTGGCTCTAAAACAGCATATCGGGTTTAAACCTACTTTCAGAACCTCTGTCCAAGTCTTCCTGCCAAAGTTCAGGTCTCTCTGCATATCCCACTCATCTGCCTGCTCCTGCTTCCCTCTCCCTCCATCCTCCTTCCCACAGCCGTGGGAACAGACTTCATCACTTGAGAAAAATGCCCCGCTCATACCCCCTGCTGTTGCTTGAAGCAGACAAAAAAAATTAAAGTCTTTTGAGCTGAGAATCCTTGTCAGGACAAGAAATAATACTGACCTCAGTGAGGATGGCACGTACGGCCAGAGAGGTGGCTCAGGCTGTGTGTGCTGCAACCAGTTGTCTGGGTGACTACAATACAGTGTGAGTATATGGAATATAATTTCCCCCTCCATTTACATTTCATACAATGGCTTTGGACCACACATTATTTAAAAAAATAAAAAGAAAAAAAAAGAAAAAGAAAAAAAAGAAGTCTGAGCACTTGGCTTTCACTAATGGCCTGTTACTCCTCTGTCTTTTCAGTGCAGAATGACAGTGTGATTTGTGTCTCCCCCAAAGACTCCCCTTGCCTTCTTCCCTACCCAGTCTGAAATTTGCTACTTTTGAAAAATAATAACACCTCTGTACAACAGTGGGAGGACTGGCCTCACATGGGTGGTCTCTCTATAATGAAGATAGAGTATCTGGGAACAATATTTTAATGTGTTTTGATCTAATTGAGTTTTTCCAGCGTTTGGGATAATTATTTCTACCAATTAGCCCAGTGGTATTGTTAGCTGGAGGCAACTGGTCCTCCTTCAGGCCTCTGACAGAAGTTTACAGTATGCACAATGGTGCACAGTCCATTTTATGAGAAAAAAATTGCCCCTCTGCTCCCAAAAGTATGGGAAAGGACTCCATTGTGAGCCAGATATTTCCCATGGAAATTGTCCTGAGAAGCCTCATAAAGTCCACGTTCCAGATAAAAGAAAGTGGGTGGGGACTTAAAAATAAAGCTCAAAAAAGAAGAGGTTATGGTTGAAGGGGAGAAAGTGGCACAGGAGAGGGGATGCAGGGGTCAGACTTGATGAGGCTTTGGTCCTTGTGCCCTGCAGTGTCCCAGGGGAGATGTTAAGCCCCACGGCTCTGGGACCAAGCCTTTCCCTAATGATGGAAAAAAAACAGGTCAAGATTTAGCAAGAACAAATGAATTCAGAGTAGATTTTAAACCTTTCCTTACAAACTTATGAGCTAGACACTTGTTTTCCTAACAAATGAGAGTGGAAAGATGAAGCAGGCACGAAAATGCTGTAGCAATGGCCTTAGGCACAAGCCTGTAGAGGCTTTGCCTTACACCAGCCCTGAGCAGGAAACTTTTTAGCAGCCTGCAGAAGGACCCTTACTGCTGAGGAGAGAGGGCTGGCAAGAACTCAGTGCAAAGATCCTGCTGTAAAAATATATAATAATTGTAAAGGTAAAGACTAGTGAGAAGTAGTGCATGAGCTGGTAGAAAATAGGCACAACACTGGGGAATATTAAGTCTTACAGGACCCAAAATCTCTGCCTGGGCAAAGTTCAGTTAATGAAAGCAGAGGAACTTTTCAAGTCAAAGATGAATGAGGCTTTTACATAGCCCAAAATGCAAATGGCCTGGTGATAATGGCCATATTATTATGAATTCTTATCTACATTTAGTTGTGTTTTAAGAAGTAGGAGGAAAAATGCTCCCCCTGTAGAAGCTTCTCTGTGAAATCTTTTCTGTTAGAAAATAATTCTGAAAAGGAAAGTCATTTGTAGAATTAGAACATCAGGAATGATGCATCTGCGTTCAGGATAGAGAACTTGGGCTGCTCCATGGTGACACAAACACCCTGGGAAGCCCATGACTCCCTGAATCCCTTTGTTTTCGGTACATTTTTTCATTGCCATTTTATGTCAGCATTAAAAGGCCACCTCTACCTGCACAAGGCAGAGCTGCTGCCCCTTTGGTGTGATCCTGGTGTGGGATAAAGACACAGTGGTTGTCAGAGGCCAGTCATGGGCATTGCCAAAGCTGCATGATGGCTTCCAAGATTTTACCAGTTTCAGGATCTGCCTCTAAATATGCAACTACAATCAAATAAAACCTATAGCAACTTCAATTAGTAGTGTTGGAAAAGTATAAGAGAAAACTGAGTGAAGCTTGTTGTGAAATCGAGGCACAGAGGAGATTTTTGCAAATGGGAAAACAAACACTTAATGCTCCTACAGTAGGAAAGTAGGAATGGTACAGCTAAATGGGATTTTAAAGAGAAACCCTGTAAAGATAACTCATTTTATAAGCTTTTAGATGTGTGTTTGTCCCTATCTTCCTACATTTCCTTCCCTACCCAGTAAATTCTCCCTATACTGGGGTGGTTTCTGAATTACTGTTAGCAATTTCAATGTTTTAGCAACAAAGCAGATAGTCTTTTACATGGATAAATCACAGAATCACCGAATCTTAAGGGGTTGGAAGGGACCTCGAAAGATCATCTAGTCCAACCCCCCTGCCAGAGCAGGATCACCCAGAGCACATCACACAGGAAGGTGTCCAGGCAGGTTTTGAATGTCTCCAGAGAAGGAGACTCCACAACCTCTCTGGGCAGCCTGTCCCAAACTGACGTTTTAACATGGGCTAGATGCCTTGGCAGTGAATCCTTTACACAGCAAATATCTCCATACAGAGTCAGGAAGACTGAAACTTCAATGGAATCATAGAATCATAGAACTATTCAGGTTGGAAAAGACCCTTGGGATCACTGAGTCCAACCATCATCCCTACTCTACAAAGTTCTCCCCTAAACCATATCCACCAATACCACCAACAGATAATGCATGGAGTGACTCATGATGACTGGGGAGGCACAGAGATTTAGGTAGATCTCCCTGAGGAGCACAGAGTGAATTCATTAAAATACCTGAAAAACAAGTCATCCGTACCCATTATTCTTACCATGACACCTCTTCCCTTATTAAACTTTTTATCATATGTATAAATAAATTTCTTTAAGGAATGCACTTCTATTTGACATCACTTCCATGGTAGCCATGGCCCCATTTTTTCCAAGGACTGAAACTCCTGTAAGTAGAAGTCAGACAATCTGTCTGCCAAGACCATTCCTGATGGCTGTCCATCTCTCTGAGCTGTTCTGCCAAAATCTGCAGTGATGGAGACTCTGCAATATATTTTATATTAATTTTATCTGAAACGTAAGAATATTAGGGCAAGCATTTTTAAGGCAGAATTGGATACAAAGGCTTCCTAACTTGAAAAAATAGTGTTTGATCTTTCTTTCACATTGCCACTTACTCTATACATTCCAGATCAGCAGTACCCAGTTGTTTGGATCTCAGTTTTAACTATCTCATACCATTTAGTTCTGGCTTTTTACAAAAGATGAGCAAGCTTTATTATTGCTCCAGGTAGGAAAGGGTTTTTACTGAGATCACACCATAATAAATTGTCTGGTGACCATTCTAGCAGAGTTTTAGTAACCTTAAAAGATGAAAAAAAGATAAAATCCCAACTACAAAATCTTGAAGCAATTCCTTAAAAAGAGAGGTCTGTCTCAGATTAGAAGACAGTCTCACTGTGTTTTTAAACAAACTCCTACAGAGAGGCTTAAAATAGTGAATTGGGCAATAGTCAACAGGGACACCCCAAATCCAACCTAATGTACATCCACGAGAGGCAGTTTTGAACATGTAAGTCAGCATCAGATGCTTTACAGAAAATTCATGCAGCTGTGGGATAATCTGTCTGCCAGGACAATTTCAACCTAAACCCTTCTATTTAAACTCTTAAACTCTGAAGGATGAGATCTGATAATATTTCCAAGTCTCTAGTTTTGTTAGCTTTAGACTTATAGTTCTCTCTGCACTTGCTAGGAACATAAAATGTCCAATTCCTACTTGCATTTTGCTAAATCCTTAGCTTCAAAGGGGCTTCAACAGTCTTGCAGTGGTTTCAACAGTCTATCTAGACTTTGTCAGTAAAGGCAAGGAAAAAAAGAAAAAAAAATTGGAAGTACCTTAGATATCAGAACTAGCTCCAGAAGAACACTGAGAAAGATAAAGAAGAGTAACTTCAAAAGGTCAGAGAGCAAATGTCTGCAGCAGCTAAAGAAAACCCATCTTTCACCCCAGAGAATTAATATAGCTGGCAGAAAATGAAAATAATTTTGAAGGATACCTGCTTCCACCTTGAAAAAAATAGGTTTTCATTGGTAAATATGCTAACCTGAAGATGTCCAATATCACTTTTGCAACAGAGCTACATTTGTACAGAGGAACTCCAGGAAATTGTTGAGGTGGATACAAAGAGCCATGAATGTAGGTACTTAGAAATACTTTATAAAGTGCTGTAACTTTCCTGGAGGCAGTGGATTTCTGCCAGTTGCACAAGATGAAGACCTGGCCTGCTCATTAAAGGTTTCAGATCTTCAAGAAAAGAGGTTGGCACATGTTCATAGTTGGGCTCCCTGACCTAAAAACCCAAGAAGAGTAATGGAGTAGCAGGATGGAGCAGCAAGTTTGAAAATCCCCCAGATAACTACAAGCCAGAGGTCAGAAATGCACTGACAATCATGTTGAGTTATTTCACAGAAGAAATTACTTGTGTTTCTAGAGGGTATACCTGAAAGGACATCTTAATTTTGCACATCTTTTCAGGTGGCAAAGAGGGTCATTGCTAATAAGATATGGGATTCCTGCTTATGCTAAAGATGTGAATCCAACCCTGAATGTCTGGGTAACGCAGAAGCTGGACTAAGGTAGTTAAAACTTAGTATCAGGATATATTATTTTTAGATTAAAATGCATACAGTAATTTCTCATTCTACACAGACATTTATGGGCAAAAATGTGGAATAACACCAAAAGAGATCACTCCAAGTCAGGGCAATGCCCCATCTAGTCTATCCTTACCAGTGTCAGTGCCTTAAGGAAAGGAAGCATGGCACATATAGGTCAAGTATTTCCATGATGTACCCTCCCAAAGTGCAGTCACCCAGGGATTTGCCAAGCTGGAAGAACATTGTATTTAATAAATGTTCATGGACTCTTCCTCCTTGAAAATGCCTTTTTGAACTAATTTATAATTTCGGCCTCCACAGAACCCCTACCAATTATTTCCACAATTCCACTGGGTGAAAAATTAGTGCTTTGGTAAAATTTATTTTGAAACTGATAGTTTGACTGGGTGCCTTTGACTTTTTGGGTTGTGTTCACCTTCTCCATGCTGGTCAGGATTACACGTGTCTTCACTTCACTGCCTTCAGCCACCTCACTTCAAACAGGTTGCAGCCTATGCATGAAAGTTGCTCTGTTCTTCTCTTTCCTTTTTGCTTTTCTTAGTGCCAGTTCTCCTATATCTTTCTGAACATAAGGATGACCAGGATTATGCTTCATATCTCAAGTAGGAGAGGACCCAATATTGTGTTCACATTCTCTTTACCCCAGAAAAGTGCATTTTAAAGCAAGATAGTACAAGAGTTGCCAAGATCTCTGTAAAGCCTCATTGATTTTATTGTTTCTTCCCATGCACTTTCCCCACTAAACCAGTTTTGCAGGACTACATCCTTGGATCCTATAGACTTGGCTCTTCTTCCCATAAACCTCAAAGCAAAGCCCTCACTTACTTTAACAGGCCCTTTTGGTTTTGCACTTGAGCTGTTTAACTGTTAATCCAAAACATCCTGTCTCAGTGATGCCAAGCACTTGAAAATTAAAATACACCAAAAATTGGAAAGTTATATGAGTCACCCCAAAAACAGTTGCCCTGCTGTTTTCCAGCTGATACAATTTAGGATTGCAGTGAACATTTGATGTGTCTCTGGATAATCCCTTGCTCTGGTAGGTGTGTATGCTCTTCTCTTGAGCTCTGTAGCAGGCAGCAGAGCTGATTGCAACATGAGCTTAAGTTTGCAGAAAATCAGCTTTCTGGAGTTACTGCTGGAGCAGTGCCTTTCCTAGCCAGGAAAGATATTGCACAGAGACACAGATTTCACAACATTTCTTCACTCACCACAACTGAAGATCATGCTGGCTCTGAGTTAGTTCATTCATGGCCCACCTCTCTTCTCCTTGAATTATTTTTTGGGTTTCAGGTTGCAGCCTTGTGCCAATCCACCTACACTTCCTGCCTGCCTTCATCCTGCTGGGAATCACAAAGGTTCTTCTGGGCAGATGGCTATTCTGCAGTTGTGTCAGGAGGCAGTGAGAAAGGACCTGTTCACCTCCCCAGGAGATGTTCGCAAGCAGAGGAGACAACAATGTTCTTTGCCAGACAACTTACAGCTGGTGTAGAGTGATGAAGATCATTCACATGAATGAAGGTTTGAAGCACCAACGTAGCAGAAAGAACAGACTACATTTGTCCTGGTTCCTTTAATGTGCCCAGTGCCAGGGACTGTGGAGTGAATCCTGGGAGATGCTGAGAAGAACCTCACTCTTCAGAATAATAGTTAAGAATTCACTAGTGAATATTTACCAACACATTAATATTGCCATGTCCAACACTCTCAAAGACTGGCAACCTTCAATTCATGCAGGATCAGACCTGCTTAATCCACTAATCCTCACAACATGTTGAAACAGCCGGGTTTCATTGTCCTTGTTTTGCAGAAGGGAAGAGCTCAGACAGTAAAGTTGAGTGACTTGCCTTTTGCCACCCAGAGCATTTCTCCTTTAGCTCCTCTTACTGGTGCCAAAGATGCCACCTTTTCTAAAATAAAAACTTAATTGAAAGTCACCTGAAAGAAGGACTGCCTTTGGATCAATCTGGGTTCAGGAAAGGGGGATTTAGACCACAGGCTGCCCTGTGTTGTCTCTCACTGCTCCTCTCACAGGAGACTCTGTTCTCACGCTCACACCCTCCTTTCATGTTTCTCAGGTAGATTCAACTCGCTCCAAATAATTCCTGATTAAAAGTGCAGGCTCATGCTCATCCAGTGCTAAACACCTCTTGTTCCTTCTGTGGGAGGAATGAAACATGCACAGCTCAATAGACTGCATAACAACTTCATATTGTCCAAAAACAGGCCAGGTGTGATGAGAACCAGCATTTTCTGAAGCTAAACTGCATGTGCGTGCTACAGAGCACCTCTTTGCAACATCCAGTGCTGCAGGGGCTTTCCTTTTTAAAGAAAACTTATATTTTCAGAAAATTGTGGATCAATATGAATAACAAAGCATTAAACATGGTTCATGTTAACAAGAAACCAATGCAAGTTTATGACCAATCAATCCACTTAACTCTGCCAAAGCAATAGGGCACCACAGGGGTTATAAATTATTGAGCTGAGTTTGCAGTTTTAAAATGTTATCCAAAATCAATTGCCCTCCCAATTAAACCATTAGTTGTCAACAACTTTGTTAAATAATAAGCCAGCAGTTCACATCTGCTTGGGAACAAAACTAAGCTTGAGCTGTTTCCCTGACTACTTGAGCTGAATCCATGTCCATTATCATTAATATGAATGAGGGTAGGAAAGCAAAAAACTCTGCTGGAAATGAAATCAAGTTCTCCTCCCCCTGCCTGAAGCACATAAATCTTCTAAGTTAATGGTGCCACAGAAAAGGTCTGATTGACTTCTGGGAGGTCAGGGATGCACGAGGAATGTGGGGTCAGGCCCCATGTACCACTGGCCATTCTTGGAAGGGGTGTGTTATTGCAGCCTCTATTAAACCTGCTGCTCAGTGCCCATCTAATGTCTTTAGGATCTATCTATACACAGCACTGATGACCTCTGGAGACATTCTGCTTTGCTTCATCTTTATGTGAGCAGGAGTGGGAGGAGCCGTGCTGTTAAGAAGGCCCAAAAATATGTGAAACTCAGCTCCTGTCCTTGGCCCTTGGGGTCAGTGTTCACTGGGCATCACTGTGGAGATGGCTCCTACCTGAGGTCAGCTCCATTGTTTCTCTCCACAGGACAAAGTTAAAGAAAACACACAAAAGGGAGAAGATGAGACTTGTGAAATATGGCCCAGCAGAAGAGAGCATCTGGGGTGCACCTGCCCTGGGAGAGTAAGCCACGACCAAACATGGCTCACACCAGAGTCCCGGGCACCTCCACGATGTGCTAATGCCAATGCTACATCCTTTTGGTGCAGCTTGGTACATACTTGACATCCCAGTGGAGTGGTGGAGGAGATTTGCTCGTTGCTAGTGAGGAAGGACATTGCAACAGACTGATGCTAACCGACTTCATCTTATTTCTTCCAGTGGGATCAACAGGAGTCAGGATCTTAACAGAAAGCAAACTTAAAAAATTAAAACTCATCAACGAATCCGACCAGCAGGCCTGACAGAACTTACTCTCTTCTCACACCACGTTTATGCTGTGAAGTCTCCAGGAATGTCAGTGACGTATTTCCTGGATTTGCAACATCAGCAACCACATCAAGCATTTTGCACTTGTTACCTCTCATGTTTGGCAGCACTGTTGCTCAAGAGAGAGGCATGGACCCACTTCCTTCGTGATTTGCTCTCCTGCAGCTGAGCACAAGGCAGCAGGTGATCGAGTTGCTGTTTTCAGATACACAAAGCACTCAGCTATGCAGTTCAACCAGCAGTGGCACACCTGGACAGCAAGAAATTAGGCTGGAAACAGAAACTTAAGAATCAAGAAAACTTACTTACAGTCTTCCTCAAATACACTCTTCCTAAGCTAGTTTATTGTGGTTCCTTGTAGCATTTCACCAATCTCCTAGCAAATAACTGCCATACTGGAGCTACCTTTTTGGTAAACACAGAATCACATCACAGAATCATAGAATGGTTTGGGTAGGGAGGGACCTAGAAGATCATCCAGTTCCAACCCACCTGCATGGGCAGGGACACCTCCCACTGGACTAGGTTGCTCAAAACCCCATCCAACCTGACCTTGAACATCTTCAGAGAGGGGGCATCCACAACTTCCCTGGGCAACTTGTTCCAGTGTCTCACCACCCTCACAATGAAGAATTTCTTCCTAATGTCTAACCTAAATCTACCCTCTTCTAGTTTAAAACCATTACCCTTGTCCTATCCCTCAATGGCCTTGTAAAAAACCCCTCCCCAGCTTTCCTCTAGCCCCTTCAGGTACTGGAAGGATGCTATATGATCTCCTCAGAGTCTTCTCTTCTCCAGGCTGAACAGCCCCAGCTCTCTCAGCCTGTCTTCATAGGAGAGGTGTTCAGCCCTTTGATCATCTTCATGGCCCTTCTCTGGACCCTCTCCAACAGCTTCATGTCTTTCCTGTGCTGAGAATGGGACACAGTATTCCAGGTGGGGTCTCACAAGTGTGGAGCAGAGGGGCAGAATCACTTCCCTCGCCCTGCTGGCCACACTTCTTTTGGCGCAGCCCAGGACACAGCTGGCTTCCTGGGCTGCAAGTGCACATTGCTGGCTCATGTTGACCTTTTCATCAACCAACACCCCCAGGTCCTTCTCTTCAAGGCTGTTCTCAATCCATTTTCCCCCCAGCTTTTATTTGTGCTTGGGGTTGCCCCAATCCAGGTGCAGGACCTTACACTTGGCCTTTTTGATCTTGATGAGGTTGGCATAGGCCCACCTCTCCAGCCTGTCAAGCTCCCTCTGGATGGCATCCCTTCCTTCCAGTATATCAACCACACCACACAGCTTGGTATCATCAGCAAACTTGCTGAGGGTGCACTAAATTCCACTGTCCATGTTGCTGACCCCTGAGGAACACCACTCATCACTGGTCTCCATCTGGACATAAAGCCACTGAGCACTACTCTCTAAGAGTGAACATTCAGCCAATTCCTTATCCATCAAGCAGTCCATCCATCAATTCCATATCCTTCCATGTTTTGAGACCAGGATGTCATACAGGACAGTTTTGAATGCTTTGCACAAGTCCAGGTAGATGACGTCAGTTGCTCTTCCCTTGTCCACGGATGCTGTGACCCTATCATAAAAGGCCACCAAATTGGTCAGGCATGATTTGCTCTTGATGAAGCCAAATTGTCTGTCACCAACCACCTCCACATTTTCCATGTGCCTTAGCAAAGCCTTCAGTAGGATCTGCTCCATGATCTTGCTGGGCACAGAGGTGAGACTGACTGGCCTGCAGTTCCCCTGGGTCTTCTTTTCTTCCGTTTTTGAAAATGGGGGTTATGTTTCCCCTTTTCCAGTCAGTGGGAACTTCACCAGACTGCCGTGACTTTTCAAATACAGTGGAAAGTGCTGTTGTAACTTTATCTGCCAGTTCCCGTAGGAGCTGACAGATGGATCTTGTCAGGTTCCTTGGATTTGTGCAGTTTCTGGTTCTTTAGATGGTCTCAGATCTGCTCTTTTCCTACAGTGGGTGGATCTTCCTTTTCCCAGTCTCTGTCTCTGTCTTCTGTGACCTGAACAGTGTGGTCAGAGCCGTTACTGGTGATGACTAAGGCAAAAATGTTGTTCAGTTATCCTGTGTGACAAGGTCTCCTGTTTCCTTCTGCAGAGGACCCACATTTTCTCTGTTCTGCTTCTTATCACCGATGTACCTGTAGAAACTCTTTTTATTACCCTTGATGTCCTTGACCAGGTTTAAATCTATCTGGGCTTTAGCTTTCTTAACCTGATCCCTGGCTTCTCAGACAACTTTCTCTGTATTTCTCCCAGACTACCTGTTCCCTGCTTCCACCCTCTGAAGACTTTCCTTTTTTTGTCTAAGAGTGTCCAGGAGCTCTTTGTTCATCCATGCAGGTCTCCTGGCGTTCTTGCCTGCCTTCCTCCTTCTTGGGAAGCGTTGTTCCAGGGCTTTGAATATTGACCAGCTTTCTTGGGCTCCTCTTCTGTCCAGGATTTTGTGGCATGATATCCTACCAAGCAGATCCCTGAAGAGGTGGAAATCTGCTCTCCTGAAGTCCAGGGTAGCAAGCTTGCTGCGGACCCCCCTTGTTGCCCTACAGATCCTGAATTCCACCATCACAAACATGTTCAAGAGCATCATCAAGGAAGCCACTGTGTAAAGAAATATAAGAAAGAGCTGAATTTGAGGACCAGAAAACAGTGTCATACATGTATTTTTATTTACTCTTTAGCACCTTTGTCTATTTTTATGAGAGGACAAAGTAAGCCAGTGCCTCAGCATAGCTGCCATCACCCAGAGGTTTGAAAGCAGGCACCAGAAGATCACCCAACAGCCTTTCTCTTTGCTCTCACCATCATGTTGTATGTGTAAAACACAAGTGGACATAAAACCATCACATCAAATTATTCAAAGCCCAGCCCTACCCTTGCACTGCTCATTCCTCTGGAGCACATCCCATCCTCCCGTGTGCACTTATTTGTATTTCTTCATGCTGTCCTTTACAGCAGGCTGCTCTGTGTAACAGCCCCTGAGAGGATCATTCCCAGCAGGACATCCCTGCAGCAAGGCTGCTTCTCATCTGCCATTATATTGACCATAATTTAGTGCCATTGTATTTCTATCCCATTCAATGTTAAACATTAACTTTGGGCCTACTATTGGCTGCTGAAGGCATCTGTTGCAATCATATGGGAAATACTGGGCATTATTTGGCTCTTCAGGAGGTGAAGGCAGAGGTCCATGCTGTATTGTTTCAGGGAAAAGCAGAAAATGTCTGTGCAGAACCAGTTTTAAAATCAGTCTTTAAATTGGGTTTCATAACTTCTGCTTCCCAGGGTCGGTTCAGGAAAGGACTAAATCTTTTCCACAAGCCCAGAATTCAAAAGGCTCAGAGGTTTCCTTGATCATCAACCTTGTTAGCTCCAAGGACCTATTCTTTTGGAGCCCTCTTTGTGTGGCAAGAATAGAAAGTGAGTTCTTGGAAGTAAAGACCCTCCTTCTGTTCAGGTTTGCATAAAGACAGGGTCACTGCCCCTGAAGGCTTGCCTCTTCCTTTTCCTTTTCTTCAACCACATAAATAGAAGAGTAACATCAGCCCAGAAGCTGAATACATCAGGTTCTAATCATACACCAAAGCTTTTGCAACACATGAAACTCATATAATTCCGTCACCTGCGCAGGGTGTCATGGACATGTTAATCCTCTACAGGACTGAATATGCAGACTCTTGTCTTTCTGTGGCATGTATCTCCTGTTGCATAATCCCTAAACACCACTTGGGCTTTGGAATGAAAATCTGATAATGTTCTGAACTTCTTTTAACCTGCAAATAGAAGGTTGGTGGTAGGATTAGAAAGTACTAGAAGTACTAGGAAGTAGGAATCCTAAAAACTATCTCTTTTCTCTTTGTCTTCAATGGTTCTGACATAAACTCCCTCTACATTGGTTCTTCTCACCCAAACTTACCAGCAAAATCTCTCCCACCAAGTCATTCACAACTTTTAGCCTTGTTTTACCATTTCATGCCTACCATGCATCAAAGCAAGACATACCTAATTGAACCATCATTCTTTATTCCTTCATACAGCTCACAGCAGTAGACTAGAAGACCCAACAAGATGGTCCTTCATGTGAGTTTATCCAGCAACTTGCACGTGGGGACACCCATCCCTGTTAATTGCACTTGGCAGCATATAAAAGTCCAGTGATGGTCCCTTTTGCAGATAATAACAGACCCAAACAGCTTACAGTCAAAAGAGACAAAAATCTCATTCTGGAGTAATGAGGGATGCTAATTATCCCACTACAAAGAGCAATGATGTTGCATTCACCCAAAGTCATGTGAGAAGCTGTGACAGAGCCACTGGTTAAGCTCAGGTGCCCCCAGTTTCCATCCAGACCTACTTCAAACAAACATTGCACCTTTTCTGGCAAGTGTTGGGGCTGAGTGCTGTATGTAACCTTAGGTCCACATTTCTCTCTTCATTGAGGACAAATGTTACACCCACACTCCAAAGCTGCCTGTTTCCCTTTGTATCTTCTGGTGACTAGATTCAGTTTAACCATGTTCTCCCTTGTCTGTTCTTTTCCTCTTGTGTCTTGCCAGCTTTATATCACAGTGAAGTGCTTTTTTTTTTGCTGGAGAAAACTGAAGCAAAAGGTCATTAAATATCTCTGCCTTCTGTAGGTCATCTATACCTCTCCTGATCCTCATTAGGTAATGGGCTTCTGCCTGCTGCTGTCTTTTTCTTACTTTACTGTATTTATAGCACCTTTCTCCTTGTTTCCTAACACTCCTTGGTGGTTGTAATTCATTTAGCACAGCAACCTTTCTGCCCTACATGCTTATTTTATCTCTTGATCTCATCCTCAGTAATGTGACCTCATTCTCCTTTTTAAAATTATTCTTCTGGGACTCTCCTATCCTCACCCTACCCCTGGCTCTCTGCAGTGGGTAGAGGTGGATCTTCTGCCGTGAGCACTGTAGCTTGACTCAAGGGCTCAATGTCCATGAGGGCATCTGTCACTCCTCACCCTTGGCCATGATGAGCAACCCTGCCAAGATGTGGGACCTCACTCAAACAAGGCATCTTTTTCAACCACAGGGCACCTAAAGCACTCCTAATCCTTCCAGCACCCACAGACAGGGGGTATGCCTCATATCTGGGCCCTAGCAGGGATATGCCAGCTTAAATCCCCTTATCTGTATTCCATGCTGCTGACATGCTGTGACAGCAATGGGGGGGAAATTGTGGGCCTCAGTCCCTCTGGGAAGGGACAAGGGAGCATCCAGAGAGGGGGCAATGGGGCACTGCTGAAATGTTTTGCCCCCCATTAGTGCAGGAAAGCCACGGCAATCTGCCCCCAGTTTTCAAGTCTCCTGGAAACTTTAGCATCAGCTGAGGCTGATTTGGTCATCTTCTGCAGCAGGAACCAGCATTTGCCTGTGCAGATCCACTGTGGCAAGGTTAAAAGGATGCAGATCCACCTTGCTCCTCTCCTCCTCTGCTCTGCACATAGGAACCAACACTTCCCAAAATCAAACCTGGAGCATCAGCAGTGAATTAACGTGACACTGGTAAGAGTAAAGCTATTAAAAATGTTTGTACCTTTAAAACACATATCTCCTTTGGCAGAAACAGCTGACATAAAAAGCAAAAGCAGACAGTGCCCCAGAGTAAGAATAACCCAAATGGAAGTACTGGGAGCTTTAGTTGTGTCCCTGTGCATGTTGCAGAAAGGGGCATGTCTGAACAAGACAGGTCCACCCATGTTTAACCTCCCAAACACATAAGGGACTTGAAGCCTTACCAGCTCCATCCATGATGCTTGGCAAGGCAGCTCCAGCACTGCAGTCCCTGCAGCACTCTCACATACCCAGCAGGTATGGCTGAAATGCTCCTGAGTGACAGTGGGCTCCAGCCCTGCTTCGTCTAACCTCAACACAGATGGCCCTGGAAACCAGTGGTAAGTGAGCAATAAAATAATTTTAAAAGGAAATTGTTGATCACAGCCCCAGTCCAGGTAGGATACCAGAGAGAGCTGATGGCAACCCTCCAGGTAGGACACCAAAGATTCCCTCTGTCCTGTTTGGGCTTGGTGAAAACAAGATTGCTTCTGCTAAGTTTTGGCTGGGTCTCAGCAGGTGACTTCCATCCTTAGCACAAGGTGTCAACTAAATTGTAAAATGTTTGCAAGTCCACTGATACGTGCTGGCTTCACTGGCCAAGCATGTGTTTTGGGAAGTGCCTTAATCCCAGTTGTACCTCTTCAAATCCTTCCTTTCTGAGATTGCCAGGACTTGGCACTTGGAAGCCAAGAAAAGGGAAAGCTGGTGGGATTTCTGAACCAGCAGCCCAGGGTTTTTATTTCAGTGTGCCTGGAGACGAACAGCTCCAGAAAATGTCCTTCATTAGAGATGACAGTTAATGAAGAACTGAGAAAATAAATAAATAACCCTTTCAGGCCTCACTTACAAACTCCCTAGTTAAAACCTGATTTTAAAATACTTTAAACGTGCATTTTTAAGATCTATAACACTCATTTACACACATGTATGTCTGACTACTGTGGTGTGCCAAAGCAACAGTTTGGCAGAAGCACTCTCCTGCTGACATGTCCCTAAACGTTCTCAGACCTCTCCTTACCCAGGAAAGGTTGTTTGATTGGGGTTTTTTATGCCTTAATTCTTTAAATTCATAGGATCATAGAATTACTTAGGTTGGAAATAACCTTTAAGATCATTAATTCAGGTAAACCCCCAGGATTTTCCCAAATTCAGCCTAAAGCCTGGATAGCAAATGAGCAGGGCTGGTGTGTTTTTCATCCCACAGCTGATCCAAGCCCTCGTAGCAGCCTATCTCACCCTGTGCGACCTTGGGTGAACCAGCCTGGCCCCACCAGCTCCAGTATCAGGTTATGTGAATGCAAACTAAATTCAGCAAGCAGCCCTAATTAATGCTCCTTATGTTTATTTGACTCACCAAAGATACGCGGCGACCTAAGTAGTAAATCTCATCGTTGCATAGGAACTACAGGGATCAGTTCGTTTCCAAATGTGTCCTGGATAGAGCCCAAGATACCTAATACTGTGGGGAAAACACAGATTGAGTGTCAAATTAAAGCAACAGCAGCTCTACAACAAATGGCAACTTCCTCCTGGAAAAGTCAAAGATGGCTGTAACTGCTGATGCTTTTAAATGTACTTTCAGGATATTAATAGAGCTGATTTAAAATAGTTCCTCTCACTCTGGTTCCTGCTTTAACTCATACCCAACTACTAAACAGACTGTGGCTGTTCCTGCTAATACTCTCCCTTAAAAATCACAGCCAGGCATGAGTTTCCTTTCTCTATTTCCAACTTACTCTTTAATGGGCAACAAATGTGTCTTATTTGCTGACTACTTAATGAGTCTTACAGAATTTCCTGGCATACAACAGGATGGTACTTGTTAGAGCTGCTTGCAAATTTGCTTAGTTCTGTGCCCACAGGAGGTTCACTGACACCTAGATGCTGCACTGGCTGGTGAGATGCTAACATGTAAATCAGTATATCACATTAAAAAAATAGCAACTTCTGTGGGAGTATTCCCATTTGCACCTGACAAGAGTCAGAAACCAACATGACAAACTGTCAAGATGTACACGTAAACAGTTGATTTACTCATGTAGTTGTAGGAACCCTATCCCAGTCTGCTCTCCCATCATTAGCCTCCTTTAGAAATGCATCAAGCACGAGATCATGGCAACTTCAGGTCTGTTGAATTTCATGCACCCAGAGTTTACTATTGATTATACAAAGGGAGTCTTTCTTTTTGTGGCTGTGCAAAGGAAAGATGCCTCTTTGTCTATTTTTACATGCATGTTGGGACTAGACTTTTGAATTATTTTTTTTTTTAGGGTGACAGCTCCATCAGGAAACACTTCCAGATGCAGTCTTGCTGAAAGAAATATTTATACCTTTATATGCCTTTTCACCTTCTCTCAGTCGCTATGCCAGACATGGGAAGCATGGATTAAGAGCTGGGGACAACAGTAAAAGCAGTGGGGAGAGAAGCTGAGAGGGGACCCTGGGGCAAGGGTGCCTGGGGCATGAGAACAGCTGGAGGAGATGAGGGAAGGGCAAGGGATGGAGCCATGGGCAGTGGGATTTGTAAATATATAACATAAAAAATACAATTTTGGCTAAGACCTGAGCAAGTTTTCACTGGCAAACCTCTTGAGGTCCATGGCTATTCCTTCCCAAAGGGGGCTGTGGGCTGTGGGTTCCACGTGAGCTGCGGGTAGGTGGCTACAGGCCCCGCAAGCGCCTTCGGCAACAAAGAGCCAGATGCGGTGAGTGTGAGCAGAGTCAGATGGAGTTTGGGGGAATAAAACACCCCAAAATAGGTGTTCATTGGAATAGAAACAAAAAGAGAAATTGTACATTGACCCTGAACTCATCTGACTGAGAAAAAGGAATAAATCCCTCATTTTTCCAGCATAAAAACCTATGCAGTTTTCTAGAGACTAAGAGGCCTTAGATCTTACTGCTTTGTCTTTCTTACTGCTGGTAAGGCATTCAGCCTTAAGAAAACCATTAAGAATATGTTTTCCCAGGGTATCCCAGGCTTTTTACTATTCAATAGCAGGGGAAAAAAAATGAATTAATATTATGCTGTTTGTTTCACCAACTGAGAGGACTTAAGGATTTGCTTCTCTTAGAAAAGTTTTGCTTTGCAAGTCTCAACCGTACCAAAAATCAGCCCCATTTACTGCAGAATAACCTCTTTGGTGCTCAGCACGTATTTGAAATACACAGGCAGTCCAGATGAAAACCAGCAGTATGAAATTAGTGCACCAAGAGGGGAAAGGCAAGGATTGGATCCAATCCTCTGGGGCCGGCTGCCGGCGAGCCTGCAGCGTGTCTGCTCTCTGCTTTGCTCCCCGTGCCCTTGATTTCTCAGGATGTTTTGAAAGACAAAAAGAAAGTTGGTAATCATACACCAACAGATGGTTCCTTGGTTAGTTGCTCTTTATTTAGAGGGAAGCAACTGCGATTCATCAGCTTGTTCTTTTTTTATTTATTTTTTTTATAGCTGCAACACAGTGAACTTCCAACTCCAAATCTATTTCTAAGAAGTATTGTGTGGCAAATGTCTATTAATAACAAACCTTAGGCTGACTGGAAATTTCCTTTTTCAACGTTCATATTCCATTCTTCAATATCTTTTCACCCAGTTTTGTTTCACTATTCAACGACAGAGCTGTCTAGAAAGTTTTTCCAATGAATGCTATATTAAATTTATTTCTTTCATAACTCAAATTAAAATACATATATCTGTTTCTTATTTTAGGATTTCCTTTCTTTACTTTAACTGCAAATTAATAGCTAGCAAGATGCTTGGTTTTTACTCTGATCCTAAGAATTTCTGATGTCTTATTTTGAGGGAAGTGTTATGCTTGTGGCACCTCCCTACACATATCAGAGCTAAGATGTACCTGTGAATAGTCCTTTTGAATGGTATTTTATAGAAGTCTAAATGCATTTAAAGTTAAGAATGTTTCTTAATAACTTAACTAGATGGAAGCCTGAACCTAATTTTTTGACTGATTGGCTTAAACTTGCTCTCTACAAAAAGTAGAGAAACTTGTGTTACAGTCCAGCTGATACCGAGGGGTTAATTTTCCTTTTGACCCTTTTGGGTTGATGTAGGAATTTATTGAACAGCAATTTCTCCAGAATTCCCTAAATAAGATAAAACCTTGTACAAAAGATAAAACTCTTTGGGGTCTTCTGTTTCATGTTTCCTACCTGAGCAGACAACAGTACAGGCCTGCAGTAGAATTACAGGCTGCAAACAAACTTCCACAAGAAGCAGTGTCCAAATTTTCTTTCACAGATGTGCAGGAGACTTTCACTGATCTTTTTTTATAGCAGTACAAACTCTACCTATCAAAATCACTCAGTTTTTCAGATATTTAAATGGTCCAAGAAAAAAAAACCCACAACAACAAGTACTACCTTGGCCTTTTAAAAATAACTTTAAATCCAATATATTTTAGATTTGAAAAATGAAGGAGGACCACCTCTATACTTAGCTACAATAAACAGTGTAGCTGTGTTTATTTATTTTTACAGAATTCCTCTGAATTTTGTGAGAGGAAATCTCAAATAGCAAATTCAATACCTTGAATTTTAAAAGAATCTGATCTGAGCCAGCTCCAAATTGTTTTGGGTCTGAGGTTTTGTGGTAGTTAGACCTTTAACATTCAGATTTACCTCTAAGTCAGACTGTGGTTGGATGAATCAGAGCCAAATTCAATACCATTTCCAGGTCATTCAGTGCTATGAAAGTACAACAATTTTTTTATTAATTCTTCACTTTTTGTCAAGTTGTTATCACTACCAAATATCTGCCTCAATATTCATTCTGTAACAGAAATAAATAAGAGGAAGAGTCCATTTCTCACAAGTGTTTTATGGATATACCACATACCTGGTCATCTAGCCAAAAAAATCTGTGTATTGGTTTCCTCTGAGGAATGTCATGCTGTTGGTAGACAGGATCACTGATGTGAATGTTGTCTTCCCCTTCTTCCTTTTATCATAGAATCATAGAGCAGTTGGGGTTGGAAGGGACTTTTAAAGGTTGCCCAGTGCAAAAAGCTCTCATTGACATAGCTCAGTAGACAACTGGGCATTTCTTCTGCTTTATCCTTGGTTCACCTGCCTGGACTTCAGCTTACCAAGTGCTGCTGAAAGGCATTAGGATGATGCCAAGTGTTCACATGGAGAAAAGAGGTGCCACAAGGAGTTGCAATGGGAGGTCCCTTCGACAAACCTATCCAAAGGTCCAAACCACCTATTTCAAAGAATTAATTTATGTATGTCCTCCTTGCAGGAGAGCTCAAGTTAGCCTCTCTCGTCCAGCCAGGGCTGTTGACCCACTCCATCTCCTTGTGTGAGAAATGGGCCCATCCCCAGCACTCAGTCCAGCTGACTTGTCCTGCAGGCACCTTCCTCCCTTCCCCTGACTCAGATGAATCCTTCAGTTACACTCCTCATCCTCCTCCTCCCCTCTCTGGCACTGAGCTGAAATCCCCACAGGTCACACAGTAGGCAATGAGATTAAGACTGGGATTTGTAAAGATGATGCCTTTTTAGAGAGCCTAATAGGCCAGATGCTCAGCTGAGGATCAGGCCATCTGTCCACTCAAGCCCTACCTGTACCAAACAGGTTATAGCTAACAGAACAGCTAAGAGAGAGAGGGAGAAAATTTGGGACTGCAAATCCAAAACCCAGCTACACAAGGACCTCCTGACACTAAGCACATGGAACAGAAAATAGGAGATGACATTCATGGCTGGTAAAAACACTAGTAAAAGAGAGAGACAATCCCAACTGCACACAGAGAGAAGGACGACTTTGCTTTTTCAGCAGATGTGAAGGAACCATGAGAGTCAGGAAAAAACCACGTAATTATACTAACTTTAAACACACTACCAGGGTAGTGTGAGCTGAGGCTCCCCTGTAAATGAGAGTCAGACCCAGTCCCCAAAGCCAGCTGCTCCTTTAGTGCAGTGATCTGTCTCCATACTCACTCATAAGCAGTCTATGCCCTATGACTTATAATAAAAGGGAATGATGGTCCCTGAACAAACCCAGAGAAAAGGTATTGATTTGCAAATAGTTTAAAAGAATATTCAAGGGTCATGAGCTGACCCTTTTTCAGCTCTGACATTTTATATCAGGGAGGATCCTATTGAGATGAGAATTCATATCCTAGACATTGTTTTGTCTTGTTTCATAAATAAGTTGAATAGCATAATTGATTGACACCCACTGCACTTTCTCAGCTTCCTAAGGCTCAAAAGTGCACTGCTGTTTTCTGCCATAAATAATATGAACTTTCAATCAGCCACCAGGCACAAAAAGGAACTGAGAATTCTTCACACAATAGCTGCAATCTGGCGTACGAGGGACCGCAGGTCTGAAAAGGAGAGCGATATTTGATATCACCAGGTACTCAGTTTCTTCCTGCTGCAGAAATAGAATTTCCTAATCAAATGACTGAAATGCTAAATAAGAAGCACCCCAGCTTCCCTGCGTGGAGGAAGACCAGTTTGTCCAGCATTTATGTGTGTTCAGGTGTTAGGAAACTGGTCTGCTGTCCTGTGAACACAACGTGCGGAAGGACGTGCTGGGCCACCAAATACAGTCCCTTGGAGGTGCTGGTACAGCATCTCCTTATCCTTCCTGGATTCTGATCAAACTTCATCTCAACCCAAGTGATGTTATTTGCCTCCAGACTACCCAGTTGTCCCCAGATCTCAATCTTCTGACTCTTACAAACCTCCCCCTAATTTTCAGTCTGTGCTTATTTGTGATTAATTGAGATCAATCCATTCTCATGGCAGGTTTATTCTTTTATACTTAAATAGCTCTTTTCTTCCTGGATGTTTAGCCTCCTGATGAGCTAGTGTTCATTTTTCTCCTCAGTCTTGGCTTCACTAAGGGAAATAAATAAGACACACACTTTGAGTCTATTCTTTTTAAGAAAATTTAGTGACTTTGTCAGCAAATCTAGTTTGTTTGGGTTTTTAAGCTCTTGGGTAAGCTTATATGTATCTTGTTCAATAAACAGGTGCAAAATTGAGTTTGAAAGTGTTGTGTACTTCCCCTTGAGGAAGAAAGGTGTGGATGTAAGTGCTTACCTTCTGTTGTCCAAGCTGGAAAACATTAGCTCTAACATCCCTAGTGCTTTAATTTCTTCATCTGTAAAATAGAAAGGACAATACAGGCCTCAAAGGGTAATAATTAGTTTCTAAAGTGCGTGAGATCTTGAAGTGAAAGGTTCAATTCTAAATGCGAAGCTCTTTTATCTGTTGTTACTTCTTAAGGACTACAAACCCTGGAGAGATGGCACTGAGCCACAATAAAGCCAAGGAAAGGCTTCCCCGTTGATCAGACTGGGAAATTTCTATGCAAAAAGTTTCATAAAGGGTGACAGGCATCAGTTACTAAGACAGAGCAATAGAAACTGGGAGATAAAGAATACTGACTGAAACTATTGCAGGGCCCGTTGTGAAGACCAGTAGTTTTTCTTTAGAAGAAGCAAACAGTTAAATCTATTTTTCTTGTTTTGCTTCAGAGAAATCTCTCCAAGAATGACCACCATATGCATCTTCATCTGTAATTAATAAATGTTTGGAAGGACACTTTCCCACTCAACAAATGAAATTATAGATGATCCCTTAATTCCCTAGACATTTGCAAGCCTTGTCTTGTCAGAATTGAATTTACTACAGCTGATTACCCTGAGAATGCACTGACCTTCTTAGCTCCTGCTGTGGTCTTTATTTTTTCCATGGGAGATAATATGGGGACCAGAAACTGGGGACTTGGTAGTAGGGATTATGTGATACTAATTAGACAAAGCTTATTGTTGATGTTAACTGTTATTACCACTAAAAAAGAGCATAGCCCCAGACAGATGGACTTCACTTTGTTATACCAGGAGGAAGCGAATGCATTTTGACAGTAGCAGCATCTATTTAAAATCTGGATCACATCTGGTCCCTCTCTGAAGCAGGCCATATCTGATCAATCAGAATTATGGCTCTCCAGTCTCCAGACGAGTTAGAAGAAATTCATTACCTGTTTTGAAGCCTGCTTCTCTTTCATCTATTAAAAAATGAAATAAGATTCATTGTCACTGGATCCACTTAGCTTCTGAAAGAAAAAAAAAAAACACAACAGGGCAGTAATTAAACTAACTAGAAGGCTCCACATCTGAAGACACTATTAATTCTTTGAAACACTGTGCATGTAGGTACTTGGCTCACACAGACTTCAGTCAACAGTTTCTTAGCAGATGAAACAGCCTGGGACTTACCTTCATTTCTTGTTATTTCATAAACCCTTGGAAACACCCACATGAAAGTCTTCAAACTCTATCAGAGGTCAATATTTGTCTTTCAGGCACATTAAAACCCTGTGCTGGGCATGCTCCTTGGGAGATGCCACCTTGAAGGCAACGAATTCTCCATGGGGCCCAGGGATGTCTCTGCCCCTTGTGTATCCCCTTCTGGAGCAGCAGTTTGGAATGCTGAAAATTGACTCCAAAACACTAGGAATTCTTCCATGTGAGGTCTGCTGGATACAAAGGGATGGTGAGATCCTGGGTTTATGAATAGCTATAAGCAGAATATAAAAGGATGTATCCTGTTTTGGATCACTCAGATTTCTTAAAACAATATTTCTGATTTCAGAGAGAGATTTTTCTTGCCTTTGCTGAAGAGCACAGATGTCACATGATCAATGACTTGGCCTCTGACATCCTTGTCATTGTTTCCTTCTTTACCATGTGTTTTCTTTGAGGTCTGCAAGAGCACAGTTCAGACAATAGCCTTCTGAAAGCAATGGTCTTTTGTTTCCCTCATTTACTACTTTAAAAAGAAAATTCAAATTAAAAGATAAGGCATTTTCTAGGTGTTCTAACTAAAGCTGCTGAGAGAACAAAATGGCATTTTGGGGATAACAAAACTCAAATTTTAGGTTCAAAACTGTAACTTTCAAAGAACAATTTAAAATGCTCATCAACATTCATAAAATATTTCTGAAAATCCATTGTCATGTTGCTATTTTTTATTTATTTATGCCAATGAAACCCAGAGAAAACATTTATTTTCATGAATGGGGTGGAGACAGTGACCATAATCTTCCAGAGGAGGATCAGGTGTGCAAAGGAGACCAATGCTGGTAGTAATTTCTTCTGGAACAGTGATAGCTCAGGAGCACCTGATTTTGACTGGATCATGTGCAAATGGGTAAAGTATAAAATGAGGTTATAACAGATGCCTGCCCCCAAATGCTAAACCATCCTCAAAATGAAGTGGGGCAGTTCCAAAGCCATTTATCTACCATGGGTGCAGGAATGTCATGGGAAACTTGACCCTGGGTGATACATTGCAAAATCTCCTGCTAGCAGTACTAACATCTCTGAAATTTCTACAAATCATGGATGACAATTTTCTGACCAAGAAGTAAAAGTCAAGGGTAACCAAGGGGGAAGCAATAATGTCTGATTCCTGTCTTAGCCAGTTAAAAACACATGGTAAAAACAGTCAGTTCCACAAAACTGGATCAAGTACACACTGGCTGTAAGGACGGATGGAAGGATAAACATGATACCTGTAGTGAATAGTTGAAATTTTTTTCAATTAGAAGTTAAAAGAACCAACCAACAACAAAAACACTGAAAGTGTAAGGAAAAAAGCATGGTTCAAGAACTAGATTTGAAAAGAATGCATAATGAGCAATAATAAAGATGAATGGACGGATGTTTAGAAGATGGATCTTGTAAACACTGAAAATACATCCTGGAGCTATATAAAATTAATAAGGAAGGAAAAGGAAGCAAGGAAATGCATATGGCCAGAGAAAAAGGCAGTAAGAGGCAGATGTTGGAGTCCATTGGGACCAAAAGACTCCACCAATACTCTAAGCCCACCAATAGTAAAAATATAAAAAATAGTAATAATGCAGATTGTCAGAAGTGTTGAACAAATACATCCATTCCTTGCCCAGGAGAAAACCAGCTGTGTTTATATAATAAGGAAAGGATTAGTATCTTCCACTCTAGACATAATCAACCCTGAAGTAAAATAGTCACTACTACAGTAACTTTTAAATATCAGTACAAGCAGGTACCTTGCACCTGAATTACTAAAGGAGCAGGTTAGGAAGCTCCTCTGGATGCAACTCAGGTCCAGAAGTGGCAGAAATTTGAGAGAAAGCAAAAATTATGGCAATGTTTGGACACAATAAAGGAAATGACCAAACAAGTGTAAGTCTGTCAGCCTGACACTTGCTGAGGGTAGTAATAACAGAAAATTTTATATAAGATTTAACTGCTAAAGAACTCAAGCAATAATAACATTTTGCAGACATTTACAGAAAATGGAACTTCTAAAAGTTGCTAACATAACCACTGTGAAAGACACAGACAGACAGGATCTATTGCTTCACTTGTTCTCATCTCCAGAAAAGATGCAAAATATTCATTTTATCCCCCAGGTAAGAAACATTTGGTGGTTAGGAAAAAGTGACACAAAATTCAGGCTTATGTTCCTTGAAAAAACCTTTCTTAAACTTAGAAGGTTAGAGGAGGTCTTAATTAAGGCTGGTGGAACTTGATATAATTTTTCATTGAAAATTACCAGCTGTAATCTCTAAATTTTTTTGCTAGTTATGGTGATGCAGTAATAGCTTTTTGCTAGTATCATATTTTAGCAATGGTATAAAGCTTTGAAGCAGTGTGATCCAGAACAGCTGCAGAAACCCATCACTGCTCTGAGATACTCTTCTCTCCTATTTTTACACACACTTCAGTAATTAACCTCCAATATAAAGAAATAAAGTAATAGTGCAAAAAGTAGAAAAGAAACAGCCAACCTCATCTAATTTCTACCCAGGACAGAAAGAGGCATGAAGCAGGGGCTCTGTAAAGAACTGAAACGTGTTTTTAAAATTCTTCCCTTTTTTGCTGCAATAAAGCACCTGGAATTCCTTGAGGTGAAGAGGCAAATTCCCTTTTTGTTATGAACTTTCAGAAATAATCCCAGCACATGCTCACCACTTGCAGATGGAGCATGTGATGGCAGGTTACTGAGTTCAGGGAAGGAGTGGGGTTTGTGTTGCCAGTTGCTTTGTGCAGTAATGTCTGCATTTTCCAACAGCCCTTTTACCATATGGAGACTAAACTCAGTTTCAATCTCCAAACCATCACACCAGCTTTAAAACTATCTGTAACTTGAGGACCAAAATCCCAGATTAGGACACAAGAACACAGTGAGGTGTCCGATTTCCTTCAGCGGTCAGAGGAGACGTAGTCAACGTGCTTAGTGAAAACTGGAAAGTTATTTGCCTGAAGAAGACACCAGCTTTGATCAGCAGCTTAAATCACACACAAACTCTTTTAACATTTAATCTTTCAGAGAAAATGATCCAATGCTTTGCAGCAGGAAAACAGAGCTCTCTTTTCCAAGGAGATATTGCAAGATACATTTCTCTCTGTAATTCAGTTTCTCCTCAGGACTGTACAGAAGACATTGCTTATGGCTTTCAAGCAAATGTTCTTTCAAGGACCTCATTGTTCCTCAACTTTATAGAAACTTCTCTGTTTCATGTCTCTGTTGTCTCAGTGCAAAATGTCTGAAGGGTGCAGCTACCCCCAGATTTTTCCGAGTACCATGCTTGTTTTCAAAAATAAGTACAAATCAAAATCCATGCACCGATTTATCTCTGCTGTTAGCCTTAAGAATTTATGCTTCCACACTTCTGGGTGTGCCTGTTGACTCTTTCAAAGGAAGGAAAATGACAGTGTTCTCCCACGTGCTGTGTGCCCTTCCAGCTCCAGCCAGGAAATTACTCTGCATCCAAGCCAGGCTTGCAGGACATGCATATATCCCTTGGACCTAGACTGTCCTCCCCAGTCACCCAAACTAGAGCCATTTCTGTCTTGCAGCAGAACTAGGAAATGTCCAGCAATTTTGCTCAGGTCATCCTAAGCCAAAACATCTGGTGTGAACTCCCCTGCTTGCAGGAACAGGGTGGAAGGTGCACAGTATGAGTGCACCTAAGGTATGAAGACACATTTGCATCACACCTCTGATAATCAAGATATGCTGCATATAGACTGTTTATAGGTTCCTGGTTATCACATCATGATTTACAATATTCCCAAATATTATTTCAAAAAAAGACCCCAAACTGAGACAATGCCCTGCAGCACCAGCTCTGATGATAGAAACATGTTTTCTGCACCTGCCAACTTCCCACCCAGACCAACATCTGTTTAACAAAAGCTATAGGGAGAAAAAAAAAAACAACTCCGAAGTTTCATCAACAATTAGAGAAAATGTTAGTGTGTCAATAATCAGCTGTTTCTGCTTGATGACTGTCACACAGGTCTGGATGAGACATGTTTCTCAGCTGTTCTCATTTGGGACAAGGGCATGATACATGTGTCTACTAATTTTAAAAAGCAAACAGATAACCTGACTTGTAGATTGCGTTAGAAGGAGTCTCGTGGTGGGACTCAGACATGAGATTATATTTTTCATACATATGGTACAAGCACATTTTCATCCCAGTTTGAGGTTGGATTTTAGAGCTAATTACGTTTAATTAAACAAGATTAGGAGAATTTTTTTAAGAACATTGACAGTCTTTTAGCTTTGCAAGCCATGCCACCTGCCAATTGTTAGCACCTTGCAATCTTCTGATCTTCACCCCTGACATATTTCTGTGGAGCCTTTTATTTCAGATTCCTTAGGTATTCTTCAGAGCCCTACCTAATCTTCCCATTTGGATGTTGTTCACTCACCTTCCACATGTGCCAAGCAATATATTGCTTGTGGACTGACTTAACAACACAGCAGCCTTGCAACATCTCAAGGCACTTCTCGTCAAATGTTTGATCATGTAAAAACTCCCTGGAAGGCAGAAAAAAAAAAACAAGGGACTTTTGTAAATTTTCACTGTAATAGTGCATTCTAATTTTTTTCCTAAAAAATTATTAAAACCAAAAGTTGAACAGCTTTTATGGATTTTATAAAAAGGAAACAAACCCCAAATATATTAAAGAAAGTCGCTGAGCTGAGAGTGCAACAAAGCATTATAGTGTTAATTCCTAAAAACAAGTAAGAATTTAGGATCTTGGCAGGAGTTAAGGTTCCTCCAGCTGAATTTCAGTAACCTGAGAACTTTCATAAACCTGGCCCAAACCCTTCAATAGTTAAACTGGCCTACAAAAGAGGGGTCCCTTCCCCAGGGTGCTCACTGGACCGCTGTTTGCCATCCACTGAGGACATGTCCTGCTGGGTCCCAGCACTGTAGGAAGTGCCCTCCCTTTCTAAGCCAGCCAAGTCCCTGTCACACACACACTGTCTGCCCAGGATCATCCCTTTTCTGCCCCTGTGCCCTTCCCCCAGCCCATGCTCTGAGTTGTCTGCACACAGGGATTGCAGCCTGAGCACCATTTTGGCACTTCAAACACACAGCACCTGTTTTGAAGGTTAACAGATAGTGACAAGTATAATCATAGACTCTGCTGAAGTTTTAGCCTGCCTGCCAGACAATTATACTCTTATTTTCTGTAGTTTTTTCCTCCCCACACACACGTACCCCATCGCTTTCCAAGGCAGCTCCACAGCCAGCTGCAACGTGCTCCATTTGGGAAAGATGGTCACCTTCTCTTTGTCTCTTTCCTGGTGGCCAACAGCTCCAACACCCTTCCACACAGTGCCAAAGCACTGCACCATGATGCTGCTCCTTGACAGACACATGGCATGAGAATGCTCCAGCAGCTTTGTCCACCTTATGTTCATCAGGGCCACCACACAAGGCAAGGTTGCCTCTGGAGCTCCATCCTCACACTTCACCTTTATGGGCTCTGAGGTTCATGGCCAAGAGGAGTCACGAGCTGCCCCGGTCATGGCTGCATGCTGCAGGACTGAGACTGGAGCTGGGGGCACTGCCAGGGCAGGAGGGGAAGGCTCATATATCCTTGTCTAAAGGCTCCCACAACCAGAAAGTTCCTCCTAATCTCAATGTAGAGGACTTTCGTTTGTCAACAAAGTGTGCTTTGACAGAAGTCTTCTCCCCAGGCAGTCTGGGCTAGTCTCTTGTGCTGGGAGGAGAACAAGGAAAAGCATCTTAAAATGTGAGTGTAGTAACACCCCCAGCTACCCCCCAGCCCCTACAATACACAGTTTACTGGTGTTAAGCCTCAATGAGGACATGGTTCCTGGACATTGCAGCTTGAGGAAAAACACTGCCCTAAACCTTCATATTTTCAGCATTAGACTTCTGAAAACTTCTGTCCAGAAGTTCCTCTGGACTTTTCAGTCCACCATTGTGATTTCATCTTACCACAAAAAGGAGATGCCAGACTTTCTCCTTTCTTCCTTGGAAGCAGGTCCAAAGATACCTGCAGCACTAGGGGCATTCAAAGTCCATCTCTGCTACAAATCTTGCTGACCTGAGCTGAGCAGCATGGACACTGAGGGTGGGGTTCTGTCTTCAGGGTGCTTAACACCCACTGCAATTGAATCCCAAGGCAGAAAGAAAACACTGAGCCTGGTGGATGTATCCTGGAAGGGCAGGGGGGAAAGCCAGGTTGTTCCCTCAGGAAGCAGGAACTCTCCACTTTTTGAAAGGACCTTTTTTTTTTTAATTAAGCTGAAAAAAGGCAGCTGTAAATACTTGCTCAAGAGGTCATTAACTCTGCTGCCTAAAGTAAAGCAAAGGTAGCAGCACTGGAAGGAGAGTGATGAGCTGATGGAGTCTGGAGCATTCGTCCCCAATGACATCCACTGCTCATTTCCACTGGAGCCAGCATGTGTTTTCTGTAGGGCTACACAAATTTCATAGCCCTGTCCTCAACCCAGAAATGGAGGCACCAGCCATGCTCAGCAGGTTCACAGCACCAGAAGGCAGGGAGAGGGATAGCATTGGTTGGTGCCTTCATGGTGGGAAGTCAGAGGCTCAAGATGCAACTAGAAAACATGATGCCATCCGTGTCTGTGATGTGCCAGCATAAAAAATGCACAGGACTATTTCCTTTGGGTTGGGAAGCAGGGATAGGGCATAATTTTTTTCTCTTTGCTGGCTTCCTAGCTGCCTAGCAGGACCTGTAAATGAGCATGGCACTTTCCTAGTTTTGGGGAAGGGAATATCATTCTCCCTGGAACTTTCTGGCAAAATACTTGTTTGGAGGAATCCAGTTTCCCTGTGGATAGGAAGCTGATGGCAGCACTCTTTCCAGTGAGCTCCCTTACTTACTCAGAGTTAAGAAAGTTCACAGACCTGTGTGGGATCCATCTAAAGAGGTAGTCATGGGGGACCTGGGGTTGGCAGATGCCTAAAACTCGTGTCAGCATCTCTGACCTAAGGTTGCACTAAGGTAGCTTGGAGGCATCACATCCCAGAAGATGAATGTTGAGGGTTGGCATGGGAGGGACAATCCTCGAAGTGCTGCTGAGATGATGAACAACTGATGACAAGTCTCACTGCCCCATGCGAGGAGAAGACAGAGAGAGAGGGAGAACAGAAAGGGAGGACTGGCTCCTGTGCACTGCCAAGTGACCTCATGGCAAATGAAGGTATTGGTTTGAAGAGATGGCAAATCAGCCCAACCAGATGCATTTGCTACCTGGACCACACAGTGGAAGAGAGGTCACAGCACTGATCCAGAAGTGCAGGTAATGGTGGTCTGACAAGAAGATTCACACCAGTTTATGGTCTACCTGCTCATGGTGTGGGGCTGAGAACCCCCCATGAGCTGGAGAACTGGCACATAGAGGCTGTTGTGGATGCTAAGAAACCAGAATGGTTCAGGAAAACAGCCCATAGAAAGGAATAGGTTATTTAAAGGGTGTTTGCCCAGACTACACACCAGCAATGCTGTTTGGAGGCCCTCAGCCCTCCTGGGGGGAGCAGTACGAGGTGAGGAGTTAGGTGCCAAGTTCTCATCAGCCTTTTCCAACCACAACACTGCTGCTAAATTTAAACACAATCTGTTCCCGTCCGTTCCGCACGCCGCACTCTTCCCTGTCACATAAGATCTGAACCTGATACTCTCTCCAGGCCTTTATTTATTTACTTGTAGCTTGTTCACCTGGTGACCACTCATCCCTCCAGGACATCCCAGGACCTCAGGGGCAGGCAGGGTGTCAGGGGCACCCTACCACCACTACACGGGAAAGGACAGAAAACTTAATGCAGTTGCTGATGTGGTGCACCCCGCAGCCCCAGGAGAAGGAAGGATCTACGTGCTGTCCAGCTCTCATCTGACATGGGGCAACGTACCTTCTCCACTAAAAATTAGGGCTGCATTTCTACCAAAGCTGTTCCCAAAGAGAGGCCAAATTCACAAACGCAATTTTTTTCTGAGAGCAGGTCACCTTGGCAAATATTTTTCCTTTCTCTGAGAGAGAAGAGATGGAAGAAATGCCTGCTCAGAGCTCCTGTGTCCTGACCTGCAGGGCAGGTCAGTAAAGAGCAATGGAACACCCCATCAACCAAGCCTGTGTTAGTAAATTCAAACTAGTGATGCCACACGAGTTTTCCCCAGGTCATATAATCAAATAAAACTGAAATTTCCATTCATTTTCAACTTCACCAATGCCTTTGGAACGGTGTGGAGAGTAACACCAGGAAAGTTACTGCTGTAAAAGAAGCACCTGGGGTTTACTCTGCATACTGCCTGTACTGGGGGTTATTATCCATTTAATGTATTTCTTTTGTCATGTATTAGCAGCAGAGCTTTTATTAGCCTGAGAAACATTATGTTTGCATACTGCCTGAGACTGTTAGTTAAAACATTCTGTGGGATATTGCTAATAAGATAGCAGAAAAGCCCAAAACAGGAACAACACCATTAGCAAAAAAACCCCAAAACAACCTAGGGCATGTCCTCAGCAGAAGGAGGAGACAAAACTCACCTGTATTCCACACTGGCATCCCAAAGTTTCCCATTTGTCAAAGCCAAAATATTGTCAAGATCACAGCATTTCTGAATGAAATCCAAGACGAGTGGGTAGGAAAATGCCAGGGCCTTTTATTTTTTCTCTAAAAAAATTTCTGAAAGGAAATAGTAATTTGTGAGATCTTTCTCAGTGGGGAAAAAAAGTATTAGAAAAGGGAAAAGGATGGGATAAAAAAGAAAGAAAAACCAGCAACAATCAATTCTAGCTACATATGACCCTGCCAAAGCAGGTTTTGTAATCAGTACCCTAGAAGAGACTTAGGCTGTTACTTCAGTTTCCCAGTGTTCAACTAATTAAAGAAATACTTAACATTAAAGAATTTCTTGGTTTTCTCATGGTAAATTATAGCCTTACCTAGAAGCTGTGGCCAAATTACTAGGACTCTCTTGAGTCTTGTCCTGTAATGCTGAGTTTTGGTTTTGTTTCTTTGTAAGTAACCCCATACAGACTGCACATGCCCTCTAAACAGAGCTCAGGCTGTGAGCACCTGTCTGGCCCAGTCCTTTCCCCATGGATTATTACTCTATGCCAGGACTCATCTAGCTGTTATAGCTGCTTACATTTAAAAGTAGAGAGAGAAGAGAGGAAATTGCCTTTTTTATTATTTTTTATTATTATTTTTTTATAGAGTCTACCTAGCCTAATGAACAACAAGAAGGAGCTGTATGGTATTGAAAGGTGAGACTCTGGCACTCCACAGGCAGGTGACCACTCTGACAGGTGGACCCAACCTCTTCTGCATTTCTGTGAGGCAGATCAATACTGAATCACTCTTTGTGAACCTGTAAATGATCTAGAGTCACACACAAGGTGTATGACTGAAACCTTCACTCCAGAATAATCTAGAAGATGGCTCAGATTTCTGACTCAATATCTTTTTTTTTTCCATGGAGGATAAATTGCTTCTGTCCTACAGACTTGGAGACAGCTCTGCTTATGATAACTTGTCAACAGGGCAGCAGAGATAGACAAATGCATTAGACTTGCAATCCCTGGGTATGAAAATGTGGATGGATTTCTGGGCTGTTGCTCAAGGCCAAATACCAGCTCAGCACCCTGCATGCTAAGGGCCCTGGCTAAATAAAGATGCCTACATCACTTAAGAAAAACAGAACACCGTGGACAACAGGGAGAACTTCCTTGGGAGAGGGTCATTACTAAGCTGAGAGCAGAGATCTGTTCTCTGACATGTGACTGAGAGTGCTCCCACACCACTGAGTCATTTCCCATTACCAGGAAAGCTGAATCCACCCCTGGTGGCCTCTCAGCAGACAGCTGATCCCAGCACAGGGACAACAGTGGAAAAGCACCCATTTTCTTGACTTATCCCTACATAACACTTTGTATCTTGAGCACCACAGAGCAGAAGTGAAGGAGATACCAGCCTTGTACTGAGGTGGAGCACCTTCCTCAGTCCTCAGCCATGACTCTGCACTTGGCCATGCCAGGCCTGCCCATCGCCATCCACCACAAGGACATCACGTAGACATTCATTATAAATATAGAGGTGATCCACTCTTCCACCACTGTGCAGCTCACTGACACTTAGCCAATTAGACTGATCTGAGTGTCCTAAATGGGATGGAGTCAGCGTTTAAGTAGATCATGGACAAAAATAGAAAATCAGAAGGACCTGGGAGCTATTTTGGTCCAGCCTTTGACTGTAAATGGTGTGGCTGATAGCTGAGACCACTGGCTCCACTACAAGCAAAAGCCCCATCTAGAGTAAACAGATGAACTGACTCGAATAGACCAATTTTACATCTTTAGAAGTCTTCTCCTATGGGAAATACTCTTAACAGGGCCTATATTGGCTTATCCCAAGGTCCCTTCAAGGGAAACAATTAATCCCTACTGTCCTCAAATACCTTCTCTCTTTCACGTGCATCCGATTATTGCTGTACACAAATGTTTTCAGGTGATGTCTTTTGATCCAGAACACCAATACCCATATATGAAAATGCAGTCCATTATCTTTTAGCTATATCAGAGGACTTGATTTCCAGTAGATAAGATTCCTGCACTGAACCATATTTTGGAATGCAATATCCAGCCTCTGTTCTCTGACTAACTTAGTATTTGCCTCCCACTATAGCATTCAAGAAATGTTAATTGTCTTTTTTATTTTTTCCCAGCCAACACCTGTGAGAGGGAGGGAAGGATTATTATCTTTGTTTTACAGAGGAACACTATTAGCAGAAACAAGCTAAGGTCAAGGTTATCTGAAATGTCAGGAACCCAGGCAGAAATAGTTCTTCTGGGTCCTACTGAAGAGATTGAAAAAGGTAAGAAAGTTGATCAAAATTATTACTGGAAGATAAACTTCCCCTGACAGTAGAAGAATGCTTAATCCAGAAGGAAAAAAGCCACCAGCACAAATCCCAGTGGGTGAAACCTGAAATTGAGCACTGAATTTTTTTTTCCCAGCTGTGAGGATAACCTTACCGTGATCCCCCCAAAATGGGGTCCTTCAGTCAAGAGTGGATGCCTTTTTCAAGCTCATTTGGAAGCTATGAGCTTGATGCAGAATGATCTTATGGTCTGAAACAAGCAGGAGGTCAGACTGAAAGATCATCATAATCCCTTCCAACCTTACAGTCTGTGACAGATTAGTGTCTTTCATATGGATAGTTCTTGTTCTGAGCAGATGCTGAATTATTTCAGCATTTAAGTATTTTGCTGCTGGCTCTGATAGAATTCACTGCTCCTACCATGCTGCCTTCCAGCTCTTTATCTTCAAGAGAATGTCCTGCTGGTAGGGGCTGACACAAGCTTTGTTTTCCCATCAACATTTTATTATAACAAGCACTGGATCAAAAAATAGACTGACAACCCAAGATAAGAGAACAGCACAATTTACAGCCTCTTTCTCAAGACAGGCTTTTTCAATCCCAGAAACACCAGCTGAACACACAGCAGAAATGCTTGAAAATCAGTTCCTGTGCTGTTTTGTTCACATTGCTCCAACATGTCAAGGATTCTCAGGTATACCTGCCTGGAAAATTTCCAGACAATACCTGGAATGCCAGAATTGTGATTCAGTAGATGATACCTCCTAGTATGTCATCTTGGACTGATGTCCCTTGAGGAGAAGCCTACTATTAGAGTCCAGCCTAATTGAGAACTCATGGGATAATTTAGGTTGGAAGGGACCTCTGGAGACCCTTACCCAAAATTCTGCTTGAAATAGGGTCACCTTCAGAGCTGTCTGTTCCAGTTTTGAGTATCTTCAAGGATGGAGAGTCCCCAGACTCAAAGTACTGGAAGAGCAGCAATAAATAATGGAATCAAACTCTTAAAGGCAGTGGTAGAGGATAGAGCAAGGGACAGTAACAAAGTGTAGCAGAAGAGGCTCCCAAGTTGCAGCTCAGAAGACTCAGGTTGGCAGTTCTAGGACTTGTAACTGGATAGGAGTAGAAATTCCACCCTTGGTGGTTTTCAAGACTTAGCCAGAGTGTGGTTGAGCTGGCCTGACTTACTGTTGGCAATAACCTCATTTTGCATGGCAGGTTGTACTAGAGACCTTCCAGAGGTCCCTTTCAAAAAGTGTGTCTATGACTGTAAAACGATAGATCAATGGATCAATCTATTGATGGAAGTCAACAGAGCTTTGGCAAAGATAAGTCATGCCTCAAAAATCTATTTGATATTTTTTGGAAGGCTTGCCAGACATGAGAGCCAGAGCACTTTGGTTGATTCACTGCACTTGGGTTTCAAAAAGCATTCACTGATGGCAAAGGCTCTAAAGAAACTGTTGTCATGGATTTTCCTAAACTCCTTTTAGACAAAAATGCAGGAAGTTAAAAGTAAGGGTACATAATTATATACATGCACACATACATGTTTGTGTGTACATATGTGTCTATACATCCACATTCTGACATAAGTAATAGAAGAAGAGTTTCTGGAAAGTCCCCCAAGACCTCCTAACTTGTGCTGGAATCTCAGCTGTTTAATGCAATCATAGTGGGAAAAAGGATAAGTGATGAAATGGTCAATGATCAAGTACTAAAAGTTATCCAGGATTTTCAGAGTTAAACCTGAATGTGAGTAATTGTGAGAGGATCTCATGACACTGAGTAACCAGGCAGTGAATCCACAACTAAAACTCAGTGTCAATAAGCACAGATTAATGTATGTGGGAGAAATAAAATTCAAAAGGACTGAAGTAACTGAATAATTGTCTGAAAATTCCAACTCAGTACCTTTGAAACTGAGAGTGATAGGATTTAGTAGAAAAGGGCAGAGAACAAAATAGAAAGTCTATTGCACACTCTCAGGTTTTGGAAGTTTTAAACAGTCCTGGTCAGTGTTTCTCAATGGTAAAATGACCAAAGGTAGCAACGAGGGCAACACTGATCAGAGACCTGGGGTGGCACCTGCATGCCAAGGAAGAGCATCAGCTCTTCAGCTTGGAAAGAGCCGATGGAGAGATGGGGCCCCAGATGTGATGACACAGATACATGCTGCTCCATCTCTAGGTTTGATTTCCCCTGGTTCCTTGCAAAAAGCACAACTATGCACAATTCAGACCCAGATGCCACCCATTATGTGTGCAGAGAACAGGCCAATTAGCAGCCTGAGGCCATTTGGGTATTTCAGTCTGTGATGGCCAAATTACATGACACGGTCTGCCAGAAACCCCCCATTTCAGCCTGCAGAGGTAGACTGAGAGAAGGAAAGAAAGCAAGAGACAGACTTCTGACTCACAGGTGTTTGGGTGCAATAAGAATAAACAAGAAATGGTCCAAAACAATCTGTGTCATTCACACCCGCAGGCCCCATGATGGGATTGTAACAACCACATAGTCTTTGAATGGTGTCAGGGGTGGCAGGGATTCCAGTTCAGCGCTGTTACTATTCACTTATAAATAGTGTCAGTGGGTGGAAACTCCTATTTCCAGTTTTGTAAGGGAACAAATCATTCTAGAAGTCTCTACGCTCTTCAGAAATACGAGCATCAGGGGACGTGACAGGTTCAACAGCCTGGAGGACAAGGTCTGGACAGCAAGAGAGATGGACAGGACACTAGGTTGCATATGCCAATTTGGGGCTGGTGCACAAAGTCTGACTGGTCTGTTACTGTTCCCAGGTAATGAGTCCAGTGAGAGCAGATTGGGATTGGGAGCTTTCTTCAGGTCTTGACCACACGATGCTGGAAGAGGCAGGCACCTGAACTGCCAGACATTTTGGTGACAGCTGAATAAATTAATATTTGGCTGACAGTCTTTTCTGGAAAGACATTCATACAAAGTTCTAAATACCAGGAAGTTTTGTGATGTAGGATGTTAAAAGCTAGGATGCCAAAATGGTCAAGATAGTACCTCCCACCCACACTCATATCCACCTTTCTAGACACTATGTACAGACCCTTGAGTACTGAGCTCTTGCTGGTAGAGCATCATCAAAAGGATCTGGGTTTCTCCACCTGGCGTGCAAGCCACAGGCAGTAGCTCTTCTTGGCAGCAGTATTTTGACTTCAGCATCCTATGGAATAAGAAAGCACTGGCACGGAGTCCTGCAAAACCAAGCAATGCCACTTTTGACTTTCAGTTGTGCCTCACAGGTTTCAGAAACCAAAACTCAGCCCCACAAAGCTTTGCAAACAGCGAGTGTGACAGGTAAGCTGGCCAGCACCCGAGCCCGTTCTGACAGGGGAAACTGGCAAAACTGTTTCTGAAAACACCTACTCGGCTCACCCATGCACTGAGCAGTTTTACAAGTTAGTCATTAACCACCTCAGCTCCGCTGAGGAGCACACAGTGTCTAATAACCTCATGGTGGGGCTGCCTACAGCCAAGTGCCTTTCAGACCTGTAATGGGTCCAAACCCTCACACATCTCTTTAGGGTCTTGAGGGGGCAGTGGAAAGAAGGCACCTCAGAAGAAAACTCCCATGATGGTTTCAATGGTACTTGAGCTGCCAAAGAAGAGTCATGATTCCCTGTAGGTGCAGCCCCAAGAACTGAAGCCAAGTTACAAAAAGTCAGCCAAGTCTTTATAGTGCCTGAAAACAACTGCTGGGAGCTGCAGTGTGGAGAGGCTCAAACCCCCATGTCCTTTGGAAGGGGACTAAAACACAGGGGTACAGGCACTACTAGAACAAGGCATGTCCTGCTGAAGTTGGCCCAAGGGGTAGCCACTCAGGAAAGATGCACGAGGCTGGAAAGATGCCAGGTGTGGAGAAACAAGACCTGATCACTTGGGCATTCAGCAGATACCTTGCTCCTACTTGTTGCTCCAGCTGAGTAATCTTATCATTAGACCATGCCTCCTGTCTACAGGACAAAATCTGCAAACTCATTTCCTCATCCATCAATATTTTGAAGTGGTCCACTAGATCTTGAAGGCAATGAAGAGATGACCCAGAAGGGGACCAGCTTTTTTCTTCAATTCTGAAAGGATCTACTTAGAGAGTGGCCTTCTGCCATGGAGCCCATGGCCCACTGCCCCCTCAGAGCAGGACAAGCCTTGTTAGCAGAAGGGAGGATTTCGCAACCACTTTCTGGCACTTGAAGGAAGCTGCCAGCAAGTGTGGTGGGGCAGGGGGTGCAGCAGTGAAAAACTTAGGAGCCCAGCTGACAAACAAAAGGTTTTCCTCCCCTTTGCAGCAGTGACATTACAGAAAGAAACAAAACAAAAAGAGACACAGGGCTGAGATAGCGCCTTGCACGCTGGCTAAGCCTCTGGTAGGGTTTCCTCTGCCCTTCCAGACTGGAAAGCCTGGGAAAGAGAACACGTCCCAGCTGTAGAGCCCAAAGTCCTTGTCACTTGCGCACATCTTCAGGACTCTCACTCCTAACTAATTTCTGCTGAACTTGCTGTGGTCAGGTCTTGATCGTCACAGTACCACCCCTGCACCCTGAAGCCCTCCTGCAGGCAGCAGTTGTGGTTGCACTGACTTTCCTCTCTCACACACAGTAGTTTCACAAGCACGTCGGCTGCCATCAGGGTGCAGGCCCGGGAGGTGGCATCTCCTCCACCACAAAGAGGGCCTGGCTGCAGTGGGGCAGCCAGCTGTGTGCTGCAGGCCTCGCTGAGGACCCACATGCTCCTGGAGGAAGGAGTTTTACTTCCATCTGGCAGCTCTCAGTGCAACAAATCAAGCAATGCATTGTTAGTTTTAAGACAAAAGGGGAGGGAGGAGAACAAAAGATCAGAGCAGTGCTGATTTCTGTCTTGTCGTTCTCCCCGGGGCTCTTTCCTGTTTATGAAAGATTTGCTGAGAGCTGCAGATGAGTCTGAAGTACAACCTCTGCTTCAGCCAGCACTTTGGAGGAGGAAATTACTCCAAACTCGACATCCCAGGGCCCATCTTTGCCTGCATGTCCTGCCACTTACTGAAACAGAAACCAACACCTCCCAGAGGAGGGCTGTGGAACGTTGTTTTTTGCCACAGCCCTCAAAGTGAAGGTGCATGCACACTAAAATTGTGGCACTTAAAAGGATGCGGGTAACCCACTGGTTTGGCAGAGCCATGGATGTCGTGGAGTCAACAGCACACCTAGAAATGAGGCTGCTTTGCCATGGGACTGCACAGGGTTTCTCATTAAAGTGACTCAAAGGGAACAAAGATCTCACACCTCCAGGCTGCTGAGTTTGCTTGTCGTGCTCATATGTGAACTCTTCTGGCCTACAAACCTCAGGCAGGCTGCCAAATACTTATGGGAAGACTTTCCCCTGTCCAAATTGCATTTACAAGGAGGTAACATTTGCAGCAGCGCTCACAGAGCCCTTGTTCCTGCAGTAAAGCTACACGTGTAGGCTTCTAAGTTTGGATTTTATTTTTTTTTTATATGATCCAGACCTTGGTTTGCAAACCTAAGAGCCACTCTGCCCTCAAAACAGGCAAATCTGCTCGTGGTGGCTTGACTTACGAGCACAAGTGCAGACTTCGGAGCACATGTAAGGATCTGGTGGTTCTGCAAGGAGATCCACATTAACCACATCACTCACCATGGTGTCTCCCCACCTTCCCCTCCACCTCTGGCACAGTGAAGTTCTTTGCGGAACATGGTCTCCCCCTGATTCAGTGCAGGAGGTACCAGCCCAAGAAGCCACCAAGATCCACATCCTCACCATGCCAGCAGCACTGTCCCATGGAAGACTCAGGGCTTGAATAACATTTCCCCCCTCAGGCTGGACTGTATCCCCCCATGGAGTATGGGGCCACAGCATCACCTTCCAGCAAGGAAACCCTTTGGGGACAGCTCTGTAACTCCAGACACTGGGCACAGGTGGTGGGGAAACAGCCATGACTGTCATCAGTGACCTATCTGGGCTGCCCACTGGGAGAGAAAAGCCAAGAGCCTACAGAAAAAAGAGGACCTGGCCACCAAGCCTTGTGTCTTTCTTCCCTCTCAATCTGTGTATGGGAGGAAATCTGGGAGAAAGTGCAAAGCTTCTCCTCTACAGGGACAGGTCAAGGTTAGATCCAACAACAATGCTGCAGAGGATGATGCACAGACAACATGCATCAGTGCACCAGAGCTCTTGATGGGGCCCTCAGGGCAATGAACAAAGGTCAAATATCTTGGGTGGGAGGAAAAAGGTTAAAAAAAAAAAAAAAAATATTTTACCCAAGTCTCAGAGCAGTGCACCTTCAGCTGTAGCTGTGGTTGGGGAGGCCCCAGTCCTCCTGCTATGTCTGCTGGCACAGGGACACCCTGGCTATCGGGAAAGAAAGGAGAGAGGGCTCAGCTTTCCAATTCCCAGAGGAGTCTCCAAGGCAGGCAGTAAACAACCCACAGCAAACAGAGCCAAAGGGACCAGAGAGCCAGTAAAACAACTGAGCCGTTTCCAGACGGCTGCAGTATTTCACAAGCCAGGGGTGATTTGAGTGGGATTGGCCCCAGGTTTACATGTAGGCAAGGCACAAACAGCCTTTGTTGGACAAAACCCAGCATGTCCTACAAAGCTGAAAGAAGGAATTGGAGGAGATCCTGCAGGGTGCAAGTGCTACGTGCCCAGAGCATCCTTCAAAGGTTAGAACCCACACTGCTGGCACCACTGGTACAAAAAGGTGCTACTCAAAACAGGAGAGAATTATAGTTGCACCACATGAAAGACGTCCTTAACCTTATTTGCTTTGCAGGCTGTTTAATTTTACATTTAATTCAATCTCTTCCCAAATCCTGTGAGTTCAGGGCCTGTCAGCTTGCAGGGCTCTTCCCTCTAGCAGCCTCCCCCTGATGAGGTCCCTCTCTGGCCAGATGAGCAGCCTGAACAGCAGCTGTGTGCTGGGGACCTCCTGTCCCCTTCCGTGGGCAGCCAGGGTTACCTAGCACAGCCAGTCTTGTGCCACCCAGCCCTGGGAGGTGAGAGTCTCAGCCACTGAAAAGTAGTTGTTCTCCGAGGCAACTCTTAAGTGTCCCTCCAAGGGCAGACTGTGGCCAAAAGACACTCCTGAGATGGGGTGACATACCCCACATGGGCAGTGATCTCCACCCTTGCCAATGCACTCGCTACAGGTGGCCAGAGCAACTGCAGGCTGTCCTGAAACTGGAGCCTTGACAACTAGTTAGATAACAGATATGGTCCATTAGTTTGGCAGGCCGACAGGCCTCTGTGCCAAAAAGCCCATGTCTACTCAAAAGGGATACTGTTAACAGTAACTCAAGAGGATGCAACAGAAGAAAATAAACAACAGTTGAGGCAGTTGGTGTAATTGGCCAGCAGACGAAAATAAATTCATGCCAGCTTGTGAATACGGCTGCTCGCCTGATTCTGCTGAGCATGATTCAGTGTTCAAATCGTGTGGCACACAGCACAGGGCAGGCAGGAATAAAATTAAGTAAGAGACAAAGGGCCAGGCTGCCTCTTGGAAAATATCGCCCCCCAACCACCCAGCTTTTCCCATTTCTGCCTGTTTCATTCACATGTGTCCCCTGACGTCATTAACACATGGGTTTCCCAGCCAACCATAATGTTTTTCAGGAGGGGCATATGCCTGGGCCACTGCTAAAACAAACACCCAAGCCCCCCAAAACCCGAGCAGAATTAAAGAAAGAAAATGTCCGGAGAAAATCCCAACCATTTCAAGTGCTCTTTGAGCACCATGCATGAATAACAAAGAGCAAGCCTGCCATTTATTCCTTTGCGGATCACTTTTAAGATCAGCTTTTGTTCTGTGGTTTTTAGAGCAGCTCGACTCCAACGGACAAAAATTCCATTCCCAGGAGCACACAAGAAAGAACCAGGAGCCCTGGGCTGCACATTTCACCTTTACTTTTTTTATTCTATACTATAAATGTTGGGCATGGACTTAACACACTGAGCCAGGCCCCTTCCTTTATGCAGTGGGGCCAACAGCTTGGAAACTGGGATTCTGCAAGTGGAAAGGAGGATGGAGGCTGTAGATGATGTGAATCACCTAAAGAAAAATGAGACCTAAGCCAGGGTGGATGGGATCCCACCAAACATAAACATAACCACTGCTGCTTTGCAGCTGCTGCTTCTGGATCCTAGAGGCAGCAGAGGAGAAAAATATCTCCCCTTCCACATCCTGACCTGAATAGCTAGAAGGCAATTTAGACACCTACTCATCTCCTAGTTTAGCTGCAAACCACTTGTTCTCATCAACTCTCTCTGTGAAACACTGACCTGCCTTTTGTGCAGGAAAGCTCTGGTTCTTGCTCACACAAAGGTAGCTTCAAAGGCAGTGGAGCCCCAAGGCCCATGTTCTCTCCCACCTTCACAGAGAGGTCCTAGCTTGTTGTCAACTCAAGCCTGTCCTTTGCAGAGAGCTGAGGGCCCCCTTCCCACAGAAGCAGCACTGAACAAGATCCTAGCAAGAGCTGGTTTTCCTGCCTTTTTCCTCAAACTGACAGGCTCCTTGCTTCCCCCCTTAAATCCTGATTTAGTCACTCCATCTTTTCTCAAAAACCAGTCAACTAAATGACAGCACAAAGCAATGAGATCACTATACACTCTGCAGAAAATGTTATCACTGGAGTTCTATGAATCCCTCAGTCTTTGCTTTGCCTTGTTTTCCTGAGCCATATGGGAAGAAAGTGCCTCTCAGCAAAATCTAGACATGAGAATTCTCAAGGGCTATGCCTCAGATAACGAAGACACTAGATTTTCCTTGACAATTATAGCTCTAAGAACCAGAATTTTTCCTTTTTTTTTTTTTTTTTTAATTATAGAAGAAATATTTGGGCCAGATTTTCAAACGTTAGTTCAAATCCCATTTAGACACAGCAAATAAATGGCCTGCTTTTCACCCTAGAACTTAGAGAGTCTTTGAAAAATCAGGTCATGAAAGTCACAGCTGGAGCTGCTGAAAGCAAGAGACCTACCAAATGTCCCTCAAAGAGCTTCTGTTGTCTACAGAACCACTCCTCTTTGCAGCCTCCCACAGAGCTTGGGAAATAACATCACACTGGTAGCATCAGACAGCTGGAGGAAGTGGGGACTTGCTGCAGTTAGTGTGGTTAGATAGAGCTGGGCATATTTCAGCAAATACATTTTCATGCTCTGGTAGGATGCACAGATTCACTGAAACCACAGCAGGCATCCAGCCTGGCTTCATCCATCCATCCATCCATCCATCCATCCATCCATCCATCCATCCATCCATTCAGTACAGAAACCATTTCCTTCTTTCAATATGACAAATACATCCATAGCTTGACCACCAAGGCATAAGGCATTTTAGCCTAAGGTCAACAAATTAACAATGAATTAAGTTTCTTGCCCTATTTGAAACCACATTGTTCCTTCAGGAAAGCTGTTTGTGGGCAGGTGTGGTTGTGCACAGACATGTGGAGGCACTCGCTGCTGTACTGTCTGATGGTGAGTGGCTGTAACCTGTATCTTTGTACCTGCAGAGCCACTCATCCAAAGTCCTCCAACCACCTTGCAAAGATTAATTGATGATTCACATCCTGAAGATGTAGGTAAATATCAACTCCCCTGTTTTACAGACAGGTCAACTGTTGCACAATGCCAGCTGATCTCGTTCAGAAACTAAAACCAAAAGGTCAGTCTCTGTTTTAAGCACTGTGTGCCATTCCCTGTGTGGTGTAATATTATGTAACCAATTTTTCCCAGTATTTTATGAGTCTGTCCTAAATCCTGCTAGCTTCCATGGCTGTCTGTTCTACAACCACAGATAAGCATTCTGCTTATCTATTGGCAATATCTGCAGGCTTTCCTCACATGGTGGAGTCCCCAGCAGCTCCTATCCCTATGGAGCACCACCAAGCCCCATGCATTGAAGGGGACTTTCTGGACCCAAACTTTGAGCAGGTATCACTGGAGCAGCCTGTGAACCAGATACTCGGGTGTTTAATGACTGTCCAGACCCATCTGGAACCCAGAAAAAAATCCTGCATCAAGCCTGGGTGGAAGGCACATCTGCCCAGGCAACAACTGGAAAACCTAAGCCATCATGTGAGGGTCATTTTCAGCATTTGGCACAAATATCCTCCCTTTATTTGGAGAAAAGCCAATGACCAGAGGGTTTTTAACTCCCCAAACCTCCCTGGAGCAATGAGCGTGTTAAACCACACCTTGTAAAGAGGTAGAGAAAAGGTATGGTATCAGGACAGACTTACTGGTAAGTGACACAACTGCAGAACCACAGCTGTGGGGCAATTTCTGCTCTTATTGTTGGGACCTTCTGCTGCTGCTTCATTATTAAAGTGTGCAATGCCAGCCAGCTTTAGAATAACCTTGTCTGCAGCAGATGTAGCCCCAGATTTTATAACTCCCAAGTTCATCTTCTGTTTACCTTTTTCTTGTTGGCCAAACCTCTGGTAGAGCTCTGCTCAGGATGACAAGACTGAGTTGCAAAGGCTGGGGATATAAGGACTAGGAGATGAGTTTCTCTAATGGATACAAGCTCAGTTTCAAGATCTCATGGTCAAGCAGAAAATGAGAATTCTTTTTCCTCCCTCCTTTTTTTTTGGAAACAGGGTGAAACAAGAGTGCCTTTCTTGTCACAACTGCAACATAACTGGTTAAAAGTGACTCAAGAGGCTGTTACTTCATTCTTCATCACACACGGCCCCAGTCTCCCATGGAGGATGTCCCAGGGAAAATAACTGCCTTTGACAAGACTGTGGCAAAACGTAAAGCCCAGGAAGATCACCATGGGAAAGTGGTTTTGGCATCAGCTCAAGTACAGCCATGATCTACCAGAATCCAACCACCCACCTACTTTCCTTGCCTTCGTCCTCTTGGACCTGGGACAGGTCAGGCCTCACGTTGCCTCTACCTCCACATTGCACAAGGTATCCTTTCAAATAACTAGACAAGACACCAACAGGCTTTACAAACACATCTGCTTAGTATCCATTCTGGAAGTACCATGTTCATCCCAGCGTAAGTGTGGAGCATGAATTTTGACCCATATTTACCAATACAATAGTTATGCCCAGTGCTTGAGGCTAAAATATCTTCTGAGCAAGTTACCTTGAGCTTCAAACCAATCCCTCTTCCATGAGGACAACATGATGGTTCTGTCCCAGATCTTCCTTCTAACCCAGCGATGTAGGAGGACTTGACCTAAGCACTATCACAGTTCACAATGAGTTAGAAAGACAGGGTAAACAACTCACCCAAGGTGCCCTCCCTGCCCTGCAGCAGTTGAAGTTCTAAAGTACTTTCTAGGTTCCTAAAAGCACCATTTTACTCTCAGACAGGCTCTTTAACTTGTTTCCCCCTTCTCTTTTTGCAGCACAGAAGGCAAACACTAGCCTGGCTGATTGAAAACTTTGTTTCACGGAGCGAAAGCTGGCAATACCAAGGAGAAACCATGCTCAAACGAATGCCCTATTGTGAGATGAGTTTTTCTTCTAGCAGTGAATCAACATAATAATCCATCTGCAACCCTAGATGCGTCTGTCTGTACCACGGCAAAGGGCCATCTGCCCATCTGCATATACGTTCAAAATGCTGCTGAGACAACCACGATGGCCTCTTAATGAAAGGCACTCAGCAATTAGTATTTAAGTGAAATCATGCCCGGGTGGTTCTGAACCCTCATTTGTCCTTCTCACTCCAATGCAACAAGTGTCTGTAACTTTTTCCCCCTTGTTTTTATTCCAGCAATTTCTTTCTGAAGCCGGTGGGGGAAGAGCGAACAGGTTCCGATTCCTGCAACAGCAGGAGCCCAGTCAAGTTGTAATCAACATATGTCCAGTGTGAGCTGCTTGGCTGTGAATTAGAGGGACAAACGGCTCATCCTTTCCAAAATACCCACCTGCTCAGGGGCCAGGCTGCAGCAAAGCCATCCACTACGTGGCTCCATCTGTCTGATAAACAGGCTGCAGATTTGCTGGAAGCGGAATCATTTTGCCTCTATTTGCTTCCTTTCTTTCCTTCTCTTCTCCTCCTGCCCCCCACCCCTCCCCACCCCCTCACCCCCCCTCGCCTCTTCTAATTGGAGCCTACTTGAAAGGTGCAGACACCCACAAAAAAAAGCAGCACAATGAGGCCAGCCCTGACGTTCGTTAAACTGCTCCAACCGAAACCCGTGCCCGACTGAAGCTGAGCAGGAATAAAGGAGACAGCCCTTGTCAGCCTCCAGACAGAGTGGGGAAACTGAAAAAAAAAAAATTTAACCAGGCCACAAAACCATACAGCAACTCCCCTTGGGGTGCATTGTGGTACAGAGGGTGCTTTAGCACATTGGGTCCTGCTGGGAAAACCAGGTGAGAGAACATGTCCGGTGTTAACAGCCCTGAGGACCAGCTCTCCAAGACCCCACAGCAGAGGTACAATGCAAGAGGGAGACTGCAGCATCCTTGTGTCCATCCCCAGCTCCATCACAGGCTTTATCATCACTTTTAAGGTACACCCCAATGATTAGATCAAGCACAGGACCTGAGCAGTGACCACAGAGCATTCAAGAAAGAAATGGAAATGGTGTGTACTGGTATCATCATGTCCAAGCAGGTGCAATCAGGAAGGCACAGCTTCTTGGAGGAAGCCTTCCATAGCCTAGAGCAATCCTGGCAGTCCCATCATTGGTAAAATAAAGCTAATTCTATTCCTGCTGCAAAAAAATAAAAAGAATTTTTTTTAAAAAAAAATTGATAGCCAGGAGGCTGAATTGCTCCCAGCCTGGAAACTGCAGATTGCTGCATGGAGTGTCTAGGCCAGGACATTATGGTCATGAATTTCCTTCATATAATTGCTTAATCACTAACAAAGGAGAGGGGGGGAAAAAAAAAAAAAAAAAAAAAAGAGAGAGAGACCTAATTGTGATTCTAAATGCATTCTACTGAAAACATTGAACAACTTCTACCAGACAGTAAAGACACGCTAGGAAGGCACATTATTTTCCCAATAGCCTGGACTATCTCCATAGGAAACAGCTAAATATTTAGATAGGCCACTTGCAAAAGGCATTACAGTTAGACAGTAAAGCTATTTACAAGAATTAACACCTAGAAAAGCATGGATTTTCTGGTCAGAGAGTGATAAATGGAGACTAAGTCAGGTTTCAAACACCTGACAAGTTGAAAAAAGGGTCTTTCTGGGGAAAAGACCTGCCCCCTGCAGATGATGATGGGGTTTCTCCCTAGCAGCAGCTCCAGGGCATAGACAGGAGAGGGCTGAGGGGACCTGAAATACAGATCAAGTTACTCAAGCATTTAGGATGGGAAGAACACAGGAGAATAACATCCGCTGCACACTTACAAGCGTTGATACTCACAGCTGGTACTGCTGCCAAGTGAAGTAAATACCTCAGTGGGTTACACCACTCAAACTTGGACCAAAGTCTTAAAGCTCTCTTCCATTAACTTCATCCATGCTCTGCTTCTTTTTCTTTGGCTTTGGAAACCCACCTAGCCACCTGCCCATCCAGGACAACCTTCCTCCCCCACAAACATCTCAACACGATGAGCACTGCCTGTTGGTCCCTCCTGACTTCCCCACTCTGAACAACACAGGCAAACATTCAAAAACACAACAATTTACATGACTAATTGCAGTTCAAAGTTTTCAAGGGTGGATTTCAACACTGCCTGAACTCCCAGCCCCTGAAATTGTGCTCAGCCTTCACCCAGGTGAATTGCCATTCATGGTTTTCCAGCCCTGTTCCCACTTCTGTCTGAAAGAAGGATGCAGGGAATCTATATGACCAGTGCCTTGGCTGCTCCAAGTGCAGAGCATCCTGGCATCCCATCTTGGACCACCCAGCACCGGGTTCTTTGATGGCAGCAGAGACACACTGCCTGCTTTCCAGGAACAGCTTTACAGGAGCCACATGTTTTGCAAGCAGGCAGGTGCAATGGTGAGGTGAGAGGAGCTGGTGCAGCACATCCACCCACCGCACACAGCTCCAGGGAACTTCTGCCATTGGCTTCAAAAGAGAATGCTCCTGGGCACTGAGCCTGTTTGGCAAAGGATGAGAAACTCAGCTGACATCTCAGCAATGACCAGAGGGGATCCAGCAAGGCCCCAGCAAGGCCAGAACCCAGTGGACATGGTTACAGGGAGACCAGAATGATTGCTGGGTTACAGGTGCTGCTCCTGCAGGCACCCAGGCCAGCACACAGTGGCACCTCACTCTTGCCCAGTTTTCTACTGCAGCACCCTGTGCTCCCCCCTTGCACCTGCATTTCATAGGGGTCCCTTCTGCTGCAGTCCCGCCTTTCAGCCCTGCATGGCTGAGAAAGCTCTGGGACCAGGACAGGAGGAGGGAAGGGGCAAATACCCTTCATAAAAGGTTGCTGTGGCATCCTGACCCTGTTTCAGCCCAGGGCCATCAGTCCTGGGGGACACCTCCCACTAGAACAGGTTGCTCCAAGCCCCGTCCAACCTGACCCTGAACACTTGCAGGGATGGGGCATCCACAGCTTCTCTGGGTAACTTTTTCCAGTGTCTCAGCACCCCAGAGCACAAGCAGTCTGATGTCTCATCCCCTCCCCACAAAGGTGCCTGATGCCCAGGGCTGCCTGTCTCTCTGGCTGGGAGCACCCAGTCCTCACTCCCCAGTGTGCACCTCCAAACCAGAGACCCCATTTCATAACACAGCAGTAGGATGCAGCTGCCTGATGCTGGAGAGCCCTATACCCCCCGTGGGAGCTGGGCTGGGGTCAGCCAGCACTGGCTGCATCACAACCCACCCAGTTCCCTCCCAAACAAGGTGAGAACATGGAACTTTTTACCCCAACAAATCCACCACCGGAGCAGCAGGGCAATAAGATGAGCACACCAGCCCACAAAACCCAGCACGCTGTCAGAGAGGTTAAAATGGGGACAACAACATGGGAGCCAACATCCCTCCTCTGCTGGGGACGCGCTCCCAGCTCAGCCCCTCTCCATCAATTCAGTTCACTCCGGTATAGAAGTGCCTGAAAAAAAGAAAATGGAAATAGATCAACCAGGGCAGAGACCTCAGTGCAAGGGAAGTTTAAAGGAACGTGGGGAAATGAGGTTGGATGTTCCCATTTGCAAATGGATTTAGGGACAGCTGTAACACTGAATTCTGGAGTGTGTGAAAACAACATTAGGCAAATTAGCTAAGGGAAAAAATACATTTAGGAGTTGCTTCTTTGCTGTCCCTAAGTGTCTCTAGTGTCACTGAACATTCTGAACAGCTCTTACTAGGCCGGATACACACACCTTCAGGAGTTCAAGGTCTAGGTAGCCTTGTGTGTGCACAAACAAGGCTTACAGCCCCAGTACTGTCCCGTTCATGGGCTAAAATCACACTCTTTTCCTGAAAAGCAATGGTTTAGGAAACTTCTTGGTGAGAACTCAGATGCTGGTACCTAAAAACTATCCCAGCCACTCCCACTAGCTCTGACTAAGGTAGATTGATACAAATGCTTTTAAATAATTATCTCCTATATTAGATTTTTTTTCCTATTCAAATTTTTCACTTTCTGTTGATTTTCATGTTTTTGCCTTCTTTGTTTCTGTTCCCATTTGCCTTAGACAGGCACCAACATAAAGACCTTTGAAAGCAGAACATTCACATTAGCCATACAAGTCAGAATCACTCACTCTGTCCTAGATGATAGAGAGTGCTCTAGGACAGGTTGCCCAACATTTTTCATTGTAAGATCCTGATTTTAGACTTATTTTCTATAGCTCAAAGGTGTTCAGGTTGAAGTTCTTCCACACCAGGTACTTGCTTTGGGTTGATTCCTTCCATTTGCCAAAAATAAAGACAAAACGGTTCAACACTCTCCATACAAAGATAAGCAAACTTAATTTTGCTTTTGCTCAATTAAATAAAACAAACCACCAATCATGTAGCTAAGAAGCCTTGAAATTTATAGGGACTTTGTCAGGGTTACTGTGATTGCCATAAAGTTAATGTCACAAACCAGCATTTGAGACTCCTGTAAAATTTCATTCAATTTTGACCTTGCTTTAAGGGCTGGAAAAACATGCAGGTTTGTAAGCTCTCATTTGAGATTTGAGACTTCAGCAGCTCAACTCTCTAAACATTTCTTAGGTGCTGGATTTGCACCTGCCATCCCAGCTCCCTGCTGCTGCCTAGAGAGCCCACACACCACCCAAACCCCTCCCACAGTTCAGCTCTGGACATGATTTTTGAAACAGAGAGATGATGGATGGAGCTGAAGAGTATGAGGCACAGAATGGCTTGATGGTGTTGGAGAGACATTAGGGATACTAGTGAGCCTGAGGGGAAAAACAGAACTAGATTATCTTGTAATATTCAGACTTAAAAAATCCAGAGTAAAACCTGTGCTCCCTAGGCATGGACATGGCCTTCTTGGAAAGTAAAAAGCTATGAAGACATCTGCAAAACAGGCATCTTATTACCCCTCTGGTGGATCCATGTTATCAGAGAATAACCAAAGTAGCAGGTTGTTAGATGACATAGAGAGTGACTTGGTTGTGAGCCTTCAGATCATGACAATGCTGATGACCAAATCTGGAGAATTAGTATGTTTTCATGCATTTTTTCAGTGAAGGAGTTGTATCATGCAATGTTTTTAAAACCGTGTGCCAGAAGGAGATGAAAGTTGGAAACAGCAGACACAAGGCTGCCTACAGACTCCTAATGCACTCCCATGCACATGCACCTTTTTCTGCATCATGCAAAATTCTCCATTCATGTAACAACATGCTCTGTCTTCCACATCTCGCTCAGAGCAAAGGAAGAGCCCTCGGGAGGATGAAGCAGGGTCAAGCAGCAAGATCAGGTCACTGCATGCTGGCCTGAAGCTTCATTACCTGCAAACAAGCAAAAGCTGCAGACAGTGTAGGGCCATCCTGTCTCTTTTTTTTCCAAACTCTTCCTCTTCTCTTGCCTGAGAATTACACAAGCATGGATTTTGAATAATACCTGCTTCCCCTGCATTTGGACAAACAATCCCATTGCTCATGTGCACATCACAAGTGAGGGTGACAGCACTAACCTTTCTCTGGCTGTAGCTCCGTAGCCATGAGCCACAGCTCTGTTACTTCAGAAACCTGTTCAGATGGGGTGTCACCCACCAGCCTGATGTTAAGCAGCTGTAAGATGAAAACCAAAGCAAAAAAGACAGCTGGGGCAGTTGAACATCACCCCAGCCCACAACTGAGTGCTCTGGGAACACGATCTCACTCCACACTGTTGCAAGGAGGAGTTCAGCCAAGTCTGTTTCGGAAAGTGAGACACAAGTTTTGAGTACTCAACAGAGCAGCCCTCACTTCAAATTCACATCATCACTTACATCAGACAAGCTTACCTGAATCATGACAACACAGTAATTTGTCCCCACTGAGACATCATAAAACATTTAATCTTACAGTTTTTGCTTTTTAAGAGTTTAGGAAGTGAAATGTTGGCTTTTACAAGTTTTAAACTTGTGTCCAGAGAGTTCATGGCACACTTCCCCAGCACAGATCTCTAAGTCACTTTGCAATAGCAAAAATCCATCCAAGCAGTACTGCTGGGCAAGTCCAAGAAGCAAAAGCAGCCTCATTTACCCCTTTCAGCACACCCGTGACTACTGTGCTGACCTGCTGCTGGTGGGAGTAAAAACCTGGATTTGTTAATTACACACAAACTCCAAAACAACTGATGTCAAAACTCATGTGGAAAACACATCAGAATGGTCTGCTAAGCATATGGTAGCAATGCTCCTCTGAAACTGTTTTGTGTGCATTAAACAGCTAGCAAGCTCCAAGGAGAAGCAGCTGTAGCAGCAGGGTCCCAGATCCCAATTTTCTGATGCTGGTCCCATTTAACATTGAGGAAAAGGAACAGATATGGTGGAAGTGGCACCTTAAGCTGCTGGACCAGGACGTTTGCAGGGTGAGCACACCTAACATGTGCCACCAAGCCAGCTCACCTCTTTTAAGGACAAGACAGAAGATTTGAAAGAAACATCCCAGTTGATCTGCTGAGCTGCATTGGATGATCTCTAACAAGAGGATGAGCCCCACCATGAGAGCCCACAATGCAAGCTCTTTGACCTGTACCCTGGTACTTTTAAAAATGAACACAATATAGTTTGCAAATTACACACATGGAACAGATACAGAAAAATTACTTTGGCATCTGCCAACCCCCACCAAGGACTTTCCAACAAACCCATGTGCTTTGAGAGGTTCTGCAGAGGCTTGTTTTATACCAACAGATCATCAGCACCTTTACCTGCAATTTGAAAGTAAATGTACATTCACTAGGCACAACCCTGCAAGAATGGGCCTGGGTAGAGTCAAATACATATTTATGTTTTTCAGAAACATTATTTAGCCCAAGTTTACAATACAGGGCCCTGTATTCTGGCAAATGGCATCTCCAAATAAATCTACAGATCACAGTTGAGCTATGCACTGGGAGGTCCTACCTCTCTCTGTTCCAGAGCACTTTCCTTGCCAGGTTGCTCTCTGCTGCTCTCCCTCCAGTTACTTACCTTGTCAGTTTTAGGCTTGTTTAGAAAGACAAGTTGCAGAGATCCAAAGGAAAACAGGACAAGAAAGGACTGTGGGAAGAAAGCCAACCTTCCCCTTATCCAAGCTGAAATATAGCTACTGCCCCTGACAGATGCTTGCTCCTAACCGATCTCCATTTGTGGAGAGCTATCAGCTCCCCACACATCTGCTCAGTGATTCCCTATCCTTTTTTTAATATATATATATTCAGACTTAGAAGAAACTATCATTCATCCTAGTTGCAACTTAAGCCCAGCCTACCATAGGATTTCAAGCTCAACTCTTTTAGTGCTTCCTCCCACATGCATTTTCCCACATTTTCCAAGATCTCAGTCACGCCACTCTCTAGTTCTAAGCACAGGTCTCAAGTTGCATACTTACAGGCACTCGTCAAGCACAGGATTATCTTGAGTCTCACCAACATGCCATTTGTGAACCTTAGCCTGAAGCTTGCTTTTCTACCATCAGCAGGATAAACTGCCAGATTGCTTATCTGAAATAATGCCTACTAGTTGGCCCCACTCTGAATTTGTGCTTTGTTTAACCCAATCTAATTTTAGTGTCTTGCTGAAAAGGATCTTGTCTTTCCCCACCATCTCCTCTGTTGAAACCATTTCTACACATTGCCAAAACTACTTTGAATTCATGCTATCTTATCTTTCACATCTGTCCAGCTTCCTGTTGACTGCAAATTTAACATGCACACTACTTTGTTATCCAGGTTGCTAATAAAAATGAAAGATAATTGACCTAGAGCAACTCCCACAACCCCATGCAATACAGTCTCCTGTTCTGACACAGGCTGCAAGATGGAAGGAAACCCCTCCCAGAGCAGAGCTGCTTTCAGCCCAGCTCAGCCCACTTCCAAATACAATTCAATCTCTGAAACCACACTTTCCCTTTTTGCAAACCACCTTCTGCATTTGCCCAACAGCCACCAGATTTTATCCCATGATCAAGTGCAATAAATGTGCCAAATTCTCTAGGAGTAGGACTTCAGATCTTGTTGGGGACATAAAGCCAAAGCCTGCCCTGTCTGAACCAAGTTTTAACCAGTAATTCCTTTTACTCTTGGTTCTCAGGGGGGATTACATTAGCATCTGCAGACAAAGTGCACAGATTCCTTCCAGCAGATTTCTTCATCTGCCAGTGTTACTGCACAGCTGTTCAACTGCTTATTTCCCTGTCACCTACTAATAAGAGCCTAAACTAGATAATTACTACTTCCTACTTTCACAAAACTTGTTCTTCAGTATCTAAAACCACTCCTTTCTGCTTTTTCCACAAAAGGGCTATTCAGTTTTAACAGCTGGTTTACCAGGAGACCGAGTCCTGTGTTACCATAAGCAAATGTTCCCCCACTTGGGAAACCCCTTCCCCCCTAAGCTTGTCTGAAGGAATGTGGCTTTGTGCTGACCAAAGGCAGTGCACCTTCAGAAGAGAACTGGAGCAGCTTGCTTTTGAGGCTAGAGAGATTAATTCATTGAGATCACAGCCAGGCCATATTTCAGAGCTAGAATAAATATTATCTGGTCTTCTTGCTTTATTACTTTCTTATTAATAGCTTCAGTTCTTATTGTTTTCTTTTTCCTTGACAAAGCACATCTTACCTCCTTTTATTCAAGCCCTCTGGGGTATTTTCTTCTTTTACTTCTTCCAGGAGCTTGTCTTCCTTGGGGGAGGAAGAGCCAAATGGATTGCAACATTAGCTTTCTCATTCCATACCATTACACTTTTAACTAGAGTGCTTTCAAATAGGTAAATTAGCTTTTAAGTGATCCCAGTAGTACTATTGGCCTTTCCTACAATCCTGCATTAACGCTGATTCAATTTTACTTACCTCTATTGCTCAATTAAGAATACACAAAGAAGTGTAGTTCTGCAACTAGTAATTGCAGTCTGGGAAGGAGCACGGTTGTTCCACAACCCATGATGACTAATTACCACACTATAGCACATTTCCCATTTACCCATGAGGGGAACTGGCTGCACCTCACTTGCTACTTCTTGGAGTAGCTATTTCTTGAAGTAGCAACTGTCACAATCCCCCGTTGCATGAGATTATTTCAGATAGCTTTGTGTAAGTGTATGGTCTGTGCTACACCAGAGCAAGTATCTGTGGTGTGACACACACTCTGTTAACAGAACTCCTGAAGGAACCAAAGTTTGCTCCAGCAGCAATCCCTTTATTGACTTATCTAGAAAAAGTTGAATTATTTTTGTCAACAGTGAGCAGCTTCATTTTCTCCCACACATTATATGTTAAAACAGAAAGAACCCAACAAGCCTTTGCAGTGCTCTTGCATCTTATTACACACATGTACCAGTGTCACAGATCACTGCTGCTCATAGCTGTACATGCAGCAGGAGTCACCAAAGCAAGAAAAAAGTTTAGACCTTCTTGCTGCCTACCCAAACTTAAAATCCTGTATAGATACTGAGTTATGTAAGCTGATTCAGTAATTAAAGGCCAGTTCTCTTCATGGTCAAAGGCTGATCCTAATCACAAGGCTGGAGCCCATGTCATACCTTGCTGCAGCCTTTGACAAATGCCTCAAGTATTTATTTTTTAATCTTTTTTATGATTCTATGAATCACATTCCATTAGTTGACTTAAAATAAGTTGCTGTGTTTTGGTTTTATGGCACAAGTTACAGTAGGAGTTGGCTCACTTTAGCAGACTAACAACACACTAAAACACCATAATCTAAGCTTTTCCCTTTCTATCCAATTTAAAACCATTTAAAGATTAATATCCCCCTTGTTCAGGAAAACCCTTACTGTAGCTGAACTAGCAAAGGATGTTTTGCAACAGTCTGCAATTAATACAGTTAAATATTTGAGATTATTACAGTGTGTGTAATCACTGAGACACTTCTGGGATCCAGCATGAGTTACTCCCTGCTCTCCAGAATAACTTGACTTCACTTTCTTTTCAGATGACCGGAAATCTGTGCTCCCCCTCCACCCAGTTCTGCACATGCACCATATTTAAAGAATCTGCCACAGACTTCACATTTTCCACTAGTAAAATTCACAACCAGACAAAAAGTGCAAAGCAAAATGTCATTTTATTTAATTCAAGGACTATTTTCCTTCTAGTATTGCTGAAGGGATCACCTCCTGGGGAATTGATCATTACAAAGTCCCTGTCTAAAAGTTCAAGTGCTCTTGTACATTCTTTTGAACCACAGAAAACATAATGACCAAGTAGGTGGGCAGCTACTTGCAGTTTTATCCCACCTCAATTAGCATTGCTTCAGGCTAGAAAACAATTCAAGTAGTAAAATAATGGAAAATGTTAACCTTTAAGGTCACTACCATATTTTGATCAAAAAGTCCTGAATGTATGAAAAGAACATTTGTACACATTATGAAGGTTTTTTTAACCAGACACTGTCAAAGATGGCAGTTAAGGATTTTGGACCAGTTGTCAACCAGATATTTAAGAATTCCATCTGAAGGTTTATTACCAATTTTGTTATGCAATTCACTTTTCACATTAAGCTCTTTAACAAAAGCAACATATACCCGCACCAGAATCACTGTAGACAGATTTAGTTTTATAGAATGCCCTTCTGAAAATTCATTTCAAAATAGAGATGCTTTTTCTCCAGAACTGTAAAAGCCATAAAAATGCAAAATATCTGTTAGGAAATTTTTTAATCAAAATTATTCCTTAATGTTCAAAATAACATTTAACCTCCTACTTTTTTCTTGTTGTCATCCACATATTGATCAATAGACTAAACAGGTAACAATGGTTCACGTTTTTCCCCCACCTGAAACATTTCTTCTAACACAGGCCCAAGATAGGCAATACAGAGATATTCAGGGACATGGATTATGCATGGCAAAGATAATCCTCTATCATTTTAATTTAGAACAACTCTGATTCTAGCACACAACTTGGAGTCTCAGTTGTTTTCAATCTGCTCTAGGTCCAAGTCCCCACAGTCTAGAGGAAAGATGCCTTCTTCAGTGCTCTCACAATCACTTGTGTCCTCGTCGCTCTCACACACCGCAGCTGCTTTCTTGTAATCCCTTGTTTGGAAGCTACCTTGGCATGACCCATGATGTCTTACTTCATCCAGCTGTTCTTTCATCGGACTGGAACCAGGGGTGATGATGTTCATAAGATCATTTGAGTCACATGGGGATGACACAATTGTCTTCATTTGTGTGTCATTATCATCATCTTCATAGTCAAGGGAGCAAAGACTTTTGGAATTTTTTAAAGTCTGCAATTAAAAAATACATTACCATATTAATCATGACTATACAGGAAGAACATACTAAATTCCCTCCACAAATGGATTGAGAGTAAATACTCAAAATTCAGAGTGCCACATGTGGAAAAAAAAGGAAAAATTGTATTTATTTGCTATGCAATCTGGTTTTGCACAGGTATGTTGCCCATGTAGATTCTCCTTAGTGAGAAAAACGACCAGTCCCCTTTTTTATGCAGGAAGATCCAAACCCCTAGCTTTAGCCAACTAAATGAGTGACAGAGCACTGGAACAGGCTGCCCAGAGAGGTTGTGGAGTCTCCTTCACTGGAGACATTCAAAACCCGCCTGGACACGTTCCTGTGTGATGTGCTCTGGGTGATCCTGCTCTGGTGGGGGGGTTGGACTAGATGATCTTTTGAGGTCCCTTCCAACCCCTAGGATTCTGTGATTCTGTAATGAGGAACAGGAGATGCCCAGCTTGATGTATTAGCCTTCTGGCAAAGCCAGAGCACAGCATTTGGTAACATCAGCGCTTAGGTCAGACAGCTGCACTGCAGCCTACTCAACAATTAATTTCTCAAAGTTCTCAAGTGTGCAGACAGTGGGCCCTCAGGCCTCACCTCAGAGAGAGTGAGAGTTCACAAAGCAACTGGTACATTTGGGTAACCTCAAAACAGGAGAAAACTAAGCTTCGACTGGAAGGGTCTTGCTCCGAAGTCAGCTTAGTTTGTCTCACATTTGGATACCACTTGAACGAGACCTCAGGAATTTGAGCAATTCTGTTTGAAAAGTACATTAAAACTAGAGGGCAACTACCTTTTTAGACAAAGGAAAAAAAACCTCAGTAAATGTGCTACTTCTGTCTCCCAGATAAAGGAATAAAATCTGTAAGCTTCTCATGTAACTTTTAGGGATCCTGGACTAGAATCCAGAAGCAGCATTTAAGGAAAAACAGAACTATGCAGGCAGCTGAAGTTAGATTTTAGTAAGTGAGAAACTTCAAAATTCTGCCCCATACAAACATGCAGTGAGAGAAGGGTGAAAGACTCAGGGCTCCTCTCAGAGGTGGCAAGAGCCAGGAGAATAAAGTTGTGGTGGGTTTCAATATCTTACTGATTAAATGACTCCAGTCTCACATGCACAGCAATTTTTTTATTACAAGTTGATCCACAGGGAACAGGACCAACTTTCACACCCATTTTCAGCTTCTTCCCCCAGTTTGTAATTTCTTTAGTATTTTATATTTGTTTATATATTCGGATGAAATAGGAACATTGCAACATTCCCACTATACTGTATTTCAGATGCTCTTCCAGAACACTGGATAATCTTCCTACTCCACCACTGCGTGTCAGCAGCCACATGAGCAGTTCCCATGCTCTTCCGGGGGATTTTAAACAATTGAAAAATTCAGAAGAGATCTGAATTTGTCAGCCTTGCCTGTATACAGGAGAAGGAGAGTGAGGAAATCTCACTGAAGTGATTTACCTGACCCCTCAGGGTTGATGTTACACATGGAACATCTTACAGACAAGCCCACCGCCAGTCTGTGGGTTCAATACAGTTCCTTCAATATCCATATACCAAATCTACACAGAAATTTGAGAGAAAACTCAGGTAAAGGTAAAAAACAAGGCACTAAAACTCAAGTTCGATCACAGCACAGCTAGGCTGAGGAATGAACAGCAGCACAGGCATGGGATGGTAGTTGGCCATCTCTGGTATCTGCATAGGTAAGACAGTGCAGCAGTGTCTCCCAAGCCACATGGAAACTTCAGTGTGATATTCCTCACTATTAATCAGAGGTTTGATGAGCCTCTATTACACACAGCTCTTCTCTTGCTCAAACAGCTTTCATATCTTATAAATTAGGTGATTAGTTAATAAGGCCTAGGCTTCAGGCCCAAAGGCCTGAAACAAATGTAGTTTGCTTAGACAGACACAAACAAGACTTCATGTAGGAGCTGATCTATCCAAGACCTGCATCTTAAGATCAATTTTCAGAAAAAAATTACTGTTGACCATAGTTTGTTCTGTCAGAAGGAAGTCAGTCATTGTTAGCTGTGGTTAAAATCCACATCCAATTGTGCATGTGACTAGATCAACAAAACTGATAACCTTGCATAATCAAAGAGTTTTATTTCCAAGTTTTACTCCCCTATGTAAACAGTTTTGGTATAAGATATATTCCTGTTTTCAAAACATTTCTATATAGCTCACAGCTTATTCAACTACAAACATTTGAGCTCCTTTTTATGACTAAGAGGTGTGAATTTCTTTCGTATTTTCTTGAAAGCAAAATTTTTTTTAAATGGAAAGTGTTAAAGGATATTTTAATCCTATTTCATTGCTTTGAAAAAAGATCATGTTTCCTGTTGTGTATCTCCATATAGGGGACAATATTTTCAGTTCTTTAAATCTTACAGTAGGCACTGGGAAGGAAAGGGATCAAATAAAGGAAAGTTTTGAAAGTTCTGCTTTCACTGTTTTAGAAAGGAATTCCTGAGTCCCCCTTCAAAATATCTTTTATTCAATTTACTGCTAGAAATTAATGCAACATCACAGCTGTCTTTCTAGAAGGTTTGTGTACATAAATGAAAAACTGCCTGTTAGCTGTACTGTGCTGAAACCACTTGAATGGGAACTTTTAGCCCATTTCAACACAACAGCAAGTGCATTCAACTGGTTCTTTGTTCACCCACTTGTCACAACCCCACCAAACTAAAAATAGGTGGATTTATTATCTCACAGCACAATCCCACTTCTTTCACAAAGCAAAAGGTAGAAATTGCAATGCATTCAAGCCCTCTAAACTGCAGCTTTACATGTTACACTGGTACAGTACCACACCTTTCAAGCACAATTGTGCTCAGTGGGGAGCCTGCGAGTACTTGCTCAATGGTCCTAGTTTTATAAAGGATGCTGGACTAGCAAGACAAAAGAGTCCACAGTTGGCAATGGATAGAACTCAATCAGCTAAAAGTATCCTTTTGTGTGATGGGAAAAAAAAGAAAAAAGAAACTGAGTTTTAAAAGAAGTGAGGCGATAAAATGTCTGAATATTAAGAAAAAAAAACTATTGAAAACAATGGTAGGGTAGGAAATAAAAGAAATCTCTCTAGACCTTTGCCTACAAAACAAACAAGAAAGGCCCAGAGTAACTTGAAAGGAAGCTAATGTCTGTACTCTTTACTAACCTCCAGTTCAGAAACCCATAATACATCACTTTCCAAATATAAAAAGCAATAAAAAGGTTGTTTTTGTTTTACTGACAAAACTAGAGCATTTGCCACAGTAGTCAAGGGAAAAAAAGTCACTTATGTGCATGAAAATCCAGTGTACAATGGCAGCAGCAGTTCTCATGCTTCTTCCCCATGCCCCCATCATACACTCAATCCACTTGTTCTTCCCCCCTTGGTTTTGAATGGGGGTGGAAGATACAGCTGCTCTGAGGAGGTGCAGCTGCAGCAGCTGGCACTAAACAAGGAGCAGAGGAAGCCTGAATCCACCAGAAGCCCCAAGTCCATCCTACTGCTTCTCAGCACTAGTCATCACAGCAGGCTGCTCCCTGAAGCCACAGGCTTAGGAAGAGAGGGAATTCAGACTAATTAGACTAGTTAACTGGCTTGCTTTCCATCCTACCCTGAGACTTTTGCCTATGACTGCACAACACAAGAGATGCTGCTTTAAGAGATATAAATGCAGTGCAACAAATCCAAGTGTAAAACACTGAAGAGGCAGCCAGCATAGAGAGCAACATGTGGCTTGTTCTGTTGCTTCCCCGTACCTAGCCAGTGATAGAGATGGGGAAGGAGCCAGTCAGATAGGCTGCATTTCCCTTTGAAGGCTTCACAGGTCCTTATTTCACTTCCTGGACTTAAGTTTTCAACAGATCAGTCAGACTGGCTCAAAACCAAAAGCCTTTCCTGTTGGTAACTTGTACCACAGTTAAGATTCAGATCAGAAGGACCACATACAGCATGACCACCAAAGAGGTTACAATTCAGCCTCAGCAATAATCATAGAATCATAGAATCATAGAATCATAGAATCCTAGGGGTTGGAAGGGACCTCGAAAGATCATCTAGTCCAACCCCCCTGCCAGAGCAGGGTCACCTAGAGTACATCACACAGGAAGGCATCCAGGCGGGTTTTGAATGTCTCCAGCGAAGGAGACTCCACAACCTCTCTGGGCAGCCTGTTCCAGTGCTCTGTCACTCTTACAGTAAAAAAATTTTTCCTGATATTCATCTTAAACCTCCTATGCTCCAACTTGTATCCATTACCCCTTGTCCTATCACTGGTCTTCACTGAAAAAAGCTTAACTCCATCGTCTTGACACTCACCCTTTACATATTTGTAAACATTGATGAGGTCCCCCCTCAGTCTCCTTTTCTCCAAACTAAAGAGACCCAGCTCCCTCAGCCTTTCCTCATAAGGGAGATGTTCCACTCCCTTAATCATCCTTGTGGCTCTGCGCTGGACTCTTTCAAGCACTTCCCTGTCCTTCTTGAACTGAGGGGCCCAGAACTGGACACAATATTCCAGATGTGGCCTCACCAATGCAGAATAGAGGGGGAGGAGAACCTCTCTTGACCTACTAACCACACCCTTTCTAATACACCCCAGGATGCCATTGGCCTTCTTAGCCACAAGGGCACACTGCTGACTCATGGTCATCCTCCTGTCTACCATGACCCCCAGGTCCCTTTCACCTACACTGCTCTCCAGCAGGTCAGCCCCCAACCTGTACTGGTGCATGGCATTTTTCTTCCCCAAATGCAAAACTCTACACTTGCTCTTGTTAAACTTCATCAGGTTTTTCCCCGCCCAAGTCTCCAGCCTGTCTAAGTCTCTCTGAATGGCAGCACAGCCTTCTGGTGTGTCAGCCACTCCTCCCAGCTTGGTGTCATCAGCAAACTTGCTGAGGGTACATTCTGTACCCTCATCCAGGTCGTTGATGAAGATATTGAACAACACCGGTCCCAGTACCGACCCCTGAGGGACTCCACTAGTCACAGGCCTCCAACTAGATTCTGCCCCATTGACTACAACTCTCTGACTTCTTCCTTTCAACCAGTTCTTGATCCACCTCACTGCCTGATCATCAAACCCATACTTGATCAACTTATCTACAAGGATGCTGTGGGAGACGGTGTCAAATGCTTTACTGAAATCAAGATAGACCACATCTACCGCTCTACCATCATCTATCCACCTAGTAATTTCCTCATAGAAGGCTATGAGGTTAGTCAAACATGACTTACCCTTGGTAAAACCATGTTGACTGCTCTTGATGACCCCCATCTCCTTGATATGTCTAGAGATAGTGCCAAGGACAAGTTGTTCCATTACCTTTCCAGGGATGGAGGTGAGGCTGACCGGTCTATAGTTACCCGGGTCCTCCTTCTTGCCCTTCTTGTAGACTGGAGTGACATTTGCTATCCTCCAGTCCTCAGGCACCTCTCCAGTTACCCATGACTTACCGAAGATGATGGAGAGTGGACTAGCAATGACCTCCGCCAGCTCCCTCAGCACCCTTGGATGCATTTCATCCGGACCCATCGATTTATGGATGTCCAGATTATGCAACTGATCCCTAACCCAATCCTCATCTACTATGTCCTCACCTATCTTGACTACTTCTGGGGTTATATGAATCTGGGGCTCATGGGAAAAGCCTGCAGGAGTAAAGACAGAGGCAAAGAAGGCATTCAGCACCTCTGCCTTTTTCATATCCTCTGTCACCAGGGCACCCACCTCATTCAGCAGTGGGCCTATATTGCCTCTGGTATTAGCTTTGTTGGCTATGTATCTGAAAAAGCCCTTTCTACTGTCCTTAACCCGACTTGCAAGGTTAAGTTCCAAGGAGGCCTTAGCTTTCCTAGTTGCCTCCCTACATTCCCTGACAACATTCCTATATTCCTCCCAAGTGACCAGCCCCTCCTTCCATGATCTATAGATTTTCCTCTTCCACTTGAGTTTCCCCAGCAGTTCCTTTTTTAACCACGCTGGTCTCCTAGCTCCCTTACTAGATTTTCTACCCATTGGGACACACTGATGCTGTGCTTGCAAGAAGTGGTCCTTGAATATTGTCCAGCTATCTTGAGCCCCTTTACCTTCTAGCACACTGTCCCATGGGACTTCCCTTAACAATTGGTTGAGGAGGCTGAAGTTTGCTCTGTAGAAGTCCAGGGTTCTGGTCCTGCTGGAAATTCTGTTCCTCCCACACAGGATCCTGAACTCCACCATCTCATGGTCGCTGCAGCCAAGGTTGCCATTGACCACCACTGCTTCAATAAGGCCCTCCTTGTTGGTGAGCACAAGATCCAGCAGCGCTCCTCTTCTAGTCGGCTCATCCACCATTTGCATTAAGAAGTTGTCATCAATGCATTGGAGGAACCTCCTAGACTGTGAAAGGCTGGCTGTATAAGTCTTCCAGCAGATATCGGGATAGTTAAAATCTCCCATGAGGACCAAGGACTGCAGTTGTGAGGCTGCTTTCAGCTGCCTGTAGAAAGCCTCATCAACTTCCTCATCTTGATCAGGAGGTCTGTAGTAGACCCCCACAACTGTGTCACCCATACTACCCTGTCCTTTAATTCTTACCCACAGAATTTCAACTCGCCCCTCATCAGCCCCTGTACAAAACTCAATACATTCTAGTTGCTCTCTCACATAAAGAGCAACTCCACCACCTCGCTTCACTGACCGATCTTTCCTAAAAAGCACATAGCCATCCATGGCCACATTCCAGTCGTGTGAGCTGTCCCACCATGTCTCTGTTATTGCTACCAGATCATAACCCTTAGACCGCACACAGACCTCTAACTCTTCCTGCTTATTCCCCATGCTGTGTGCATTGGTGTACAGGCATTTCAGGAAGCAAGTAGAGCACATCGGTGGGACTAAATCCTCCTTAGCCCATCCTCCTACAGGCCCTGGTATGTTCCTCTTGGGCTTGTCCCTAACAGACCCAGTTTTCTCCCCTTCCCCCTTCACATCTAGTTTAAAGCTCTCTCAATGAGCCCTGCTAAGTCCTGCCCCAAAAGCCTTTTCCCCCTCTGGGACAGGTGCATCCCACCCGCCACCATCAGGCCAGGTGTCTCATAGAGCAGCCCATGATCAAAAAAGCCAAAGCCCTGCCTTTGGCACCAGTCTCTTAGCCATTCGTTCATCATTAAACTCTTCCTGCTTATCTCTCCACCCATTCTTGCAGGAGGTATGGAGGCAAACACGACTTGTGCTCCAGACCCCCTAACTAGCCGTCCTAGGGCCCTGAAGTCTCTCTTCATTGCCCTTACATTTCTTGTAGTAATTTCGTCACTGCCAACCTGAAAAATCAGCAGTGGGTAGTAATCAGATGGATTTACCATACTAGAGAGTTTCCTTTTAACATCTCTAATGCGAGCCCCAGGGAGGCAGCAGACCTCCCTGTGGGATGGGTCAGGTCTACAGATGGGCCCCTCTGTTCCCCTCAGAAGGGAGTCACCCACCACAACTACCCTCCTTTCCTTCTTAGTTGAAGAAGTCCTAAGTCGTGGAGCTGAGCGACAAGTCATAGGCGGTTCACTAGACAAATCTGTCACTCCAGCTTCATTTTCCTTTCCCTGAAGTTCCAAGACCTCGTACCTATTCTTCAAGGGCAATTCGGAGGATGGACGGAGTTGGGAGGGTTTTTTCTTGCCTCTCCGAGGACGGACCTCCCTCCATTCCTCCATGTTCCTAAAGTTCTCTCCTTCTGTCTGAGAACAGGAGGGGAGGGGATCCATCACTTGTTCTAGCATCTCTTCCTCCTGCCCTTGCCTCAGGGTTTGACTCCACCAATCTATTTCGTTCTCACATTCTCTGATAATTCTCAGTCTTTCAACCTCCTCTGTCAGTCTAACCACCTGCCTGAGGAGATAATGAAGTCCAAGTGTGGTACAAATTCATTACATTAGAGGGACTTTAAGAGGGAGACTGAAGGAAGGACTTTAAAGAACAAACTGTCACAAAAGACCAGTCCTAAACATTAAATCATATTGAAAACTTTCTTCTGAACGTACCATCACCTGACTGGCAGCACATCCTACCATAAACAGTTGTGCAGGGTCCCTCCCTATAAACTGAATTTTCACTTCATGCATCTACTTGCAGTTGTATCATCACAGGTGACAAATCAAGCTGGAGACATGTACAGTGTTTATTGTAAAACCACCAGAAATCTCAGAATATCCCACCACAGTCCTAACCCCTGCATCTTCTATTATTCAAATCTACTATGCATAAGTGAAAAACAGTGAGAAAAATGCTGTACTTAGGAAACAATTAACCTTTCTGTAAAGCCCTTGATGTTTGACTCCGACTCCTGTCTTGAGTAGCTCTGCACATTTTCTGAACACTTCACATACAACCTTAGCTTGTAGTTGAGAAGAAATACTGCTTCACTGGTATGAAGCAGTGCTGACAGGAGGAAAAGAATACAGTATTCTTCATCATGGTGTATGCTTGAAGCTTGCTAATACACTCTAAAAGCGAAAGTTAACTGGGAAAGAATTTCTTCCTGCTTAATTGAGAAATCAAAGGTGCAGAAATATAAGTTTTTAAATTCAAGTGTCTAAAACAAACTTCAGGTCAAAAACCATTGCAGATTTTTAAACTATGCATTTGAATTAACCAAAAGAGGAGGGTTTATTATTATTGTATTGAGCTACAAGCAAAGCAGTTAAAAAAATGTTTCTACTTATGTATTTCATGGAAACTGAATTAAATACCTAGAAAATTCCTGACACCTTCATAGGCAAAACCTGATCAAATGAACTATGGAAACCAAACATCCTGTTTACTTTTTGTAGCTCTGCCTTTACCCTCTATTGCTGGAAATTTGATATGTATTTTTATACTAAAAAAAGCAATGCTTATTTCATCATCTATTACTAAACAGAAGAAAAAACACCAAATACTGGGTAAGAATGAAAAAAAGCAAACCATTTTTACCATTTTGTCATCTAATTAGGCACTTAACTATAATAACCATTCCTAACATCAGAGATAAAATTACTGCTGCCATTCTTATAGTTAAATGAGGTAAATGCTATTTGCAAAGCCAAAGACCCAGTTAAAAATCAACACAAGCTGACAAGCAGCAATCTGGCTATGACCTGAAAGTTGTTCAGTACTTTGTCTCTGTGTATCTTCAAAGTTTATTTTAATTTTTTTATATGTAGGTGCCCAGGAAGAGAAGTAAACTGACATCAACTCATTTCACATCAGATGCTGAACAGCAGCATGAAGTAACAGGCTTTCATCTTCCACTACTCAGACTGTTCTAGATTTAAGCATGCAGTTTTCTGGTGTAGTCTACCATGAATGTTGATCTATTTATTGGCCTAGATTTTTATGTTTATATTCTAAATTATGCCACAGTATCTTTATAAGTTTTGTTTATGAGCTGTAAAAACTTGTGATTTAATTTGGCTTCTTACTGAGTGCCACTAGTTGAAAAATATTTTGGCTTAATGAAACAAAGATTTAAATCAAGTGCTGAATTTGTCTAATTACACTCACATATGCAAAAACAAAGCTGTTCATCACACAAGATAACGGATAGAAACCACTGGGAGAGTTCAAGGTCTATAAATGAGAAAAGGAAAACGCACCAAGACTTGAGGGGTTGGGGGTCCAGTTCTCTGCCTGAGCATCACAGCAATCCACACACATTTTGGGAGATTCATGCACTGCCGTACTCACTGGTACGCACTGGCCTATTCATTCATCTAGGAGGTGCTGTTAAACCCAACTAAAATCATTGCTATCACACCAAATTCCAGACAACCATGTGAAGTCACAGGTGTGGCAGAAGCCCAGACCAGCAGGGATTACAACGACCATGGATTAAGCTCAACCTGAAAACCTGCTTCTCCCTTGCTCCAAAGTCAGACAAAAATTATTCATGATAGGCACCCCACACATGAAATAAAATTTCACATCCAAACTAAGTATCCTCCACACACCTTCTCCTTGTTGTGGTTTGCAAAGAGCACCTAAACAACTGAGGGGGCCTGTGAATTTTCTCCTCAGTTGTTTAGGTGGTCTTTGCAAATTAAAGCATCAGTCTAAAGGTGTTTCTCTAAACTAAATGGAAGCAGACAAAACACTACTGCTGCTTTTAAATCATTACTTTCTAAACTAAATTTTAGTCAGACAGGGGTAGCTTAGTACAAAGCTAACATACACTTAAAGGAAACTCAGGTGCTGGGGTTTAGTAGGTTCTACAAGTCCAGGACCATTCATCAGAGGGGTTAACTTTAAGACAAATTGAAAGGTGAGTTAATGCAATAGTCTAAAATACAGTCAAGAAAGAATATTATTGAACAGCACACTAACATGAAGGGGGCAAATATAGATGGTAATTTTCCCCTTATATAAAACCCAGACCAGCATTAAACTGCATTTTTTAAAAGTCTACAATACAGAATTTTAATTGACTTTGACATAATTTTCTAATTTGTTGAATTTGAACTGCAACCTTTTACCTTTCCTGTTTTAGTAAGTATAAACCATACAATCTATTATGGGAATGTGGAATTACATTCTATGAACAGACTTACCTATTTCATCTGCACATAGTTAAATAAAAAAGCTTCAACTATTCTTAATACCAGTCCAGCAAACATGAATACCTACAGATGTTAGGAATTATTCCATTAACTAAAACAGAGGAGGCTCAGACAGTAGGTTTAACAGCTCTGAACTGGCTAATAATCAATAGAGTCAAACAAAGTGGAACATAATGACATTTGGTTTGTGCAGCTGAATACTACAGCACAAGACTTTGGCCAGGGAGAAAGAAGGTTAAGCCAAACAAGACAACTAGATACTAGGTACAGCAGCAGTGTTCATCTGAAATGCACTTATGCATTAGAAGGGAGGCTTCCACAAATGCAAAGAAGCACCACAGAAAAAAGTCTCAAAAGGACATTGAAATAGCAGGAATAGTAGCCAGGAAGACTGGTTCCAGCTCTGTTCTTGCTTAGGCAGCAGCTGAAGTCAGGGGTCTCTTGCAAGACCAAAGCAATTAAGGGAAACAAGCGTCTTTATACATGGTAATTTAGTTATTTCCCTACTCCCTGCTTGACCTTAAGTATATCACCAATATGGACAGTGGATTTATCTACCTTCTGGATAAGCTGGACAATGTGGAATGAGGCCTCTACTGTGCTTGAGTTGCACAAGCTCAAGAGGCTTTAATCTTCATCAGCCAACTGCATTAATGAGCAATGGTGTGATGAACAAACAGCTGCACTGTTTGTGTTCATACACGGTTGATGAACACATCTGGTTTTGTAGTAGAAGGGCACAGAGGGAAACAATGTAAGCACATGTTCTCTCCCAGCAGAAAGGATTCATGTTTTGCCAGACTTGTTCCATCTTTTCTCAGTCAAGAACCTTTACCTTTCCTCTTATAAAATAAATGCAGGCTCTGGAAACAAGAAACAATTCAAAGTGCATATTACCAGCTTAATTAATATGAAAAATTTTATAGGTACTTAGTTTAAGCAATGTCTAATTCATACAGTTTTTAGGGGGATGCATCTAGTTTTCTGAATTTTAAATGAGGAAATAGGAAAGCATGCTCACACCATTAACATGAGCCACACACATAGTAGACATGTACTGACATACTTCAGTTGCTCAAAATGTTGATACTCCTGAACAGTCCAAGAAAACTGCTTAAGAATAGAATTGCTTGCAGTATAATCTCTCAGCATTCAGGATCCAAAACCAGATACCACCCTAGGTGGCTAAAGCCTTCTCATGTATTATTCCTCTAACAGAGGAATTAACAGACTTGCATACTACAATAAAACCACAAACATTACCTCCAAACCTAGGAGTTATACTAGGTTTCTAGATTTAACTAAATGCATTCCAACAAGAAAATAAAAAGCTGTAGCTGTGCTTCCACAAAACCCCTAATGTTCAGTCACATTTTGAAGATCACTTTACCATGCCAAACTCTGTCTCAAGTAACAGGGTTTAAGGTGACTATGCAACAGAGTAACACAGGACAGGATTTGACCCTTGCGGCTTCAAAACATCACCATATTGGCTTCATTTCCTGCCATTTATGTGTCATCTATTTTTTATAGAGAACTTCTATTCCTGAGCAGTTTAGCCAAGATCTTAAGTCCTTCAAGGCTTTGCTATGAGCTGCAAACAATTCACTGCACAACTGAATCACAAACTGAGTTTTGCAAAGTACACTCATGTACCAACTTCTCTTAAAATTCTAAAATTCACTTCTTTTTATCCTCAGGGGAAATCTTAAGTTGATATGATGAGTTAAATTTATAAGAAATTAGAGAAGTAAACTCCAAATCCTGATTCTAAGACTACCTTCATTAGTTACTGACACTTGTCAGCCTCACCTATATTATTGTGTTATGCTGGCACTCCATCATAACCAGCATTTTAAGGGATTCTATAATTGGGCCATAAAGTTCACTTCTGCCAGGGAGGGGGGAAGGGAGAGGAAGGGAAACACAACCTCAGCTTGGGAGCAGTTCCCCCTTCTTTGAACCACTTTTCCACTACAGAAATACTTGTTCAACACGATCTTAAGATCGTGTTATACAAGTGGAGGCAGGCATGCATGAGTATATACACATGCAACAAGTGCTGTGAGGAATCTTTTCCTCTACTCAATGTAAAACTCAAAATTTAATAATAAATTGTTGTAGGAGCACTAATTCAAACTATAGGTGGACTCTCACCACTAATTATTTCCAGAGACAAGTAAAGTTGAACACATTTGTTTAGAAAGAACAGAATTAGCCATGTTCACCTTCAATCTCTAATACATGTACTGCATTTTTCTAGTTTAATATCTGATTTTGAACCATTCTGAACACATCTGAAATTGGGTGGCTCAGGAAATGCTCTCTAGATCAAGCAGCAAGCCTGCTATATATAGGTGTTTACTTAACACTGAGTCAATTTGTGCTAAAACTTCTGTTTTGTACATGTGATCCGGACAAGTTTGTTTCTTGGTCCAAATACCAAAGCTGACAACACTTAGTTGATGCTCAGTAAGTTGTTTTTTTTTTAAAAAAAGTCAGGAAGCCACACAGATGGTTCTTTATCCTTTGACTGCATTGAAGAAACAACAATACATGCTTTAAAATAGATCATGCCAAGTCAGAAAAGAAGCAAAATATGTGCAACTTGTGTAAAACAGTCAACACTCAAAATCCTAAAGCATTGTGCTAACACTAAAACTGATCTCCATTTCTCACAATATGGCCAGTTTCAGTCTTCCTCTATTTTTTAAGAAAATCTGACTTTGCATAAAAAAAGCTGGAACATTTGAAGAGGTATATATTCAGGTATTGCATGCACCTTGTTTTAAAGACTCATATTTGTTAATACCCCCACAACTTGCAAGCCTTGCAGCACACCACAAAAGCCAGTTAAGTTTTAATCACATGGTTACAACCTTAATGAAAACTGAAATCAGGAAACTTGTCAGAAGTCTCATCTAAAATTAAATTTCTGGTAATATTTAAGTTTTATTGCAAAAGCACATGTCATTGTAGGCATATAAAGATCAGAGTACTTTCAAATATGAGCAGATCAGCTATCTGATTATCTGCAACTAACTTTTAACACCAAACTATCACCTTGCAGAAAACATCTGCTTTTAACTGTATTCCAGTAAAAGTTACATCTAACTGCAACTTAAAGAAATCCACACAAATTTCTCTTCAGTTTGCATAAACTTGAAAAGAAGATGTAAACAAGTAAATATTTCCCATCCTAAGGGAAGAGCAAATTGACAACACTAATTGAAATAGATCAATTCAAATCAGTTCATTTTCACGTGCTTGAAAGATCTGTTTTGCTTTTAGCACACTATATACTAGTACAAATAGTCAGGAACCCATCCCCACAATGCAAGGCTAGCAAAAGAAAGTGACAGTTAAACTTGAGACTTTCCAAAGTGATTTTAATAAACCTATCTGTGGAGAAAAACCTCAGGTGAATCAATTTGGTTCAGGTCTCTTTCAGAAGATGATGCATCAAGTCAGAAAGTGACTGTCAAAAAAAAAAGCAAGGGAAATTTCATAATGTGTAATACTAATAGCATGGAAGACAAAAAGCCTAATTTCAGAATTAAAAGTCTTTCAACCCTTCTCCCCAAGTTACCCCAAGCTAAATTCAGAAGCAAGTTCCTTTTCTGATTTTCTTAAGTGAAACTGGTGTTTCATTTTTTTTGCGAAGGGATCAGAACCAAGTTCTGATATCAATGATTAAACACTACTCAACTTTTCTGGTAGTTACAATCTCCAGCAATTTAGAACAAGAAAAAAAAAATCTTAAATCCCTGCCACCTGCCAAAACCCAGATGGTAAAACCTGAGAAAAGTGCTCTCACCTCTCTCTAAACCCTCTGGTCCAGCTTAGGCACATTAACTGTAAGTATCCTATATATAACACTGAACCAAAGCTCTTAACTCAATACTGTATTGTGTTCCAAACATCAATAATTTTAGCATAATCCAATTTTATGACAGGCTAAGTAATAATTAAAAACTAAAATATCTACAGCTGGCTGAAACCTGGCTTGTGAGTTAATAGATGGCCCCTTTTCTCATAATGTCAAATGCAGCTGGTCTGGTACTCATTAGCTCTTTCAACAATGAATACTTACTTGTACATACAGGAACTTGCCAGAACAGAAAAGCAAATCTGCAGCAGATATTAAGCTGCCTCCTCCCCTTATTAGCACACTGCTTACAGAAAAGTACCATAAAAATACAAAGGTAGTTTTGGGTCTGACAAAGCGACAGTGCTGAACAGTTCTGAGAAGCTTCAGCTATTTGCAAGACATTTGTTAGAGCATCACTTAAAGAGAGGAGAAAAACTTCTGTCCTTAATGAGATTTCCTTTCCTTCACTATCCTCAAGGCTTGCACTCCCCTCACTGTCGGAGCACCGGGAACTCCAGCACAAGGGCTCACTTCATTAAATGCCATTTCAGACCTAATTTCACATTGTGCCCCACTCTGCTGATGCAAAGAAAGCAAAACGCCAGATGCTCTCTGTGCCTGCTACCTCAGCAGCATTTCATTCACTACTCCAAAAAACTTCCAGGCATCCATTCAAATCCAAGTACCCCCAGCCTGGTCTGTCCCGTCACAGGACAAAGTGCTTGCTTGTCTTCAGCTCACTTTTGATGCTTGCCTATCATCTCCCAGCCCAGCCTACTCCTATCTCCTTTCCTTCTTCCCAAGCCTGCTGGAATTTGAACTTTAAATGGATGGCCTCCATGGCAACAATAGATAAAAAAGGAGCCTTTGATTGTTCATGCATTGAGGAAAAGAAAGGAGGAGATTCATCCTGGCTGAGACCTAGCAAGAACTCATCAAGCACAACTCCCCTTCCATGGCAATGGGATGCCTTAGCCTGTAGCTACTCATTCAAGCTCCCTGCATCTATGTTTCCATTCAGAGAGGAAGAATTCTTCAGGTTCTCTCCCTGTTAAGGAATTAAATGTTGATCCTATGAATGAAGGGCAACACCAAGCTTGGAAAGCTGCCAAAAGGCTTTGTAACACTCAGCAGTTTGGAGTTAATTCAATACTTATTGATAGCTAACAGGATTTATAGCTGCATTATTTATAAGGAAAAAATCACAGCCATATTTAGACCTTGGTAATAAACTATTTTTAGCACCATCTGTTTTTCTAGTTTGTTCTCTTGCTTAGGCAAGAACATACTTTTACACAGCTCCTTCTTCCTTGTCCCTTTAAAAGAATCCTCATAGCCTAAATCAAAGTGCAAGTAAGAATCACTCTAATATCTATGGTGCAGCAATCCTCCCAAGCAAGTCTTGGAAATCAAATTGCTGACTAAGGACAGTCTTGGGCTGATACAGCCATGTATGTTGTGTTCAGTTAGAAAACTCAGATTTTTTTTTTTTAATGCAAAGGGCAACATGTTTTACAAAAGATTACTACGTGGAAAGAAACAACTGATCATTAACTGTATTAAGCCATCTGAAAAGTGTTAACACTCCTGGCAGTGCTTTCCTGGGCAAGAGTTGCCAAGTTTCACCCTCATTAAACCCATAGATATTTTGTCACATATACGTTCTGCCAAGCCAGGATGCTGTTAGAGGGGGAGACACGAATCATGCACAGCTGCCGCAGGCACCTTGCCTCTGCAAGATGAGGTGTTTCAAGCTGCAGCTGCCACTCAAGACAAAAGCTCCCCCAAACCTCAAATTACCCCTTCAAGCTTACATTTACATTCTGCTTTCAGTATGGGACACAACTCTGGTGGCCTCTGCAGCCTGACAAGAGAAACTGAGTGAAGGGGTTGCTGGTTCCTTGAATTCCAAGTGAAGCAAGGCTTTGGGTACTTGCATACTGATTAAGTTCTCAGAAATGCACTTGATAGCAGCAATATATTCATCTTATTCTCATTACTCACAAAAGTTCCCTTTTTACCCAAACATTAGCACAAACATTTCAAAGCTTTACTGTTAATTGTGTCAGATTAAGACATTTACTTTAGAACAAAGCAGAAAACTAATCTAAAATATGAGCCCATGGAGCTCTTACCCTCAGCAAAGGGCAGTAGCAGTAAGGGTTGCAAGCTGTTTTACTAGGGCTTGCAGCACAAGTTGAGCATTCCTGGAAAGTTGAAGACAAGCAGGGGAAAAAAATCCCAGCATATAACACAAGTCAAAATTAAATTCTATAAATGTATAACAGAAACAAAGCCACTAGAATGGGTTACACCACAGTCCTGGAGACCTTTGAAACTTCCAAGCAATTGATAATATTGATTATTCTAACATTTGTCTGGCACTGGCATTATGTGACATTTTTAGAATGTAAAGGAACTAGCAGCTCTTGGGATGCTTCCTTCCACTCTACCACCTTTTCCAGTGGAAAAAACAGTGCAGAGCATTTGAAGAGCAAGTACAACAAACTGCCAGGTAGACGAAGGGCTACTTAGCTGTGTGAGAGTCTGGCCATTCCCAGGATCAGAGCCAGGATGCTGAAGTCTGCTCCTGGTGAGAAACATGTCCACATGCCTGGGCAGCCACTGCTGTGCCCCATCTGCCAGTCAAAGCTTGGTGGCTGCCACTAACCAACTTGCCAAGTGGTCTGTCCCTCTCAGGGGGAAAAAAGCTCCAAATCTGGGCTACTTTGACAGGACACATTTCAAAGAATAGTCTGCCTCAACCAAGAGGAGTTCAATAAAAACTGTTCAAAGGAGAGAATCAAAGTCTGCAGTACTTTCCATTGCTATATAAAGCAAGTGGACAAAAGCCAACATATACAGCAACTGTCACAGTATATTTAAGAGCTATTGCCAAGTATGTTTAAGAGTAAAAACTAAACTTGCAACTTGCAGTTCAGTTCCCTAAGGCTGTTGCACAACCTACAAATACAGTACAACACAAGAACAAATTAATACTGGTGATTAACCAGGAATGTAATTGGAGGATCTAGAAGTCTTCAAAATGCAGCTTGTTGCTAGTGCTGTCCCAAAACATCAGACTTCCATGTGGGCAAGGATTCTCACTTGTGCACACTCAGTATCAGTCATATACAACCATGCATTTTCCCAGATTTGGAAGGTGTGACCTACTTTACCCCTTGTACAAAGTTCACACCTTAAAAGCTAGCACATATGCTTCAGTATGATCCTGCATTAAAGCAGGACTATAGAGACACATGGATCAGTCTCAGAAAGTAACTGGTTAAGACAATAGCTAAGACAGCCAGGATAAGGCTTGTTAGGATCTGCACATCCACCTTTCCCTTACAGACCAGATGGCAATGGAAAGGCAAGTTATCTGTCCCTAAACAGCAGTGATCACCAAGAAGGGACTTGGTGATTTACTCTCAAGTCCAGATCCATTTGAGATAGCTGGATGCCAGAGAAGGGAACTGTCACAAAAGTCTGTACAAACTCCATTTATATCTTGATCCATACTGTGTTCTCTCCCCTCCACCCCAGTGCCTCAAAGGAGCCTAAGCAACAGTGATCCACAGCTCCAACACTGAAACTTTCTTGGCCAATATTCTTACATGGCAGGTCTATGTTGAAGCGACCTACATCTGGTTCTAACTGTATCAGATCACATACTGGCAAAAACTAGAAGCCATTAGATTTAAAATTTAACCTACTTAAATAGCTAATAAACTCAAGGTGAAGTCTAAGTTTACCTTCCTACCTTTGGTTTTAAAAATAAGGGTCCAAAAGCATCAAGGTAGTTTTAAGTAAGAATGTGACCTTTGAAAAAAGGTCATACAATAGAAGCTATTTTTTTAAACCTCAATAAGCTTGTTATGACTGCTTAGCATTTTGAACAGTATTAAGTCCTCATGATTATCACCATTCAGCAACATGCTTCTGTATCAAGTCCTCTAAAAGCACAGCACAGGGTAAAAGGTACAGAAAAGCCTTTTTACATTTATTTATCTATCTATATATATATGCACTCTCTAAACAGCCACAAACAAGTCACTGTCTCCTGAAGCCAGTTAGAATAAACACATCAATACCAGCCTACAAGGTCACTTCCATTAACTTGTTCACTGTTAACCCCTCCGAATTTGGAGCAGTATTGCCCTTGATAAGATGCTTCTGCTAGGAACATGACACATACACAAACTTCCTTGACCATTTCCAGTAGCTCATAGTTTTCTCCAACTGTTGTATTTTCACAAGAACATGCTGGCTTATGTCCACTACAAATGTTTGGAGCCCATTTGAACAACTGTGCACTATACTTTACCCAAACTAGAGGTGGTATTTGAAGTATTTTAGTTGTAAAGATTTAAGAAATGGATGCATACTTCAGGTATTTCAAGTATGCATTTACATAAGGATTCTTCCTTACCACCCTCCCTTGAACAGTCAAGAGTATGACATTCTTACTAGATCTAAATGTACCCTAAAGTTTAATCAGATTGTATAACCAGACTGTATCACCACAAGACATATCAAAAACATTACACTGGACATCCAGGTACCCTGGTGGCATGAGGAGTTAATTGATCCTAAAACAAATGAATTGTTTCTGCTCTCCACTCTTCCAGGGAGGACACTTTCCACTGAGCTGAAATACCACAGCAAAGAGATAAGCTAACCTGAACTTGGGACAGCTGTTTTTTTTCAGGGATAAGATAGCAATCAAATAGTTTGGATCTCAACAAAGAATGAAATAATTGATTCCCATCTATGGAGAAGCTAAGTTACTGCCATTATACTCAAGCCACTTAAGATCATTAATCATTACTTAACTCCCTCAAGTCTACCCTTTCTGCTGTTAAAGTAGCTTGAGCTTAGTAACAGAGGACAGAAAATTCTTGCTTCTTTAAATGGTTATTTGAACTCTCTAGGAGGTATATCCGCTCCCTAGGAGAGGGGACAGCAGAAGGAATTTGGTTGTTTTAGCATATGAATAGCAGAAGATAGTATTTTTCAACACAGTCTATATTCTTTATAAATTTGAGGTGAGTCTACAAGTTAAATATACTCCACTGCAAAGTTAAGTATTTCTTTATCATAATAAATCCCATTAATCATTCCCATTCACCTGATTTAGCGCACAACACAAGTACAAAGTACTTAACAAGCTTAGGAGCCATTTACCAACCCTACTGCATGCTTCCATGCCCTGAAAACACCCTCCTGTGCCAACTACGTGAGCTTTACAAGATTAAACCAAGCAAGGCTCTTGCTCTGGGACATGCAATTATAACAAGACTTGGAAATTCAACTTAAAAATTATTTCTGGTTCTACAGTAACACATGAAAGTTACAAGGGCTACCCTATCCAAGTAATTTACTTAAAGGCTTAACACAGTGAACACTATGCATTGTGCACTTACAGCTTTATACAATCACTTTGAAATCTTGAAGTTCACATTTTGATTCAGGTAAGTAGTCTTTAAACAAGTACGGTGAATAACATTCTCAAAAAAACCTGCTTAGGCAAGCTACTATGCAAAAGTAAACTCTAATTAAAAGCTGAAGGGAGGGAAGAGAAAAAACCACACACTAAGTTTACGTTTTAATGATTCAGATCACATCAGGAGTCTCAGCCTTTGGACCAATTTTATTTTTGTGCAGCAATGAAGAATTTCCAGTGAGGCTCTAGATTTAACTATGTTTCAAACATCCCATTTCTGCCACTCTAAGCACACACTACAGCAGTTAAATGTAACCTTGAAACTCTGTAAAAGAGGACATGACAGTTAAGCCACAAGGCACCTGTTATATGCCTTTTAAGATCTTATTTAAGATCTTTCATACTACTTACACATCATCACACTACTTCATATCACTTAATTTTTAACATCCTACTTCAATTGAAATGCTCTCTTTTTAAAAGGACAAGTTTTAACACACTAGCTGACATGGAGTTGTCCAGCACTAGATGAAGTTCAGAAAAAATGCACTCCTGCTAAACAATTCACACCACAGTATTCTTATTCAAATACTGCAAAGTTCACAAAGTTCTCCTGCTTCTTACTGCCAGTGTGCATTAGTCCAGAAAACAGTCAAAGTGCATACTGGTCAGCTTAAAACAGAACTGAAAGCTGAGATAGTCAAAATATGAGAAAGCAGGAGGGGGAAAAAAAAAACCAAACAGCTTCATACAGTAGCAACCATCCAGCCTCAAGAATATCCGGAATCTGCAAAACCCAGAACCCTTCCCTTTCCCAGAAAGACAGTACCCTTGCAGGGCTTAACTTGTGCAACCCCTGATGTTTTCCTACTACATAAAAAAAGATATTTGGCTGTCTAAAGATGCCCTTTGTCAAACAGTCCTGTATCCCTTGCAATGTTTAAGAGCAATTCAATTGAATACAAGTTCAGTTCAGATGAGTTTGCTGGCTTTCATGCAGCTGGAAGTAATGGTCTGCAGTCCAAGGAGAAAGACCAATTTGTCAAAAAGTGAATTTACAATTTACAAAAAGTGAATTAAATTGATCCTTGCTCCTTTCTCAGAAATGCCAGTTTTTGAGGCATTTTGCTTTTGTTTCCCCTTCATCCTTCTCCATTGTGCCCAGATGATTTTGCATCAAAAAAAATAAAATGAAGATTAGGTCTAAAATGTTTTAGTTACATTTAACAAAACATTCAGTAAATTATGTTTTCACTTAGATCAGTTTCCCAGTTTCAATACATACTGTGAGCACTTCAGTGCTTTGACATTTGCTTGAAGCTTATAAACTGGTCACATTAATATTTCAAGTTATCAGCACAGAGAACTGCAATGTTGAAATGTTGGCTGTGTAGTATGCTGGTGAAGCAAACAGAAACAGTTCCTTTCTTAAGATCTGACTGTGTTTTACTGTTTTCTCAAAGCTAGGTGAAGGCAGTTAGAAAAATCAGAAGTAGTATTACGCAAACAACCGGACTGATGGAACATTAATTTCAAAGGCCGCTGAATGAGTTACATTTTAAAAAATAACTGCAAGTTCCAGATTCTTACAAAAAAAGACTGTTAGGTGGATGGAGTGTGTCATACCAGTATTGCAGCTTAAACTAATGGAAAGCTACAGTCTTTTGTCTCATGAAGGGTGCAACACCTGAGCCACCAAAAAGTCTGGGCTAATACAAGATTTTCATATCTTTGCAGTTTTATTACTGTTAAGTCATCAACAATACACTGTCAGAAAGATGTAACTTTTGACTCAGCAAAATTAAGCTTAAGACAAAATAAACCTACTACTTCTTAACCCATTGACTTGTACCTGGAAATTGCATTTCATCTCAGACTACCTTCTATTGCAGTTCAGAGTTAAGAACTTCTGTTCAAGAGCTGCAATTTTTCCTCCATCACTCCAATATTACAACAGACCTAATCTCAAAGGTACCAGCCTGTTTGCTAGTCAATGCAAATATTTACTTGAACTACTTAATTGCATATTTAAAATAGACAGGTGATGCCTGATCAAAGTATTTTCCTGAAACTCAGATACACAACACAGCAGATGTGCTCACATGGCAAAGCAACCTCAAAATCTATGGTGCAATCTCCAACACCTGGAACAATGCAGAGAAACTATAACCATGACAACAGCTAGTCACTTAAGAAGGAATCAGATTAGAAAAATATTCAAGAACTAAGAACATAACAAGACAAAGACACGCATGTTAAAAAAAGTCTTCTGGTCTCTACTTACACAGAAAGATGGACAATTTCCAACACCTAGATGGAAGGCAACTTGAAACATTTGAAAGAACTTTAGTCTTATTTACTTTTAATTCTCTTTTATATGGACTTGCCTGGAAATGACCATATTGACTTCTGCCATAAAGAACTTTTTTTCTGTTACAAGAATTACTTCATCCTTTGCTTTGAAAAAAAACCACATTCCTCTGGCCACTTGATTACTGAGAAATCCCCACAGGGACTCCAGAAATGCTCAAGATCCTATCCCACGGACTACACTTTACCATCAGGTGTCCTTCTTGCCACTCTGTCCCTTTGACCATATCAAAAAAGCCCCCAAACTTCGAAGACTGTCTGGATGCTGTCTACTCTCAGGTAAGTCTTCTAGAATACTGAAACAATACACCTTGCTTTTTGCAAACTTAAACCATTCTTATTTAAATATACAATTTCCTCCCCCCCCCCACACACACATCTTCACACTTGTCATCTTAGAAAAAACCTCCTTTCCTATGAGGACTGCAGCTGCATTTGTTGAAAACCATTTTTTGTGTTTTCCCAAAAAATCCACAGAATTCATACTAAAGCAATCTTACAAATGTACAAGTCTGAAGGAAGCTATTTTCTCTATATGTGTGTATACCACACTGAATTCAGAAAGTCTTTGAGCATCAAAAACCCCACAAAAGATTAGTTTCCTGCACTAATCCACCTAAAATCTAGGACCTCCTTATCTTCTTTCTGCGTGTACTGACCTCACAGGAAGTTTCTTGGGTGGAGACTTGAAAAAGTTTTTAAAAGTCTCTAAGTTCTATCTGAATTACTAGTCTTAGTTCAGTTTTCTTGCAAATGCCCATTTCTGCTGGCCAAAGAAACAGACATAAACCAGAATCTGGTTCCAGAGAAAAACCTCAGCCCTGACACAATCAGCCTCTTAGAGCTGAAAACATAACACACCCCTCACAGCACAACAATGAATTGCAATTCTTCACATACTCAGCTTACCCTTGTTAACATAATCAAAACAGATTAAAACACTTTTCCATAAGCAAGATAGGCAAGGCTGCTAAACCACCAGATTTTAGCCCAAGGGAGCCCATAACAGCAACATGACACAACTAGTCTTGGAAGTTACGCCTTATCCCAAAAGGAAAAGGTTCTTCAAAACCACTCTATGACACAGCACTTGGCATTAGAAGTCACTATATAGTCTGTATGAAAAAACCCAACAGCAACAAACTTGAGCTGCTTACAAAAAAAAAATAAACTAAGCCTTAAGCCTCAAGCCTCAATTGCTTACTCTACAAAAATATGTAAAAAAGAAGTCCAAAGAAGAATTGCTTCTTAAATATCCTCCTCATCATCTAACCAGTAGTCTTCATAATCAGATAATTTTATAAGACCTATAGCTCTTCCAGTTCTATGCACTTAACAGCACTGGCATTTTTACCTCAAGTGTGGCACACAAACCTGCTCTCAACTGTTATGCTATCTACCTCATGGACCAGCTAAAACATCACACCTTAGTTCTCCCAGATATAGTGCAGCACTGCCAAGAACTCATTCAGAAGTGAGACCTAAGCAACATCCAAAATGACTGTCCTTCATTCATAGTTTGCTAACAGTTCCACTGAGGTTTGTTCTTACAGATTAAAGGTTATTACATATACAAATGTTCAGTGAAAACGCATTTCAATATCCTGCCATTCCTCTTCATTTCCTTCTCTAATCTTCAGTCTTATGGCTTCCAAGCATGAAATTCAAGGGTCAAGTTAATTCTATTGTAACTTAACGGTAAAACTATAGTATGTGTAGCAAGCTATACTATAATCACACAACTGGACTTGATCCCCACTCTGCATGGATATAGAACAAATGATCCCCAGTGGAAGGCATGATATGAAGACTGTTTTGTAAGGCAAGGACTTAACCAAAGAGGAAAAAACCACTCAGTATGGCTGCAGCTAAAGCAGCCAAGAAGTACTGTTTGTAATATTTCTCTGTAAGATATCAAAGAAAAAAAGTCATTTTGTTAATAAACATAAAAGAAATTCAAGGCATCCTAAACCCGTCAGGCTCTGAAAACAATATAGTGTAGCACTATTTTCAGTCTTTCCTATTTAGATCACAGATCATGCTGGTCCCACAAGTTACTTTGGAGCCCTGTGACACTAATAGTTGGAGTGAGCTTGGCAGTTCATTGATTTTTGCTTTGTATCAGCAACAACTCCTTTCGCCACCACTCAGGAGAAGAGCCTGAACCAAAGTTACTTCACAGGTGCATGAGGAACTCCCAATGCAGAAGTTCCAGCACATACCAGTAAACATATTCCTAAAGAAATATTTATGCTTTCAAAGACATAAGAAACCAAAGATCATCTCAATAACATCAGTTATGCAAACAGTGGAGTCTGGGGAAATAATAACTGGAAGAGACAGGCATTGAGAGCTATTAATAGACCTAGAGCATAAACTAAAAGGGCTGCAGAGGACTCATTCCTTCCTTCCCCCCTTCAACACCAGCACCCCCTCCTGAAGTACAAAAGTATGCTTTTTTTAACCCGTAGCTTTAGGGCACAGACTTCTAGATTGTCAAACTCCTGACAGCGGTAAAAAAAAAATCTGCAAATGCTGTTTGGCAATAAAACTTTTGGGAAGTTCTTGTATCCTTTTACCACCATCATCTGGTTGCTGACTGTGCCGTACATCCTACTTGTGAGACTTGCATTCTGGCTTCCCAGAGATCCTCATCTTTTTCAGAATATGCATCAAGACAGACAAAACCAGACTACAATTTAATACAGTAATGTTAAAGGTGAAGAGCCATAGTCATTGTGAAAAATCAGCACTGTCTCAATAAATGATATAGATCATCACATTTGGGCTAAACTGGATACCAGAAGGATGACCCTGTTGTTACAGGAGTAGTGTTCAGGAAGGGAGAAATTTACAACAAAATTAAAAAAAAATAACGTGGGTGAGGAGGTTAAGGAAGCTTGCATGACTTTACAGATGCTTGTTACTTTCAGATCCGGCCCTTAAACATGTTACCATCACAGTTGAGATATCCAGCAAGTGTCAGGGTCACTAGATCCCAACCCTAACTAGTCAGGGAACATTTCAGGAACTTGAATAAGGCAACTTCTGTGGTAGCCAAAGATGAGCTCAGTCTGTTCACACAGAAACTGCAGATAGTAGCATCAGCATCAGTTGGTCATGCCACCACACAAAAGGATCAAAGAGAACTCAATACCACTGGATCTTTCTGGGAGAAGGTATAGGATATCTCTTACTGTCATGGTGAAAGTGGAGCAGGATTTAGCAATGCTCAACACCAGGAGGTACAGCTGGTTTTCTGGACAGTTATTCTCTACAAGGGAATCTAAACAGGATTTTCAAAGTTCAAAGAACTTGAAAAATCCCTTAACAGAAAGCAGCAAAGCAAGGCAGAGCAGCACAGATCACCCAGAGCAAAGCCAACAGGGACTTGCAGAACAGTAAGGACACAAAAAACAGAGCCTGAAGAGTGGCAAGCTGTGTAAACTACTTAATTCAGCACATGTCCTGGTCTCACACAGTAATATAAGAACTCCTGCTTCCAATATTCCCTTTCTTTGTCCTCTCTCCAAAGGAAAGAGAACTTGAAGCAATAAGTAATAGTCCATAACTTACTTATATAACATAAGCACATGAAGGCACACACATATCCAGTAACAGGGTGGGAAAAGCTGACAACACTTGGGAGGGAAAGTTTAGACCATGTGGAATTAGTCAAGACATCATGCTGGCTTGCCGACTTTCAAGAAACAGAGACATGTATTTTGTAAGGACGCTTAACTCCCACTTGACAAAAATGTTGATTTACAATAGAACAGCTCCATACTTTGTTGGTACCATGTTAAATTCATCCTAGAAGAAAAAGCCGTATGTGCCTACAGATAGATTTCCTTTCTCAAGGCCTGTTCCTGAAGGAGTTTTTCAAGTCCAAGTGCCTGCATTTATTTTTTTTAGAACACCACTGGGCAGAAAAGCAACCAGATTCAATGGTAAGAGGCAGTGACTAGAGACTTTCCAAACCATGTGTCAAACCATCAGACTAACCCCTGCAAGCAACAATGTTCAAGGTAAGAAAAACAATCTGTCTTTAAAAAATAACTAGGTCACGAAAATACTCTGTGGTGAGAAAAAACCACAAGGCCACTTCTTAACAATCTTTATGACCTGTACAACTCTGCTTTGGAATGCAGTTATCAGCTATGCTTCAGTACAGAAAACTGAAATCTATTCCTGACAGCAAGATCACTTAAGGTACAAGATTGGAAAAAAGTTTCCCTTTAATATTGCTCAATCTAAAAAGTTATGTCTAACTAAATTAAGGACTTTTAGTAATGAGAGCTATAGGTAAAGGAGCTTTTTCTCATAAGGAAGGGGAAAAATACACAAGATTTGGATTATCCAAACTCCAAAGCATCTGAAATGGAACCCTAGATGGACAGCAATCCTTTCCTCCCCACCCCCTGTTAAACTGAAGTTATCTAGATAATTAATCTTACTTGTGGCAGGAAGATGTGAAAATACCAGATTTAAGACTTGCATTATCTCCAACAGCTTGGCAAACTGCAGATTCATCCTCAGGTATTTGTACTGACATCACAGTAGAAGCCTCAGTTAACTGGGACCATTTATTAATAAATAGGATACAAATACAAGCCTGGAAGAAGCAGAAGGTACAGGACCAGCATCTGCTGGTCCTGCCTGAAGGTTCTATCATTGGCATCAACACTTGTTCCCAAAATTCTAAGCCTACACAACAAGCTTCAGATGTGCCTAAGATCTCTCTCAGGAAAAGCCTTCCTGCTCTATGACACCTAGACACCTATTTTGAAAGGCCTTCCTTCTCAAAATGGTTGTTCCTTGGAAAAGTTACCCAAATGGACAGATTTGGCACTGAAGCATCTTCATCAGTAACAGAACACTATAAAGGACTTTTTAGTAATTTTATGCCAACCACAGAGCTATACACAAGCAGCAGCAGATACACTGAAATAGCATGGAGTCAAGTCAACCACTCATGCTCAGTATAGCCATTAAGTGCTATGGAAAAAGCTCTCCCATTTAATGGAAAGTATGAGTTCTGATGATTAAGCACACCAGGCTATTCAAAAGCAGCCCAATACTGCCAACTGGAAACTTCTCCCTTGCCCAAGTAATTATTTGCAATACTTTTAAATTAATCTAAAGCTGCATAAAGTTAATTATCTCAAAAAATTGGGTGACCCTAACTACTTTAAGTTTAAAATAATATTTAAGATATTAAGCAGAGTTCTCTTGATCATCTAACACAAATATTAAGTTAGTGTTACATGCACTCTAATAGAGGCAAAATCTACAACTTGCCTCACAAATTACTTTTCAGAGATTAAACTTTAATGTGCACTGCCCTAGAATAAACCCATAAGAAGCAAACAAAAAACCCAACAAGTAACTGGGAGAGCAATTCACATTGTTTTTGTACAACAATACAAAAAGGTGGCATTTAAGGCTTCATATATTAGATTAAGTTCTTTACTGGGTAGAAAATGTTTCTCTAAAACATCTCAAAAAAGGCAAAATACCTATCAGATACTGAAGGTTAGCAGGAGCAAGATGATAATTATCTAGTACTCATTAGCCATCCCACCCATCTGTTATTGCTTCCTCATATGGAAAGTTCTTAGGGACTGCCATATTCTGAAGCTTGGCAGTTAGAAGATGACTCACTTGCTTTGAGACATAACACTAGTACCAAAATATAATGCTGTTTCATACAGACACTAATCACCATTGTATTTGAAAGAGGAAAACAAGGAAAAGGAATTCAGCTTCCCTTCCTCTGAGTCTGCCTCATACAAAACTCAAACCACAGGGGTGGTGAGGGGAGTGAGGAAGAGGAAAAACAAAAACAAAAGTGGTTCTGTAGCCAAAACACCCATAGTTTCAAAGCAGATTAAGTAAGTGCACAACACTAACATGCTCCTGGATGACCACAGGAAAACACAGCTTCAGAGAATACATTATGACCAATGCCCTCCACACTGACATTAAGAACATCATAAAATAACACCACAAGAACTCAAGTGTTTGGAGAAACCAAACTTTAAATCACACAAGACTGGATGTGAAAAGAATGAAGTTAGTACATCTTCATCTAAATAAAGCAGATAAGAAAAACTAGTTATGAAACAGGCTGTAATTCAGAATAAGGAAAAACACAGTTAAACAGCTTTTCTCTATGTAACTTTTTGGAAAAAATAAATACAAGTTTCTAGTAAGCACTTTCAGTCTTCTGCCCTGTTCAACATTCTCACTTATATCCCAGATTGAAAAATTACGTGGATAAAGCTGAAGAGAAGTACAGTTTCAAAATCTCATTTTACATTTTAGCACACACTTTTTTCAGCTGTATTGAACTGTATAACCAACTGAAATAGAAAGTTCAGGAAATTGATATAACAAACAGTAATTGTTATCAGAGATTTAACTTTAAAAAAATTCAGTTTTTAACAAAGAAAAAAATAGAAATACTGAATGGAAAAAAGTGGGCATCCTTCCCATTTTAATTTGTTGGATTCAACACATGTATCATCAAGCAAAGAGGATCAAAACTCATCGACCCGGTCTGCTGCTAAACAAAGTCTCTTACATCTTGCTTTTTGTAATAACTGCACTGTAAGTTGGCATTGTTCTGCCAGGAAACCCTTACAGCTTGCACAATCAACTCCATCTATTGCAAGCACAAAGGTTCAAATAGACTGTTCAAGAGGAAAGTTAATTCCACATTTTTAGCTGAGTTACAGGTTACTTAAATGCATCTGAATAAAGCTCAGAGAAGTCAGTTCAGTAGCTACACACCATACCATCATCTGGTATCCTAAGCCTGATGAGATTCATTGTCAAGTTCAGTTAGAACTCAACTTGCCTTTCCCATAGCCAAGTTTTGGAAAGGCTTAGACAATGTTTACCTCCCTCTGAAAATATGCTATAATCCAGTATCTTCATCTTAGGAACCTATACTCTCACTTCCACAGGAATTAATCACAGCAAAGAACTACACGTAAGGCTCTGCACCTCCCTATCAAAAGTAAAAGCTTCCATTTGCTCCAAAACCCACCCTTTAAAGTTAGTCACAGCACAAAGGCTGTCCTTGAACAATGCTGCTACACACTTTGGTTAAAGACTCTTTGTACAAGAGTAATTCTTATTCCACCTGGTACAGCATCTACATTTATTAGAAGTTAAAACTTAAGTGTTATGTAGCTTGACTATTAAACAGGCCACCTAGATGTGAAAAAAATAAATCAAGATTTTTGAGCACTTCATACTAAAAAACCACCTGCAAAGGGATGGGGGTAACTTGCCTTTAGAAACCAAACATCAGTTTAATAAGAAATATGTAATTCTAGATAAGCCTTTTAACTGATGTTAACAAAGTCACTAATGAAATAGAAAAATTTACTTTCTACATGACTTTCACGTAACAGATGTGCAGTTCACTCTTTAGGTGTAGAAGAATGAAAAAGAGCCATACAAGCATGCCTGAAGTGATAAAATCCAAACTCCCAACTGACTGTCAGATAGTAGCATTAAGTCCAGTGGAAAAACCTTCTAACAAGGCTAGAAACCTGTTTAAATTTGAAGTGAACTACTTAAAGCCACAAATGCATGCTCTATAAAAACAGTTTAATACCTCCCTGAAAATACTATTGCTATTTAAGCAAGTTACTGCTCAAATTATGGACATAGCAAGAGACAAGAACTAGATGCTACACAATGAATAAGTTTAGAATACTTGCTAACAAGTACAGGTAATTTAAGTAACCTGGATTCAAACACAGGAACAAATTCCTAGTTCAACAGACCCAACATGCCACACCCCACAGGGAAGCACAGAGCCAGGCAAGGGAATGGCTCACTTTTTCCTCAACTCATAAATCAGCACTGGCTTCTGCACCAAGTTGCTGTTCATTTCACTCGGGGAACCTTGTTTGAAAAGGAAATCACCATTTGAAGACTTCTCTGGATTTATTGTTGATTTATAACGAAATAAAGTTGCGCTGGGGTGGGGTTTATTAAATTATGTTTGGAGTTTAAGTCCACTTTGTTAGTTATATACATCTTCACTGCAGACTACAAGAATACAGGCTTTTTTCTTGGTGCAATACAGGTTAAGGAATAAGTTTTTTGCTTTTTAAACTTTTCAAAATAGCAATGTGGGGGTTTTTGCATAAGAACAACATAGGAAGCAGCATCTGTGCAACACTTAGGAAAGAGGAGTAAATAAAACCTAAGATGACTGAAAAGGTTAATCACTTTCTACAAGCTACTTATTTTGATTATTTTACTGGAGTACTTTGAAGAGCTTTAAATTATTAAGTCATAGCTATTAGTGAAAGGAATAGCCAAAATGTTTCACTGGAAATTAGGAACTACCTGAACACTAGCTGGTCCTACTCAAGACTTCAGAAAGCTCTGCAAGAAGCCACAAGTCCTTGTCTTCTCTCTTATAATAAAAACTACTGCTCACATGTAATTTCCCTTACACCCATGAAAACATATTCCAGGCAAAAAGAACAATCATTCCTAACATTTTCACAAAACAGAAAGAAATAACCAGACACAGACTCCTAGTCTCTAAGACAGCACATTAATACCTGCTATCCATCCTTCCACTCCTGCAGAAGTTGCTTTCAAGGAGAGCCTAAGAGAGCTCATATGTTTTCATTAAATGGAGGACCAGGAAGTTTAAATTTAAGTTTTATTTCCATGAAATATTACCTGTTATCATGATAGTAGAAAAGAACACATACCATTATCTTAAGTGAGTCTGAATGAGTTTTATAGCTTAAGCAAAACTGCCTTTGCTTCCCACAAAAAGCTCTTTATCTCTTAAGAAAACCATATCCCTGGAGACATTCAAAAGGCTACAGTGGACCAAATAGAAAAATACATATTGTGGAAAGTAATCTTGCATCAGAGAATTAAACAGGACAATTTAAAATAGCCTTCCATGCCCATAATTTCCACAACTGGTTTTTACAAATTGATAGCAAACCACACGTAAACAGTCACCAGCACAAACTTCAACTCCAACTGCTGTACATCATTTTTCATTTTAAAAATATCCTCAAATTAAGAGGACGAAGGAGCTATAATCACACAGTAGGTGCATACTGCTCAACTTTGAAGAAGCCAGTTTAACCTACAATTCAAGTAAAAATACTTGGAAATTTACCAGACATCTGCTATCTGGGGACAGGTGCAAAGAATTCAAGAATATCTGTGCTGTTTCACCTATGACAGTGGGGCTGGGACTGTCACTGGCTATCACTGAAGCTTGCTGAAAAAGTCTCTCCATTTCATAAGTGTCACAGGACAGTAGGCATCAAGAAACTACCCCAGTTTTCCATATACTTATTTCTCCCTGAAGATAATTTCTTCCTGATCATAGCAATTCTCTAGCTTCTAAACTAATTTGCAATGAATAAATAGCTTGACCAACCTTTAGCAGATCAAAGTTGCCTTGCATTTCACTATTTCAAACCATGCAGGCACAGGAATAGTTTATTTTCACTCTGCTTATGCTTAGAAAACTTACAAGTGCCTTATTGTATCCATGCCAGTCATAAGGTTAACCTTAAATAAAAGCAACACTTTGGAAATTAAGTCTTTGTCCTCTTGCATCTAGGGATACATCTACTGTTTGCCTAAACAAGAATTTTCCTTGAGGTCCACTATTTCTTTTCAGTCATAAATTAAGTTTATATCTAGAATTTCACAAAGTGGATTTAAACCACTGATTCACTCAGCCAGACAATTCTGATACCCAGCTCCCTTCCTCTAAACAAGACCACAGGGCTTAAATTATTTCATGGCTTTTGAAATTTAAATCATGTTATCTTTTGCTTTCTTGGTTTATGATCACTTATAGAAATTACTACCGTGGGATCAAAAAGAGAAAAAAGAAAAAAGGCTCCAGAACATTTTTAAAGCAGAGGAAGGTCAGGATTATTTTCCAAATGTGAAATTAAGGGCTCTCCTAGGAACAGGTATTAAGTTTTCAAACATGAACCAAAATTCTGTGCCTGGCTCAATTGCTTCATTCACAGCTATTCTCTTGGAACCTTAATCTTATACAAAGAGAAACTACTAGTAAATTAACATTATGTATTTATATTTAGTACCATTTTATTGATCCAAATCAACCCCAGTCCAATCCTCCACTATATATAGCCCAAAATTATTGTATTTTCCATAAACCACATTCCAAAAGACAAGAGCATTGAGAGCACTCTGAAGCAGAATATACCTCCATACAGGACATCTGAAATCTATCACCTATTTGATCTGAGAAGCAGCAGTGCACATCAACCCATCACTGAATTGCAAAGTGTCAGCCACAGGCAGAAAAAACTATCAGACCTTTATTCTGACAAAGAGATGCCACCCTACATCTCCTTGCAAGAGCACCACAAGACCTTAAGTGATTAAGACTTGCAGTTGTGTTAAGCAACTTCCCCAAATTACACCACACAGTGTAGTGTCCTAGACAGGGAAGAGCCTATGCTGACTTAACTGGATCCACTAGCAGAAAATACATCTACCCCAAAATAACCTGTTTGTTCCCATTTTGACAGGAGGCTCTAACAGATAAGCTTTACATAAGCATCTCAAACTATTTAAAGCAACAAGCTTACTATTTAGAGAACACAATCTGAATGAGTTTCATGAGCCAGTACTTAACCTACTTTAGCCAGTCCAGGCTTGACTCATGGGTTACCCTGCTAGAACTGTAAGGGCCTCTTGATATCACTTCTTTATCTTGCACATGCTAAAACAACAGCTTTGGAGAAAACCTAACACAAGTGAGCACCTACTTGACTACACTAACCACGTGCATGATACCATCTCTTCTATGCCCACATTTAAGCTCTATTCAGCAGTGACACTGTTTGTGCAGCTCAGGAAGGTTAATCCACTTTGCTGTAGCATAATCAACATGAACAAATCTATTGTAACTACAACTAATGGGACATATCTGGACATCTTCTAGACAACAAGAATTCAAAAGAATCAAGGAGAACACTTCAGAGTTTATTTTGCTTAAATGTGGTGAGGCCACAGTATGGCCAATTCATTTACCTGTTCACTATTACAATGAACACAAAGAGCAACAAACTAAGATGTATGTTTGATAGTTCTCCAATTGCAACCACAAGTTTGTACCCTGGTTCAGATACTTAACGATTAGTATCACATCTCACCCATCTATCTATTCACATTGTTTTCTAAAAACTGGTTGACACACAGTAAAATTCAAGTAAACAGATGCAGGGATTCCACAAGGGAAACCAGGAGTCACTAAGAAAGTCTCTGCAGGAGAAATAGCAGTCATCTGATCTCAGATCAGCACCAGCACTCCTATGTGTTCTGCTATTCATGAACTCCTGCCTCATCACACCCTTCAGCAAAACACATTCACACTCACTGACCATCTCTACCTTGAGTGCAATTTTAAACTGCAGTGGAAATGACCACCAAGTCCCTCTGCTTATCCTCATAGTGACACTTGCCTTGCTCTTTTGGCCAGAGTTGACAAGTCTTTATGACTCAGATACTATCTCTGTGAGAAGTCCTCTTTGCTGTGTAGACTCAAAGCCACTACATTATTCTGACCTGAAGCATTAAAGTCAATAATCATAATCATAAAGCAGGGATAATTTAAGCTCAATTTACTTTAAGGATCGAAGTTGTCCAAGTGTTTTGCCGATTCAAGACCTTCAACTCCAAAAGAATAAAATAAATCAAGCACCTAGGTGTTTAGTGAAGGTGATGATGAACCAAGCTTACAAAAGTGAATCTGTTATGGAATATTATGGAGGTCCACGATAAAGGGTTAAAAAATAGATTATCAACTGAAAATACACCTGTGAATAGTTGTCAGAGTTTGAACCACTGATGTACAGTTCAAAGCCCCCAAAATGCACACAGGCCAAAGCCAGGCCATGGTGCTGCAGGAAGTATTACATTGCACATTCATTGTTCCTGCATGCCACGCTAAGCAGCTGTTCTCCATCAAGCAGGGTGCCAGGCTCCACAGTTTGGCCTGACCTGGTGTGGTACTTTGGATCTTTCCCAGCACCAAGAAAACTCACTAGTATAGAATCCAGATGACTTTAAAGCATTTCTAAAAACACAGAAGCACCCTGTGCTAGGAAATCACAACTTCAGTCCCCAAGTTCCTTCAGTCTTTGGAGATCCTGAAAACTTTTCATTGAGTTGTCTTACCTAGTCTAATGTTAATGCATGATGTGCCATAGCACTGAATAGTTGAAACTATTCCTTTCTTAGATAAAGTCAGATATTTTGTTTTAACTACTTAAACAGATTAAAGAACACTTCAGAGAACATGTTAAAGAAGCTTGGGGTTTAAGTATGTTACCAAGATTTAAAAAAAAAAAAATTGACAATTCCACACCACAGCACTGGCTGAGGAGCAGCACAGGAATGTTAAACACCAGAAATACTTCAAACTACAGTGTGTTGTTTGATCTGAAACAGAATTAAACCTCAGTGTCACAACAAAACTTGCTTACACACTGAAAAACATGTGCAACCTCTTGGATGATGTTTACTTGTTGCACCTCAGGATCGACCGACATAATTCATGAAGCAGAACATCTAAGAAAGCTCAGCAGTTTCTTTTCAGTAAAGAAACATTGCTAACCTCCTACCACAGTTACCAGTCTAAATGCCACCTTTACGTACTCTGCAGCAGCCTCTGTGATACGACTTACTAGCTGCTGAAGAACACAAGTCCAAAGAGGCTCTTTGCCATGAACAGACATCCTGCAATACCAGGGAGATGAGATCCTGCTGCAGGGGAGGACCCACACTCCTCACTGGAGCCAGCTTCTTATTTGGGCAATTGAGAACAAACACTAACTACTGTGTTTTGCCATTCTGTAACCCATACAGCTATTCTTGTGTAGATAACTGACCAGAAAAGGTTATTTTGAGTCCCATGGGGCTGCAAACAGCTATCATATTTTGTTACCATTTCCTACAGTCTTTTCCATTCGTTTTTACAGCTGTCTTCATGTTCTAGAAAGCCTGAAGTTTCCCAAGTTTGTATTTTCAGCTTCAAGTCCAGAAAAAGATCCTTCCAGAATTCAGCACTATGTAAGAGCAGGTTGGCTGATCACTTCAATCTATTTCTACATACACTAATTGCTCATTTTACTGAAAATTAATGTGTTTTCCATCCAAATCGAAGACATGGCATATTCTTTTCCAAGAGGGCACAAAATCTAAACCAGAGGGGAAGTACAGTAAACTAAAAGTGTAGAGGTCTGTGGAAGAAAATCCAGGTACATAGAGAGTTTTGTCATTTTAAGAGCTACTCAATTTCTTTCCTTTTGTAAATAAAGGCACAAATTAGAATATTGAAGAGGCAAAAGTGGAAGGAGCAAGCCATGAAGTAGTACCAAAACTACGGACAGATTGTAAGGATAGATTATTAATCTGAATTTACTCACCTATGAACTCTAAGCTTAAAAACAGTAACAATGGGAAAGCTGCTTTTAGATTGGACTTTTGATTTTCTAGCACTTTTATTTAGCAAAATTGGTTGATGCCACTTCAGTCCCTACAAGTACATTTTCCAGAATTCAAGGTGGCAAAAACCCAACTCAGTAATGCAAAAAACCCAACTACCAAAACCCCTAAAAAATACCAGCCAACCTGAAATGGCCTTTCACCCCTTTCTCCCACTAATGCTTCACCCAAACACAGGTATTGGAGAACTCCATTCACATGTAACAGCATTTGCTTCAGGTTAAAGTAAATAAATAATTTAGTTCTGATAAATATTGATTTGAGAGGATTCCTAGCTGCAAAGCCTTAAGCAACTTTGGCAGGTGTTTCAATGCTGACCTCTCAGGACTCCACAGAGTATTGGCAGAAACGGCTGCAGACCCAAAACTCCTCTCTTTAAGCAGCTGTGGCTTCAATACACCAAAGGAAGCACCTTCAGACCTATCATAACATGGGTCAACTATAATTTAAGTTCTCCACAAGTAAGACTAATTACCTAGCCTGATCTGGTCTTGGTAAGCTATTCGGTAAGTTTAGCTTTTTAGGAAGATTTGAGGACATCAAGACATTTGCAATAAAGCTTGGAACAAAATAAATCCTTGTTTTCAACACAGACTCTTTCATAAACTGACTTAGAAGTGAATTTGAAATCACAGAAAAAGTATTTTTGGAAACAATAAGGAGGCATCAAAATACAAGAAAAAAGGCCTTACTGAACTTCCCTTATCTTAGTCCTGATCTTCAGAGATGTATGCAGATATAGGACACATCCACATCTCCTTGTATGACACTTCAAAACAAGTCTTCCGTAGTATTAGCTTATAATATATTGCAAAACAGTAATTTTGTTTAAATTTAGGGAGAAATGTTTAAGACCACAAGTTTCAGAGCATATTTATTTGCCAGGATTTGTGGCATGGGGAGACAGTGGGCTATGAAGAAATACAGAACTTCCAACAATGCAATGGGTAAGCAAGTTGCCATTCTAAAAATCCCCAACATTTCTTGGAAACCTCTTTCAATTTTTACTTCAGATGTTTTCAGTGCTTGCCTTGTTTTTAATAATTAAAGTTTATCATGTTTGAAAGCTGATGTATTTTCAAACTGTACTCTGTCTTTGATTAAATACCCAGTAATATCTTTATAGGAAGATTCTACTGATCAGCCAAACAGCTGAAAAAAAAAATCAGGCCTTGACACTGCAGAATGAACTTTGTTGCATAAACTACTCAGCTTATTGAGAAAACATCGTTTCAAAATAGGTCTTACAGGAAAAAGTACTCAAGACTGTATATTAGTTTCATGTACTCTTAAACTCAGCAGCAAATCTCAATAGCCAAAAGCACTTCCTATAGACATGGCTGTATCAGGTGTTCTCCATATACACTATTATATGGATTGCTTAGAAGGTACAACATCTGAGCAACTGAAACTATTTTGACAGTCCAATATACTGCATCTCTCCTGTAGAGCTTGAAGAATGCCAGCAGCAAGCATAGCCAAGAAAGGAATAGATTTTAAATTTTACATTCTGTTTAAATAAAGAAATTTGCATTAGACTACATGGGGAGCTGAAAGGCAAATCCACTAATATTTCTGGAGTAGATTAGCAAACTAATCTCAGGAGTGTTTAACACAGAGAAACAAGTAAGATCCGATTTGCTAACTAGTAAACTTGCATCTTAACTAAAATTCAAAACATCGTCAAGTCATTCTAGAATACAGCTGGTTACCAACCTTGTCAGGAAGCAAGTCACTCTGTATGGCCTACCACCCAGTAAACCATCTCACAGCTTGACCAAAAAAGCCATATTTTTTTTAAAAAAGAAAATCCTTTAAGCTGTGAGTAATTTGTCTTACAAAGGTCTAAGAGGACAGATGCCATCATACAGACTTGTAGCTAAGTTACAAGGACATAAACCAGTTAATTCAGTGAATATCCCGGAGCAGACAGCTTGGTTCCCATATTTTACAAGTGTTTCTCCCATAAATTTCTATGTAAAGCTCACTAATACCCAGGTACCACAGACTGGACATTTTAGCCAGCATCCCATCCTATCCAGCTTTCCTTTTGCATATTGCATCAAATGCAGGGACACTGGTGAAGAACTATTTCCTTTCCTTATGTTTTTATTGCTACTTCTGCAAACTGCCTCCTCCCCACTACTCTTCAGAGATCTCCTCAGACAAACGTCCCAAGCCTGGTATCTACTGAAGGCAGTAGACATATTCTCACAAGGGTAAAATGTTCCGTGACCATAATGTAATAGTCAATTTTACATTTATTGAAACTAAATTAGCATCTTCAGTTTTAAACTGTAGCAGCTGCCCCTGTGGACAGAGAAGCTTTGAAAAATGGGCTGTGTGCATGCATTTCTATCACACAAAGTACAGGAAACAGCTTAAGTTCTCTAGTTTTTAAATTGGCACCTTTACTCTCATACAAGAAAGAAAGAAGAATCCAGAATAACTTGAGTAAAACACCCTTCCATTGAGCTGGAGCATTTGTAATTGCCGTATTAAAACACTTTTTTAATTTTTGACTGCTTATTAGCAGTTTATTTAGTTAATTCATTTATAGAGGGCTTTGCTGCTCTTACTTAACTTTATGGAATGACTCAAACTGTAAGGGCAGGCTCAACCCAACAGATTTACACCAAGATGACTCAGAAATCCCTGCACATTGTTCTCAGGGAACTCAGTTGTGTAACTTTTTTGCTACCCTGTCTATCCACCTTCCCCACTACTTCCTTGCATCTTAAAAACAAGCCACTTTTCTTTGACCTCTGCTTCAAGCACATTTTTGTACTTTATAAAGCTCCTTGTATCCTCATCAAGTGGACTGGACTTCAAGAACTGGGCTGAGAGGAAAGAGTAAGTTAATATAGTGTACAGCACAGGCAAGCATAAGCCTGCTGTACTGCTCAAGTTAATTAACCAGTACTAAAGTCAATCTAACAACTACCCATTGGTTCAGTTTATCTAGAAATAGCCTTTCTGCAATAGCTCCCTTCCCACATTGAGGAAAGTAAAATCTCACCCGTGTCATTTTAAAAAAGTCTAACGATGGCCTGTTCCATCGTACATCCTCCTCCCGTCTGCGCTTTAGCCGGCTTTTCTTCTCATTCAGGACACAAGGCTGAGAGCGGCATCTCAACAGGCCTTGACGCCGGCTGAGCTCGGGTGTGGAGGTGGGAGTGCTGTTGGCTGAAGGCAAGAGATTTCCTGTCTCGGTGATGTGCTCCTGGGAGAGGGAGAGGCGGCGCCTTGGGTTAAAGTCACAAGGGCCTCCAGAATTCCAGCGGGTACTCGAGCTCGTGCTGCCCTCACTACTGTCCACAAACCCGCTGCTGGCAGAGGAAGGTCTGGGTACTGGTGACGTGTTGAAGCTGGTGATAGTGAAGACGTTATTTAGGGACAGTATGTTTTGTGGCAGACTGATACTTGTGCTTCTCTGTAAGGTCGCACTTCCATGACTGTTGCAGCGCTGCAAGGTAGCGCTACCGCCACTGTTGCACCGTCTCTTTGACACAGGAGTCCAAACCTTTGAATTGCCAGGCTTCCAGGGTGACCGACAGCGAGCCAGCTCATCAGGCTCAGAGAGGGACCTACAGTGACGTTTCGTTGGTGGTGCCAAGGGCTGACCCGAGTTTTCGTTAAGGTTTAATTCACTTATCCATCCTGACACCATAGATGTGCCTGAAGATTCCTGCTGCCACTGCAGACTGCCATTGCTAGCAGTGCCGGTGCTGAACGGGCACAGTGGGAAAGTGTAAGCTGAACTCCTTGTTGTGTCAGTCTGGATTGGGCAACCCCCATTTAAAGCTTTCCAAGGACTCTCTTCTGAAAAGAAAAGAAAGATACAGGTGAAAGATGCAAAGGAAAAACAATTAATTTTAAACCTAGTTTAATATAAAACCATGACTCAAGCTCAAGTTTAGAAGGATAAGCCACAAACAGCCAGCTCTTAATCAAAATTTCACACTGTAGTTACACAGTCATTTTTTAAAAGGTAGAAAATTCCAAAAAAGTGAAGACCAAAGTATTTCAGGAGCCAGTGCAGGCATTCCAGTATGTCTGTCCCTTGTTCATACTTCTTCATGCTCACTGAAGACTTACAGCACTGTGTTTCTTAGCAAGCATCAGGGACAGCTGCCTTACCTGCTTCCCAGTACACAGCATATACCACAATTAAAACCTGTAACAGTGAACAACCTAACTTGTTCATCCATTTTGGTTGTAAGAATCTACCAGGGAATAAATATATTCTTTTATTTAAGAGCAGGATAATCTCTTCATACACTGCTGTCCTTGATTTAGCTGTTAAACTTTTCACTTAAGAATATCTTAAAGAAAGGTTTCAGAGAGATAGACGTTCCCATTCTGTGGTGTAAAAAGCTTTATTTTAAATTAGAAACAATATGAAGTTGAATCAGACTGCAGATTGTTTCCTTTTTTGCTCATATTCAAAGTGTAGGGGGGAAAAAAAGTCTTAATTCAATGCATAAAATGAAGTGAGTATCCCTTAAGACCCTCCTGCAAGTTTTACTGTGAATACAGACATAACCCATAGTGCACAACTTCTCATCTCAAGCGGCAATGCTGGGTTAAAAGCAGTCTGCCAGCGAAGCCTCTCACTCTTTTGTAAAGAGCTTCTTTGAGAACATTCTGCACATTTTACAGCTGTTCCTCCACAGTATACAATGAAGTGTAAGAAGAACTACAGCAGACTTTGGATTTGCAAATTAAAAAGCAGCAAAACCGTTAGCCAGTTAACCGTGCTTCATGCTCAGTAAGAAAATTTAAATCAATTAGCCAAGTTTCACTTATCCCAGCTTTAAAGAAAGATATTTTAAACAGTAAGTTTTCCCCTCACACCTATTTTAAAATCTTAGATATAGCCTAAACATTAAATACTTGTTTTAGACAGCCAACTATAAGAATATACAAGTTTTAGACTAATCAACGGATAAAAGATTTGCTGAGTAGCTTTAAAAGTTGCAAACCCAAATAGTTGTACATATTCCATGCCCAAAGTATGTCATGGATTATCCTGTTTATTTGGATCTTATTTAAAGAACACCCTATTGTCTCAAAATCATTTAACTGTGCAGACAGCTGGCCTATTCAAACAAGATGTTTTATTAGAATTCCTCTGTCCTTCCTCCTCCATTCTTTCAGATGGGTACAACCACATACTGTGCTTTGCCTTAAGCATGTAAGCTCTTCAAGGCAGGGACCATCCATAATTCAATGCAAGTAAAATAGCCAACACAATGGGATCCAGATAATGTTTGAAACTCCTAGCATCTACTGTAGGACAATTTACTAGCTTGGACTGGCCTGATTTAAAATAAAACCTTAGGAAGCTTTCTCCCAGGCTGGGAGGCTGGTTTAAGTTTACTTTACCAAAAAAAAAATTTGAGAGTTGCACATGTGCTCTAATTGTTTACATGGCAATGGTATTTAAGATAAAATGCCATTTCCCTTTGAAACCACACAAACCAAGATAAACATTTTACAGGGAATCCCACTGAGCAAATAAAAAACTTCCATGCCTAAAGACAAGACAGAACATGCCAAATTTCAAGTCCCTCAATAAAATGTACAAAGTTTACAAACCAATAAGTGGCACTTTCATTTTTCCTAGATACATCTTACTCTTATTCCAATAGGAATAAGGAGGAAAAAGCAAACTATACTTGCATGAAGGCACCAGACTTGAACTTAAGGTTTGCATCATGATGGATATTTTATGTGGCAAAACATGTAAGAAGGTGTGTAAAGATGTGAGAGCTTTCTGCTAGCTGAGGAACCTGAAGAAATGTTTAGCATGAAAAAACAGCACTGCTGTGCTTCTGTACACCAAAGCAGATATTGAACAAAAAAAAAAACGTGTTACAAGGGCTTTTACTATGCAAAGCAGATCACAAGTACAAAACTAACAACCAGCTATTCCCAGTATTGTTCAAAGACCAGCTTAAACCAGCAGGCTCTACAACAGCATGCTCCATCCCCTCACCTTATTTACAAAAGAAAGGCTGCCGCTATACCAATTACCTCAGTAAAACACAGCTAAGGTTTCTGAAGAACTTACCGTTGATTTCGAAAGGGAACAAGCTGCCACTCTTATTCAGCTTCTCAGATGAGTACTGAAATCAGAAAAAAAGTTTCAACCATGTGAAAGAGTCAGCACACACCTAAAACTGAAAACCTGCAGTTTGCAGTTTCCCTCTATGTGCATTTAACAACGTCTTTAAAAGGACAGATTTTGCTGAGTATCTTGAAGAAATTCCTGAACAGCTGATCTTTATAAATAAAACCTCCAGCATCTAGCTGTTTGTAATGTTTTCTGATACATTGCAAAGTATCAAACTGTTTCAAGAGTTGCAACATTAGCCCATGTAATAAACTGCAAAATTAAGAGTGATAATTCACCCTTAATGAAAAAGCTTTGATGCAATTCTCATTTCAGTGGAGAGGAAATTACAGTCTGACAATTGGGTTTCCATTTACAATCTTAAGGCTAAAAAGCAAAACACTTAATCTTAAACTAAGAGACAGGAATAGCTTTATCTTAATTAATTATACAAGCCCATAAGGGTCACCATGATGAACTTTACCCGATCAGGCTTTACTAGTATTTTACATTTCCTATTAGTGTAGCAAAATATTTTCTTATTTCTTAAAAGTACAAGAGCAATTAAAAAAATCTTTCCTGTCCAAAAAACACTTTTGCAGACAGTGTTTTTGAAATCACAGTTTAATAGAGATGGTTCACTACTCAAAGAATGTAGAAGATATGCTTAAAACAAGATGTTTGTGTAAAGGGCTTTCAATTTTATGATTAAGCTTCATCAGTAGCATCTGCAAACACAAGTTTCTGTGCAGAACATTCTCCGGTTTTTTAACTGATTTTACCTAGAAAATATTACTACTAGATTTCTCAAAAAACAGAGCTTGTTATCCAACCTCCTAAGCAGGAGTTATAAATAAACGGCTTAAGGCTCGATCAGGGCCCAAGGGTCATTATTCCCCCATCACCACCTCAGGATGGAGAGGAAGATTGCTTTAAAGAACAACACTTCATGTGAACACTGTGTTTTGTGTATAACCAAAGAAGATAGCATTGTACAAACGCTTCCTTTCCAGATAGCAAGTCAATTTTAAAACAAACATCCTTGGGCTACAAAGCTTTTCTTTCTTGCTATATAGCAGCACACAGAGTGCTAATGACAACTTTATACCCTTGAGCCTCACACATAACATGCAAACGCTAAGCTAGGTTAATATTCCCTTGGTGTCATTGTTATAGAGGTAGGAAATAACAGAAAAGATGAAAGGATAGTACAGCAGTCAGATTTTTCATCTTACTTTATCAATGTCTGCATGAGACAAACAGACTTTACACTTGCACCTGAGGATGCATTTAAGCTTCCTTTTACAGAAGGCTACTTGAAGTAAACAGCAGAACCCCAAGTTTGACTCTTCATTAGAAATTAATCAGCCCTATTCAAACCATGAGAAGTCTGCAACTTGACAGCAAAAACAGCAGTCACTTGTTAGCTTTTCATAACTGCAGTTGCCAGTTACATAGTAGACACATTTTAAAAGCTAGCATCAACCGTTTACTCTGAACGGGGTATCATGTAGAGCACAAAAGCACGCAGTAAGGGAACAGGAACAGCCACATTTCAGCTGTCCCTGAAGGGGAAACAAACAAATTAAAGCCACTTAAAGGTAAGATTTTTCCAGCAGATTCCTCCTCCCTCTCCAGTCTTCCCCAAATGAAAGGCAACACCAGCTTATTCCAAAGCAATATCAACTTAATCAAAGGCAATACCAACTTACTCAACTATCTGATAGTAGCTAAGGAAAATACATTTTTGGAACCGAATTCTCTGTCAGAAAGTCTTACAGCTACAATCTTCAAGCACATAGAAAACAGCAACAAGAATGACTTAATCCTAACATAACTAGGGAGATTTAAAAGACTATTCACACAGGCTGAGACCTTCAATGCTTCAAAGGAAAAGTACCTCAAGAACAATCCTATGTGACGATTATTAGATTCATATTTAATTTTTACAAACAGTTTTCAGCCAAATGTAACTTCATCAAGGTTCTCATCACAAACGCCTGAATCATTTGATTACCTACACTTCAGTGTCTACCCGATTGACAAGGCTTTTTAAGGTGGCTTAACTACTTCATCTGACAGCTACAAAGCACTGAAAGCAATTTTCAAGGGGGGCATGGAAAAAGTGGGATCACCTACACACAGACTGTCTGTAGTACACAGAACAACTCCAGTGTGAAGCCACTTCTGAGCAGCTTCTAGTGAAATCAGTGCTCAGCTTTACAAGAAAGCAGGCATGTTAAAACTGCAACTTGCTCTCTTAAGTGATCCTTCATACAGAATCTTAAGGTACTAAAATGTGCTAATTTTTTTGGAGACTCAAACGAAAACCCTCACTAGGAATGTCACATGAGACATCATAGGCAGAAACGGGACAGTAACCTGCACTATTTTCAGTAAAAGTTCAAAGCACTGAAATAACGGGTGACTGGGATAAATAAGTAAAGAATCTACTTTATGGTACTTACTTGGCTTTCTATAACTGCAACTAAAAATACTTGGAAACATTATCTGGTAGACTATCAGGCTGTAAATTGTTTATTGGAGGGAGGATCTTTTTATCTAAACAGCACATGGCAGAAGTCTCTCTAGATATTACTGTAACAGGGCACTGAACCAGTTTATCAGCTCTCCTGGGTTAGCTACCCTCCCCCATTCATTCCCTCTGCGCTATGATCAACCTGAAGCTTCCTGAATGAAGAGCTCTTTTTCTTCTTATGCTCTAGAAGAGATTGCAATTGCTAAGAACATTGACAGGAAGGTCTGCTACACGTCGTGTGAAGGAAATCTTTCTCAGAATAAGGCCAAATTATTCAAAGTAATTTTCTTGATGAGGAAACTCAAGAGGTCATGCAGGTCCATCTTCCAACTACTAATTTTTGAACAGATGTTAAAAAGACCCCATGAATGTCTGATGTCTCTTGAGACCTTTCCAGGGGAAAAACTGCAACATTTTAAGATAGAGACATATATAATAATGACCTGTAAGTTTCACCTAAGGTTGGAATTGTTTGCTTCATGCAAGGAAGTTTATCTATTTTGAAAAGCTTGCTTAGAAGTAGAATGTCTTTTGTGCATTTGGTGGGATTATGCTTAAAAGGAAAGGAATGGTGAGGTACAACATTTAGGACAGCATTGCAAGTTTCAGTCAGTTTATCTTAGCAGCTGCTCTTTCATTAAAATATTCACTTAAGGACACCTAGTCTTGAACTGAGTAAATGGAAGAGGCACACAAGTGAGACTGAAAATCAATCATAATTATAATCAATTTTTCAACTCCTGAAAATCATAATATACTCACAGAACATCTCACTGTTGCAAGGTAGAGCCAACCTGCCAGGGACGCTATTCTACCTTGTGAGCTACTGTGCCCACTTGGGACAACCTTCCTGCTTCTACAGCAAGAGACCAATTTGTTTGGGCTTTTTTCTGAAGACTTGGGCAGCACAAGACTGTACAACATAACTGAGCATGCACTGGCCAAATGAACTACACCAGCCTGGAAAATGAGCATGTCATTTAACAGAGCAGTAGAATTAGCTACAGCCAGCATTTTACAACATCCTTGGGCACCAGGTGAAAAAGGTACTCGTTCATCATTCAGCTTACACAAACAAAAAGCGTACTATGTCCTATGCGTGTTGTCTTTATGCCCAGCTTGGCTAACTGGAAGGCAAACAGCTTTGAAAAGAACTATTCTTTCTTTTATAACCTTCATTTATGAGCTGTATTATAGAACAGCTTTTCCCCAGCTATTTTATCTACTTGTGCCCAGACGAGCACTTGTGCAGATGCACTGCAAAAGGTATCATGAAACTGATAAGGGTTAACATTAACCCAGGCAAGAAAAGTTACTCTTAATCCTGACCACATGGTTGCATGGAACTTGGTGCCAGCAGAAATAATGAAAGGTCCAGGCAAAACCATTTCAGAACTGCTCTAAAGTGTTGTTGCTATTAGAAGAAACTAAACCTGAACATCTAGACTTTTTGGCAAGGTGTTCTACAGCTGATCCAAGACCCCCATTAGCAGTTTCTTTGTTCCTTATTAAAATTTAGCTGTTATCATTACTAGCAAAAAAAGCCTACTTTTGATTCTCTGAGGTTCACGTGTTAGTGAAGCAGGCATCACTTGCCCAAAGAACTGTTTTTAGTAGGGAGCAACCTAGTTCCACACTTATTCACACTTGCTTTGCATTTTCACTCTTCACTTTGCCATTCCCACACTTATTGAAGCTGCTAAAGCGTACAAACAGAACCTGTTCCTGGCCTCAGAAACCAACTTCTGCAAGAACTAAAGCATTTACAAAACAAATTACTTGATAGATTAAACAAGGAAAGGAGCAGAAGGGTGAGGATGAAACTACTGGTGAGGCATTTTCCACTCTAGCCATTTTTTTCATGCTTTATTGTAGAAACAGGTAAGGACAGGAATAAAAAACAACCTACAACACCTTTCAGCATGCCAAAACACTCTGTATAGACTCCACACAGTGTAAAACCAGTAATACATCTTTGTTCTTTCAAGTCTCTGGTCCAAAATCTACAGTGACTATCAGTAAAAGGAGAGCTCAGTTTCCAAATTCATGCAAACTTTAGTGTCTCAAAACCTAGAAATTACAAGATGCCACTACAAGTTTAGGGACAAGCACTGCTACTGGTTCCAAGTCACCACTGGCTCACACCTAGGTCTAGAGTTCAGTTACAAGTGATGAGTTCACCAGTTCAAGGACAACAGATTCTCCCACAAATTGCACCTCCCAAGTGCTTCATCAAGCTAGCTGAAACAAATGCAAGCTGAGTAAGCACTTCTAAGAGGGTTAACATAATTCCAACACCTTATAGATGCCTTCTACGAACAGCACCTATTTAAGGTGAAGACAATAAGAACATGGAAGTTAACAGAAGAACTCTAAATGGACCTGTTACAGTTTAAAAAAATAAAACCATTTAATTAAGATCTACTAGTAGACATTCTTACTGGACAAAGTATTGGACTAAGGGTCAAGCACTTCACGCATTAAGAATTACAGGTGCTTGTGCACAAGCTCCACTGCATTCAGGATATGCTTCACCTGGTTTAGGCTTGTGAAATAGGAAAGCAGGTCAGCCACTAAAGTACAAGAGAGGCAGAATCTTACTGGTAAAGTAACTGATCATGCTTCAGGTTCAATGCTTGCATTATTTTTTTTTTTTAAACAACAGAAATAGAGTTGAACAATACATAGACATTTAGTCAAATTTGGGGTTTTTTCTCTGCCATTGGTACCCTCAATTTAACCTACAGAAGGGTGCCACTGCAAGTTAAGTCAGTGAAACAAGATGACAAATGAAAAGTATTGTCTCAGCTTGCAGGTCGCCACCCAAAATTGACAGGAGACTATTTTGCATTACTCTCACTGCAGTAGATAACAGCTTCACAAGTGAGATGTGAAGAGAATACATTCCTTAGTGTCTGAATAGCATGCCTGAACCACGCCATGGACACACATTAAACTAGCAGAAAATGACCCAATAAATATTACCCAACTTTTCAGAGCATCAGGCATCTGACACACAGATAAAGCATCAACAACAGCCTGGCAGTCAGACACTTGACTTCCAGTTCAACTGTATATTTACTTGATGACTGATCAGTGTGCTGATAATTACCTACATAGTGGTCACTGATTTTTCTAAGTAAATACTGTTGCCAGATACCAAACACTTGGCTGTATGAAGAAATCTTCACTACATCCCAGTAATTATGTTTTTTGTTATAGAAATGGGAATGCTGATAAGTTTTTATAATTCTTTTCAGTCATTAAAACACTATTTTGTTGAGAGAAGGCTTTTTGCTTATTACATAAAAAGCTGTAAAGTTAAAAATATCATTAAAATCAGAAAACAATTTCAAGAAGGCTCATACACTGAATTTTCACCTTTTCCCCTTACAACTTTCATCCACCTTGCAAACCAGTCCTGATGTAAACAGCTGAATTCTGGCTGATCTACACTCTTGCATTTGTTATGTAGTTTTGAATTACTTTTAACCTCTTTTGCATTTCACATTTATCACATGATTTTGTTAGATCCTTACCAGATTAATATTGTACGTTTTACATGTCAGATCATCCAAGCTCTGGTTCTGCAGCTTTTCTGTTATTAGTGTTACCATGGTAGTTGCTCCTTTTCCACTGCTCACACAGAAGTGTTGGAAGCTCTTCGGTTCCTTGTTTCAATACTCTTGAGCCATTTCTGTTTTGGTATTAAGTCTTTAGATTTATCCTTCCATCTTATTGCCAATGTTTACTTCCAACTGCTGTCAGTGTATCATGTCTGATTTTCTGTAAAAGTGGGGCAGAAAAAGGAAAAAGTCAGAACAGTTCTTTTGTACATTTTAAGTGTTGTACATAAGAGGACTCATGTTTGGACCACTCCTTCGTGCAAGCAGAACAACCTGCAACCAGTGCTCCTGCCTGGCAGGATAAGTCTCTATTAAAGAATATTTCTATTGAGACTTCACCAATTACAACAAGGGAGACAAGACTCATACAGAGTAAAGACCAGGATATTATTTGGCCATTTCCTACTAAACTGATGCTACCTAGAATTTTTAACCGAGGCAGAAGGAAAGACTTAAGCTTTCTTTCCATCCTTTAAACTACTGCTGAAATCATAGCCAGGTATATTAGAACAGCATATGAAACATGCAAATATGTACCATACTGTTCTCTATGTTTAACACTATTTGCATTTTAAAACCTTCTACGATACTGTTTCATAGCTAAACACTTTAAAAGAACAGAGCAGCAGGTATCACAAATGTTATATACATTTTCCAAACCCTCAGCTGCTTTTAATACATTCCCTGTGCTTTTCTTTTTTAAAGGTTATGTAATTGCTACCTGTCAGCAAACATCAGATCTTAAACTTGTAAGCAGGACAGATTACCATACACGTAAAAGCATCACTGACAAATGCTGAGATGTCTTTATTCTGTGAGCAGTCATCTAAATCAAAAGCACTAGGTTCACCAGCTGCCTCCTTCTATCCTTAAACAACCTCTACATAATTTCTTCCCCCCCTCTCTCCCCACAGCATTAGTTACCCTGAACTGCTGCAGTGTCACTCCTTGTTGTATTTCAAAAGTCTTTATTAGCTGGTTATTTTTACTACAGCAAACAAATCTCTGTACTTTCCTCAACTCCACCTCATTCTTCCGGTTCTCAAGAACTGGAAGAAAACCACAGGACTTCAGCTTCTTCATTTTCCTTCTTCTATCATCAAGTCTTTCAGGCTCACCACAGTTCTCAAATTCACTTCCAGGTTTCAAAACCAAGTCTACATTAATTAATTGTCATTTCTTCACAGCATCTTCAATGAACTTCTCTCCCCATAACTTTGCCTTCCTGTGTTAACAAAAACATCTTTCCTCAGCTCACACTGATGATCCATTAGTGACAGGCATCAACCACTCTTGGCTTATGCTTTAAGTTGGTCAAGCCTATTCAGCAACTGCTTATGGAATTAAAAAAGGTAAGAGATCCACACTTTTCCAAATTTAAACAAAATAACATGAGCCTTGGGGCAGGAACACTGCTGCTGCTATGAACAAATGTTTACTTGTATTTGCTAGGTTTTAAAGTTTACAGTAAAAAAAAATAGGAAGTTATTTTAAATATTGTCCATTTTCCACACTGCTACTTATCAGCTGTTAAATAACCAGAAGCAGGAGGGAAAAAAGCCACTTGAGTCCATGACCCAAGTTAAACCCATCTAAAACTAAGATATTAATAGTATTAGTGGTAATGTTAGATTATCTTTTAAACCTGTTGCCTTTGAGTACATCCCCAAATATTTTCATATGCTAACCATACACTATTTCACCTTCACAGAAGTCTGCTATGTAACAGCCTTCCTTAGCCTGAGATGTCTCACAATCATAACTTCCTTAGGGCTTCACCTTCATATCTACTTTTATTTGTTTTAACATATGATGCTTACAAGCATCCCTCAACTGTAATTAATGCTACCCAGATTCCTGGAGATTTACTTGTCTTTTTTTACTGAATGTATTCTATCTTTCAGGAAAGCACCCAGCAACTTGAAATGTTTACCACATCATGCTCTGAAACTACACCAAGTCAAATTATCACACACTCAAGTTCATATGCTCACTGGTAAAAGTTGCATATACCCTTTACAAAGTCAAAAATCTGCCAAAGCAAAGTGCAGTTCATGAAATGCTACACAAGTTGAAGGGCAAGTGTATGAACAGAGGAGTATTTAAAGTAGCATGATCAAACATTTTAACAACCCTTTAAAACCTGGTGAAGTTTAAACTAGCTCTAGAAATCTAGAATGAGTCAAGAGAAATGCTGAGGACAGAAATTGTCCATATACAGACTGAAAATATACTGAAGCTGAGGAGCTTAGTAACCAGCACAAAGACTTCCAGATTCTAAGGATTAAGATTTCCACAACTAAGAGGCTACTCCTATTAAGAAGCAGCTGAAAAGTTCAGCAGGTGTTTGAATAGTTTTCTGTTTCAAAGGGCCATATATTAATTTGTGTGGTTTTTTTTCCTCAAGGAAAAAAGGAAAATCCAATAAAACTACCAAGGACAGGAGAAAGGTTTTGATCTGTGATCAGTTAACTGTAATGTAATAAGAGCTTGCCCAGTTCTTCTAATCATCAAAAGTTTCACCGAAATTTTGAGTCAGCATAATACAAGATAGAATAAGGACAAAGTAGACAGAAGGATATTAGTCTTTAGTTAATGGATCAATATATTCAAATGCATGAAAGGATAAAGGGGAGGCAAATGAAATCATAGAAATGTGGCACTTTCAGAATCAAGCTGAACTGTCTAACTACCCACATTCCTAAATCCTGCATGATACTGAAAGGAATACATAAGAGTTACTGAAAGGAATACATAAGAGTTACTGAAAGGAATACATAAGAGTTACTGAAAGGAATACATAAGAGTTGCAGCCATTCAGGCCCTGTGTGTGCAACCCAATTAATTCTAAAACACAAGCAAAGGGGAAATTCCAAAAGAGGTTTCTCATTTTAGCAACTCACGCTTAACAATACTTTTTAAAATGAGGCATGCACTGTTGAGAATTTTTTTTTTTAAGTATGTATTTAAGAGCTACATGGGGCAGAGGTGAAAAAGTGGTGTTAGCCAGACAAGCCTTCATAGTTCAGCTCCCAGTTTCTACTGCTCCTCCCATCACCAAAGTCCATTTCTCAATACTAAGCACAAACCCTACCAGTAGGAGTTCTAGTTCAGCTCAGAAGCATGCTTTAGAAGTGAACGCCGTCTTTATCCTCCCTTAATGTGCTTTGTCTCACATTATGGACCAGTCTTGCAAAGCAGTAATCCACTCTGGAACAAAGCCAGAAGGTGCACTGCAGCCACTTGAGGAGTTCAGCATGCTGTGCTAAACTGATGCTGGTCCAAAGCAAGCCACCAGGCCCATGCTGGGGACATCAGTACTGGTTTACACTACAAATCTTATCCTTCTCGCTAATGACCTAATGAATGTTTAAGTGAAATAGAAGTTACCACCAGCACACTCCTACCAATGAAAGCCATTCTAGGTTGCAGCTGGATATACCTCAGCTGCCACCACAACTGCCAACACATCTTCTGTGGCTATTTGCTGCCCATGGCAGTATGCCAGCTCAAGTGTTTTTGCTACTATCCGGAGAATTAGATCAAGGAATTTTTATAGTTGGATAAAAAAACAGAATACTTCCTTTTGTTTCTGGGAAAGGTTGTTTTCCAGTTGGATCAGTTCCCCAGTCTAGTTTGCCTTGACCTGTACACAAATGCTAATGAGCTCACTGTGGGATGCCAGCCCTGCTTATCAAGGTACTTGTCCAACTACAGCATCAGGAAAAAAGAACAAGGCTACCCAAGAAAGCCAGTTGACGTTAGCATTCTTCACACCCAGCCAGACAGATTCTCCTACAATTAGAAACTAGATGTTCCCTCCCAAAACAAGGCTTAAACATGTTTTGCTCCCATTTTCCTTTTCCAATTAATACACCTTTAACTAGTCAAACTTAGCAGCTCAAAGTGATCTGAAATCACCCCTGCAACCTCAGCACCTTAGCTCAAAGTGACCAAGGTCTGGTTCACTCTAGTTGACCTATTTATGTTCTACCAGGAATTGCTTCCCTCATCTTTGCTAATTAATACTGAAGTTCCTTATATTACAGAAAACTCCTCACAGTATTTTCACTTTTTTTTAATTTTGTTTGTTCAACAAAATTCAATATTTGTTTCAACATCCTGTACTGCAGTAGGCATTTAATGTACCCACAGAGATGGTAAGCTGTTCACTTGATGTGCTTTTTCCAACATGCTCTCTTTCCAGAGCTGGTTAAAGGCAGCTAACATTCTTTTTCAGTCTCTCCTTATCATGCCCTCTATGCTTATCAGGCCAAATCCCTCTCAAACTGCTTGGCACTTCAGACTAATTGGATTTTCAGTAATAGGAACCATTTGACCATCCTTGTTATGGCCACTGGATCCTGCTGAATTGGCATTCCTTCAGCTGCCTCACAGCTCAGTTATTCACCCAATCAAGTTCCCCTGCAGGTACATGTGCTGCTTGCTATCCAACCTGTAAGTATACCCCAAATATACACACCTCTGCTGTCACCAAGTCTCTACAGGTAGCAGCTGAGCCAGGCATGCAGGTTCAAACACTAAGATCCTCTAAGCCTTGAGGTAATGATAATAATAAACACTGGAGCTCCGAGTTGGATGAAGTCCTACAAGATTACAACCATCTTTGCCTTAGCACACCACCTTTCATGGAGCCTGATTAGGTATAAGAGAAAGGTGAGACATCCAAGGTAAACATGCATCACAAAACATGTCAGTCAGTATCTGTCCTGGGACAGACTTTATCTTACTAAGATCTGGTAGGTAAGCTGGAAGGTAGAGGTGGGAGGTGGGTGGAAGAGAAGCTATATTTTTATTGCTGTAAGGTAGACTAATGAAAAGTAATAAAATAAATGAAAAATATAAACCAAACTCCAAATGTAAGCCAAAGCTAACATTCCTCACAGCTGGAAAATGAGCTGTGATGGAAGCAGTTATCACCATTATCTCTGATTTAAAGTTCTGTTCTATGCCACATTCTGAAGTCTGAGAAAAGTAAAGAGTATTATTCTAGCTATAGTATTACTAAAGAAGCTTTATTTCTTCAGAAGTTTAGCCACAAGTAATGATGACTTGTAAAATCTCTGCCAAAATTAAGGGTGGAGAGAGAGAAGAAAAGAAGTGCTTGTGTCACGAATTCTGTATCTTGTCAGTGATGTCAGTGGGGTGTTTTTTGGAAAGACTACTAAAAATATGGATTACCCAACCCCCCAGTCAATTAAAGGATGTCAGAGGCTCATCCAATTTGAAAACCTACTTTCAAAGAAATGAAGATTCCTGATGAAGAACATCGAGCCAATTCAAAAATCTCTTCTTGGCTCTAAGAGAGTAGAGCAGTCAGACTCATTTCCAACCCACTCCTCCTCCTCTGCATCCTGCAGGACAAAATGTTCCAGCAACAGCTCATCTCACTGGGAAAATTTACATTTGTTTGAAACACTTAAATTCTTCTCTGGAAGTTCCATCTTTGATACAGAAGATCACAAAATTCTAGATTCTTTTCTCATAACACAAATGTAGGTGTTTGTTAATGATTGCAATTCCATTTTTTCTACCTATGGGACAAAAATTACGCAGTGAGAACACACAAGGTCATTCCTTTTCTATTCCTTCACATTATTTCCTACTCTTTGCTAAGAGCTACATAGAACCCTTATTACCAACAATCCCATAAAGACATACTTAGCCAGCTCCCAGCAGAAGAAAAGGATTAGCTAGAGTCAGAATTCCAATTCGGATAAGTAGGTCCTTTAAAGTATTATCTCTGCTCCAGCAAGCCAAAGCAGCTAATCACCCCAGCAGTACTAACTCCAGATCTAGATGATTTTGCTACTAGACTCAGATGTGGTGGGTTTTTGCCTCCTGGCACTTTCTGCAGTGTCAAAGAAGCATTTCAAAGTTCAAACATCACACAAAACTGTTTTAACAGAGCATTGTCTGTCTGGTCCTAGCTATGTTTGAAGCAAGACCAAGTTGGGTGACCAGATTTTTAGAAACTGTTAAACTAATACTTCATGCCATCTGAAAAAAGCTACATAATGCCTAGTCTCTTGCAATGCAAATTCCACTTTCCAAATGGAAAGAATATTCTACTCCTAAAACTACACATTATTTACCCCAGTGCTGAGAAGCTTACAGGTAGGCTAAGCATGCTTTGCAACATATGTCTAGTGTTAATAACTTCTAGCCCAGAAGTTTCTTGATAGCAGGCAACTGAAGAGAATGATGTGGACTCTATCCTTTTTAGCATTAATCTGGAGAGTGGTTATTCTGCAACCTTCCAAAGTTCCACATCAATTAAAAAAAAAAAAAGAAGAGCTTTAATTAGAAAGTTTCCCACAGCTGTAGTTATCCATCAATATTTTGGAGCACAGGTACCAGAGGGAGACACCTCCATTTCCAGCATACTATATTTCAGAGATCCTCTCAATGCACAACACTCCTTTATTTTCTGAGCGTCTCTACAAAGTGTAAAAATAGTGTATTAGAACAAAGTTTCTGACCAAAAAGAACAAAGAGTAGAGTTTATAACCCTAATTTGCATTCTGTAGACTTTTTCACAACCATCTAGACAATTTGTTTAAACAGTAGTTCCTCTCTGTTCAGATGTGACACAAAATAAGGTGGGGCTCAACTACAGTCTCTACACATGCTATAACTCAAAATGAAGCCAAAGAAGTTATTTTCAGCATTTGCAATTCTGACTTTCTTTTAAATACTAAAGGGATATTTCTTGAGCTACAGAATCTCTTAGCTTTCTCCATGCAGTGCTTTCATAAGCTGGTTTTTATTAGAAGGAAGCCTCAATATTATGAAGCATTCAAACCTGGATTAAGGTTGCCACAACTCCCAGCACAAAACTGCAAAAAGGGACAAGAAAAATAAGTTAGAGGGCATCCTTTATATTAAAGGATGGCCACTTGAGTCCAGTTTCTCAAGTTATTTCACAGGCTCAGGTATCACAAGCAACACCAGGAATGCAACATTCAAAACTGTCTGCTGAAGAACATACCTCATGTGCAATGTGAATATTCCACTATTCCAAAGTTGGGTTTGGGTTGCTCCCACCTCCCCAGAGAGATGACAATAAATATTAGGTCCACGTCTCAAATGCAGAAAATCATTATGGAGCTCAGAATTTAGCTCTTTTGACCCTAAAGTATCATCATTCTAACACTAATTGGTCACTGAGACAGCTGTAACAAAATGCAAACCATTACTAAAACAAGGCTGCATCCTGCACACCCATTTCTACTCCATCTCTCACACTTCAGATATAAGAGCTCCTATGAGAAGGGAGTGAAGCCTCAACCACCACATAGAGCTTTTGGACTCCATTTTACTTAAAGTCACTATATTTTTGAAAACCCCTTGAACTCAAAAGGAACAAGTAGTTTTCTGATTGAGAAAACAGACCTTACTCAAAACCTCCTGTGCAATGGAGGAAACCTGCAAGCAGAGGCACCAGAAGCAAACTAAAGAGAATATCCTGGCTTAAGAGGGCAGTTTCCAGCTTGCAAAACTCACAGCCAGATGGTGTACTGAAAGGTAATACTTTGGTGTACAGATTTCTCATTCCTCAGATGCAGAATTCATCCAGCTTGGCTGAGAAACACATACAAAATAAAAACCTAAAATTGTTTCATAAAATTTGAATTAGAAACAGAATATTTTACTGTTACACAATGGATTGTTATCTGTAATAAATACTACCCTTTATTTCTCCAAGTTGCTACCAGGTGGTTTGGGTTTGTTTTTAAGCCAAGAAGAAAGGTTCTTTCAGAAAGGCAAAGGAAGTGGGGAGACAGGGGATGTTAAGCCTTTGTCACAGTTTATAAGGTACATTTCTCAAAGCAACAGAAGCAGTGGAGGAGTAAACTCCAGAAATGTTTTCCAGGTCATACCCAATTAAAGCAGGAATGTATCACCACAGAAAATTAGGGCTAAGAACTCAATCCAGCCAGAGGTTAAAACATTTATTACTGTCAGCTTGTACCAGTAAGTCTTATCAGTCTCTCAAGTTTAAACCTGGCTTTCAGACTTGAGTAAGACCTAACACTCACATCACAGACAAGTCACCCTGCATCTTTTAAAGGATCTTTGTCAGGACAACAGATAATTGGTGTCTTGTGTATGATCCTGTACCAAGATGCTTTTGTTACTTACATTCTCTTTCCTAAAATAATCTACCACTATTTAAATGACAGGCAAGAATTCAATTAATTTTGCTGAAGGATATTTACATCTACTGTGTTTGGAGTTCCATTTGTATTAGCCATCAGCATCGGCCTGTGACTGGTCATCTCCTTGCAGTGTGTGATTTAGACTCTTCCCTCCCTTTTCTCAGCATTATTGCAGAAAGCACAATACTCTGAGGTACAGTGTTGAAGAATAGGAAATCTGGTCTACTGAGACTTTTCTACATTAACTCCAAGCCCTTTGCTTTTACCATAATTATGAACTAAATGTGCTAACCATCATTATATCAATAATACGCTAGCTCAAAGTAAGAATTATTGCCTATTCAAGTAGTTCAGAACAAAACCTGGTGGGCAGTCACCACTTAGAAGCATTACTGTAAGTTCCAGTCTGTATTTTTGAAAGCTTGGAGCTCAGGTCCTACTCAAATTATTTCTGCCTTGACGCACTGTTTTTATAATTGTTCTATTTAAAACCAACTGAAGTATTTACTTAGCACACAAAGTCTTCAGTAAGATATAAAATTCAGATTCATTATAAATAATAATTTACACAGGGAATTAGTGTTTGAAGTAGTATACATACCAACCTAATCCCACCACTCTCCCACTGAAGCAGGTGATCCAGATTATACAAGACCCACAAGACTTTATTTTACTGCAAGACTTGTGAAAAAAATATATATATAGATGAAGGTTAACTGGCCTTACTACTGAGATACTTCACTGCAACTTGAGAGAAGAAAAGCCAAGGGGAAAAAAAAAAAGTAGTAATATCACTTTCTCTTAGTGTTTGCCCTTACAAATGACAAGTCAACAGGCACATCTATCTACATGCGTTAAAAACACACAGGAACAGGCCTGAAAAGCATGAAACACTGACCCTTAACTTCTATGGCTGTGACAATGATGATCATTCCATGCAAATGCCCCCATGATAGACTGAAATAGTATCAGTACTGAACCTGTGTTCCATTACCAAAACCTATCAGCTTGGAGCTCAGAGATTATGCAAATCTCTCCCATACATCCTACTCCCCAAACACACACAGCTAATAAACCACCTATTTGCCTTCAGGTTCATTCTGAGGAGTCTCAGACATCTGGTTGGCTTATTTAAAATAAAAAGCCCAACTAGTAGGTTTGTTTTTATGATTCCAAGTGTGAAACGCTCTTGTTGGAGGCCTCAGGCCAGGTGAAAAACACTTGTGTTAAGATGCTACTTCATGGCATTTCAGGGATCTAATGAGCTATATATAATCTGCACTCAGGGAAGTCTCCTTAACATATGCTTGCATACAACTATGGAAATTAAAAACAAGGAGTCTATAACAATCCAAATATTTTTCAGTAAATAGTACAGCTGGTGAAGTGCAGATACTGCTAAATTTAGAACTGAAGTGCTTAGCAGTGTTCTGCAAATATTCATATTCATACATTTCAATGCTTACCATAACAAAATACACTTCTCCAAGCCTTACTGTCCTAAACTTTTCTTATTAAAAGTAGTAATTCCCTCTCATGACACAAGGTACTACACCCAGTTTAGTGGGGTAAGGAAAGTTTCCATCTGTCTCAAAATTATAAGTCCCCAAAAGATCACTGTGTAACTGTACTGAATAAGCACATCTATGTACATATCCTTATTGTAGCCATTTATTATAAATACACTTATTATATATTTTCATACAAAACCCAAACATCTAAAAAGAAGGCAAATTACAGGAAGAGCTATGCAAGAGTACAGTTCTATGCAGGCTTGTAGACAGTAATTAAAGCTTTCTGCTATATTATCTATCTTAAAAGAGCATGAAGTGCATGGAACAGATAGGACATACTGAGTGTAACAGACAGCCAAGTTCCTTTTCATGGCCCAAACTTGTTCTCAATCATGGCTGACCACCTGTAATTTGTTACTCAAGAAACTTGAATTCATCTGGCAGGAGACACCACCTCAAGAGGCAGAACACTGGAAGACCTCAATAGTTTTACAACACCCATCTAGTTCCAAAATCCAACAGAATTCAGAAAAAAAGCCTAACCACCACACCGCTTCAAGCAGCAAGAATCCTTAATATAATGCCATCTGAGGTATTATGTCAAATACCAAAACTGAATCCTAGTTTGAAGACTGGTGTTTTTCCATATTGTGCTTATTAAATTACTTTAATAGAAATTAGTTCAGTTGAGCTATGCAGCTTAAGTCTTCCTAGCTCAGCAGACCATTCCCAAAGCAAGATAACCACTTCCTTTGTCCAGGCATTCAGCCTTCAGCAGCACTGAACAGCTGGATTCAGGAAGCACTGTGCTAGAGGTCAAGACACAAACCAAGGGTACACAATTGCAGTTGCTATTTAGAAAAAGCATTTGTAACAACTGCATGAACTAAAAGAAACCCCAAGAGACAAACAAAATTGCACCATGTAAGAGAAGAAAACTTAAGGGAAAAAAAAAGTTTTATATGAACTCCATTATAACTAGAGTGTGATTTTTTTTCTGTTGGAGTTTGTTTTGTTTTTAAGTACTGAAAGACAAGGTTCTGCTTGATGAAAGAGCTTAGTATTTTCATTGTGCACTACCACAACACTAACAGATGTTTAATGAATGAGTCATTAATTCTACAAGCAGGTTCTGTGGAAAGATTCATTTGCCAAAGTGGATTCATAGAAGTCACTAGGACACCAAATCATGAAGTTTACTCACCCAATACAGGCTGTGAAGCCTTAATGTAAAACCTGATCAGCACACAAGTATTATGGACCACCCCTCAGTTATTATAGTGAATAACTCAGTTTTACATGAGCACAAAAATACAAATTGAAGAGAGGAAGGGGAATAGCCTTTAGTTTTAATCAACACTAATCAGAACAGAAATTTAGCAGCTTTAAATGGTGGCAGGTAAGTCACTTGATTAGCACAAGTCAAGCACATGACATTTGCAGACAACAGTTCAAGAGAGGACAGGACTGTAAGTGTTTGGAAGGGAGATCTGTGTCCTCCCACTTGCACAATTATCTTTGCAAAAAAAACATGCATTCTGACAAGATCAGTTTCTGGTAACCAAGCTATAGGACAAAACAGTAAAGATGTATCTGAAAGTCAGAGAGATGCAAGCATGTTCTTAAAGCTCTTCACCTGAAAACTCAATACTTCAATACTGATTAAAAAGTGCGGTTTATCTAAACACTTTTAAATCAGCCTCTGTAATGACACCTGGGTTTCTGGCATTGTCACTCATGCAAAGGTTAAGCACACTAGAGTCAACATAAAGCAGTAACACCTTTTCTGCCAAAGATTTGGAACATCAAACCACTGTGTTAGAGGAAGTCACTTGCTGAGCACCTGTGCTGAAGAAGTACCGAAATGATAAACAAGCTTTTGACAGCTGCAGCCTTTTCTGCAGGTGCAAGAAGTATTTACTTCAGTTTGGTTCAGTTTAACAATTGAGTTCAACAGCTAGTTGAAAAATTAGAAGCCAGTTTGGTTTTATTTGATCCTCTCAGATCTTGTGCTCAACTGAGAAAAGGAAAAGGAGAAGGGATGGTCCCCCCGTTCCCAAGTTCGTTAAGACCATGTATTTAACAGGTCTATAAAGCTTAATCTCAAGGATACATGGTATTTCACAACTGATCATATTACTAAAATTTGAGCATCACACTTAATACAGAAAAATCTCCCACAACCAAGTATTATCCACCTCAAAAAAGCCTTTCTGAACACAGCTCCCCTTGTATCACCCTCTCAGCTGCAGTTTCCACAGCCAAGCTTGCCCAGCAGCACCACTGACACCAGGATGTATCTAACTAAACCAGCCTGGAAAAAAGCATCCTAACAACAAAATCCCTATTTCTGTTGACTATTAAGGAGCTTGAAACAGTTAATTCAGCTGAAGGTGTTAGAAGCTAAGCAAGTTAATCCCACCCTCAATATCTAACCTGAGGACAGGTACTGGCATACATCTAGCTGTACAACTTGACTGCACAAATGCTGCAGACAACAGGTAGTACACTCCCAGTCCACATCAGCCACCACCTCTTCAAGGATAATGTGGAGGATACTTCCCAGTCCTAGCAAGTTTTGGGATAAGAGCACAAAGCTACTTAAATCCTACAAGTTAGAAGAAGAAATGTAGTTATCATATTTTAAGACATGCTGCTATGCAAATACAAGTTTAAAAGTCTTTTTACTTTTTCATTACATTAATAATGAACAACTATAGTTCATCTTGTGTATAAAGTATTAACATCCTAAGGCACTCTCAGTACACACTGCAACATCCACATGGCCTGTAAAGTCTCAATATCAGGAGATGCTGCCTGTCTCCTTAGAGCACACAGGAGAAAGACTGGTTAGAAGACAAATTACTCCAGCTTGTAGCCAATCACATCAAAACTTAAGTACACTCAAATATATCTGGGTGATGCAAATAAACTGCTATGTATGCAGTGACTATAATAAACAGGGCAATGACAGAGCAAGAGGAAACTACTGGAAGGTGAAGATGCAAAGTAGCCTGAAAGTTTACAGGGAGAGATGCTGGAGAAGAAACAATGCAGAGTACATACAGAACTGTGTCAAACAATCCCAACAGAGACAGCACTTGGAGAAACCCATTTCTATAAAGCACAAGATTAATTATGCAAAACAAGCTAGGCAGGGGAGATACCACAAGAACTAAGATTTCTGAGCAAGTTGCACCCATAGAGATGTAAAGAAATCGTTCAAAAAACAAATCCAAGTATCCTAAAGAAAAGTCAGTCACAAGTAGTGGGGCTTATTCTTCAATGCCTAGCTTGCAATGCAAGAGAAATTTATCCTCAAGAACTGATAGCTTAAAACAACCCTAGCTAGAGATGACTTTAGTGTCACTCTAAAACACTAAAGGCAACAGGGAGGTGAGTAGCACCCAGCAGTTTCACTTTGACATCAGAGTAACACATTCAGGGACAAGGGAGAACCTGTTGAAGTCATACACTTAGGTTTAAAGATTTCTGCTGTTGGCCAGCAAGCAAAGTCTGTATAGTGAATGCAATACTTCGTGGATAACCATCCCCAGAGAGCAGTTATGAGTGCTGCATGGAAGAACACACCACAGGAACCCAGCTCAGCTCACCCATTTCTTTGTTTCCTGTCATCTGTTGCTGGCAAAGTAAGCTTGTTACAAGCAGGAGAAAGGCAGGAAGAACTGCAAGACAGCATTTAAATTCTGCTTAACTCTGACAAATTGGAAAACTGTTCTGAAAAGAGTATGATACAATTCAATTCTGAAAGGTACGCTCAGGCAGCATTAACAGAGCAAGCAGGAAGGCAAGTTCTTCTGAAGCAAGCTGTGGGATAGGTTGGATCAACAAGCTGACCTTGAAACAAGTGTTAAGCTGTTGTAAGAAAGTCAAACGCATGGGGACGCACAAACAAGAGTATCAGCTCCAGGACACATGAAACAGTGTTTTTACTCCACATAAGGCAGGAAAGCCTCAGCAGAAGTACGAAGTTGGGCTTTAAGCACCACACTCGAAGATGAATGTGAACTAAGCCAAGACAAGAACGATTAGAGCTGAAAATACACGACCTCTTGGGAAGAACTGAATACATTAGTTTTATTTAGGCCAAAAGTATTACAAGGCTGCAGGGTGGAGGGCAAGACACAAGGAAACAGGAACAAGACAGAACAATTCAAATATTTTTAAAAGATTACTTACTAGAGAGGAAAGAATAGCTGCCTTTCACACCCAGGGAATTAGGCAACAAGCTTGACCCGCAGTAAGGAAGATGTCTAGTTCAACATTCAGAACAAGCTGTAATGCTGAGGACAGAGGAGAAAGTAGAGCTACTCAAGCCTCTTTATCACATTAGATGTGCAATAGTGGCATGGGGTAGAGGACTCACAACCAGGCTACACCTTTTTCAGCCCTACCTTTTTTAAAATCACTATCTCAGCTTGAAGATACTGTCATGTCTTTGCTTATCCTCCTACAGTGTATGTTTAGTTATCCTTCTGATTTTTCAAATTACAACTTCAGAATTTACATGTTCAGGTTATTTTACTTCACAACAAAAGAAAGTCATGCCTGACTCATACATTCTTCATGCAGAAAAAAATCCACTCCAGTCATCTCCCATGGCAGTATGCAAATTTCAGCAGTGTTACAGTATCCCCTTGTACCTTTCTCCTCTGGCCAACAGAAATCAGCAGCCGATTGCTTCAGACAGACCTGTGTGCTTGGCCTTCTAACAACCTAAAACAGTGATGTAATAGCTCTCATTGATGTGGTGTCACAAAGCACGGTCACACAAACATACACATGCAACTATAGCCTTAGGCTTGGTTAGCACTTCCTGAGTATGGAAAACACAGCATGGAAACCAAATGCCCCAGAATATAATCCAATATGCCCAGGATTTTACAGAAGGGGAGTTGAAGCAGACAGCACTACTTACAAGCAGTCAGAGGGAGTCTGTGCCTGAGACAAGTTACATGTTCCCATTTAAACTGAAAAATCTGAAGTCACTAAACAGAGGAAGAATTAACTCTTAAGAGCTCAAGCACAAATAAGACACCTACAAAGCATACAGCAGTTAGAGATAACATACTAACCTTTTCCATCCCCTGTAATACTTTTGGTACTACAAGTATGTATCCAGGTACATGTCTGCTTTGTTTAAATGCCATCCTTCTGATTTGTGGAACATAAAAAACAAGAGCTGCAACAGCCCATCTTCATCCTACAGGATATCAACAATTTCTTATCCAAAAAAACAATGAGACAGGCCCAGTCAAGATGGGGCACTAATGGAAGAAGGCAAGTTAAGCAAGCACACACATAACCAAGCTCAAGCAGACTACCACACATCCTGAGAAGCAAGTCAGCTAAGCTTTATGCATGTCCCAGCATCAGCAGTATCTTCCTCTAACCAGCAACTCTGATACTGTATCTTAACCTTCAGTAGCCCCTGCCAGCAGGCAACAGCACTTCAGTTTAGCCCTCAGTTACCCACACTCCCCAAACTCAGTGAGTTTCAACTTTGTTGTTCCATTTCATCACTTTCAAAATATGAAGAGATGAGGTCCTAGGTATCTACTTCTCTCCCCTTTCCCACTAGAAGAAATATATACCATGCTTTAGCCAATTCAAATAAGTAGTTATTGAATGCTCTTCTCATTACTTCTCTCTCTCCTCCTCACTTACTAAATACTGCATCAAATTACACTCTGGAGCACAGCAGTAGTCTTGAGGCATGTTTACACACCACTACACTCCATTCCAAATAGGACATAAAGAAAAATTATTTGCCACTACTATTAGACTGGGATAATCGAGCAAAATGGTTCTTTTTTCTTTAAACTAGGATTAGAATTCTAACTGTAAGCTTATAAAAACTATACAGTCTGTCGCAAGCCAGTACTGGGGGGCTACCAGCTGTCAGGATACTTTTGCGACTCCCCCTCTCAATGTGGAGGGGTTTGTGAATGAGCCCGAGGGTCACACGCGGTGCTGCCTTTAAGGGAGGAGCGGCCACCGCGGGACCGTATTTCAGGGTGGTAGCTAGAAAGCACACACACACACCCCCCCCACGCTCAGAAATTGCCTCTAAAGCCAATATTTACTCCACAAACTAATAGGTTTATTAAGGGTTAACACATAGTCATACAAATAGATCCTAGCTATCTAAATAGAGAACATCACTTTAAAAAAATCACACCCTCAAACCACCCATAGAACAGAAGTCTCCTATGTTATGACCACAAAGCTGGTTCGTATCACAATACAAAAGTCACCTGTGACACAATGACCAAGAAACACTGAACTGCAAGAGACAAAACCCAGGAGATCCAGACCCATCCAGCCTAAAGAGCACATTCCACAACTTCATGTTGTTTCATAACCTACATCACACCTGAGGCTCCAAACTTCAACCTTTTTCATATTCTGCATGCTACTTCTGGACTGTGGAAGGTGATAAAGCAACAGCATTACTCAAATCTTAAAAGACATTCAGCTTTTTGTCACTAGTATCCTTAAATATGATAAATTTTCATTCCTCTAAAACCAGAACAAACAGAAACCTTGACCAGAGAAAAGTGCATTTTTCATTGGGAAAGCAGGGGAAGTCAAAAGAAGCAGTATCTTTAAAACAAGAATTTGCCCTATAAACAAGCTTTGAGAGTAGAATACAAACATCACACAGTATCCAGGAATAACTGTATGAAGTGGAGGAATACTTTACTACTACAAAATGTAAAGCCACAATTACAGAAGTGAGACATAAGACATGTGCCCAGCACTGAAGGAATATTTTGTGCCACTGACATCAACACGAATTGTACAGAGTAAAAATGAAGCAGTCTGCTATGACAACTTCAACTGCCCAATTAGGTTAAAAAAACACATTTACCCTACAAATTAAAAAAACTTCCCAAACCCCTCAAAGGCATTAATGCTGTTCACAGTGTTATTTGAGATGCAAATTAGAGATCTAAAGTTAATATAACACCAACAGAAGTTTCTATTATTCCCATTCATGGCTCAGGGGGAGACAACAGTAGAAGAGAAGCCACAGCCCTGTTGCATGAGGTCTTAGTAAGACAGTAAAGGTTTTTGTTCATTTTTAAAGTTAGCCCAGCTTAACTTCAGTGTAGAAACTGCCAAATTATAAAAGTGATCTTCCACAAACCCAGAAAACTTTAGTGCATTAACAAATCAACAAGGCAGCTGTCAAGGCTGGCTGGATGTGGGGGCAGGTGTTAAGCAGAAACAAGTATTCTTCAGAAAGAGGAATTCATGTCTTATCTTCCAGCGTGACAGATCTCAGTCTAAAGCACAGAAGTTAAAGGTATAGACAGTGGTGCTGCAGCTATTTCTTCAACTATTTCCTGTACCAGTTGGGTTCCACTTTTAAAGCTCAGCAACTGCAGAAGCAGCTTTCTTCCATCTCAAATGCCTTTCCCACAATGCCATGTAGGCCTTAGTGTACTGAATCAGTTTTGGAAATGACACTTCTAATGACACCTCTAGGCAAAATATTGTTTGGTTTCACACTCGTACCTCAATCTGTAAAGATCTATACACATTGAAATTGCTATTACTGGCACCATATGTCCAAAGCTGTAGGCCTGCAATTTGATAGAACATTGACAGTATATTCTTCTGAACTTCACTGGAGTTTAATTTTCACAGGAACTTAAACCCATTTTCTCAAACCAAATTGAGAGTAATTATGCTAACATTAGGTAATCAGAACCCTTGATCTTACTGTTATCACTCAGCAAGCAAAACATAAGCAATGGCCTGCATTTCACTAAAAAATAAACAAGCTCAAACAGTGAAAAACCAATTATATTGGTTTTGTTTCTATAACTCAGTAAGTTTCCCAGCTGAAACATTTCATCTTTTCCAAAGCATGATATTCAACTGCTTGCTTAAAAAAATTCTGCTGTCAGTAAACCAAGAACCATAACCCAGATAATGTATTTAGTAACAACACTGCCTACTTCCTCACCTAAACCTAAAAATTAGCAGAAACTGGGCTTCCAGAAGTTATTTCTTCCACTACAGAACATTAGATGTCAGCTGAGGAGTTTCTTACCAGCTTGTTAGTGACATTATATCCCAAAGTGATTGAACAGAAAAAACACAACAGCACTAAATGTATAAATGGCAGTACTAGAGTGTTGACAGTTACCTTGGTTTCAGGCTTTTCTATACTTAACACTGCAATATCCAGTTGGGTCATCACAGGAAATTTGTAAAACAGTCTAAAAAGGAGTTCAAAATAGGCTTTTTTTTACATGCCTCCATTTGAGGGGAAAAGAAAACCCTTAAAGAAAACCATTCTCTGAAACTATGACTGTCTGGGTCCCCCAGCAGTGTCTTTACAGCTATGAGAAACCAACAAGGTGCAGGGTTTTTTTTTTTATACAGACTCTTTCATCACTGGATTGAAATACCTCACTGTCAGCTAAGATCCTGTTAACCACACAAATTTCATGACATCACAAAAAACAAGCTGTCAACATAAATGGCTACCTCTCAGGTATACACAGTCAACAGATTAAAACAATTTACCCAATAAGAAAATGTCAGCCACTATAGTAGAGCAAGTTCAAGTTACTGTTTTCCTAGCCCTGAGTTTCTTTTCTAGAATCAATGAACAGGACTACCTCCTGCTCACTAACCCTTTGCTCATAAAGCCCTTCACACACCTCTCCCCAGTAAGCTTATGTTACTTACACTGCCTAAAAGTTACAGCTACTTTTGTAATGGACAGGAATCTCTTACACGTTCTCCCATAACGTATCTCAAAATTTAAGCTTATATGTAGATTGTGCAAGACAACATTCTATGAAGGTTTATGTGCAAGATCATGCTGAGATGAATAATAGATCTTAAGAATGTAGTAACCTAAAAAAGTCCAGCAAGTTTATTTTATAGAAATACAAATGAAAGTTTAAAGCAAGCTAAAAGAAGCACAAAACTTTTAGGCCTGCAGGGAAGAGGGAAATTCACTGTTGCCAAAAGGAAAAAATTCTGTTTATATTATGACCTTCAAAACACACAAAAAGAAATGTAAATTGCAAAATAAATACTTACATTTTCCACTAAAGTTTTAACAAGACTTCTTACTACTATTTAAGAGAACTCAAAGCAGAACCAGAAAGGACAATTTTTTAAAACAAACCTCAAAATCAGCATCAGAAAAGTGTAGGAGCAAGGAAAGAATCATGTTTGGAAAGTTTTAAGTACACCATGTTTCTAAAGGGAATAATCTATCAAACCACAGGAGGTGACTAGAACTGCCATCATCACTGCTAACACAAAGGAATGTAGATTGGGGGGAGGCAACAGAGGAAGGGGGAGAACGAAAAGGGAAGGGAAAAGGAGAAAGAACTAAAAAAAAAAAAAAGAGCTCTACAGTAATGGCTACCAGACCCTCAAGGAATTCCTATAGGAAAAAAGAAATCCTTCATGCCACTTTAAAATAAAGCAACTCATGCAATAAATTGCAGTCACCTCAGTAACACTAAGCCTTTAGTTTATCTGCCCACCATATTTTTATACAGTTTTATGCCATATACTAAACTTCCAAAGCTTAACACAACATTTGCAAATACAAATATTTCTTCTTTCAGTCTCCTCATTCTTCTGAATCATAGTACCCTGCAGAATAAACAGCTTTACAAGAGGAAGCAGAGAAGTTAAACTACACTAAAATTTAAAACACCCTTCTACAATTATTTAATCAACTTTCATTCTCCAGTTAAGAGACAATAATCAGGGGTTACATACTGGCAGGTAAGGACTGCTAGGACACAGCCAGATTACCACAGCAGGGACCATCCTGAAAGGATATCATTAGGGGGATGATCATGCAGATCAGTATTTTGAGTTTATGTCTAATAAGCAGAATGTACTGCCATACAATGAAGAGCAGAATCTTACTAATGACCAACAAAATTGGGATGTCTGGCCCCATTAACTGACATTAATATGAACAGTATTTCCTAGAAATTAAAAATAAATTAGCAGCAGACCCATTTTCTAGTTAGGAGTTCCACCAGCTTATGTAGAACTACTTGGAATATGTGTTTTAGCTCCCTACACACACTCATCTCCTGTCCCAGAGGACAACTCTCCCAGGCATTTTTAGAATCACAACTGTAAGGACACAAGCTCTTTGGGCTTGGCCACACACCCTTCATTTCCAATAAAACCAGATCAAGTCACACGCTTCACTAGGAAAGTCTTTGCTATTCAGCAAACATTATACTCCAGATTTCATAAGCCCAACTCGAAGCAAACAGAGTATTCATAAATAAAACACAACCAGAAACATTTCAGCTTGCCACAAGATACACAAACTTGCTGGTTCGTGCCAAAAACCACTTTGATAAAAATATTTTCTAGCAGTCAGGCATATGAATGGGAGGCAAGGTAACAGTAAAGGCTGTAATAACTGCTCTCTGGACCTAATTTTAATGTAAGCACAGTGAACCAGAAAATAGATTTGACCAGCTGGCTCAACTCATCCCCAGGCCTAGAACTCCACACACACACTCACAGCCAGTGTCTTATCTGCTCTGACTCAACAAGCCAGTCCCAACCCTGCAACCTGGAAGTCACTCCAAAGCCCCATGTCCGTAACGGCCGTTTTCTGCAGGGCTATGATGGACACACATCATTTACCTAAACAGAAAGCGCCTCAACTTTCAGTTCTCTACCAGCAGAGTTCCCATAACTGAAGCAGGGCTAAACCAGAGGATGATCTACCTCAGCCACCCTCTCCATCCCAAGAGACCACCTCACACAGCACCCTAAATTTCAAGAGCACGTTGCTCTGTAGCCTTCACAGAAGCAAGATGGTGTTTAATAAGCCAAATAATCGGAACAAAGCCACGCTACTGCCCTTCGAAAAGGCAGAATAAGACAAAGAGCCTGTTCATTCGCCAGTCTCGGACTTTTTAGCCCACCTGGTCATTACACTTCCATGCCATAAACCAGAAATCAACTTCATGATCGCCGAGGGAAGACAACAATCCTCGTTTCCACCCAGGAATCACCCTGAAAAGCAGCTATTGTAGAAGAAGACGCACCTACCCTGACGTAACTCTATCCTTGAGGGGCAATCGCCTCACAACCCCGGGTACCCGCGTCCCCCCGGGCAGCGGCACCAAGGCAGGTCGGGCCCGCTGGGGCCCGGGGGCCGAACCCTCCCCAGGCCGGGGGGCCGCAGGCCGGAGCCCGCACCCGGGGCGGCCCCGGGAGACGCAGCCGAACCCCTTCCCCTCCCGATCGGCGACGACGGATGCCAGCAAGTTACGGTTCGGGTTTTTCGTTGTCTGAATTTTTTGGGGTTTTTTTTTGTGGCTTTTGTTTTTTTTGGCATGTGTGGGTTGCTGGTTCCCCCGCGGGTGCCAGGCTGCGGGGCAGCCGCCGCCTCGCTCACACATCGAGTGCAACGGCGGAGAGGCCCGGGGGAGCTGACCTCTGCCTCCAGCTGCGCCGCCAGAGCGCGGGCCCCAGCCCCGAGGCACCGGGAATAACCGAAAGCACGAAACCTGCACCTACTCATCTACACGCCGCACGAAGGAGACGAGCAGCCCGCGGCTCCGGGGCAGCAGGACGCTACTGCCGCGGGGAAGGGCAGCTCCGGGGTGACACTCCACCCCGCAGGGTCCCCTTCCCCGGGCGGCCCTCGCTCCCCCGCCCGCCGAGAGAGCTGTCCGGTCCCCACAGCCACCGGGGCTCCCTGCAGGGCGCCGGGGCCTGGCCGCCTCTCCTCCGCCCGGCGCTGCCTCCGAGCCGCTCCAACGTCCGTTACCTGCCGGCCGTTACCTGCCAGCTGCTCCCCCAGCCCCCCCCTCCCAACCTCAGCGCGGCACCGGTACCTGCGCCCGCCCGGGCCGCCTCCCCTGCGCGTATGGACCGCGCTGCCCCACGGCCAGGGAACAAAACACAGCCGGCCCCGCCCCCTCCCGGCACCCGCCTGCTCCCATTGGCTGCACCGCCCGCCCGCTGAACTTTGACCCGCGCTGCCATAGGGCGGCGGGGCGGGGGGCGGGTCGGTTGCTGGTAGGATGGCCCCGCTGCGGTGCCGGGAGGGGCGGGGGACGCGCCGGACTACAGCCCCCAGCAGGCATTGCGGTGGCGCGGCGCCCTTCCCTCATTGGCGAGCCGGGGAGCTCGCGGGCCTCGCCCGGAGAGGAGATGACGTCATGCGGAGCCCGGATGGAGCCGCAAGGAGGAGGCGGGTGCGCGGGGAACGGGGCTGAGCCCGGCGGCGCGTGCGCCCTGGGGGGGCGGGGGGTGTGCTCCGGGGCTGGGGGGGGGGGTGAGGGGCTGGAGGGGCTGGGGGAGCTGGGGGGGGGTGAGGGGCTGAGGGAGCTGGGGGGGCGTGAGGGGCTGGGGAGCTGTGAGGGGCTGGGGGCGTGAGGGGCTGAGGGTTGAGGGGCTGGGGGAGCTGAGGGGCTGGGGGAGCTGTGAGGGGCTGGGGGGGGTGAGGGGCTGGGGGGGGTGAGGGGCTGGGGGAGCTGTGAGGGGCTGGGGGGGGTGAGGGGCTGGGGGAGCTGTGAGGGGCTGGGGGAGCTGAGGGGCTGGGGGAGCTGTGAGGGGCTGGGGGAGCTGTGAGGGGCTGGGGAGCTGTGAGGGGCTGAGGGTTGAGGGGCTGGGGGAGCTGGGGCTGGGGGAGCTGGGGGGGGTGAGAGGCTGAGGGTTGAGGGGCTGGGGCAGCTGTGAGGGGCTGGGGGAGCTGAGGGGCTGGGGGGTTGGGGAGTTGGGGGAGCTGAGGGGCTGGGGAGCTGAGAGGTTGGGGAGCTGAGAGGCTGGGGGGGTTTGGGGAGCTGGGGGATGGGGGGCTGAGGGGTGTGGGGGACTGGGGGCTGAGGAGCTGTGGCCGGTGCCCTGGGGCCCCTCGGGAGCGCCCCGCCGGGCTCGGGGCTGGCCGGTCTGCGGGTGAGCTGAGCCCTGGCCTGGCCTGGCCGGGCTGGTCGCACCCGGGCTGCGCAGCCTGGCCCCGGGAGGGCTGAGCTGCGGGCACCCCCCCCCAGGGGGCTGTGGCAGGCCCAGAGGGAGCAGGGTTGGCGCCCCGGGCTTCCCCTCCGAGCCGTTGGCACGGTTTGCCCCAACCAGCTGCTGCTGGTTGAGTTCCCTTCGCCGTGGCTGGTTCTTGCCGGCTTCCCCCGCGGGCTGTGCCACGGCGTGGTTACACTGCCCTCTGCTTGCCTGCTCCCTGCTCCCCTCGGCCGGCAGCTCCCGGGCCGACCTGCTGCTGCAAACACCTCCGCTTCATCTCCTCCGCGGACCCGAACTGGGGCCATCTTCTCTTGTCTCTCAAAATGGAGGCTAGAATAAATAAATAATAATAATAAAAAAATCTGCTTCTTACTCTGCAAGAAGTGTTCCTATGGGACTTTTTCAAAAGGAGTTATGAGTCAGCCGTAGTGAGGAAGTGGGATGTGTTTGGACAACAATTACATTTGCACTTGTCAGGGCAGAGGCTGCTTTATGTGGGTGCATAATGCTTAACATCATGAGAAACCAAACCCTGATTTACTGTTGCCTACAGGCCTAATGTTACTGAGGTACAGGTATTTTTTATTAATGGTAACTTAGCAAGCTCTTCTCATCCCTCTAACAAGCATTTGCTATTTCAACCTTTTTCAACCTGTTCTTCAGTGTTTGCACATGGAGTTTGTATTCTGCTCCCTCAGCTTTCCTGTGACCCAGAAGGTTTTCAATTGACTTTATCTTATTGTCCTGTAAGAGTCTGCTGAATTACAAGACACAGATAGCAATAGCTATCTGATCTAATGTTGCAATGCAGAGTCCAAATCAAAGCTCTGTTCCTGGGACATCCTTGCTTCAGCTTGCTCATCTCCTCGGCTTTCCAATTTTAACCTGAAGAGATGGATGACTGAAAACCAATTTTACTTCAAACAGCATTACTGGGTTTTGTTGCTCGTTCATCAATGTCCTCTCCTCTTTCACACCCTACAGCACCCAGTTTCTTGAAAAGGTTTACATGCTTATTGTATTTTGATAAACCTGAGGCTGAAGTTTTTTCAAATAGTTTTCCAAGGTACCCTTCACAAATTATGTAACGAATATTTAAATTACAGTACTAATTCTCCGTAAGAGCAACACCCACCTCTCTTCAGAAAGATCTTGCAAGTGATTAAAGGCACACAGAGAAGGGTGCACAGCTTTCTCCCAGAGCTCAGTCCTGGCTTTTGAAATACTTTCTGGTTGTGCTCATTTTGCTCCTGGCCTTGTTGTGGATTCTAGTGCATGGGAATTTGTAGTTCATCTGCTTCCATGATCCTACCCATATCTTTGGCAGGGATTTGGCTACATCGTGTAATCAGTTTTGTACGCAGAATTCCTCATTGAAAACAAGTTATCCCTGAAGCATTTCATTGCTAAATCCTTATCCAGAGTTAGAATTAACAATCTAGTTTTTTAAGACATGAAGTCATAATATGCTTTTGTCTTTCACAACCATTATATGGAACTACTCCACTGCAGTTTACCAGCTCAGGTGTGAGATTTTGATGTAAAACTGGTTTTCCCTCACCTACAAGTTCAACCATTTTCATAGCTTGAAACATTCATGTTCCTCTCAGTCAAGCCACCATACATTCCTCCAGCCTCCTGCACTACTTCTGCTGCAAGGAAAGGTAAAACCAGGGGGAACTTTGTGTTTCTGAAGCTGTACTGCCTCTTGACTGGAGCTGCTGAGTTCCAGCCATGGCTGCAGCGATGGGGGAGGCTGTGAAAGGAGCTGCAGCCACGCTCCCCCAGCACTCAGTGCTTCTGCTCTCAGCTTCCACTGGCTGGGTATTTCCAACTCGAGTAAAAACTCGGCAGTAATTATCTTATGGATTACATGACTCCTAAATCTTCTTCCTCTTCTTCTGTAATGCTCCCCTGTGATTTCTGCCCTGATTTATCACTTTCCATTCTCTTCTCCAACTTGATCAGCTTGCTTTCCACTGTGACAATGGCTGATATTCTCTTCTTCTGAGGTGGAGCTGCCTTCAACTGTCTGTAGTCCAAAAACAGGAGGGAAGCTGAGCCCTAAACTCGTGATGGTGCAGAGGGGGTACCTCCTGTGATCAGCTGGTTGTATCCCAAAACTTACCACGTGGGCAAATCACCTCCAATGGTCAAGGAAAACTAAGGGGCTGGGGTAGGAGACAGGAGTGAGTGATCATGTCTGAGACAAGGCAGGTGGCAGCTATAATCAATGTCATTCAGTATTTAACCATGGCCTTATTTTATACCCAAGAGTAAAACTCTGGCAGGGATCCAGTTTATAATTCAGATCTTGGTAAACACAGACCTAACTTTCCCTCTTGACAAGGTTCGATAGCCATTGTCTAGCACTTTAAATATCTAATTACAAACATGCTACCACATGTTAAAGTGGTCGGTGTCTGTTCACTCAACTGTGTGTCTCCAGGAAGGACCATCTGTTTCCAGCAAAACAGTGAGACATGAATGTAGGCAGGTTTCTAAATTAGAGAGGAAAAAAACAACAACCACTAAACAACTAAAAGGGGACACAAAGCTGCCTTTACAATAAAGTATGGGCTGAAATAGGCGCAATGAGAATGAACCTGAGGAGAAAGTTTTCACCCAGGGGAGCTGGTGCATGGCATAATTGCTCTAAGATACCCTTCTGGGGATTACTTTATGCACCTGAATTACTGCAGTGAGCAGGCTTCACATACACAATGATACATTCATTCTGGTCTGTCCTGACTCCTGTTTTCCCTAAAGGAATAGCTGTTCCTCTTCCGTCCCATCTCAACACTTAGATCCTGTCTCATCTCCTAAATCCAGTTATTCAAGAAAGGGAATGTTTTCCCCTTCTTAGTCAGAATGTGATAGGCATGAGTGACACCCTGGCTTTGCTTCTCATGCAAAACCAACAGAGACAACACTACATCTGTTTTACCACTAAGCTGTTGCCAATCTAGGCAAATTACCACCTAAGATTAAGAAGGGAAACAGAGGAGACTGTGCAACTCAGTTATTTTTATTACTATTATTATTATTATTTTCATGCTGTTTGTAGATAAGGAGCCCAGCAGCTATTTGATGTAGTTAAAGAAATGAAGTGCAAAAATAGTTCAGACACTCTGCAACATTCACAGCTGCTCATAAGGTTCAGGTGAGCATTTCCAACACTATTTCAAATTGGTTGAAGGGTATTTGGCTGTGTATACTGATTGCTTTTTACTTAGCACAACATTATTTAGCCACAAGTTAGTGTATTTGCAACATATAGGGGTCCTCTTACAATGAATTATAGAAGCAAGACAAGTAAGTGAGTTGGGATAGCAAGTCTCGGGTAAATTTACCCCGAGTAATGGTATTTCTCTTGTAGCATTACTCATTCATCTGTTTCCCCATAAAATATGTAAAATGGTAAAGGGGCCTCTGTTTTAAAAGACAAATTTATGAAGGCCTGTTAGAAAGATTCCAGATCCAATAAAATCCTTCACTGATCCTGTTTCCCTCAGGGTCACTTTGCACTTGCCCTCAGAAGCAGTAGAGCAATGTGGATTCCATCTCCCAGCCCAGGGAGTCTCTGCACAAGGGCTGAAGAAAGAAACTGGGCTCACTTGGGACTCAGACACAGAACAGGTACAGGAGACACTGCTTAGGTAGTGAAGGGTCCTGTGATATCCTGTGTGTTTTGGGGGCCTGTTTGAGCATGGCTGAACTTCATCAAAGATGCTTTTCACGCTTCTCCTTTCTCTCTGTTAGCAGTTTCACAGCTGAGCATACAGGTTTTGGGCACAAGAGGAAGTTCTGTCATTAATTATATCTATCAGTTGGTGGTTTTAATGTAAACCTTGCTCAGACTGCTCAGACAGATGATTTTTCTGTATCAGCTGCTTTTCCTTACTTTTGTTCAAGGGCTTGTTATAAATGAGATAAAGCAATAAGAATGCTAAATAAACAAGCTGGAATTGAGAAGCAAAGAAGTGTTCAGCATCAAAATCTGAAACAAGCAGAGGGCTGACATCCTGGAATATTAGAGTCCAGGGGTCTCTCATATGCCACTATGAGTTGGCTAGACATTATGTTCTTTGTGAACTCTTAAAAGGACTTTGAAAATGTTGAGTTAATCATGACCAGATCAGGTTTTATTGAATTTCATGGAAGGGTGATTCCATCTCATGCCCCCTGTACACAGCTGACTTTTCATACACCCAGCCTTTCACCTCCATTACCTGCTATTTCAGCTACCCAGTTGCCTGCTTCTTCTTAAATTGAGCCATCTGGCCAGGATATACTTCATTTTTTTCAGGGTATGAATTAGCCACAGGATTTCAAAAAGGGCAAACCAAGCTCCAAATGCTGAGCCAATACAGCATTGTTCTCCTTTTCCCTACAGTCCCCTAGGAACAGTCCCATTCATGAGAACTCTAAATTGCTGAAAGTTCAGCCAAAGCATCTTCTGCCTACTCAAGTTTCTAGTCCTTCCTACATGTGTTTCCAAGTGTCTTGTTCTTTTTGCAATATGCAGTATTGCCTTCCTGTACCTTCCCTGCACTTGCCTGCCTTACCAAATGGCTTATAGTGAGCATTTGCTCTGCCCAGAATTTTTCCACAACTTGTCTCTCCTTGAAAAAAGGCAGGGCCAGCAAAGCTGCATCAAGTACCTGCATCCTGGTAGTTCTTGAGTTCTCATGTTCCCATTTTTTTCTGCCAGGACAAGGCTTATAGAGCTCCTGCAAACTCCTTTAGTGATTTCCAGTACAAGACATAAGGAAGACAGATCACCATCAAAGCAATCCGATCAATAAACACTGTTACTTCAAGCATGCTCTGCACAGCATATCACACTTGTGATGTTTCACCATCTTTAAGATGGAATTTCTGTATGAGCCTTTTCATCTGCTTCTCATTTTTTTTATGAGTTAGGTTTTTTGTTTTGGTTGGTTTTGTTTAATTTTGGTTGGATTTTTTTAATATTATTATTATTTTAGGGAGATAGTTGTTAGCACCATTCTGGTACTTCTCTGTTTATCCAGAAATCTGAGGGAACAAGAAACAAATTACTTTTCCAGTGGAAACACACTGGATAAGTCCTTTCTTAGTGTAAGAATTGTGCATGCCCTCATAGGTATTATTTTCTTTTATCCTACCTCAAAATCTGCTGAGAATTGGTGGGAGATGCACAGTGGCCAGTGGCATCATACCAGGTGTTAAGATCTTTTACCAGTTTCTGGGAAACAAAGATCATTCAAACATGAAACTTTACTGGAAAACAAAGTGGTTTTATTAAATGAAGGCAGCTTCTGCATCTTGAGCCCCCCAGACACAGTGAACTGCACCATAAGATCACCTGGTGTGACCTCTGCTCACCTCAGGCTTTTACGTTTAACAAAGATACTCATATATTAAACCCAAAGGTTTCAATTAAGCTAAAGCATTTAAGTTCTCAGGAGGCTAACCCGTGTTTCACAAGCAGAAAACAAGAGTGATCACCATTGCCTGAGGCTTTTACGATGGCCCAGATGATTCAGGAGGTCAACCAGGCCATTGGCTGTAGAGGAAGGGAATAAAAAAAGACAAATGAACCTTCATGTCCCTGCTCCCCTGACGGGGAGGGAAGTGTCTTTCTGACCCCCAGTCAACCCTGTGCAAGAGACATCCATCAGTCCTGTAGAGAGAGGGGTTTCCTCATCACTTCAAAGCACCCACTTAAACTGTTCTGTGTTCTGAGCTATGAGATACCTAGGATGTGTCTGAAAAAGGGAAGAGATAAAACTGGAGCTAATACATTTTTTTAAAACCTGTTTTAATGAAACCTGGTGTCTTTTGGATGTGTTTCAAGGCCAACTCTAAGATGCAAGTCCTGACTGGATGTTTATCTGCAGTTGGGGTAGGTGCAAAGCCTCACAAATGTGGGTTTTTTCCTGTGTTCTCTGTTGTCTGAGACTGCAGGAGCTGATAAAGTGGCTTTGTCTTCAGTGGGAGCACTTGTAGAGTGTCTTCTATTCAGTTGGCTACTTCCATGAATTTTGTGTAGCCTCTAAACCTTTACCAAATTCAGCTGAAGTTGTCCAACTGGTTTGAAGGGTGTTACAGCCTGTGCAGATGTGCATGGACAGGCACAGGTGACATGCACTGGTGGCTGTGTGTTGGAAAAAGGAAAGTGGGGGAGCAGTAATTTCTCCCTCATCTCTGAAACTATTGGCCAAAGACAGGAGATTCAATTCTAGCTGTTATTTTGATACTGAGCTGGGATTGTCACAAGTATGTTGGAGGCTGTGCACAAAGCCTTAAACCCAGAAAGAAAGAACTGAGCAGTAAGACTATGATGCAGGTACTGCGTTCAAGAGGAACCCGGTGAGACCCTCCAGCCCCAAACCCAGCACCCACAGAGGCTCCATGGTTTCTTCTTGAAGCTAATAAAGCATCTCAGGGTTTAGTTTCAATCAATGGCAAGTGCAGTGCATTGCAAAGTAACCAGCAATGCACATTTCCAATCACAATTTTAAAAATATATGTGATTTCAAACTGCAGGTTATCTAACACAATGAGGGCCACCAGATTCCATGATAAAGATCTGCTATGGAACCCCTGTCTTCTTATTAAACTACTCATGGATATTTCTTGGCTTCCTCCCATGCCAGTCTTCAGGCTTTGGAGAAACTCCCTCTAATATCTGCGAGGTTATAACACTATCCCTTCTCATGTACCCTCACAAGTTCTGACTTTGCTTTGGGAACTGGAGAAGCTTGACAAAGCCTGCCTGTGGTGTTGGAGATGCTGCTAACCAAGCTGATCACCAGGCAGTACTCATTTCCTTAGCTCTGGTGACTTCCTGCTTCTCTCCTCTTGCCTCATCCTTCCTTTGGCAATTCTTCAGGCAAGGACTTCTCAGTATTAGGGCTTCAAAGCAATCTGTGAATACCATGTGTTTACATAGCTCCTTCCAAAAGGTACCTCACCTGCCCCAGAACGCTGAGCTACCCTGCCTTTCTCATGGAAAGCTCAAACCTCAGACACGCTGCTAATATGGAAGCCAGAAAGAATTTTTTAATATTTTTTTCTTGCTTCAGAGAATCAAATTCTGGTCTCTGAAGGGCCTATCCTGATTCAAGCAGTAAAGGACATAAAATTCATCTTTTCTGCCATACACTGAGTAAAAGGAGGTTGACAGAAAGGCTGCCTGTTAAGACACAGGCAGTGAAAAATCGCTGATGACACAAAATGAGGTGGATTGGCTGACATGCCATAAGGCTATGCTGCCATCCAACATGATCTAGACAGGCTGGAGAGCTGGGTGGGGAGTAACCTGATGAAGTTCAACAAGGCCAAGTGTAGAGTACTCCATCTGGGGAGGAAGAACCCCATGCACCAGTACAAGTTGGGGGCTGACCTGCTGGACAGCAGCTCTGGGAAAAAAAGACTTGAGAGTCATAGTAGACAAGAGGTTGACCGTGAGCCAACAATGTGCCCTTGAAGCCAAGAGGGCCAATGCCATCCTGGGGAGCACTAAGAAGAGTGTGGCCAGCAGGGCAGGGGAGGTTCTCTTCCTCTGCTCTGCCCTGTTGAGGTCCCATCTGGAGCACTGTGTGCAGTTTTGGGCTCCCCAGTTCAAGAGGGACAAGGAACTACTGGAGAGACTCCAGCACAGGGCCACTGGGATGATTAAGGGACTCGAGCATCTGCCACGTGAGGAAAGGCTGCATGAGCTGGGTCTGTTTAGCTTAGAGAAAAGCAGGCTGAGGGGGGATCTCATTAATGATTATAAATATCTAAAGGGGATGTCAGGAGGATGGGGCCAGATTCTTCTCAGTGGGGTCCAGTAACAAGGGGTAATGGTCACAAACTGGTGCACAGGAGATTTAATCTAAATATAGGAAAACACTTCTTTACTCTGAGGGTAACGAGCACTGGAACAGGCTGCCCAGGGAGACTGTGGAGTCTCCATCCTTGGAGGCATTCAAAACCTGCCTGGATGTGTTCCTGTGTAATCTGCTCTAGGGGAGCCTGCTCTGGCAGGGGGTTGGACTAGATGATCTCCAGAGGTCCCTTCCCACCCCCACCATTCTGCGATTCTGTGAAGGACCATATGCATACTCTGTGTTGGTGCAGTGCCCAGCGTAACAGGGACATGGACCATCACTACAGTTTGTAGGTGCTTTGGGTAGATAAATAATAAGGGCAGCCTGCAAGCAAGAAATAGCTTTGAGAACTAGGGCGTAATATTTTCTGTAAACCAAAGATTGTAGTTTTCTCGCCCCAAAATCACTTAAAATATTCCACACACAGATCTGCAGATCCCAAATGCAGACAGACGACTGTAAACAGCTAAAAGAATTCTCCTGCCCCAAGAGCTGTGATCAAATAGGTTTTTTGAGGAAGAATTGCAATCTTTGAGTGTGTGTTTCCTGTTTCAGTTCTTTATTAATGCTCTAAAGCCAGCAGATACTTTATTTATAATGAGCATCTCAAAGTTTGTCATTAAGATAGCTGTACTACTTTTTCTACAAGTGTTACCTTATAAAACTCATAATATATATAAATATGTATGTCTGTAGGCTAAGGCCTCGTGAAAAAAATGAACAGGAAACTTCACAACAGCAATTTAAGAAGGCTCTGCCTGTTTTCTTCCTGGTTACCAACCTTGTACAAATTAAAAGCACGTTAGCCACTTTGAAAATCAATCTGACTGCAGTTCAACCTCTTTTCTTTGGAGTTTTAGTTTGAAGATAGCAGTGGCATTCCACTGACTGAGCCACTTCAGTGAATTTTCCGATTTTGCTTGGTTGCTTAATTTCCTGTTGGGCTCACATTTTGCCTAATTCAAGACAAAAAGATCCCTATAAATGGGATGAATGATTGAAACTGCAGACCTGGACATAGTAATTTGATTGCAGTCAGCATGTGCCTTTCTGAACAGAGGTAGAATTTCTGAAACATGCATATAAGTAACTCTAAAAATGTCTTTAATTCACCATTTTCTCCCCTTATTGAATTACCCATTTATGCATCCAAAGCTTTAATCAAGGGTCTTATTGTGTTTGAGTTTTAATGTGTGCCCATGACAAGTTTCCCCCTGTTATGACATCACTCTCAAGTCTCTAAAACAGGACAAAATATAAAACAATAGGAAGTGCTACAGTCTGTTATTCATAAAAGTTTTCTAGCAGTACTTGAGAGTACATTTAAAGCAGATCTCCTTCCTCTGCAGTATTTTTCCACTAATAGGCTTTACATTAAACTTTTAAATACTTGGGATTGTGAATGGGACTAAACAAGGCTTTAGCAAAAGCCTAGAAATAAGGGATAAATAATACACACAATTTAAGTCTCTAACCTGATTGTTCCACACCTCTTACCTTTAGATATTGCCCATCATGCTGTACAAAATTACTGGGCTATGAAAGTTTCTCCCTCAATGAAAAAAACTACCTGTATGGGTTTATTTATCAGTTAGATCAGCCAAAGACTTTAGTCATTAAAAGGTGCACTTGGCAGTTTTACCTGAACAGCATCAGCCTGGGCTCAGCCTGATCTTTTCTGGGAAGGATTTTTAGGAAGCTCTGAGGATGCAGTTTGCACAGTTAGTACCAGCCAGGTCCAGGAGCAACCCAGCTGTGCAGGGCTGGAAGGTTTGAGGATTCAAACTGCATAGATCAAAGCTAAACTAAAGTAATGAATATATCCCATTATAAGATCAATTTCTGTGATATCTGTTGTTCAAGTATCTTTTCTGTCAAGAACTTCATGGGGAAAGCATACCAAATTATTAATATAGGGGAGCTGAACACTTGTTAAACTAAAATGCCAGCTTGGCTGTGGATGCTTGTGCCTCTGATTCTGAAAGGGCTGTCGTGAACCACATTTCCAGCAGACTGATTTGCTTCAGATATGACAGACAGAGCCTGCAGGAAATGAAAATGCTGTGTCTTCTTTCCTGAAAAATATTATTATTATTCTCAGGCATTACCCTTCTGACTTTTTTTTTCAGATGGTCTGTTAGTGGCAGGGATCTTGCTATACTGTACATCTGGTTAATGGCCTAGAACATCCTCACTGTTTACAGTTATTTCTAACAGGAACTGAGACCAAAGATCAAGGTAATGGAAGAAAGAACAATGAAAGATGAGAACAAATCTTCTGTTAGGAGGGTCTATATTCTGCCCTTGCAGACCTTGATCTGATAAGAATTTTTTCCATCTCTGAGGACTATAAGCTAGACCCTGTGATCCTCGTATTGTCAAGGCTTGTATTTAAAATGACATCAACAAGACTACATTTAATTAAGACACATTTTTAACCCACTGCCCTTTCACTTGAAAAATCCATTTTACCTAGCAAGAGGTAACTAATACTGCCTGAAAAAATACTGTGTCAGGCGTCCTTATGGCCATGCACTGAGCATACTAGCTTTTTCATGTTTATGGACTTGATCTGAAAGTTGTATCATCCTCTGCTTTCTTGCAAATAGAAAACTATAGGTTGCAGCAGGAGAAATCATTTTTCAGAAGCAGCAGGCACACGTGGATCCAACAGTCTCTTGAAACCTTGCAGGTAGTTCTGCCAGTGAGCTTCACATTTCCATCAGTATAGCAGCAAATTTTAAAATGTGTATGGAACATGAACAGGGCCAAGATGCTATGACTGATTTGGGTGGTTCTATTTTTAAGTTATTTTATTTTTAAGCTAGCTAGAAGCACCCGTGGTTGAAATTAAACCCAGCACTTCCACATAATTGGAGAGGGATTTACAGAAGATGCAGATGCTTTTCAGGCCAAATGTGGTGCATGTACAGAATGAGAACCAACAGTTGCATTTAATTTCTGAGCCCATATTCTGTACCCAGGAAGCAGCAATGAGCTTCCTTATCAGCACAACTGCATGGGGGAAGGGGTTTTACCAGGTGTTTAAGTATTTTTTTCAGTGATGTCAGAACCTGGAAGTTGGGAAATGCCTAAGATTTCTTTGTCCAGACTGGCAAGAGGGTGCTCTGTCTAGCCAGGTCTGCAGGCTGGGGCAGCAAAGGGTTGGGAGGCATTTGAGAGCTTTAACTAGAAGTTGTGGCAGACAAAAGGAGGGACTGTTGCATTCCACCTGTTATCTCTGGGATTCAGCACCCCTGCCTTCCCCCTCCAGCTTCCCTGCAAGTCCTGGCAGCCCCAGATAACATTTCATTTAAGATCTGCTCATGCCAGGTCATCGATAAGGCTGGGAAAACGAATACCTTGAGGGACAAGGCTAGATTTCAGTTTGCTTAATTTATGGGCCAAGTCTAGCCTGGTACAATGGAAGCCCAGCTGTCAGTGTTCTTTGTCACTCAGCTTTTAGAGGATGTCATTTTGCTATGGCAGGACATGAAAGGGGGCTTGAAGAACACTTTGCAGTGATGGTGGCTGACTACTGCATTTCTGGTTACAATTAACAGCACATTCTCACCAACTGTCTCCAATTCTGCTTGTTCACAGGCCCCAGGCAACTGGAATATCTCTCTTTTGTCCCACACTCCCGCATCACTGTGGCAACAAATGGGAAAATATTAAAATTTTAATTTATTTTTTTTTGCAAGTAGACTGGTAAGTTTTCAAGACCACCCACACACACATGAGTTCAGGTAGTTCAAACTCGGGGAACAGCACATTAAAATGGTGGGTTAAACCAGGAGCATGGGCCATGGCCCAGCTCCACACCAGTGCCCACTGGAAAACATCCTCACAAAGTCACAAATCACACTGGTGACCACACAAGTATGTGGGCAGTGCCCAGTGCCAGCTTGTGGCTGTTGTCACCAGCAATTACAGGGAGGCTGATGTCCTCTCCAGGACCACCCTGAGCTCATCCTAATTGTGCCACTGGTGGAAACAAAGGTCAGCCTTTGTGTAGGGGTTTAAAAGTTGAACTTGCACTCCCAAGGGGACACGGTAGCCCAGAGCCCTTAGGGACACTGCAGTCACTAATCACAGTGGCCTGAGAAGCAAAGTTACCATCTGCTGTAATAAACACTGTCCCCAGATGGAGGGGCAAGAGGGGCAACATCAGTAGCTTATCATAGATGGGGAACAGAGGGAGAGGATTCACCTCTGCCTCTGTGGAAGTCAAAACCCTTGCATCTCCAGGAACCCCCATGGGGGCTATGGTCAGATAGGGCCTCCTGATCTCTGGTTCAGAGTCTGGGAAGAGGAGATCCTTGCCAGCTGCAGCTGCTGGAAGGTAAAGTGTCTTGGCATGGCCACTAAGCTGATGAATGGTCTGGCATCAGACCCGGGGAAGCTTGAAGGCTCTCTCATCTGCAGCCTCTGGACCCAGGAGCTAGCCAGAAGGTCTTGAGTCTTTCCCTGGCCTGTGATTCGTTAAGCACCCTGCAACATCTGTATCACCAGGGTATTTCATGGGAAAGTTTTCTTTGTGTTGGTTACGTGTTGCTGCTTGCATCTGTTTTTTTTCCCCTGTATCTAGACCATCTATTCTTTTCAAGTGACAGATACTAAAAGTAGTAAGCTGTAAAAACATGTACCACCAGAGTTACAAAGAAAATCTCTTGGGAGACGGTAAAACAAACCCAGTCTCAAACATCCTCCCCTTGCCCACGGTGCCAAACCACCTCCTTTACTACCACCCTGCCAACAACTCAATTCTTCCACAATACCTACAGGGAGGGAGGTGGTAGCAGATTAAAAAGCCAGGTTCCTCCCTCCCGAGGTTTCCCAGCACGTATCCCTGGCCTGGGGAATACGAGGGAAGGGGAGAGGAAAGGCTGATTCCGTAGGGCCCAGCAGCGTTTCAGCTGTATAAAATATATTAAATTCCAATCTCGCTGGAGCTGGTGTTGAAAGATTTCAGCAAGGCCAACACTTGACCTTTCGCAGACAATAGCCCCGGCCCTAATTGGCAACTGCTCATTGTGGGTTTTCATGTCATTTGAACAGGCGGGTTTCATGCTCATTCCCCTGAAGGCTCAGGTCTGGGGCTGCTGAGCGGGAAGCAAGCGAAGGTTTTGGTGACTTCTGATTGTTCTGTAATGCCACCTGCTGACTCGAGGGCGACAGTAGCCAGTGTAGCAAAAGTCCTTTCACGGAGCCCTGCTTTTAACTTTACTGCTATTTATATTAATGGGATCATTCAATGCATTTCACTCATGTTCTGATTTAGAGCCAAGGACAGACCTGAGCTACCAATCCTCAGGGAACACTGTAAGATGTATTGGACACTGACTACACCATCTTACTGTGCTTCGGTTGGCTTGCAGCTACGGAACATAATGAGGAGGGGAATGAAAAGGTCTAGATACTCAGAATATTAAAATGCCATGTTTATAACACACTATGCTTCTTAATTACTGATGTGAGCTGCAAGCATTTGCGTGCCAGCAGGACAATGCTCTTCACTAAGTGACCAAGATGATAGGAGGGGGGAAAATGTAAGTGGCTGCTTTACTTCCAAGGGAGGTAAAGAGCCCAGATCTTGCTCCCTTTACAAGAGGGATTTCATCATCCATAGCAATTCATACAAAGATTCATAGAAGAGTAAAGAGGCCCCCATCCAGAAAAAGGCTCCAAATAATCTACTTAGCAAAGCCTGGGAAAGTTCAAACACAGATCTGGAGTGAATGCCACACAGCTAATTTAATCTTTTAACAAACTGAAAATTCATGACCCTTTTATCTGTCAAAATTCTCACTTCCTGGACTCATCCCATTACACCAGTTGGTCCTCGTTCTTCACCACTTCCCCATCATGACTACAATCCTGTTTTCACCCCTATCTCTGGCTGAGCCCTTTGATTGAATTACCATCTCTCTTGCAGGGCATACGTGCTCCCAGCACACCTCAGCTATTCCTGCTGCTCTGCCCATGCTCCACTGATCCCCTCAGGTTCCCTTTCCCTTAGCTCCAGTTCTGCTTTTGCTCCTGGCTCCAACCTGAACTTGTCAGCTCCACAAACAGCTTTTCCTTCAGGTCTCTACCAGCACCCCCAGCAAATCCTTGCATTTTGCTTATGAGTTCCTGGTTGATGCTCAGGGTGCATTTTCCTGACACGGGCAGCTTGACGCTCTCCAGCACAGTGGAGACAGGCACTGCAAAGCCTTTGCACCACTCTCCTCCTTCTGGCACCTTAATGGGGTCTAATTTTTGTGCTGGCCTCCCACACACTTGATAAAAGACACACATTCAAGCAGGCTTTGTGCCCAGAACTCAATTAAGCATCCAACTGTCCGATCTGTGTGGCCAAATCCTCGGTGTTCCTGGGGGTTCTCAGGTGCAGGTTCACACTGGTTCATCAGGTTTCCATAGGGGGGAGGAAATGTAATTTAGCTCTTTCAGTCTTAGTCACTGAAAATAAAAGGGGAGTAAGTGAAGCTTGTCTTTGGCTGTAGGAATGGCAAACAAACCAGGCATGATTCTTTATCTTAAAAGTGAAATTTGCAAGTGAACAAGGCATTATAATTGACGCAGATTTAAAGATACAAGGTGAGGCTATTCTCTATTTAGGTTTAAATGACAAAGCTTATCTCTCTTTTCCCATCCCCTCCCTTTTTCTTCCCTTGCACAGCAAAATGGTTAACAATAATTTCTTCAGACCCTCCTCAGAACTGCTGTTCCCCACAACTCCAGTGATTTTTAGAGCAGCTGGAGATATTTAGCAACCCTGAGAGCATCCCCTTCATCAGACCTTTCTTTGAACACAAGCTGACCGCAGAAATGTCACAATACCCAAGACAAAAGGTTTCTAGGTGCTCTGGGTTGTTCTGTGCCATTAACAAAAATATTGCATATGATGAAAACAGCCCAGAGCCAGAACACAGAAAATAACCAGTGCATCAGCCCACACGAACTTGTGGAGGGATACAAAGTCTGCCTGACTGATGTAAAGCAATACATACTGAAGATATGACATGTCTATTGAATTGCAGAACTGAATCAAACTCGGGCTCTGGTCTATTAATTGTGCACCCTGCAAAACTGTCAGTACCTTGCCTCATATAGCTGTGGCCTGTGCCTATAAGTATCTTCCTAGGGAATGCCTGGCAAGAGTTGGGAGACAGCAAGCAGTACAGACAGTCCAGAGCCAGCTCTGGCCCTCTTCATGGTCCTCCAGCATTATCTCAGCAGGCTTTGCATCCTCAAGGATGTTTGGTCTCTCCTAATGCTGTATGCCAGGGCTCACCAAACAGAAATTTTTTCAGACTATGAAGACACCATCTTGATGGGATGCTGCACAACCCTTGTGTTGCTTTGGACTCTTTGAACCTCAAAGTATGATGTCTTATAAGGCCACCACATGGTCCACAGCACCATGTAATGTATATCTAGCCAGGCTGTGCCACTTTTCCTTGGGCCAGAAAACAACACCTGCTCTTGTTTTATTTAGTAACATAGATGTCACCAAGGGAAGGAACATTTCCACTTTCTAGGACTTACCAGAGAGCAAAGACTCATCCTACAAATTCTGTTTTGAGTTTAATGGTAACTCTGAATCATTGAAAAAGCACCGTGGAAGATTTCTTAGGCAGTGAAGACAGGGAGGCTAGAAGACAAAAGGGAATGATTGATGCCAGAAAAATAGTCTAGGACAAATGGAAAAGTAAAGAAAAATTATTTTATAATGGTGCTACTGAATGACAGAGAGCCATTAGTATTACTAATGCATTGCATACTCACTATGTGATGGAGAACCTTCATCCATGCAGAGATGGATCCATCTAGACATGAATCATAACGTTCATCTTTCTCCAGTCACACCAACTTCCTTTGCCTGTAGTTGAGCATTGCATGGATTTTACCCCTCAGCTGTAACTAAGGAAAGATAAACTGTGCAAAGGAATAAAAAGTTGCAAAACCACTCAGGCTTCAATACAAAGCAAGGTACTGGTAACGGGAGCTATGGGTCCTCACATTTTGATTTGCATTTTCCAACTGTACATATGACCTTGAAAATGAGCTGTCACCTGACTGAAGACAACACTGTCCACTGAAATATCTGACTGCACAGAGAGGCAGGTGACCCTTTGATGAATTAGCTAAGGTTTGAAAGAAACACATGAAGAAGGAAACAACACATTAGGGAGCAACTGAAAACTAAGCACACCTTGGCATCCTGAGTTCTAGGGTTGGGGTGGTTTGTTTTGGGGTTTTTTTTTTTGCTTGTAACTTGTTGAAATTGCTGTGGGATTGTTCTGTTTTATAGAATAAATCAACTTTGTTAGGTTACGTACTCCAAGAGCAAGGAGAACCTGAATCATGCTAGCATAGCAAGTTTTAACTCAAGATACCTGAGAAAAGTGCTTATTTCGGTGAAAAACAGTTCCTACTGCACAAAAGCAGGAGGAGGTGGGAGCAAAAGGCAGTCAATCAACAAGGAAAGAGTGTTTCAGTATTGCACGGAAGTGTTGATGAGATAAGCACTTCCCTGCAGTCACCTCTGGCTCCATCCTTAATGTTGCTAGTTTCATGCAGGAATGAAACGTATGTTGCCTTCAGAAGCTGCCCTTCAGGAACCAGGGATGGAAGGAGAGCAGGGAGGCTGTTGAGCAGGAGTTTTGCTGTAGTGGGTCTGATAGGGACAGAGGGAAGGGGCACTTAGAAAGCACCACGTGCTGCTGAGATACGTGGCTGTCCTGCGCTGGGGTCACCAGGCTGGACAGCAGTGACAGGGGGGGCTCCCTGGTCTTTTCCTGAATGTTTATAAATCACAATTCCAGAGAAGATGAAGTGTTTGATAAGAAGGGAACTGCTGCCATTTCCCTTTTAAAAAAAGACTGGCAGCCTCTGCAAGGATGCCCAGCAGATGCAGCCAGCACCACACTGTTTCTCCAGCCTGCAGTTTTCCAAATGTCTGTCACCTTCCTCCTTGCCCCACTCTCCATGGCTGTTGGAAGCCTGTTCAATCTCATTTTTCTACTGTCACAAGTATCTCTGCTGCCCCACCCTTTTGTTTTACCCAGATTTTTTTCTCCACTCCTCTAAATCCTTAACACTGCCAAATGAACCAAATAAACTGACTGCAGCATCCTCATTGATGGAAGCTTTGGAACACCAAGCCTGGGAGCCTGAAGTTTTATAAGACAGTTACCCCACATTAGAGGAGAGCAGATGCCCCACACAGTTGTAGCTTGTTATGGCAGTAGGAATCTAACTCAGCTTCCATCTTCTCATGCCCCTTCCCAAGTCAGCTGGCCCCAAGGGTCAAAGTGGCACTAAGTAGCTGGGCTTCCTGTCCAGTGCCCTTTGCCTCCTTACAAACCTAACTGAAATCATTAAGCTTTATTGGAAGCAGGCAAGAATAGCAGGTCCCTGCTTTGTGGGGTGACGTGTGATTCCTGCTGCAAATAATGAGAAGTGAGGCTATTTGATATATTAAACTGCCCATTAGGACTTCAGTGATCTGGGCTGGACTTTATAGGTTCATAGGTGAAGTACTGAACCCTTGTTCAATGTTCCCTTTAATCTCTCTTGATCCAGCAAAAGTTTGGTTTGTGTATAACCCCACAAGAAGCAAAAAAGTAAATAACAGACTTTAAATAATTCATAAGTAGAAACTTCTGTGTTTCATCTCAGGTACACTTCAGTATAGTTGTTTAGTACTAATTGCCAATCTGGGCCATACAAATGATGAAAGTACATTTGCTTTAGTGGGCAGATCTCTCCTGGGCAAACCTGAAGCTTGTATGTTTAATAAGTAGTGATTAATTCTGTTTTTTCTTTTATTCATGATATATTTATTATGTTTTCAGTGCTTGAAAGGAGAGGGAGAGAGAACATGAGAAAAACTTGTTCTAGGTGTTTACTCTGAGGAACTAGAAGTCTGAAAGCACACTTTGGACAAACAATTGCAGAAGTTCTGCCCAGTCTTTTTGCTTCTTTCTGAGATTCTTGTTGCAAATTAAATCAATGCTGAAATTTTCACTTCAATTTGGAAATAAAGTTTTGATGAGGAATCACGTTAGAGAGCCAGAGTAACCACCTACTATGTGCAGCAAGCAGCAGGTGGGATATTTTTCAGACAAAAGGGGAAGAACCAGTAAGGGTTCTGCTTACTTGCCTGGTTTAGAGCAATGTTAAGCCTTTGCACTTCCCAACCCAGCCCCAGATATGAAGTCTGGCTGGCTGGAGAGAGGAAGGGAAGATATGCAGAAGAAAATGCACCAGATATCCAAGATTAGAAGTTAAGCAGTCTCAGGCATTCATATAAGATGGGAGCTCGCCAACTCTTCCACATGTGGGATGGAGGCTTGAAAGTGCAAAACAGCTGCTGTTGTCCTGGGCTACCTCCCAGGCCATGGAGGTTATGCTGCTGGCCCACTGCTGCTAAAGGGTGCTCAACAGGGAATCCCAGCTGGTGGAGACAGAGGGCAATCTCATCATCTCATCCAGAAGCATCACTGACTGCCAGACTAGAGCTGCCCCATGGGAATGACAGCTGGGCTCCTGTGACACCCACACCCTTCAGCTGGGGCAAAGAGCATGTCACGCAGTTAGAAACCTGGGGAAACAGCCTTGGAAATGTGGTCAGCAGTGATGGCTGAGGCATCACTGTGACTCACACTGGGGAGAGCAGGCAGAGCCAGTTTCAGAGAGGTTCTGCTCCCCATCAAATGTCAGCAGGGCTGCAGTGCAATGCCCAAAGCCTGCTGAGAAGCCAACTCTAGGTACTCAGAGATTCTGCAAGGCTTCTCTCTCTGTAGGAGAAACCAGACTGCCTCATGTACACTTCATCCACCACGGATTGGTAAATTCAAGTGCCCCAAACCAAATAACCATTAGCAGTAAATTTTCACATCCTATTGCAAAGCTTCTGTTAATTTTCCCTTGCAATTTATGTACTATAAATGTTACTATGGAAAAGGGAAGAAATGTGGTGTGGAAATTAGTAGCATAATTTATACCTGTGGGGAAGAAATGCTAGGATGAGAGAAAGAGGACCTTGCATCTAAGACTTCCACAGCCTTTTAGAGACCTGGGGTGACCAAAATCACCCAGCTTCACATCCCAAGTAACACAGCACAAGGAGTGTCATGTATCTAGTGTCACACAAACCTGGGAGAAAAACACCTTCTTTTCATTTAGAGACTCCAAGGAATTTAGAAGGTATCTCAGTAAGCTACTGTCAGAGCTGGCCACCACTGTGCCTTGATTTTAATTAGCTGTTTCAGGCTTCATATCACCCAGCTAAAGGGACCAAGATATGATTGAGGAAACTCTGAAATAAACACCTTCACTGAGCATTGTGGATCACAAGGAGGTGCTGCAGGAGGGTCACTTACAGCTCAAGTCAAGTCCCGAGGATCTCTGGACAGAACACAGAGAGGGGCATTTCTGCAGCCACCAGTCTTTGGTATCATTTTTGCAAATGCCTTAATTGTATCCTGTTTCAGTTATAATGCCTGTTACACAAGACAGAGGGAAAACTGAAAAAAAAAAAAGAAGTGTTTGTAGTTTGGGTAGGTCAGCCGGACTGACAGATTCAACACTTTCTTGGACTGACTTAGAGCTCAGGAGACCTCACAGGAAAGGAAGGATAGTCTGATGTCAAACAACGGGGACATTGAGAGGCTTTGGATATTTTGACTACGCTGAGAAAAAAAATTGCTGGCATTTGCCAATAAACCTGGGAAAATATTCTCTGAAGAGCAAAATGCCTGTCTTTCAAGCCCTGTCCTAGTACTGACTGATGCGTTATTTGTTGATTGTAATAATTAATACAGGGCTTGCCCGAAAGGAGAACAGCTCATAAGGCTGGAGGAGTGAAGTGTGTGAGGTATCTCCTTTCTGCAGCCCCACCAGATGGTTGGTTCAGTTGCCACAGACATCACCATGTCTTGGTGTGGGTGGTGACCTGCAGACTGAGAAGCCATGCTGAATTTGTCCCGAGGATCACCCACCCCCTGGCAGCTGGAAGCTTGAGGTGCTGCACAACAATGGGAGAGAAACCAAGGAGGATCAGCATAGCACAACCACGGGAGGTGTTTGTTCATTTACAAACATGAGATTTGTATTTCCTTTAAATTAAGGATATGAGCCATTGAGAGCAGCAAAATAAGACAGTATCAGCCTCCCCAGAGTGTTCATAACCAGCCTTGCTTAATTTCCTTCTCTAAAGAGGAATTTCAATTGCAGTACTGGCTAGAGGTCAAGCGAGCTTTAAAAAAAACAACCCTTATGTTATTTGACAGGGCTATGGAAAACTGATGCTTCATCTTCAGTTCCTTCAGCTCTCTTTAAAAGAAATGTTATCTGAAATGCTTCCCAGATTATTTGATTAATGAAAACAGATGTATTAGGAAGACTGATTATAAATGCCCAACATGAACAACAAGGAAAAAAACAACAGTGCTCCAGTCACCCCAGAACCATGTTGTTTACACCTGACAGGGAAAGAAACCTTAGTCTGTGGTGCAAGTTAAAATTATTATTTTTTTAATATTGTAGTATTAAAAAGAAGCATCTGTATTAGTTAAATATTTACTGCCTAAAGCACGTCAGTTTTGTCTCATAAAGTACAAGTCTGAAGGGCAGCAAGGAGTGCAGTTCCTGCCATGCCCCAAACCTCCTGTGTGACAGTGGGCAAGTCCTTTCCTCTTTTGTGCTTCAGCTTCCCCTTCCCCATCTGTAGTTGGGCCTGATGTTCAAGCACCTCCCTGGGGAAGCACAGGCATGTAAACCCATGCATGACTGTCATGTGCATTTTCTTTGTACAGCAAAAGCTTTCTGAATCACTCCATACAACCAATGAGATTTTCCATTTCCCCAAACATCTTCAAAAGGAATGTGAGCCCTTGCCCAGCTGCAGTCCCACATCCCAGCTCATTTCCCAGGCAGCTCAGGCTGTTACTATCTGCTGCCCTGGGATGCTGAAATCTTGCACCACACAGAATCACAGAATCCTAGGGGTTGGAAGGGATCTCGAAAGACCATCTAGTCCAACCCCCCTGCCAGAGCAGGATCACCCAGAGCACATCACACAGGAACGTGTCCAGGCAGGTTTTGAATGTCTCCAGCAAAGGAGACTCCACAACTTCTCTGGGCAGCCTGTTCCAGTGCTCTGTCACTCTCACAGTAAAGAAGTTTTTTCTGATGTTTACATGGAACCTCCTATGTTCCTGTTTGCACCCATTGCCCCTTGTCCTGTCACTGGACATCACTGCAAAAAACCTGGCTCCGTTCTCCTGACACTCGCCCTTAACATATTTGCAAACACTGATGAGGTCACCCCTCAGTCTTCTCTTCTCCAAGCTAAAGAGACCCAGCTCCCTCAGCCTTTCCTCGTAAGGCTGCACAATGCACTTTGATGTGGCATGGGCACAAGGAGGATGCTCCCCTTCAGCAGTGCACAGAGGGACACCATGCAGGGAAATGCTGAGTCCAGGCAGGGTCAAGATGGATTCCACGGCTCCCGTGCTGCTGCTGCCTTCTCTTCACTTTTCCCTTCCTGTAGCAATTATTGCTCATCAGCACAGATTAACAATTGCACAAGCAAACCCTCGGAACAAATGAATTCAGGGCCAAGGGCCAACCTTAGTCAGTGGAGCTTTGCCACCGACTTTAAATGGGATTGAGATTTAGCCCTGCAGCCTTCCCCGGTATTTCCTCTTTTCACCCATTCATGTGCTGCACATGTGCAGCTTGCTGGCAGCTGCCCCAGCTTTGGGTTGAGGCACTCCCAGGTATGAGCTCCAAAAGTTGCACCCATAACCTCCTGGCATTCTTCTCCACCCACTCCCTGGCCCTGTCTTTCTGCTAAGAGTTGTTCCAGCCATTTTATGGTGTCTTGTAAAAGGCAGGAGATTCAAGACAAAAATAGATCTCCATTCATTCACACAGGTTTCTGTTGGGCTGTGAAGAATTTAAAGGTCTTCTCACCTCATCTCTTGTTTATCTAGTAGCCTCGGGCCTTATCTACATGAAAGGGTCACACCCATTCAACTAGATGTTAATTTAAGCCAATTCATTAAACTAATACAAACCCTGGAGCAAGTGGAGGGATGGACGCTCCTGTATCGTATTAAAACCAGACTCCTATCGGTTTGCTTTAATCTGGTGAGAAACTAAACCAAAGTAAGGAGTGCCCATGGACAGGTTTGCTCTGGTTTTACTGAACACATGGAAAAGAGCAATGCAAATCACACCAGGGAGTTCTCACTCAGCCAGGCTCTGCTGCTCATTCACCTGCAGGGCCCAAGTCATGACTTGAAACGAATGCCTTCCACTCCAGCCCAGCTGTCTCTGGTGCAAGACCTGACTTTCCTTTCTTGCAGAAGAGAAGCAATCTGTCTCCATGCTTTAGAGAGGATTCTTTCAGGCATTGGGATAAACCTGCTTCAGCAGACAAGCTCCAGCAGATCCAGAGGCACTGCTGAAGGTGCTGCTGCTCCCCACTGCCCACTCCAGCTGCTCCTGGCAGGCAGGAACACAGCTGCTGGAGAGCAGGTGGTGGGGAACGTGTCTTGGGCCACTCACAGCCCAGCACCTTCAGACAAAGTGCCAAGGACAGGGTGGGAAGGGAGGCAGCAGGTTTTGTAGGAGGTTGGCTGGAGAGTCGGCACACAACCCTTGCTGGATGTGCTGTGATCTTCTGCACAACGGGAAGCAGACAAGTGGGGAGCAGGAGCCTCTTGTGCCACCCCAGCAAAGTTCAGCAGAGCTGACCTGTCTGTGCCCTCAATCCTGGCCTCAAGCTCAGCCATTCAACAGAGATCTGGAACCACTGAAAAAAATGACTGGGAGCCTTCAACATACAGCCGGTGCTATAAGCCTCTCTCTTGCTCTGGAGTGTGTTGTGGAGGCTTCATATCTCTTACCCAACCCAGGGGCTCTGTCTTTACTTCATGGCCAGTGCCCCTGCAGGTAGTAATAAAGTCATAGCAGTGCTTCCATACCACAGCAATGGGGCTAAATAAGAAGCCAAGTAGAGAGCAGCTCACCTGAAAAAACTGTGATGTCAGTGGGAGCCAAAAAAATGAAAGAAGTGCAAGGAACAGTACCTCAAAGTCCTAAGTAAAGTCACTGTTCAGTGAAAACAATCTCAGAAAGGAAAGAGGGGAGGGATGGGACTGGAACATTTCTACTTCACAGCTCTGCCCTCTGTTCAGTGATTAGAAAGGACTAAATCACCTGTTCTCAATATCTAATGAGGATTATGGAAAACATAAAGCCAGACTCTTCTCACAGGTGTTTAGGGAGAGGATGAGAGGCAATAGATCCAAGCTGCATCAATGATATTCCAATGGATATTAAGAAAAAATACTTCATGATGAGATGGTTAAAGATGGGGTCAGAGAGATGGTGGTATCTCCATTCATGGAGATGCTCAAAACTGAAGTGGACAAGATCCTGAGCAACCTGACCTGATGTTGAATGTAGCTGTCTTTTTGAGTGGGGGGGTTTGACCTGATGGTTTTCTTAAGTCCCTGCTAACCTAAATTACTCTGTTTTATTCAAGGCAAAAAGGCAGAAATCTGTTACCTGAAACCAGCTTCCCCCTTGTTCCAATGACCAGGGCTGTCACACAGCGAGTAAATTCAGCTGGCTGTTACCCAGGTCTTCACTCTTCCTGAGCAGAGAAGGCAAAAGGAAAATTAGGAGACCCACGTGTCTGCCAAATGGTGCCAATTGTTGCAGTGCAATTCCATGGAGTAACACTGAAGATCTTCCGTCAGCAAGCAGGGAAGTGGAAGCCTACAGTGAAAGCTTCTCAGCAGCCCCCTACCTGCTGAATGAGCCACACCAAGATATCTTGGCTCTGGAGGCCCCATCTAGGCTAGGGAAGTTGCTCAAATGTTTGCTGATGTTGATAGTATCTGTTGGCTTTCCCCTGGCTGGTAATTCCCCCGTGCTGGTAAGTGCTGGGAGTCTGGGTGGAGGTGGCTGCTACTGGTTCTGGCCCTTCAAAGCTACAGCAGTGAGACATGCTCTGGGCAGCACTGCACCACAGCACGTGGACCTCGAGCAGCAGCCACCACTCTTCAATTCCCATCACTGCAAGTACCCTCTGACTTGGTAGAGTAGGGTTAATGGTTGGACTCGATGATCTTAGAGGTCTTTTCCAACCTAAGGGATTGATTCTGTGATTCTACTCAAGAGGAAAAACAGAGTCACTGTTAATATGGGCAAAAGCCCTTACGCTGTGTAGGGCCAGTGTAAATATAACAAGATTCTTCTTACTTAGAGGCCAGAAGAGAAAACCGAGGGAGGGTTTTGCAAAAGGTAGATGGATTTTAACAATATTTGAATATTTTTGTGTTTGTTTTGGTTTTATTTATTAAAAATAATAATATATATATTCCAGCAAAAACATTTGAAATCATTGTTTACATGAATTTTTCATCATACTGGAGAAACCCCATGTGCTTTCTGCTGCATCTGTTTTTCTCTTACTGTGGTTCTTTTCATCCAAGGATCTAAAACCATCATGCCAAAGTTTTCATGGATTCAAAGGCACGATTAAATAAACTTGCAGGAGGAAGTTATGCCAAGGGCCATGAAACACAACAGCAGGATCTCTAACTCCGGAAGCCTTTAAGCCACAGACAGCTGGAAGCCAGGAGCACGTACCAGAGAGATCTCAGTGTGCTCGTGTCCTTACCTTCTTTCCTAGCACCCAACAGAGAGAGGACCCTGCCTTCATGCTTTCTTCACATTCTTAACCAGCTCCTTACATCTTTGGTCAGAGGGAAGTGATGATGGATACTACTTGGATTTCACTCATCCTCTCACCCTGGGGACAGACTCTTGCAGTTTGTCCACACTGCAGCACCTTCAGCTTGCACAGACTGAGGGTACCACCTCCCCCTGTCTCCCCATTCTTCACTCACATTGACCCTTTGCTGTGTTGATTCAGATCCCTTTGAGATGCAAACTCTTTTTTACTCCCTGTGTGGTTTCTGCCAGCTTAACAAGTTGATTCAAGGTGTGCCAAAGCTGGCCCAAGGGAAAGAAAGGGAAAGCACAGCTGGATGCAGGAGGAAGAAGAGCAAGATTTTTCCCTCACCATGACAAGCTGTTAAATTTGCTTTTGCTAAAACAGAACTTCTGCCTTTGGGCACAGCTCCACCCAACCTGAAGATCTTCTGTGCATCTCTAGTGTATTCTTTCAGCCTCCTGGTCCTTCTCCATTTTTACACTGGCTCTTTTTGTAATCTTCACTGAGCTAAATCAACTGGCTGATCTACCAGTTCTTTGGCTTACAAAGGGTTCTGACAACTACAAGAGATGGTACAAAATAAGTATCAGGACCATGTGGTTGGCTGGAGATAAAAGGAAATGGGAAAGAGTAGGAGCAAACAAGGCTTTCTCTTACAGCAGCCATGAACTGGTAAACTGCTCAAACATAACTTCATCTCCATCCACCTTTTGAGTATTTTCTCCTTTACAGGGGCCAGGATCTTGGCATGACAGCCCACAAATCACTTGCCACTAATAAAGCAACACCAATCTTCACATAAAACTGAGTTAGTTCTTCTAGGACTGAAAATATTTCACACAAGCTGGAGAAGTGAGGCCATGTGATTTCTCCAGGCACAAGGCTGGGTTGAGTACCATTTAACACCTTCTCCTTTGGTCAGGATGAGGGAAGCTGTCCCATAAAAGAGATGAGATGCACCAGGGAGAGGCTGGAGCATCACAAATGGACGTTAAATGATAGCAGCACGGACAACCTTAATACACCTGAACTGCTACACTTGCAAGAACTGAAGCCCTGGCTCTGGCAGGAAAAGAAGAAAAACACTTCCTTGGGTAATATTTACTGCATAGAGATTCCAAGGGGCAAAGCACCAGAAATAGGTGCATAAATTGGTTGCAGACTTAATGTGCAAAGCTGTCTGTCTGGTCCATCTGTTAGATGGGTTGGTGGTCTCAGTACAACTCCCAGATGATAAGGTACCACAGTGGTTTCCAATGTTTCACACCCATGGTGGACTGAAGGAGAAGTCATTGGTTTAAAGTACCACAACAAAGAAGAGCCTCTTTAGGAAAAGTTTTCTTAATAGTAAAGATACTGAAGCACTGGAAATTATTCCCTGCAGAGGTTTCAGAACCTCATGATGCATCTGGGGTTAGAAAGAGGTCTGGCAATGAGATGGGTGAAGCTGATCCTACCTTGGGTGAGGACATCATCTTGAGGTCTCTTTCAGCCTTAAATTGTGTTGGGCATTACTTAGACCTTGTTTCACCTGTTGAATTTGACTCACCTCTTCCACTCCACAAATCAGGCGTGGTTATAAATTATAGCCAGATTAGAAGGCTCTGTAAAGAATGCAAGAGCAACTCACAGATTTTAAACTGTGTTCGGTTGTGAGTTATGTAAGTAATTACCAAGTGGCTGTGGCCTTCAGCACAACACAGTCCTCAGTGGTTGTGCAACATGAACAAAAAATGAGTCTGCTCTGCTGCATTTCTTTGACAATACAACTGCAAAGGATGGAGGAGCAAGTTTCCATAGATCATAGAATCATAGAATCCTAGGGGATCTCCCAGAGCCTTCCAAAAGTCTTTTGGTAATTGCTGCGAGATCCCTCATTCTCTCACAGACACCCTCATCTTGCCCCTAGCTGTTCATGGATGATGCTGAAGACAGTCAAATTATAATTGTAGATGCAAGTATTCACGTCTGATCACTCAGATGGGCCATCCAGAAGCCAGGTGAAGGTCTCCATGTTCAGAAACCATATTCAGCAAGTCCACAAGAAAAGAAGCCCAGCACAGTTAACACACCACTGTAACCTAGAATGAGAACTCAGAGGCAGAAAACCTGATATAACACCACTCAAATTACTTCTCTATCACAGGTGGAGTTTGTGGCCCTCTCAAACACCTCATCTGGGCACCATCTGAAGTCAGGGGGAGGTTTCCATTTACTGCAGCAGCTCTTATATCAGACAAGTTATCTGTAATGCATTTAGATATGAGTAGCCTTCAGTCCTCAAAGTCTATTGAACTAACTACCTGGTCAAATTTTTACAAGTACTGAAGGCATAGCTCTAGTACGTGCTCTAGTATGAGGTCTAGGCATAGATGAGGGGAGAGGGGTCTTAGGCAAGGAATCTCAATGACATTATTTTTTTTAAGTATAGAAGTGATCCTCCTATTGCCAGGGAAACGTCATGATTTTTCATACTCGGCTGGTCTGATGGCCGGTTTCTCTTAGCTCAGAAAGTGTTGAAAAAGTTGACAGAGACTTCAAGAAATGACACTGAAATGGGTAGCATAGTTGTCACTGGGCTTGTCTTTTGTTTGGTTAAAGAGAGTGGAAGTCAGGCAGTGCTAAGCTTTTGATGGTGAAGAGATACTTCTTCTGATTTCTACACAAAAGAGAATTCTCAGTATTTGATGTCTGCTCCATTAAAGATACCCACCCCAAGAGATTAAATCCTTCTACACAGAAGATAAAACATATTTCAATTGTATTTAACATATGGTGCAGCTATTGCATACTCACAGCTGTTAAATAAAGAAAATAAGTGAGCATATAGTTTCTTCCAGACAGCCTACACATGCTCACAGAAGAAACAAGAACCTGTATCTGATCTTGTTGGACAGCATGGGAAAGATGAGGGGGAACAGCCAGAGCAGCTGCAAATAACTATGTCTGTTTCAAATTCAGGACAAATAATCTTCTTGCTGTAATTCCTGACAAATAATTTTATTGTCCAAAAATTTTTAGGTTGATCCCACAGGACTGCTGGAATAATCATCCTGACAGTGCAGATAACAGGACTGTGATCATAAATCTTAAGATTCAAGTACATTCCCCATGGTTGAGTGACCACCAGCATTTTAAGAGAATATTTTACCCCTGAAAAGACAACAGCACGAAGGGCACATACACAGGAAGTGAAGCCTCTGAATTGTAGAACAATGCATCATTTTTCTTTTCAATTTGCCATGCACTCCTTACCATTTCACCCACCCTCTGCCCACTAATCAAGGGAAGAGGGCTTAGCTGGTGCAGCTGCTTCTGGATAGATCTATTTGTGGCTGTTGCTATTGCAGCAATAGCAAACCTGCCTTTTTTATAGAAGAATCTAGCCTCTGCCCCATAATACAAGGAACTTATTCTATGAATAATTATTTTTGCCTACAGAGTGAAAGAAACTTCACTCCAGACTGGTCTATTCCAGCCATATACTGGTACACCTGACGAGGGGAAGGACACCTGTTCTCATTATTTGGCCCTGGTTGGGCCAACTCTGCTTTTCCCCATGGAACAGGAGAAATCAGGTCTTTAGGCAACATTAATACTGCAGAAACACAGAGCTGTTGTTTTCTTTAAGCACAGTGAATTTTGCCTTTTGAAGGTGGTGTGTCTTCTGCAGGCAAAGTGAGAAAAAAAGACAAAATAGCTCCGAGTTGTTTATCAACATAAAACACTCAGCTGATCAGCTGCACTAATCCACAGCCAAACCCTGATGATGGCCCAGCTGACTCACATACAAGCCACCACCTTACTCCACAGGGTTTACACAGGAATGCACTCAAATGCTTGACAATACCTGCAATTTGAGCCAATTCTACAGTTAACCACAGTCTTACATATCCCTGGCTACCAAAAAAATTACCACCTTCCAAAACGTGAGGGATCTGACATCAATAAAGGCAATATACTAACCTAGAAGATGTGCCACATATCACTTGCAAACTAGCAGCAAGACAGGGCAAGCATGTTAATTGAGATACTGCTGTGCAAAGGAAAAGGGGCTGTAAGTCTGGATTTAGTTTCTTCCCCAAAGACCTCTCTGGCAAGCAGCATCTTCTCCCTGAATAGCTGTCACATGTTGCTCATTATTCTCTTTTACTTTACTAGAAATACCTGGTAGGTCTTGTAATTTCTGTCCTAAAGTTGCAAAGTGCTCTCACCTTCTGCACTCTGTTCTCTGATCACTGGTTGCCATTCTCATGCCACACAAGATACCCTCTTGAAAAAGACACAAACAGCAATGGAGCTATAAACCAGAAGAGGTGGAAACAAATGACTCTACAAACAACAGAACCAGGATATATGCTGCAGTGCAGTCTTAGCCAACAGGGTCTATCTAACATGGGGTCCCCTTTGCTTCCACTTGCCCTGTGCTGCAGGCAGCCTGGAAAAGCAAACAGACCTGTACAAACAAAGCAGTGCTGCTTCGCAGGATGCCCCAGCCTTGCTGGAAAAAGTTAGTTAAGTCAACAAGTAACCAGTTTTGTTCAGATGGCGACCAAAGTGACCTGGAGCACAGCGAAAGCTTCTTACCTTCTTTATTTGCAATTGCAAAGCTCACGTGACAGGACCCTTATAATTATCCTCTTGCTTCATGGGTTGTGTATTCCATGTGCATGGGAGTGAGTGCTCAGGGATTTGGGAAGGGGGGGGAGAAGGGGGAAGAGCCCAAACAAAACATTTAAATGTAATTCCTTTGATGGTGCAGCTGTGAGGGGGCAATTATCTGATACTACTTTGCTATGATATGTCAGAGGCTGCAGGGTTTTACTGTCCTTTATTAAAAATGCTTCAGAAGCAGCACAGAAATCACATTTCCATGGCCAGCCTGTCCTCAGGTCCTGGCTCCTGTCTGCAGGGCAGATCTCTGTTCTACATTTGTACACAATGCCAACCGATGCTTCATTTTCCCCCTTTCTTGTGAGCCCATCTTTTTCCCACCTTCTCTCCCAAGCTTTTCAAACACGAGGTATTTCCTAACCAGTGTGAACACAAAAGTAAGAAAAAGCCCTGTCTGCTTTGTGAGAAAAGTGCACAATAGCCCCCAAATGCGAAAAATTAAGTCGGGCATTATGCCTGGGCATTGGGCAACCTCCTTCCTGGTTCCTTCCTACTTCCTTTATGTGCCTGTACACTCCTTTACATTGTGCTCAATGGGTGCAGCACTTAATCCTGGTCTCTGCAGTGCAACGAGCACAGGGCAGAGACATTGCAGCTAAGGGCACTCCAGCAGCATTGGGAATTGTGGGACTATAGCTGGATAATGCAGCCAAACTGCTTCGGATCCAGCCAGGTCTGTGCACGGCGCTACGCTGAGTGACTCGTCCAAGAGCCCAGATCACTGGCAGCTTCAGAGTGCCTACACCACGCACAGAGTAGGTACCTCCCTGCCTGCCCTATCAAACAAGACAGAAATACTTGCCCTGTCAGATAGGAACAATGGCAGTGACTTTACAGAAGATGTTTTCAGAACAAAACACCCTGCAAGGTATTCCTCTTTGCTTCGGTGTTCCCTTCTGCAAACCCACAGCCCTTAGCTCACCAACTATTCAACCTTTTCCCTCTAACCTTGGTTAAATCACTAGCTAAGGTGACAAATGTTAAGAGTGCTACAGGGCCAGGCTGGTGTCCCTGGATTGCAGTTTCTCAGATAAATGACCACATGTGAGGAATCAGCTCCCTGCAGCGTTATGCTGGGTTATTGCAACGGAAAGGGGGAGACAGGGGAGGCCTGGCAGTTCTCTTTTCAGTTTTACCCTCCATATCCAGTAACACACCTGAAGGTTTTTCAAGCTGACATAAAGAGATCACGCTTCTAGAATAAACATGATAGTTGGGCCTTTCCTAATGGGGCTAAACCACTCAGAAAGATAGCAAAAAAACACTAAGACAGTGCAAAAGTATCTCCTCAGCCACTGGTGCCTCTAATAAGCCATGGCATGACTGCCTGACGTGATTACAGAGTAAAATTTGAATGCCCTCCCTCACAGACCATTCATTCTCATCTTGATAGCCCAGCACCTGGCTCCCTGGCTAAGCTCCCCACCACTTCTGCACACTTGGTATTTGCATCACTCCTATCAGGTCTGCAAAAACAAGGCACTTGTGTCACACTCTGAGCCGCATCGAACAGTATCTAGACAGGGGGAGGTGTGGGGAGGGCAAGTGTTACCTAGGAGCTTCAGGATTTTCTCCGATAGACTTGGTTCATTTTCTCTGAAGCTTCTGTTTTCTTTTCTTCCCCTTTCGCCCCACTTCTCTCAATGGTCTGGTGCCCTCAGAGAGTCCAGGAGCAGACACCAGCTGGCCCTAGCAAAGGCCACATCCCCCACTGCCTGTGTTGTTCTCTCCAGCTCGGCTATATGGATCCCTTAATTGCATGCATGTCTTTCAGGCTATTCTCCATGCATGAGCTGTCAGCAAAACCTCGCTGGAAACACTGGAATTTCACATTTTTCATGGAGATTTTCCATATCAAATGGGCAGTTTTACATTTTCCATGAAATTCCTAATGACTACCAAAAAAAAAATAATAATACAGCCAGGGTGTTTGGGAGGACTTGCTCAGCTTGCCCTCGGGCACCACTGGAGTGTTAAATGCATGTGTGTGAATTTACTTAGCATATCATTTCAGGGCTAGGATTAGAATATTTTTTGTTGTTGTTGCAGATGACAGGAGAGAAGCAGCATTCATCCATTCATTCATAAACTCAACTTGTGGCACTGCACGCTGGGGAAGGGATCTTTCGCATCATTTTTAAAGCAGAGAGAGTGCAAAGCCCTGTCAACTGACAATATCCATCCAAGCTGTCATTGCCAATCACTTGAATGGACTGCAGCAGAGAGTATTTTCCACAATGAGATACCAATGGGGGTGACCATTAGGTCAGGAATCTTATTTTCTCAGCTCACCAACCCCTGCAAATAAATTCTCACCAAAAGGAGAGAAAAGCCTCATTGATTTGACAAGCGATCAGACACTGCAGTTGTCATTTTCCCAGCAGTTGCTGGCATATTTTTTTTTGCCTGGTGTGTGAGATATGAATTTCCCGACAACCTATCAAGCTCTTAAAAGGATCATCCCTTTTTTCATCCTCATCCTGGTGAAAAATAAACCTCACAGCAGTAAGATGGAAAGCAAAATATTGTTCTCAGTGTCAATATATTATTAGCTGATCTACAACAAAGTTCACACAGGGGGTCTACTTTGTTGTTAACTGGCAGACACACTTATTTGACCTGCAAGGATCTGGTTTTTTTCCCCCATCGATAACCATTTAAATGTGTAAAATACATCCTTACAAAGTTCATTTTTTCTTTATGGATGCATCAAAATCAAACCAAAACAGGCTATGACAGCAAGGAAAAAACATTATTTAATGAAAAAAAGTCCCATTTCCAGGTCTCTCTGTTCTCAGACTCATACACTGAGTTTTCATAACTTTTAAAAATACTGCACTACTGTAAAACAAACAAACAAAACCAAAACTTCCTGGTGAATTCCAGCAAAGGGCCTACATTTTACTTGTTGTTGTAGTGAAACAGATGGGTACTGGAAGACAAAGTGTATTTTACTCCAGGCTGCTCAAATCCACTTCACCTCTAAGAATTACAGTTTGAAAACTAGTGTTAGATTTGCTTAGGAGTTTTTTGGAGGGAACATCCAAATTAATTACGGATTATGCTAATTCAGTGATGTAAAAACATAGAATTTGTGACATTTTTACAGGAAGGTTCTTTGGGAATATTTTCTGACCACAGGGACAGCCTGGTCCCCAGCTGCAGGATAGGTAAGAGCCTCCAGGGATGCGAGTTTTTGGTTTAACTGCCTTCACAGCAGGCATAGCAAGGACCTGAAACAGAGCCTCCCAGAGTGACAGCTTCACTTCTTTAATCAAGAAGTTTGGTATACAGACATTTTTCACATTATGGGAAGCTTGTCCCTATCCAGTTCTAGGCACCTTCTCAAGAGCTCACCAGCTGCTTGAATACAACTACTTCAACCAGCCCAGATGATGATTTCCAAAACCTGTAATTCCACTCAGCCAACCTTTACTTCATTTCCAGTGATAAAGCTGGATTAGGTCTCACTTTATCTATGCCATGATTATTACTCAGAGAAATAATGCTATCTACACTGTCTGCACTTATGTCAACATTTCAGTAGATTTAAAAAATATTATATATATAAAATACTATCAGCATAACCATTAATGAATCTATATATACTGTTGTGAGGAGAAACTGCCCAAGTCGGAATGTTTCTTTATACATGTTCTAATGACTGCTCAGAATGCCATTAAAACTAGATGAAGAATCAGGTCACATCTCACCTCTATGCTTTACACTTCACACCATACTTGGTCCAGCATAAAAGCTGTTCCTGCCAGTTTGTTTGTCCAGTAAGAATGAGGGGAAGAACTTTATGGTCAAATAAATCGTAATATATTGCAATTTATTATTTTGGTAAATTGCCAGTTTGCTAGACTTAGCATCAAATGCTTGTAAGCACCTTCAGACCATTCTCTGTTAGTCACTAGTATGTATTTTCTTACTAGTCTTATCTTTGCAGTACATTGTTCCAGAAATTGTAGCAGCACAGTGAGGCATGAGTCTGCTTCCAGATAAGCCTGGCTGGCTTAAAGTTTCTTTTTTCACTCCAATTAAGCACTCTAGTGCAGGGAACCACCAGAATGTCACTTTATTCCTTACACTTGCATTAATTCTAGTTTTGCTGTGTCCTTGCATACAGTGTTCAGCTGCTCAGGCTATGAGCAGTCCCTAGTGGGACTCTCTGGACTACTTTTTCTAGCATTCTCTCCTCTGTACCCCACATTCAATAACTTTACCAACACACCCATGTCAGTTGCTGCTAATTCCCTGCTTTGATTTCACATCCATCACTCCAATTACAATATGAAATTTCCATTCAGATAGCAATGTTTTTTAGAGCACTGATGATTTAGCAGATATGAGAGGCAAATACATTCTAACAGATGTGAAGGAATATGGATTCAATGTTCAGGAATATTCTGAAAATAGTTAACTGTGGATAAAATCCTGAAATTAATTTTCCCTGGAAAATCTCAAACCCTCAAGAAAAAAATGAGTTCTCTCTATTCTTTGCAAAAATTAAAAAAAAAAAAAAAAGAGTCATCACAAAACAATTTAAATGAGCATTTTCAGATACTTCCACTGCACAGTGCTAAGGTTTTTAAATGCAAGCAGGCTAGAACTATCTGTCAGGAAGACTTTTTCCCTCCTGAAGTCCATTTTTTCTCTGTCTGCTGTTAAGTTATATTATCTTCCATTCCCTGTAATAATGGGCTTAAGATCAAGTGAAACTGGAAATGGAAAGAACAGTGAAAGATGACAGACTTGAAGGGGTTTTATTGGAACTATGGGTTGCTCCTAAGGTCAGAATCAGTAAGTATAATTAGATTCCTGGCATTTACAACAAATGTAAAGCAACTCAGAGATCTCTTTTGTGTGCATGTAATTAAACATGCACTTTTACTGCCCTCTGCAGCATTGCAAAGTGACTTTGATTCCAGCACATGAAAGCTGATCGAAAGAGCAGGCCCAAATCTTCATCTCTGTATTTCTGAAAACAAAGCATTTTTCAGAAGAAATGGAATAGCCTCTTTCTAAAGAACACAAAAGAGAACGTTTTTTTTTGCTAATAATTAGAGCCATTCCAGTACCTCCCAGGAACTTTCTCAATAGAAACTTGGATAGAAAGCTCCCAGTACAGACAGCGGATCCCCAGTTCCAGCTTTCCACTTACAATTCAGTTATTTCTCAAGTGTATGAATCAGCACTTTTTGGATAAATTAGTTTGCTCTTGTGCTTAATCACAATCCCAGGGAGGTAAGTGGCAAGCTCAAAGAATGAATAACACTAGTAATCCAAAAATATAGTGGGGGCCAGAAGTAACAGATGCTAGAACTTGATTCCTTCCATGTTTTGTATTTAGGTACTACCCAGATGCCACAAAATTAAATACATGTATAGAATAAAGTCTGCTTAGGAACACCACTTTATCTCCCAACCAAGTGAAGTATATATCATAACTAGTTTTCTTTGAAAATAAAATGCTTTTTTGACACTTCATAAAGTAATGTCAATCTCTTAACGCCTTAGCTATTTTGCCAAAATTATCCCTATTTGTCAGGAAGCACACAAAAAGGAATTTTTAACCAATCTTCTCACATTTTGAAAAAACATACAGAAGAAAACAGAAGAGTAAGAACTTCCAGCAAGTTCAAAATTGCTTCAAATGGGCTCTTTTACCAATTCACTTTTGATAAAAACGTGCTTGAACACCCAGCAAACTTCCACAAAGATCCTTACTCTTGCCTTGCCTCTGTACCAGAGGCTTTATCTACATCAGCAACACAACAAAGCAGATAATCCTGAAAATAACTGTAATAAACACACCCATGAATAAAATGTGTTTTTTGCACGGAATTTTTTAGTTAAAAATTGATTCATGGAACAAATACGGTTTTTAGCTCGTCTTCCTTAGGTGTTTACATCATTGTACTGTGAACTCCTCTTGTTCAAAATACCTGTCCTGCCCCCTCTCATTTGCAGGTATTTAACAAAAAGATACATATCTTCCTTTAGGCTTTATGAGCCGAGAGCTGAGTAATGAAGGAAGACCCAATTAATGCCCAAGTGAAGGAAAACTTGGGACAGCTTAGGTCTTAAAGGCTCTACTCACTATCCTATCAGCACACATACCAACTACCCAGGCAAGACAGATGGAGTTTTAAATTAGCCCTAGCCAAGGCTACTGTCAGTTAGCCAGGCATAGTATGAAGGATGCTGAAAGAGGACAAGACTTAGTGTGAAGGGAGTAAGAGAAACATAAAACAGAAGGCACAGATCTATAAAAAAGTAGGGTTGACAGGTTCTGCTGCCTACATAACAACCTGTTCATTTTTATTTTTAAAGGGATTCAACCTAATAAGTCTAAAGTTTGACAGCAGTACTTACTCATTCTCCATCTGAAGCAAACTCCACTGTATGCAACTATGCACAACTGAACACAGGGATGCTATTTTGCCATAAGATTAGTTTATTACCAGATATTAACCTACATGGTGAGGTCATCCCACATTTAACCACTAGAGGGCTTTATTCTAGTGCAAGTAAGTTGCTTCCCAATTCAGTGTTCAGTGCCTTTGAAAAAAAAGAAAAAACAACAAACATCCGAACTCGGGACAACATGAACACTCTCTTTAAATGCAATACATAAAAACTACATTCTACAACTAGTTGAAGCAAGGGGGAATAACTCATAGGATTAAAGACACTACTACGGATGCCCAGGTGTGTCATGATAACAGGATAAAAAAAATCTGAGCCTGTTTCACAAACAGCTGCTGAACACGGACCAGCTACATTTCTAGGTTGAAATGTTTTACCAACACATACCTAGTACCTGGGTGAGCATGCCTGCTGAACAGTACAGACCTGAAGAGCTGAACAGCACCTAAGGTTTGCTTTTAACAAACCCAGCACAGTGAAGTTATCTGTAAGCTAGCTGGAGCAAATGAGAGGAAAACAACCAGAAATTAGTACAGAAAAAGGAACAGTACTTCAGGACTTTACATTCTGAAGCAGAAGTGATATAGCATAGCTCTGAAAGGTGAAAAGATGGGACACAGATGGCACTGAGTGCAGCACATTGAAAAGCAACACTCAAGTCAATGGGGCAGACAGCTGGGTGTGCAGGATTGCTCAGAGGGCAGGTTGCATGCAACACTGACAGCAAGATGATCATACCCCAAGACTTGTACTAAAAATCTCAGCTGAGCAGCAGTGGCTTAGTTGGATTTGTGTCAATACATAAGTTTATGGAGTAACCACTGAGAAGTTACTCTGCAGAAATTTAAAAGCATCTTGAGACATTTGCTAAAAGAAGAAATATATGTTGTACATTCCATTGTAACAGCCAAGCACTAATCTCAGTTGTGTGCCTAGTACCCTTCTATTCTGCATAGGTATTATGGTTCTTCACCATGTTTTCCCCACATTCCTCCATATCTGAATCTGTAAGTCAGAGAAAGACTCCTGTATTTCCTCCTCCAGTACAGATTCTGAAGACCACAAGTCACAAAATCATATGGACTGTCACAGAATACCCAGATTACTGAGGTTTTTTGTTTTGATAGTATTTGTTCAAGTATTACCTTCTCACCAGGAACCACATTAACAGTCTCAGATACCATACCTAGATGCTTTCTGGAATGAATATTTTTTAGGAGTTAGGAAAAAGGCTAATAAAAAAATTGATTTTCAGAGATATGAACATTTTTTAGACTAGTACAAATTTTTGTACAGTAAGCTCTGAAATGTATGTATCTCCTCTAGCTATCTCAGTGGATAATTATTGGGCTGAATATTCTTATTCAGAAACCAAGTATAAGTAACCTTACCCTCTGGAAGCCTCTAAACAACTTTCTGAATATACTCCACTGACCCAACCCATTTGGCCAGCTACAGTGGTGTGGAAAAACTTCTTTTAAAAACATAATTCTACTGAGTGTTCTGATACCCGGGTACAGATTAACACACCAACACCCCCTGCTCTCCTTAAGAGTTTTACCTAATTCTTGTCTAGCACAGAGATTCCAATACTGCCCAGTTCTGGTTCTTCACATTAAAAGTTCCTGATTCACTCCAGGATTATTTAAGGTGGTATTTTATGGCTCCTGTTACTCAGATCAGATTACATGTATCTGTTAATACCTCAGGACTGAAGTTCATTTAAGATACCCTGAACAGGCTGGGTTTACCCTTGAAAAATTCTGTCACTTTATTTGTGCAAAATTCAGATACAGCCCAAGGTTAAGCCGAGTGTCAACTGTTAACCTCCACTTCCAAGGTATGAAGACAGAAAAGACTAGTTTCCAGGTATGCAATATGTAGCTTTCTACAGAAATACCACCTTACTAGTTTCACACTGGGTAGAAACACATCATTTAACATCAGTACTTTCCTCTTCACTGATGTTCAGCTGTGTGAACTATTTGTAGCTTCTTAAAGATATGAATGGTTTTGTTCTTGGCTTCATGTTACTCATTACTAACCTTCAAAGCATTCTGAACTAACACAGATATTCTCAATAATCAGTCTTTTGAAAAGTTTAGTATCATCAGTTAATAACAGAAAAGTGCCAGAGACAGAAAAGCATTAAGCTTTAAGTGGCTGAGGCAAATTAGATACATTAAACATGAAAAAAATCAATAGTAAGCAGCCACAACTTGAAATAGTGCTCCCAAGTAGCTTTACATGCAACTTGTCTGCCAGGTCTATTGCCAAAGTTAAAATCCAAGACACTCGGAACAGGTACTGTGGGACCTGGGAAGTCCAGTTTAAACACCTTTTAGCCATTATGTAGCAGCCTTAAATAAAGACATCAAATTATTCTAGTTAGACACAGCTTGACATGAGTCTGGCTTGACCTTAAGGCCACATTTATTGAAGTGGATAGATTTATTTTTTTAAAAAAGTTCCAAAGCAAATTTTGTCTCAAGCTACAATTAGGCATTACACAAAAAAAAAACCAATTAAAAAAAAAATCAAGAACAGCACAACCAGAAAATGTGCCATGAGATAAACAATCTAGGGAGGGCAGAGAGGGCTTGGTCCAGCTAGCAAGAAAGATGAACTATGACTTTGCTGCCTTCCCTGGAAAAAATTCCGTTTTCAAGATAAAGCCAGGTGAGATGACTTTAACAAAAGGTCCTGCACAGTAAGCAGGACTGAAGTGTCCACCTAGATCTTCTAGCAGTTTTTCTAGAGAACAGAACTTGGTAACCAGCTAATGGACATCTACTAAACTGTATCTAAGGAGCTTATCCCTTATAACCAAGTCTTAACTTCACTCCATTGGGCTGCAGACAATTAGCTTTGAAGGTCTCCCTCACAGTCAGAGGATGATGCTAAGACACACGTATCCTAGCCCAGTGTCAGTCACAGATACATGGCTTTCAGTATTTTCCTGCATTTTGTTATCCATGGAACATCACTAGTAGGAAATTAAGTTGAAGAGCCATAAGCAAATGAAATTTCATTTATTTTCCAGCAAATCCCATACAAAAAACATTAACTGCTTTCAGCACAAAATCTGTACAGTGTTATCATTTACAACAGTTTTACATTTAAAATCAGCACATTAAAAAGAATCAAGCACTCTCCCTAGACATTGTTTTCTTGACTATATTATCAAATGACTCATGACTATTTACAGATTTCAAATTCAGGCTACTACTACTTCTTAAAGTGTTACTGCCTAGGTTTGACTACACTGACCTCCAATTTCTTGAGAGTATTTGATTTCCAATTGTTTCTGAAACATTTTTGCAAATTTTATTTTTTTCTTAAATAATGTAAGGCAGTTCATCTTTCAGCAAATAACTGCAGTAGATTAGTCTACTAGTACTAATCAGCAGTGTGTTTCAGCTACCACTTGTATTACATTAAGTCAGATCTTTGTAGAAGAGCCAGTTGGAAAAGTAAGGTAACATACAGATGCTCAAAATAATATCTCCCTGCTTTGCTATGAACATAACAGGGGGGAGGAAATCAGTAAGATCTTGCTGAACTTAAGGATAGCCCTGCCTTTGGCTATTTTTAATATTGAAAGGTTTTATAAAAAAATCTGATATACATAAATTAAAAGTTAAAAAGAAGTCGCACAACTTAATTGTATTTTTACATAACTTTGGTCCAGAGAATATGTAGACTAACCACAACTTTGAGAAGTCTGCAACTTTGCTTAGGGTTTCTTACAATTAACAGTTTGTGAATTAAGCTAATCTCTCAAATTTAAAAGAAACTTCCTCTAAAACAGTTTGTTTGTGACTATTTAACTCACAGTATTGAAATCTTTAAGTGGTTCACTCAGACACACTTCCAAGTCAAATTCACCTTCTGCTTGGTAGTCAACATGTCTAATCTTGGTAGGAGTGCCAGAACAGGTATCCTGGAATACAAAGTCAGTCAATAATTAGCAGTTAAAAACAGGTTTAGTTATGCAATAATTAATTTCACTTCTGTAATTCATTACACCCTGTAGCAGAGGCTTAAAAACACTTTAAATGCCATACAAAAACTCAAGGCTAGTCTTAAGATTAAAGAGATTTACATGAAGGCTTCTGCCCATTCAACCACATTACAAGACTTCTTGTAAATGTTTTAATGATCTGTATATGCATACATGGAAACACGATACAGATTCTATACTCATCAGAGGAACAAATCCAGTAAGAAAAACATTACTAGAACTTCACTACAGGTTACTGCTCAGCTGTAATAAATGCTTTCTGGAAATAAAAAGTTTACTTCAAGAAGTCCAAGTGTGCAAAGAAAATTACATGCTATTTTAACATTAGATATTGCAATCTAAATTACTATTGACATTGTACATCACAGTTCATAACTGACATGCTTTGAACAGATACATTTTCTATTGCAGGCTATGAAAAATGAGGTATCTGTCATTTGAGATGGTTGCTGAGGTTCTAGCTCTACACTCAGACATCAGCTACAGATGGGAAATGCCTGAATTCAAAGATTGCTCAGCTTTATAAACAGTCCCTAAACAGCACATGATGGAATTCCTCATGTGTTTAGGCTGCTCTGCATGTTATTCTAAATAACGGACAATTATTAACAAATATTTATGCAAATGAGATATGCTTACATCATTATCTTGACAGCTCGTTTGAGATTCAGTAGAATTGCTTCCGACAGATTCTGTCTCCATCTCACCGAGGTCAACAGGACTACTGCAAAACAATTCAAAAGCACACAGCTTAGAACACATTCAGTTCTTTAGTAGTAAGTTGAACTTTGAAGGTGTAGTTCCAAAACTGATGGCTAAAGAAGTGCTGTGAGACCTACAGAGATTATAGGGACAGTGGTGGCAAACTGCAGAGACCAAGCAGAAGAGCAGGTCAACTCCATTCAGCCAAACAGCCATGGACTAAAGTTGTGAGACTGAGTATGGTGACTTGTCAAAGACAAATACCCAACACTCAAGCAATGCCTCAATACAAATTATTACAGATATTAATGGAAGACCAAGAATTTTTATTTCCAGACAAGGCTCCCATCAATTTGGTTTGCAACATAAGATTTAATATGCACTATACATAGAACTAGACCCCAGCATCTGAAGACTAGTATTTCAACACCAAGATATACAGCAGGCTTCATGCTGAAATGCCAACTCCCCTCACATTGATTGTAAGTAAAAGGAAGCCAGAAGCAACCCTCTGCTGCTCCATATTGGTTTTAAATCCAGCAACACTGAAGAAAACCAGTAGTTTATAATCACAAAACTGTTTCCTGAGTAATTAGTTACATCTGTGTCCCTTCATTCTGTAGTACCACATTTATATTTTGGATGCTCCCTGATCAGTTTTATTGTTTTCTATAGAGGCAAGTAACTAGTTGCATTAGTTACTACTTCTAGAGCAGAATGCCACAGCAGCTTGGACTGCAAACACTTGTGGCCACACTTTTAATAGTACTTTGAGATGATTTTACAAGTGCCTCTTTCCTCCTCTTTGCTCGAGAAACAAGAATTTATACCACTGTTCTTGAACTAACAAGTGAGAAGGCTGTGAGGCAGGTTCCTGTGCATTGTATTGGTACACACACACACAATATTCATGACACCGGTGAGACATAAGTGAGAGCTCCCCAGCACTGCTTTCAGCACAGCTTAAACTGCAGACTGCTCTGAAACAATCAGCCTGCCTTGAGGATGTGACATTTTCCTTCACAGAGCACTGCAGAATGAGCTCTGATTTCACCCAGTGGACATACATTAAACAAGTGACATAATTAATGTGTGCCCTTCAAGGACACCGGGCAAGTCTCCTCATACAAACTAACTAGGTCCAGAAAGCTATTAAATATTTGGTCCAGAAGGAACCGAATAGCACTGATAAGCAGCACAACTAACTAATGAAAGAATTCAGCAGCCACTGACTTGTCTCCATAAAGGGCTATGCTGGGATTTTCTTAGTTGTTTGGGTTTTTTTTTAACATAAGATTTTTATACATTTTCTATAAATGCATCTTGGAACACTGTATACATACATATCTTGCAGATCACATCCTTCTTCAGTAGGTGGATCCCAGGAATGTAATGCAACTTTCCACAATTTAATTTGCTGGTCCCATGACCTACGGCTGTACTTCTTAAATTTATTGGGGGTTCTGGGATGAACTCCTGGTATACGATGGCATCTATTCAGATATTAGACATGAAAGATTCTTTAATGCTTTTCACACAGACATATCATCTAGCTTTAGAGACCGATTTATGTTAAGACCAATTGCCTGCCACACAGAATTTGCAGGGTTGCAATGAGCCTAAGTGATTATTTATGAGAAAAGACTACTGCACAATTCCAGCACTCAAGTGAACAGATGTGAACAGTTCAGTTTTTCTGTCAAGTCAAATTGAAAAAAAAAGTATTAGAACTCATAGGTCTGAAAACTTAAGCATGAAATTTCTGCATGCAACACTTTCCAAACTTAAGAGAAACTGTTGTCATTTTGTCTTTCTGTTCACTAATGAGAAAATGGACTGCAAAAAGCACCTCCATTTCTTCTGGTTAATCAGCATGACTGAAATAACTTCCTCTACCATTTCTGCAGCATGAAAAATTTGAAAAGATATTTCTGATGTACCAACTAGAAAAAAAAAATCATGCCCCATTTGACTGTATCACTTATCTGTTTAAAAGTGTCTCAAAAGGCTTAATTTGTAGAAGCCTTCTATTTGAACGCTGCAGATACCAAGTTTAGTATGTTACTATGCTTACAAAGTACAGGTATGACTTACAATTGCACATTAAGTTTTACAAAAACTCAAACAGCTTACCTAGGAACTTCTTTAATGTATCGATCATAAGCAATTGTGTTTTTTCCATAGTTTATCTGTTTTTGTCTTCTCATCAAAACCACTTCATCCGTTTCAAACTCTACTGTGACAGCAGATTCCTTTGAATCAGAACTAAAGATAAAACATTCTAAGTTTGGGAGTACTAGAAAACAAACCACCTGTAGAAGATTAAAAAGAAACAGGCTAAAACTTTCCAAATGCTTGCTTGTGATGTTACTGAACTATGATGTTAGAGCAGACTCAAGTTAAGGTGAACTATTTCAAGCTGAGCATTTCAGAAACAACAATGGTGCATGTGTAACTTCAGACCTGTTTTCCAGATTTTTCTCAGCTAAACTAGAAATTGAACTTACCTTCCAGAGGAGGACTTCCTTTCTCTTGAAAATTCATTTATCAGGAGTTTTCTTCTGTATCTGTAAGAGTTCAAAACTGTATCAAGAATATACACAAAGAGGACACACAAGGCAGCACTGTCACAGCCCACAGTTGATTTTACTTCTCAGCTAAGCAGCAGTCTTGAAGTCAACCTAAATCCTGTAAACACCTTTGCTGCTATGGAACACGTTTCAGTTTTCCCCTTAAAAATACATCTGAGGACTTTCTTTTCCCTAAAATTCTTTTTATAGCAATGATATGCAAAGAAAGTAATGAGTGAAAGGGCATTCAAAATAGTCCAGTCTAAGGGGGTTTAGAAAAGGATTGTTCCAAAAGGAACAACTGTGTTTAGTGATACACACCAACTCTCCAGAGTATGCTATGTCAATTCTGAAGGACTTAGGACAAAGCTGCCCTAAAAGCAGCAGACAGGAAGCTAAGGTGGGTCTGATTTTACTACAATGGTAAAGTTAAAAATAAAAGGCAATGCACATTGTACAAGACAATTCATTCCCATTTCCCTTTTTTCCCCCCACTTTGTCTTAAACACCCACAGGTACCTTGCAATTTCTTTGTTAACACTGGTCCTCATTTCATCTTCTTCCACTGCAGTTCCCCAGTCTGAACAACGGGAAAGGGGGCCAGGGCCTTCTGGTGTTGTAAAGCTAGAAAGAAATAATAAAAAGCCTCTACTGTACAATTTTATTTTAATGCCTTGCCCACCCAAACATCTCCCCTGTTCACAGCTTGATTTCTATGTAATATATTCACTTGTAGTACTTGCAGTCATTGCTAAAATCTTGTATTGTTCTATTAAGGTGTCATCATTGTAAAATTAGGCATCAGTTGAGAGCTCCACCTTGAAGTTTTGTGGTTTGGGATTTGGTTTTGGTTTGGTTATTTTTGTAAAAAGGTATGTAGATATCCATAGATACTACCGTAACATGTAACCTACCCTACACTTTCAATAACTTTAAGCTGGTGTCCTTCAGAAAATGGTATGTGAAATACCAACTTTATTAATTCACTCATTTATTTTCACTCCACTGAGTTAACAAATATTTATTCTTTCATGGTTGCAGATGCAATAGTTACATAAGAGACAAGACCTAGAACATGGAATTGAATTGTACAGCTAATTAAAATCACGTGATGGCACCAGGAGTTGCTCCACATGAAAATATACCTAGCAGAGAAGGAAAGGCACAAAGAGTAGTCAATTTTTAGCTACTAAACTCGAGATTTGGTGTGACTTTGCAAGGTGGTATTTAACACTTTATGATCGCCTATTAGCATCACAAGCAGATTCCAACCGGTGCAGGGGAAGAAGCTTATAACCCTTCCCAGCCAACAACAGTTGCCTACGTTCAGATTATTAAACATGTTTTCCAGTTTCTGACCGATTTTCCAAAGGCACAAACTCAAAACTGTATCCTACAGACCAGAGCTATTTCCATTGATCTGCAAACACTCCAGAGACTTATTAGGATTCTGCATGAAAAACTCCCTTGAAGTCAGGGAATTAGATCCATCTGTGCTGAAACCAATTCCAACTCCCTCTCTGCTTCCAGCTCAGAGATCAGCTTCCAACACTTTCAATTATTTCTTAAATTCAAATTACAAGTTCCTTTTAGATGAACTCAGAAAAATTAAAAATCCATAGCAAACAGTACAGGTGCTTCCACAAACCTGTTCAATCTCCAAGGGTATTTTGTGTTTGCTTAGATTGATTTCTAGCTCTGCAGAAGATGCAGGCCATGTTCAACTACTGCTCGTCCATGGCAGAGAACAGCACAAGCCCAGAAACACTTGGTCAGCACATCCAAGTTTTTTCCTCAACACTGTTACCATACCTTTTTGTACTTGTTTCTGTGCAATGTATATAGAAAATCAGGGAGAACATGCGAGGGCCTACAGCTTTTTCTCTTGATTAATTTGCTCTGGTGCCAGATAAACTGAGCTCAGCTGTCTTTTTTCAGACACTCATCCCCACATGCCAGTTCACACATGGTGAGAAGTTCTGGGGCTGGGCTAGGACTGCAGAGGGTGCTCCAATTCTACTAGAGGGGCAGAAAAACTAGCCTGGAACTGCTGCCCTCCCAGCTGAATCCACTGTGTGACTCAGTCTCCATCCTAATCCTCTTCCTATGTTAAAATTTTATTTTGACAACACTGAATTGGCATAAACAGAGAAGTTTTAGTGCAGGAAGAGAATTTCAATCAGAGCAGAATCAAAACTAAACTGGACCATATGCCTGTTGAACTCAATATTAGAAAACACACAAAAGGTTTATTTATTTAGGTTGAAACTTGAGAAAATAATCTGTAAAGTTTCATCTTTGTACTCCTATTCAAACATGCTTCCAGAAATTGGTTAGTGGCTTAAATTACAATATCCAGAGTAAATTAAATCAATGTCTGCTTATTATCAGCAAAGAAAATGGGTAGTTACAGACATGAGCCATCACATTCTAGATTAGAAACCCAGATTCAATCAGCTGGGCTGCAGACCACAACTCCCACCCACTGATAAACGGGACATAAGGGGTTGTGGCGTGAATACCTCAGATGCAGAGAGTGATACAAAACAGGGTACTTGCACAAAACTGAAGTTTACCTGTGCTGAGAAATGGTAAGGAAGACAGTGAGCAGCAGCACGAACAGTGTGAGTGACCTCAGAAGTGGACCCCACCACACACGTGCTGATACATTTAGACACACTTCTCAAGATCGCCTGCAAGGCCTTCAGAAACGTGAAGACACGTGACTGGAAAGACTTCAGTTTTTCATTTGTTATCTCATTTAATTTTACCTCAACAGTAGGTACAGCTTATACCCACAAACGTAACTGGCTTGCGCAGCTACTGCCTCACGATAAACAGCAATAAGCAAGCCTTGAATGGAGTAAAAAATTAAGAATGCAATTAACGCCTTAGGAACAGAAAACGTTCATTCTTAAGAAGCGGCTCCCAGAGCAGCACGCTGCACTACGTGCTCTTCGAGACCAGCTCTTTATGGTGACTAAGTGATTTATGAAGAGGTAGGGCTTAAAAACCCTAGTACGACGGTCAGTTCGCGGCTCGTGATAAACAAAGAGCAGCAAGCTGCTCCTCCTGGGCGCGCTGCCTACCTGTCCAGCCTGCTGCCACAAGGCCTGTGCTCCTCCTCATCCGCAGCGGCCGAACCCGACCCGTCCTGCTTCCTCCGCTTCCCATCCGCGCCGCGTTTCCTGCCTCGGGACCAGCGCGGCGGGGGCCGGGGGCTGGCAGCAGAGAAGCCGAGACGCCGTGAGCACCGGAGGGGGCCGGGTCACCTTCCCCGGGACGCCCCCGGCTCAGCGGCCGGTTCTGCCTCAGCAAACCGAGGCCGGGCCGCGAGCCCCCCCCCCCCCAGAGGGGCTCACCCCCGCCAGGAAACCGCGCAGCCGAAGGGTCCCGCCACCAACCCCTCAGCGCCCGCCCGGGCAGGGGGACACGGAGACCACCCCCCCCCCTCCCTCCCCGCCGCGGGAGCTCCAGCCCCAGCTCCCGGCCGGCCCAGCCCCGCTGCCCCCCGGGGACCCGCGGCACCACCGGCCAACATGGCGGAGCCGGCCCCGTTTGCGGGCGGGGAGGCCTGGCGCGGGTTCCCCCTCCCCGGGACCCCCCCCCCGCCCCGGGGCGGCTCCGAGCGCCCCTCGGGAACCGCCGAAGGGACCTGAAAGACCCTCTGGTCCCAGCCCCCCTGCACGGGCAGGGACACCTCCCGCTAGAACGGGTCGCTCCGGGCCCCATCCAACCTGGCCCTGAACACCGCCCGGGATGGGGCAGCCCCGGCTTCCCGGGGCAGCCCGCGCCGGTGTCTCGCCGCCCTCGCACCGAAGAGTTTCTTCCTCGAATCCCGCATCCCGCCAGAAGACGGGGAGGGATGAGCTCGGGCCCCGCCACCCAGGGCGGCCCTACCTGCTCTTCGCGTCACCGTGCGGGCTCCTCTGGCGGGAAGACATGGCGCGGGGCGTCCCCGGGAGGGAGAGCCGGCCGGCCAGGGGGCCGGAGAGCAGCACGAGGAAGACGGCGGGCAGCAGGGAGACGACTAAACCGCTTTCCCGCTCAGCCCCTTCGCATCTCCCGCCGGCGCTGACTGACACCGCCCGGCCCGCCCCCCCCCGGGCGGCGCCAGCCCCTCCGCGGCGGCAGGTGCGGGGGTGGGGGGTGCGGGAAGCAGGGGAAGGCGCAGCCGCCCGCCCGCCCGCCTCCCCGCCCCGCTGCTGGGGCAGCGAAGCGAAGGCGGCCCCGGTGGCGGGAGCAGACCCAGCACCCACCCATCCCCCCCCCCGCCCCGCAATGGTTCAGCCCGGCCCCGCCCCGGGGCGGGTTGGCGGGAGAATCCAGCGCGGCGGCGCGCGGTTTTGGCGCGCTGCGGCGGCGGGGCGGGACCCGCGGGTTTCCGCAAGGCGGCAAGGAAATAACCCACGGGAAAATAACCCACGGGTTGCGGGGATGAAGCGATGCGGGGTGGCCGTCAGCAGCGCGGCTCTTCCAACCCGTGAAGAGCGCCCGGTGTTTCCATGGCTGGTGCCAACCCGATGGCAGAACATTCTGTCATCATTGTGTGTTTTACGGAATGACAGGGCATTATGTACTATTTTATACCGATATTGGATAAGGTTGGTTAACGCCAGGGGGTTACTGTGCTTCAGGAAGTGGAGTTTTCAGGTGTTGTTAACTGCAAACAGGCCGTGTTTCTACAGACACAGAGAGATCCTGTTTATCTGTGAGATCTGGTATATACTGACGTTTCACAACAGGGATTTGGAAACAACCTGGAGGACTCCTACAGCAGAGCAGGAGCACGGGTTGAAATAAAAATACCTTTGCAGCCCTCAAAGACTGAAGGCTGGTGGGATACTTTGCAGAGAGACCCACACAAACTGGGCAGCACTTTCTTCTGAGCTTGGTGCTTCTTGGACAAGGGATGTAGCTATCCCAGTGACAAGGGCAGAGGTGGTAAAGCTTTATTTTATCTCCACAAGCAGCAAGCACTCATATTGAAAGATAGTATTTTTGGAATGTAATATGCCAGTCAGATTGCTGCAGGTTTGGTATTTAACAGGTAGCAGTGGGAATGGGATGTTTCTCTCATTGCAGAACCAGGTCAGTTTTCTTCCTTTTTTTCAAGAGGCATTTTCATAGCAACCATCATCAGATTGACACTCAAAGAGCGATAAAATATTCTTAATATAATACAATTTGACACAAGTAAGATATAAAGCAGAGGAAAGAACACTGTTCTCAAGACAGACTCTTCTTTTGTTCTAGAATTCAGTCTCTAAGGCAGTTACCCTGGAGAGCGTTTAATTATGTGTTAGAGTTCTGCTTGTTCAGTCTGTGTGCTCTGAGCCAGCTCTACAGGAGACTGACTTTTCAGGACACTACCACAATCCCCATCACGATGCCTCAACTGAAACCTTAAAAATTACAAAAAGGTGCCTCTTCCTCCTTCAGTTCACAGGAGCAATGCACCCAACTAAGAGGAAGTCAAGTAGAAACTCCAAGAGGCTGACATATTCATGAGGCTGTATTTGAGTAACACTTGCAAGATAAAAATCTGTTTGATGAATAGCAGAAGTGGCTAAACAAGAGTTGTTGTGGGTTTTATTTATTTTTAGCAGCTTCACACAAAAGCAAATCCCCAAGCCCAAAGTTCTTTGGAGAGACTTTCTGTGTATGCATTGACAGGTGTTTTGTTTTGGTTTTTTTGTGAAGATACTTCATGGATAGCAAGGCTGAATTTGCATCTTGGCTGTAAAAATGAAACATGGTTCAACAAACTACAACTTTCTCACGTAGTATTTACAGAAACAAAGATGCCAGGTACTCTGGCTTGCATTTCAGGTCATCATTTAAATAGAATTGGAGCTCTTGTCCACAAGTTGACCAGAAAGGACACAGTCAGCAGGGACAACGGGTGGCAGTGCACACCCTCATGTGCTAGGAAGAAGGAACTGTCCAAACAGCACAACTGCATCTGAAACAAGTATGTTGCTTTGGATCCATACAGTCAGCAGAGGAATACTTCAGTCTTTCTGCCTCTACTTCACCACATACTCCCATTAATTCCTGGTGCCTAGACTCAAATCTTGAGCAGTTCCAGGAACACATTTGCTTCTTCCTGTTTCCTGATTAATCTTTTTTGGAAAGTTGATTAGAATGGCCTACAGGAATATCCCTGCTGAAAACTGATAAATAACCAGGCAGCCCTTTTTACCCCTTTTTCAGTCTGCAGATATAAAAAGGGCCTTTTTTTTTCCCCAAGGCTGAGCAACATCACACAGCACAGTATCTGTAGCTGATTTTAACTCTGGGCATAAGAGCAATAGTAAGAAGGCAGAGGCAGATAAGGGTTCCACATCTGTTGAATTTTCCTCTATCAGTGACCACTGCAGTATCAGGTGTTTTGAAGGGAGGAAGCACCTGCTTAGTGAAGCTCAAGGTTGCTCAGATGTGTTGAAGATCCTCTTCATAGTGAATTGAAAGCTCATTGCATATTGTCTTCAAAGTGGGAGACATTTACACTATTTTTCTCAAAAAGGGACAATTACTGTTCAACCTCTTGGCTGACTTTTTTTTCCCCCTGCAGATCTGTGCCAGTCAATGGATGGATGAATGCAGAAAGACACTCACACTGACTTTCCAGCAAAACCAATAGCTTCAGAAGTGGAAAGAAGGCTGCTCACTGCCAGCCTGCCTTGGCAGCTGCACCAGGCCAAACCAAGAATCTTCAGCCAATAATTTGCAATGTCTTTTAGAAATTAAACTGTTTGAAATCTCAGCAGCTAGCTTACTTTCTATTGATTTTTTGCATTATTTTACTCAACTTTTAAATGGCTTTATACTTTTTGTTTCCATTTGTGAATGCACCACATGAAGTTGTTGCACTTCCACAAATTGCACCTGCATTCTCATTGTACATATATATGTATCTGAAAGACTTCTGCTAAGTATCTGTTTGTAGATGGTGTTTGAGCTGTTTCATAATGCTTTTGGGGTGAAATTTCTACATACCTACTGCTCCTGGCTGAAATCAGCAGTATTTTGAGAAGAGACAAGGAAGAATTGTGTTTACTTTCCATCAACTTACTGTTTTTTCCTCAAAAGCTGTATGTGGGTCCTGTACTTTTCTCCTCAGAGATCTCCAAAATTCCTGCCTCTGGGCCATAACAGCCAGGCTGGCTCTATGCTCAGTGAAACACTTAAGATCTGAAAATAGTACAATGTAAGACATTTACCTTGGAAGTTCCTTTCCTTTGTCTGGCCTGTCATTGTACAAACTCTCCCTTCTTCCATGGAGCACCTGCATAAACATCCCTGGTTCTGCAGGGAAGTTTGCTGTGCTAGCACCTCTTCTTTCCCACACACTGCTATGGGAAACAGACCTGTATTTCTCAACCAAGGACATGCTTGAAGTACAGCAGAGATTCAACACGTGCAAACAAACTCCCATGTCCTCCAGCCTTGCTCTGAGATAAGATTACTTGAGCAGCATGTTTACCTGAATGTATCCAAGCTAGCCAGGCAGAGGACAGCCTGGAAGCCCTGAAGGACTTCCAGCATAACACTATGTACAGGTGAAATTCAGTTTATCAAGCAGAACTATCTGCTGCCAAAGCATCTTAGGGATTTCAGCTGCTTTGCACCTTTCTGCCCTTGTCAGCAAGCAAAAACCTTCAGAAAAGCATTTTCACACCCCAGTAGGAATTGAAAAGGGAGGAGATAGCCTCATCACTATGACCTTAAAGCAGCAGTTTTAAAAACAAAAAGTACAGACAATCATTAGCATTTCAGAACCACTAATGAAGGACTGTTTCTACAAGCACAGAATGTATTGTCTGAGTGGAAGTTCTCCCAGTGGAACCATGCCTAGAGAAGAAGTTACTTCTTGGAAGAAATTTAAACCTGGCTGGTGAGGTTCATTTTGGCTTAATTAAAAACTAAGCACAAATTTATGCAAAGTGGATTTAAATAAAATAGATAAACTAAATACAAACTGGGGTTGCAGTGCGAGACTTCAGCTTTGCTTACACCAATTGTAAACTCTTAGGTCAAACAGCCTTAGATTGAAAAAGAAGTAAATGGACAGACAACATTCCATTTTTAACTGCCTTGTTTAGATTGATGGTTACTGTTAATAATTAGAAGACATTACAATGGTTCTACTACCACTTGCAGCACTGCATGAAATTACTCTAGCAGACCTCAAATTACCTCTCAATTTCATTCCTTTCCTTGTGCTTGCATAGCTTGTCTGAGTGTACAAAACCTGGATTAGAGAATAAATCTGCCCAAAATTTCACAACCACAGGCAGATTGGTTATTCTATTTCTAGTCTAAGTATCTTCAACTGAGAAATAGATCTTTAAGGATTGTTGAATGCTATGGATTTGTGTCTGTAAATCCAGTGCAGGCCCTGTCCATCATAGGCAAAAGCTCAAGGGCTCTGACAGCTGAGCTGAAGTATCTCCTGACAGGCTGTTACTCTCACCTAACAGCTCCATCCCCTCCAGCACAACTTTCACATGGCAGAATAGGTGCAGGGATTACAGCTGTTCCCTTCCACTAGTTTACAGTGCACTAAATACAAGCTCATTACAGGATGTCAAAATCCAAACTAAGGGGTTGGACACCACCCAAGCTGTAAACTTCCTTCAAGAGCTGGATTCAAACTCTGAAGAGTCCTCCTTTCCCCTTTTAGCAAGGACTAAAAACCCCTAAATAAACAAAGCACCCTAAATCAAGAAAAGAAAAAAAAAAAAAAGACTAGTGAACCCACATATTTCTTTCATGCTGTCAGTTTCATTGTAACAGCAAAAGCAGACTAGCAGGGATTTTTAAAGTCTTTAATTCCTCTGCATAAAGTCAAAATGCAAAAAAATGTAACATATTCCCTTATTTACAAACATCATAAATTACATGGAATCATGCACACTGGAACAACATGGTTCTAAATATGACTTCTTAAAAAAGTGCTGTACAGATGTGTTCCTTGTATATACACACACTCTGTGCTCTGTGGTGTTTGAACCACCCTTGTGCTAGGACACTACTGAACTCCATGCCTGAGCATGCCTGCACAAAATGCTTTGGAAGGGACTGGGAGCAATTTCTGAGGAAGCAGCTTATCTCCACATCAGTAGCACAATGGGTTTTTGGCCCCTGAGTACACTGCCAGCCCCACAGGAAAGTTGCTGTGTGTCATCCCTAGCACTCACAGTTCTGCAGTGGCCTGGCAAACAGAACTCCTGCAAAGAGACAATTCCCAGCTCTAACAGACATTTGTATCCCAGTCCGTGCCACGTAAAATACCACAAGGACTGTCAGAAATTCTTTAAACTAGCACATGAATCTGGTCTATACTCCACTGTAGCCACAGCCCTCACTTTGACTTTCCAAGCACAGTGCTAGAAGAGAAAAACAAAGAGCTCAATGCTGTCACAATGCTTAGCCTGGACACCCCATGCCCAAGAACAGCTCCTAACCTGCAAATACTGCTACTCACCTCCAAAATCCAGGCATTTAGGCTGTTTTGCTGTTCAAACAGTCACTTATCCCCTTGAAGAGAGTGATGTGATTCCAATAATGGTCTACTTTTCCTTTCTCTTCTCTCACTTATGCAAGTTCTAGCTTAACATATTTTACCTCAGAGAATGGCAAATAAGCTAAGAACAATTAGTCTTTAACAACTGGAGAAAGGTTAAAAGTATCTACATTCTTTCAAAGCAGTTCTTCAGGTTGAATGTTCAGTTCCAGTCCAGGACAGGAAACAGGGTTTAATTCCTTGGTTTAAGGGGGTCGATTCTTCAGTCTGACTCAATATTGGACCAATTGACCAGCATAACATTAGTGCATCTAAGCAGCATGATCTCCAAAGGGCAACAACGGGATCCATCAGCTGGAGCAGCCTTTACAACATGATACACACGTCATTTGTCAGTGCAGGTAAAGCAGAAACATTCCCACAAAAGCTTTAAGGAACATCCATCATTGTTGCAGCACAGGCTTAATGCAATCAGAAGTTTTACACTTGAGGCAGAGCTTGCAGGAAACAATCTACCTTTAAGATCTGGAGAAACCTAAACAAAAAGGCAGATAAGTGTTTTATAAACATGATCACTTTAGTCACTACCAGTAAAACATTTACTCTTTTAAGCCACAGTGTTATGGTAGCAGTAAATGAAACAGAGCATTGTATATGGTGAGCTTAAAGCACAGTATAAAAGACAGAGACATATTGTCCATATTAAAAAAAGTGTTAAGATATTGTATGAACACTTTGAGAATGTCAGTTATTGGAAAAATAAAGAGTACTACATACCCTACACTCCTACAGTATTTGTCAAAAAGAAAACAAAGCAATTGAACCCATTTTTTCCCAATCCCTTGCATATTTTTCACCTGTCACTATTAATTAATAAATACATTTTTATCTCCATTCTAATTAACACACTCCTGCCATATCTTTAGTGTCCTCATCACTATGATTTTTTTTCCTTTAAAAAGCAACCAGATACATTCAAATTTATGGTCATTTAACTGGGCTCTGAAAGAGCCACATTAATTTATCTTAAACAGGAAAAAATATTCTTTTAGCAAAAAGACAGGTAGTGTGGAGTTCTACCATGTAATCTAGTATCTGGTTTTCAAGCAACATTTGCCTTCTACAGATGGAGTTCCTGCCATTGGAGAGTTCATCACACCTAAAAAACATGGTTAAAGGCAGTGTCTCTCATAGCATTGATATCTGCATCCCAAGAAACCAACGTGTTTCTCCACAAAGAAGCTATTTAATTCACTATCCACATTTTTAGATGTCACAAAGATATTTCTTCAATTAGAATGAGATTATGAACCCACTGAGTACACACTCCTTAATAGAGCATTATTTACAACAAAGAAGATAAATACCAACTACCTAGAAGATAAGAAAGGCTCTCTTAACTGTGATGTACAGATATAGAGGCTTGCTTCTTTTACCTGCACATTTCACCTTATGTTGACTGCCCATATGCTGACTGTAAATCTTTCTCCTTCAGTCCAGATCTTATGTGACTGCACCAGTTTTCCAAGATGTGATCTGCTGATCTCAGGCTACATCCCTATTCTTCAAATTGTTTTCTGCCACAGGAGAAAGCCTTCCTTCTTCCATACATCTATATACAAGAAGAGACTAGATATTTTCAAATACTCAATTAGCACTTTAGGAAAGTGAATACATACTGAGTCTTATTCATGCTTGTAGAATTTAAATTAAAAAAAAATAAATCAATGAAGTCAGTAGAAAAATGCCACTAGCACAATTTTTTAAAGCTCTCCTTTCTTCATATCGCTAAAATTAAAAAAACCTAAATAGTGCAAAGCTGTGTGTGATATTCTTAATGAGTGTCATTATGCAACATACTCCAAGATCACTGTTAAACAGACATTTATATCCTAGTCTGTACTGTTTTAAAGCCTGCATTAAGTGTAGATCAAAGACAATCAAATTGCACAAAATATGATCTCCTAATAAAAGCTGACTCAAGTACTACCCCATCCTATTAATGAACCACAGGAATATACAGTCTGAGAGAAATTTTTGCAAAGAAATCTACTGCTGAAAATGCAAAATTGTGACTTCATCAAAAACCATTAAGAAGCAGAAAAGCTGCTTCTGAAATTATTTTAATAACTGGCAGTTTTCATCTGGGTGCTAAGGAAAATACCTTTGTTTTCTGGCTGACCAGAGAAATATTTAAATCTGAAATATTAGATCCATTAATTAAGGTGCTTCATTAAATACAAGAGGATGGGATAAAATACTAATACAATAAAGGAATAAAAAGAGAAGCTGCTTGAGCTGAACAGTTGGACTCTGCAGAACAATACTGCACATGGGCTACTAACACAGAAGAGGTAAAATAAGTAGTCAGCATGAACTCACCTTGGTATTTAAATTTTTTTCCTCTGTATTCTACCTTCAGCACTTGTACTTCCCCATCGTATTTCAGGGTATTTTGACTGATTTCCTTCCACTAAACTGCTACAAAGTTTAAGCCTACAAATAAAAAAAGAAACATCCCAAACACTAAGTAGCTTTTTTATGGTAACCTTTTTATACTAAATACAGCTACAGCCTCTTATTTACTCTAATACAGACTATAACTTGAGAACATAAGGATAGAACTTTACCACACAACATATAAATATTGACTAACATATTCCTAGGAAGAATAGTAAAGAAATATGTATCTATGTTTATAATAAAAACTTGGATTAAAATAAGAGTAATAAAACAACTATGCTTCTCACTTCATACATATATGAACACACACACAAAGCCCCTGATTGATGATCTGCATTTTATACCTCTCCAGCCTGCAGTCTGTATCTCTGCAAGTTTTACTGGTAGGCAGAAAGTTGTTTTTTTTCTGTTTCTGATTGTTCCATCCTGAAGAACAACTGGCTGCAAGAGGGTCACTGCATAAAAACAAATAATTATCACTGTTGTCACCTACAGAACAATGATCGCTAAGGGGACATAGAGGAAGCTTCCAGGTCCCAGGCTGAGCAAGTGAAAGGCTAGTAGCAACCACAGTGACCAATTCTGTAAAATACCATTACTTTCTGTAACACAAAGAGGGTGAAAGAGGCTCAGCATCTTCCAGCATTACTTAATGGCAGAAGCAGCAGAAAGCAACAGATGAGACAGTCAGACTGGGAAAAGCCAAGTAAACTCAACAAAAAATAACAACCAAATATACCACACACTGGAGGAAATGTAAGAGAAAAAAAAAAAAAAAAGGAATGAAAACCCACAAAGTACACGTTCACAGCAAAAGCAATAAATAGAAAGGATATAGTGAGCATGATGGTATTTACCTTGTTATTTCTATACCATGTTGTACTGGCATCACTTCTTCGTTTTCACCCAAGACTTCCTGCTCTGAGCACTTGGAAAAAGCCTCCTGATGTCCTGATCCAGTCAGACTAGAAAGAAAGTGAGAAGGTCTGAAACCATGGACCATTGTAAGACAGTTCCTCTTAATTCTTCAGAAGAGAGCTATGTAGAGAGAGAAAATACCACACCTGTATAAACATTTATACTAAGATTAGTGAGAAAGGTCTGCCACACACCAAAATAACTTAAAACATTGTTCCAGTTTTCTTGTGGTTCTGACAACTTTGTACAGAGTTAAACCATGCTCTCCTCTGCAAAGCTTTCCATTTCTCATAGGAAGACTTCCTATGCAACTGCTAGGAAAGGAGAAGAAAGGAAGGAAATACAGAATCATAGAACTATTCAGGTTGGAAAAGACCCTTGGGATCACCGAGTCCAACCATCATCCCTACTCTACAAAGTTCTCCCCTGAACCATATCCACCAACACCACATCCAAATGACCCTTAAACACATCCACAGATGGTGACTCAACCACCTCCCTGGGCAGCCTGTTCCAGTGTCTGACCACTCCTCCTGTGAAAATTTTTTTCCTCATGTCCAGTCTAAACCTGCCCTGTTGCAGCTTGAAGCCCTTCCCTCTTGTGCTGTCACTAATTACCTGTGAGAAGAGACCAGCACCAACCTCTCTACAATGACCTTTCAGGTAGTTGTAGAGACTGATGAGGTCTCCCTTCAGCCTCCTCTTCCTCAAACTAAACATTCCCAGCTCCTTCAGGTGTTCTTCATAAGATTGATTCTCTAGGTCCTTCACCAGTTTCCTTGCCCCCCTCTGTACTCACTCCAGCACCTCGATATCTCAAATATGATTAAGACCTATCACTAGCGGAGTGATTTGATTCCTGAACAACTTAGAATAAAGAAAAACTCTACCCTTTTCTTACCCATTTTTGAACATTAACCTCAATCTGTCCCAGTCTCAGGCTGGGTGACCAATTTCCTTACTGTTCCAACAAGCATTTTCTTCCATATCCTCTTTCCTAAGGCAGGGAAGAGCTTAATCAAAACACACAAAGCTTCTTTCACATCCCCTCATGGCTACATATTCTCTGTAATACCTCTAGCAAATTTAACATGTCAACAATTACATAGGCAACGGGTTTCAGTAGCTGCTGACAAGACTTAGGAGTGCACATTGAGCTCGATTCCTTCACTGTAACTCATCATCTTGTACACACTCTGCATGCCAAAAAGCAGAATGCAATGCAATAATTATAGCAGACACCTAGGAATTTCAGAATTACAACCTCTGAAGCAGAAAACAGATTCCATGAGAAACCATGAACAATGTTACCTATTTTTACACATAAAAACAGTGTATGTTGTGTCTTCTGACACTGAAGTTTCTTCACCTTTGCAAAGGATCACTGCAAATACCTGCTATTATACAACACAGTTGTTCTGGCGTAACTTCCCTTCCTCATTAAATTGCAGACATTTAGATTAAATTAAAGCTATAAAGAAATGGAGGGATAGATACCCCTCATATTTCAAAAGTCAGTTCATAATATCAATGATTCTCCTCGTGGAGAATCACTTCATACCTTTCCAGTGTGTGGTACATATGCACATAATGGTTCTTGCTCTTTGAAACCACAGAGGAGTCAGAATTGTTTCTTTTTCTGCGTTTCCATACTGGAGAAGATTCAGGAGAGGAGGGACTGCAAAAAGAACAGATTTTACAAACACAACATCTTTCACCTGTGTTTAATTGCTTACTAGAGTTCTGCAAAATGGCACATCTACACAGGAAGACTTTTTGAGGTATGATTTTTCAGTTGCAACAGAGGAACACAGAAAATGGCTCAAATTTTGGTAACCACTCTATTGTGTTTTGGAAAGTGAGCCCAGTCACAATTGCAGAAGAAACTTGGAAGCAGAACCATTTTAAGGTCCACACGCCTGCCCTCAGATCAAGGTATCTCAGTAAGCAGGGAAGTGCATGAGTTGCTTGACTGCTAAGTCTCCCTGCTGTCCTGCAGACAGGTGCAATACTGTTAAGGATGGTCACTCTTGCTTCTGCAAATGGCATCCTACTTGCAGCACTTGCCAACAGTGGGTAAAGAATCACAGAATGGTTTGGGTTGGAAGGGACCCAAAGATCATCTAGTTGCACCTCCCAGTTGGAAACCTCAGTACTCCCCTGTACAGAGAAGCTGAAAAAAGCACTGTTTTTTTCTGCTGTTAATCATGCAATGCTGTAATGCTAATAATTTTTTCACATTCAGTGCTCTGTGGCAGTGATGGAGAACATTCAACAGCAAAAATGCCAAAATCCAAAGCTGAGCATTAACTGCCCTCCCTCATTAAACATTTCCTACAAAAAAACTGACAGCATCAACATGTATTGAATCATTTCAGTAAGTTAAACCCAGAAGTTTCATCTCATACCTCTCTGGTGTATGGTCAGTTTGTCTGCATTCATCTTCACAGTCATTTCTCTTTTGCTTTTCATCAAATACAAAGGAGCAAGAAAAATCCTGATCTTTGCAGAACCATTCCTGGGAGCTGCCTGAGGGTTCTGTACTACTACAAACAGAAGGAAAAAAACCCACATTTACAATACTACCCATCTGGCTTACTGCTCCAAGCAGAAAATAGTTCACCTGCAATAACAACTAACGCTTCATCTCATGACATGCAAACAACTGCAACTTCCACCATAGAGCAGTCCTAACACAGCTAAAACTATCTACACAATGCAGTTACAGAGCTAACAGAATTCTGTTCATTCTTTTTCTCACAATTTACTAGTCCAAACCTTATAAAGTATTACATGGAGTCAATTAGTGGAGCTAGCCTTGCTACAAAGCTCTGAAAATTTTTTTTTAAAAAGTGTATCTTGAACACAGTTGCCACTCTCCAACAGAGAGCAAAAAAAACTCTCTCTGAATCTTCTAACAATTCCCAAATCCTCTAACATATTGTTATTGAAGGAGAAAGGTGGTTCCACTGACACCAGAAAAAGGAAAGATGGAAAGGTTGTCAAGGAACAGTAATCACCAAGTTACTGCTTATGCCTATCCCTTTCTAGAAAAATAATTTTACCTTGTCCTCACCAGTGTAAATACACAGGGAAAGAGAGCATAGTATTGTAGACAAAACATGTATTTCTCTCCAAAGCAACTTATTGGAGATGAATTTAGACTAAGGAGAGGGAATATCTTGAAGACTAACAGAATTCAAGGAGCCACGTATTTGTGAGCCTGATAACCTCTCTTGCTCCAACTCAGGAACACTCTAAAGGAACTAAGAGTCCTCCTGTGAAGCAAGAGAAGTGCTGACTGAATTCACCCATACACACACTGGCTGCAGGTCCCAGGTTTCTTCAGTAGGAGGATCCCAGGCGTGCAGTGCTATCTTCCACAGCCTGATCTGCTGGTCCCAGGATCTGCGGCTGTACTTCTTAAATTTGTTGGGAGTTCTAGGATGAACTCCTGGTATTCGCTGATTCCTGTAAATACACAGTAACATTTCTTACTTCAGAACATAATTTTCATTCTTAAAAAAAAATCTGCAGTCCATCAGATCACACAGGCATCAGTGGCATAATACATAATTTTTTTGTATTTTTAAACCACTTTACTGAAATCTATATATTCTAAAACAATGTCAAAAACAGACCACACAAGCAACAACCAACAATAATGTGCTGAGCCAGACCAGAGGTTCATCCAGTCCAGCACTTTGACAGCTGCCAAAAGCAGATCCCTACTGCTTATGGACAAATACAAAACAGAAGCAGCACAACTCGTATCCCTTCAAGATTGTCCTCACCTCCAGTTACTTGTACCTGTTTTCTTAAGTCAATTTCAGTTTCTTTGTATTAAGTATTGTACTGAGTATGGCTGGGATAGTTAACTTCCTTCACAGCAGTCCCTGTAGTGCTGTGTTTTGGATTTATGGCTGAAACAGTGCTGTAACACACTGATTTCTAGCTAGAGCTGAACAGTGCTTGCACAGCTTCAAGGCCATCTCTTTTTCCTCACTCTGCTCCTCCCTCTCTGCAGCCACTAACAAAAACCTGAGAGGGTAAACCCCTAGTGCAGCTGACTGGAATCACCCAAAGAGATATTCCACACCATATAATGTCATGCTCAGCAATAAAACACAGGGTAGAGGAAGAAGAGGAGCAGTACTTCTTCTAGAGTGGACACTGTTTATAGACTGCCAGGGCATCAGTCTGCTTGTGGGAGGCAGTGAGTGATTGAATTTGCATCACTTGTTTTTTTCCCCCCTTTTCTTTCTTTCACCTATTAAACTGCCCTTACCTCAATCCACCAGTTTTCTCACTTTTGATCTTCCTATTCTTTCCCCATCCCACTGGGGAAGACAGAGGGAACAAGTACCTGTGTAGGTATATATATTTGCTACTAGCAACACAAAGGGAAAATTTGCTTGTAGGCAGAAAATATCTGGTTTCTCTTTGACAAAAATAAATTGATTCAAATTTTCTTTGCTTGTTGATCTTATAATCTTAAGAGAACTAAACGTCTGTGCTGAGCCACACACACATCAGGAACAAATAAGAGTTTCTTTGGAAATGGGCAATATAGTGCAACTTACTTTGGAACTTCTTTAATGTATCTGTCATATGCAAGGGTATTCTTTCCAAAATTGATCTGTTTTTGTCTTCTCCTCAGAACTACTTCATCTGTTTCCCTTTCAGCTGAATTAGCAGAATCACTTGAAACAGAACTTAAAAATAAAAATTAGAATTAAGTTGAAAAGAACCTTAATAGCTTTACCACAAGTTATACAAACACATACTCTAGGCTCACATGTACTCTTACTCTGATAGACAGAAAGCACAACTCGTTACCTCATTAGTTTATGGACGTGAAAGTTGTGCTAACCAAATTAATCACTACAAGAGCAGATTTTGCAAGCTCATGCAATTGCTCAGGTTTGTAACAAATAAACTACGCCTGAGGGTACCGGTGCTACAGGGACTTCCTAGAAGCTTATAGGTAGTTCTACAACAAGCAAATCAAATGATACACAGTTATTGCATATATGTGTAACAACCTCTTAACATGAACATGAAAAAACTTTAACTCAATAAAACGAAGACAGATAATATCTGGGTGCTCTAGCAGCCATTCCTCTCTCCAAGCCTCAGTGGCAGCTTTCAATTTTTCCTTTCACTATTCTAGTATTTTCTGTTATGGAAAGTTGCAATGAATATGCAATTTAAACTTAAAAAGAAAACAATCTGAAAAGATCATACAAAGAGCTTTTGAGATGAGTCTTCTCAGTGCATGTCTCCCCTTAAGGTTTCATTCAGGCTTGATATAAAACAGCCTAGCTGTGTTTCAAACCTTCATTAATGCAGATATCATTGGATGGCTATTGCTAAAACCAACCCAACAACAGCTAATGATCATGCTATACCTACTTGGTAATTTTTTTATTTGATGTCTTCATTGTTTTGCCTTCTTCAATTCTACCTTCCCAGTTGGGGCAACTAGGAAGAGGCCTAGAAAGTTCTGGTGTTGCAGAGCTGGAAAATAACAACAACTCAGTATGAACATTTGTTGCTCATAACATACTTACTGAACAGAAACTTCAACAGTGGACAAAAATAGTCCCACAGATGTAACACCACGGGCAGGTCCCTACTCTATTTCACTTCAGAGTCAAAGAAATTCAAACATTTTGGCTCAGGTCACCTTCAGCACTATGTAAGGCAATCAGTTTTATTCTGCAGAGAAAGAAAATGATCATGAACGGAATTTCACGTCAGAGTACAGACCTGACCACCTCTTAAAGCACTCCTGTCTCAGCCAATGTGAACCCTTCTCTCTACTGTAATTCTACTACCTGAGGACCTTCTCACTACTGCAAAGAGCACAATTCATGACATTACTTATGGTCAAATCCAGTCCAGTCACTGCTCTCTGCAGTTAACTAAGGACTTTGTAAAGGACTGGAAACATGATAAGAAACAGAAAAAAGCCCATCACATGAGCAGAACTAACATTCTATCCATCATATCCCAACATGATAATTTCAAGAATGTAAACTCTGCTATGTAAAGCCAAAAAAAAAAAAAAAAAAAAAAAAAAAGAAGTCAGGAAGCTCTTATTTAATAATGATCAGTTTTATCACTGATGTTCTCTGAGTGAAGAAACACCTGGTTTTTCATTAACTTAAAAAATAAAATAAATTAAAACCCTACGACGCTGTAAAATTCTGAAACACTGAAAACTTCTTGTTTCAGTCTGTTCACTCCTTTCAGTGTCAATGCAACTTTTACGATAAGTAACACAGAAGTAGATTTACCTTAGTCTCACTTTCTTTCCCTTAAGAATTTCACATCCACACATGAAATCACCAACCATGCTGCTAATATCATTTTAACAGGACAGAGTCCAAACTAAGAAGGAACATATTTACCCAGCAAAAGAGAAACACAAAACACTCTTAGCACATTCAGTTTGACTCAGAGTCATAGCATACTGTTAATATTTTTACTATAACATCAAAGACATAGGAAATACTCCCGAATAAAAGGGTTTTCCTAAGCTCTTCAAAAGATTCATTCATTAACTGAAGCAATATTAAACTTGCAAACAGAAATTACAATTGTTTTCATACAGTGTAATACTCAGAGATTTATAAATTACATTTTAAAAGTTTTCATGTGCCCTCAGTAAAACATTTCATCGCTTCTAACTTAAATCCTGCTCAGTTTTCTGCACATACCCGAGCTCTCACCATGTCTCCTACTTCCTGTCAGACACTAAGATACCAATTTCAACCACTTCCTCCACCTGAGGTCTTGAATTAGAATATCCAAAAGCAAAATACTCCTAGAACTACCTACCTATAAAATTTCATCTCAAATTGTCCTCCGTACTGGACTACAATAACAAGAACAAAAAAAAAGGGAGGTATCTACTAACAACTGCAGCACAGTGGAATACACTGAGTGCTGAGCCAAACATCATTTCCCCACACTTACACAAAAAACTGTGTAAGAAAAACATGAACAGGAACAGCATATTGCTTCCATGTCAGTTTTTTCCTAATACCAAAGAGCTAAGGAATAAAGAGTTTCAGCTACTGCATCAGTGTATATATAATTGCTCTTTCATATGGAATACTTGCTAATATTATGGCATGTATTCCAATTACACAAACTGAATGGTCTACTCCTGCATAATGCAGGTTGTATTTGCTAACTCTGTTACTCTACTACAATATTAGAAAACATTTAATTTAATCACATCCAATGTTCTCTTTGTTTCCTTAAGAGAATAGTGAAGCAAAGTGAAAATTTAAACAAACTCCACATTTCTTACCTCTCCAGCCACTGGTCAAAATGTCTACAGTGATATTCATCAAACACCAAGGAATCTGAATCATTGCAGCTTCTACATTCCTGTTCCTGCTGCCAGCAGTGTGGATGTTGCACAGAACTAGAAAACAAGAACTTTCATCAGAAATCAAGTCATTGGTAGTCACTGAACATCCCCTACACAAAATAAATACGGACAATATGAGCATCAACATTTATACTTACTAAATGCTGATTTGTCATACAGATATGTGATTTGCAACACTACCCTAGCAGTTGCAATTGCTGAGAAAAGTCTTTGACTAATGCAATCAAGACATCAGAATTAAAAAAAAAAACAAACAACAAAAACACTTTAATATTCAGATAACGAAAAGTATATCTATTTGAAAAGGAAAAGGGAAAAAAACAACAACTGGGGACTTTCACCACTGTTTATGGAACTGCTGAAACACACCAAATAAACTGTCTTCTGTTAACAATGCATTATTTGACATGACTTTATTATTGACACTATATACCTTCTTTCCACTACTAAACTCATGGAAGAGAAAACACAGAAACATCGCTTCAACAGAAGAGGACAGTGTGTGTAAGGTGAAGTAGGTCAAACGTTTATGTGGAAACCCTTTTCTGCATAAACACTTCATCAGACACTACTGCAGAGCCCTCGCAAACAAGCAGGGGACAAGGTGCTAGAGCTGGGTGCCTGCAACACGTTGGAAAGGCAGCCAGAGATTGCTTAGGGGCTGAGAGTTCTCTATGCTTTCCTCCTCAGTTCTGGTGACTTTGACATCGTAAAACACAGGTTACTAATCAAACACCACCGCAGCGTCTAACATCACCCCTGGCTAAGGACCAAACCTGCAGATCTGCCACCCCCTGCCTGACAGAACGAATGACCCTTTATCGCAGACTCGAGCAGCAACCACTGTCGTTGTGCTTGTGCGAGGGAAGAGCAGAGCAGGCACGCTGCCCTGCAAGCGCCAGCTCTGGGCACTTCTGAAGTCAACAAGTTAGAAGGAAGGACGGTTTTTATTATTTTAACCCCGGCTTAACAACGTGCGTTTTCTCTCCCTTCCTCCTCCACCCTGACTGGCTTTGGGAGTGTCCTGCTCCCAGAGGGCTCCAAGTTCCCAACACCACACGAGCAGCTGGCTTCTCACGACGGGCCTGGGCAAAAAGACACTTTCAACGCAGTCGGATTTTGCAAAGGCAGCGAAGGGACAAAAGCTTTTTCTAACCACCCTCCACAACCACTGCTCAATGTAAAGTCTCTAAAGAAACGGGGTGAGCGGGTGAACGCCTCTGGAACGACATGAAAGCCGAGGGGAAAACACTAACCGAAAAGGACGCCTTTTACAAATATCCCGGTATTGCTTTATCTACGGGGCTTCGCGCTCCCGCCCAGCCCGGCGCCTGCCAGACCCGGGGCGCCCCGGCCGAGCCCCAGAACTGCCAGACCCGGGGCGCCCCAGCCGAGCCCCAGAACCGCCAGACCCGGGCCCGAGCCCCAGAACTGCCAGACCCGGGCCCGAGCCCCAGAACCGCTGCCCGGGCTGCGCCGCATCTCCCGCCCCGGCCCGGCGCCCCTCGAGCGCACCGGGGCAACCTCTACAAGGAGACCCCCGGCAGGAGGAGGCGTCAGGGGGAGGGCGGCAAGCTGCCAGGCAAGCTGCCAGCAGCCGCCTCCCCCCGCCACCCGCGGCAGGCACCGAGGAAAACGACGCGGAAGGCGGGGAAGGGGGCACGAAGCCCGCTCTGCGCCCACCCCCCCCCCCCGGCTTCCCGGGACCGGCAGCGCCACACCCGCCGCCCACACACCGCCAGACGCCCTGAGGCAGCACCACCCTCCCCGCCCTGGCCACACGGGCCCTCCGCGGCAGCTCCCACCTGCGCAGCCCGCCCGGCTCCCCGCGGCCGGCGCGGCGGAACATGGCAGCGGCGAGCGGCGCTGCCCCGGAACCGGGCGGGGCCCTTCCCGCCCCGGCGGCGCATGCGCAGCAACCGGCGTCGGGAGGTGGCGGGGGGCGGGAAAGGGGCCGTAGGGGCGGGAGGGGAAACGCAGCCCCGGGGAATGGTTCGGGTTGGAGAGGAACCTTGAAAAATCATCTAGTCCCAGCGCCCCGGCCACCAGCAGGGACACTTCCCACGAGAGGAGTTTGTTCCCACCCAGCCGGGCCTCGCAGGGATGAGGCATCCACGGCTTTCTTCGAGCAACCTGTGCCAGTGGCACTACCCTCGCTCTAAGGAATTTCTTCTAAACGCCTAACCTAAATATACCCTCTTCTAGTTTAAAGCTATTTCCCTTTGTCCTATCATTCCACGCCGTTATAATAATAATTAAAAAAATCCTTCCCCAGCTTTCCTGCAGCCCCTCCAGGCGCTGGAAGGTGCTCCGGGCTGTCCCAGAGCCGAACGAGCAGAGGGGCCGAACTGCAGAAAAGCCAACCAGGTCTGCAGAGGCAGGGCAGGAGGAAGGTGTCCACTGCTCTCCCTAACCCAGCAAAAACCACGCTGGGGCATCAGAGCATTACCTCCCTCATTAGCCAAGGATTCTGTTTTTTGGCCAGGTTAGTCTGCTGCTAATACGGCGAAATAAACCAGCTCAGCCAAGGGGGTTGAGAGGCACCAGAACCTACACTCCAGAGAAACATCTCGCATTTCACACCACAAATGGAATGTACTACATTCTTCCGTTGCCTGTGCTTGGTAAAATACTTAAGCATTGCCACAATAAAAAAATCTCTTCAATACAAGGTATGTCATTTCTATATACCCGTGCCCCCTGGAAAGTCAAATGTCTAGTCCTTGTCCCTGCTGATTCCATGACATCAGTGTCATTCCTCTCTGCTAGCTATGGAAACTATTTGGCTTTTTTTTTCTCCTGAGATTCACACATAGATTTTACACGCTTTCTTTCATTTTTACAACCCTCTGCATTCAGGTTATAGTGAAAAATTCATCAGGTCAACTATCAGGTCACCACCCTCCAGGAGAATTTAAACCCGCTTTGTATTCACATGTTCTCAACTAAAACATGGTATACAGAGAAGACAGACTGATTTCCACCCATATAAAGTTTCAACTGGTAAACATAACATCAAAATGAAAACCAAAAGTCTTAGATAAAATAAGTTGTATTTTTATTCAGCTCTTCAAAGAGTTTTAAGATTAACTACATGTATTCATTAAGCCTCTTCCTCAAAGGCTATCCAAATGCTACTTTCTCTTTTAAAATAGGTGAGCTACCTAGGTAAAAGAAAACCACAAACAAACAAAAAACCCAAAAAAACCCCCAACAACCCACAAACAACAAACCTTGCAGTGTATCTTTGGAAGAAAATGTCTTGCAATTCATGTAAGAGCTTGGATATTTACATCTCAACTCCTTAAATACATCAAAGTCAAATTTCTTAAGAAATGGCACCCAGAACCGTAGTCAGTTATGTCTTACTGAGGTTAGCCTGACTGGTATGGTACCTTAGCTGCAGTCTACCAAGTTTCAATGCAATAAAAACACTTATACTGAAGCGATCCCATAATAACATGGTATTTTGGTTTCAAAGTATGGCAAGCCCCAAGAAAAACTACTGCATTCATAAAATGGATTCAAAATATATCCTGCTTGGAGAAAATGCCTTTTTTGGGGGGGTTAGGGAACTATACTAACCTGAAAAACCAACAGATAACAGATTTTGTCAGTCTTTTCTGGAGTGCTACAATTACAGAAATAACAAAAACATAGAAATAAATAATATTGCCACAGCTCATGTTTTCAGAAACACCTCTTCAGCTGCAGGACATATGAAAATTTGGGCTATACATGTATACACGTATACGGGGTGTTCATACTGTCACTGCGCACCCACATAGAGATTGTCTTATTGTCATGACATTATATTTATATAATATACTTCAGTCTACTAAAATGCCTAACCAGAAATCAGTGACACAGAAAAGCATAAGTACAGCTGAAAAAGCAGCACTAAATCACTAATAATTCAAGAAAAATCTTTAAGTAAATGTTTTAGCCCTTCACATTACTTAGTTCATTTTTTTTTTTTTAGAAAAGTGCTGTAAAAAGACCAATTCTAAACTCTACCCTTATGTTTAAGAAACTCATCAAGATTGAGTGGGAAGCAACATATTTCTCTATTCTCCAAACAGAGAAAGATCTTCTCTAGGAACAGCCTATGTGCATGTGGCTCTTTGGATGATGACCTTAAGCTACCACAAAGACAAATGCCTATTTTTATATTCCATTCTTTTAATGAGTGGTGATTTACTCAAGACAGGTATCACATGACTGTGCAGGGAGAGGTCACAGTTTCTCCTTCTGCTGTCTCTAAAACACATCATATGGATTTTTAACAAGGTGATTCTCTAACACAGCCTTTAAGAAGCTTAGAAACTTTGGAGGCATCCCAGATTACTTTGAGAATTTGAACTTGGACCAAAAATATTCTTTTAGGGAATTTAAGCCAGGCACCATTATTAACATAAATCATAATTGTATTTTGATAATTCTTAGTAAGTTTTATAAGAGGCACTTTTGTGGACAGAGCACTACCATTAAAAGATCCAAGAGTATTATACATTTATGAATGTTACTTTGTTGCATTGTTATATTGGCAAAAGAAGCAAGACCAATAAAAGCAAAATTCCACTGAAATGAAAATTTCCAGTCAATCCAAAGCAGGCTTCTGTCAAGAAAAACTCCACTGCACAAGCAGTTAGGAGACTAAAGCTCTTATTACATGAGATACTACCGGCAATCGACCTGTTTTTCTTGTTTAAAACCATCTGCAACTACATCTATCTTATTATCTAAGGTTTTCAAGGCTTTTTCAATTTTAACTTCATACATCTTTACAATAAATTAACAATGTACAGGAGAAGAGCTGTAGGAATTGAATGACCGTCAGTGGCAAAACCACAACTCCAAAATCCTGTCTTCTCTTCTGCAAACATTTCGAAGACTACATCCCTTCTACCTGTGCCACATTATGTAAACTTTTCAGAAGTAAATGGTACAAAATGCTTACATGAAAAGGCTGCTGTCTAGTGAGGAGGTGCATGTCAGATGACATCACCCAGTCCAGTAAGAATCTTCCAAAGGTTAAAAAAAATCCTGCAGAGACCATTCCAAACTTCCAAATAACATTCCCACAGAAGTACTGGAAAATATTTTAAATTCAATCACTGATCAACTTGTTGACTTTTTAATTTTCAGACTTCTCAACAGGTCTGTCTGCAACTCAGGAACTCAATTAAATCCTAGTCAGGCAAAGGGGGACATGCCACCTAAGATCTCTTTGGGAAAAGAGAGGCAAATCCATTCTACCAGTCTCAGTGTTAAAATTTTCACTCTATGCAATCCAAAACAACAAGTAATGAAAAACAGAAGAATCCCATTTTATTCATAGGTAGTATAGATAATTGCATAGTAGTTGACATGTATGTAATAACTGAGATATGCTGAAGCAATTAGTGTGCTTCAACCCAAACAGTTTGGACTTTTCTAAGTGCATATTAAAAAAAACACCAAATAAAACCCCCAGCACCAACAACGTAACATGTATGTTACTTCTCAAAAGATGCTGTCAGATCTGTTCTCAGTTCCTTGTCCCTCTCCAAGATACAGCTTGCAGCCAAGTTCATGACCATTTCCTGGCTGGCTGGCTCCAACTGCACTTGGGTGCACTTCCTACACAACCTGTAGCTAAGCTGAGACTCCAATGAAATCTGTCATGGTTGTGCTTCCAGCACTTGTACCGTTTTTACAATCTTGTCACCTGTTCCTGCTCAAAGCAGCTGTCTGTCATGGTAATCAAGAAGTTTTTATGCAATCATTGGCATGAAATCTATGCTAGTGATTTACTCATAAGATCCTTCTGATTACACAGGTGGAAGGTATTAGGACTTTTATTTCCCTAGGCCAAAGCATTCAAATATTCCTTTCTCTGACTACTTGACTCATCTGTCTGCCTGAGGTTACTATCCCTCTTAAGATGGCCAACCCAAGCAAGCAGATACTGGCATCCCAGCCCCTGCAGTGCACAGGTCAGTGTAAGAACTCACCTACTCTCCAGCAGCTTGAGGCTTTCCCCCAAGTAACTGCTCATGGAAGGCTGTGATGGACAGCTTGAACACTGAGCACTGCATTTAGGTTGGGAAGCAGGGCTCTCCTAAATGTATGGAAAATGGATTGATTTTAATTTACAAATTATTCTGATGCAGATCAGATCACAAAGTGTGCATATTAAAATATGTGACTATTAAAACCGTGACTACAACTTAAGATCAGTATTTGAATTAAACTTGTTAATGATGGTCATTCTTGGGGAGTCTATCACTTCTATGATCCTGCCATCTCTTTCAAGGGCACATTAGCTTACAGGCTTTGAAACAGCTGAGAATCCTTTCAGAGTAGTTAATACAGTTCAGATGTTTGTTGCACTCCCTTCAAATGTATTAAAAAAAAAAACCAAAATCCATGACCTAAAAAGCATCAAACCCCTAAACAATGTAGTTCCTGGAAACCATCAGCTTAAATGATACATGGAATTAGCAGTGTATGTAAATGGGGTATATTTCCGAATCCTTCTGTTGTTTGAAATAAATACATCCATCAAAAAATAAGTGAGAGGCAGGTCAATGGAATAAAAGGTCCCTATGGGAGCTGTGCATCTTTAGGGATTAAGTTCCATAGCCTAAAGAAACCAATCCACTTTACAAGTGATGGGAATCAGCAGAAGGAATAAAATTGGTGCACTTGTTTGGTGAACACTTGAAAAGATTAATAAGAACTTTACAGATGGATTAAAGAGCAACAAAAGTATCAATGAAGTCTAACCAAAGTAATTTTCTCAGTTAGCCCTTTACTAAAGAATCTAAACCCACATTGAATTTAAAAATTTTAAGAATTTAACCTACATTAAAACTTGAAAAGAGAGTAGTACTACAAATATAGAGGGATACCCTTATCCCATCCAAGACATAAGAAAGCAAAACATACAGTAAAAAAAAAAAAAAAATATTCCAGAATCTGACACTTGATTAATAAAGCCCAAAAAATACAGGTAAAAGTGGAGAGGAACTGAAAAGATTTACATCTGTTTTCAACACTGTAAAAGAAAGTTTTGGAGTTTGCACCCTGGTAGAATCTGAAGTTTCAGAAACAAATCAAACAGCCTTTTAACCAAACCCACGATGAAACACATTCAAATTTGAAAAGTTAAAACACACCCAAGTATTATTCACCGTATTATGCAAACATCTAAAATGCAAAATTTGGCTCGGCAAGTTGGACAAGGCACTTGGCTCGACAGCCAGGTCTCTGGGTGCTGCTGGTCCTGTCTGCTGGCAAACCATTTACCCATGCAAGTGAGGCACCACATGGGTCGACAGTAGCACTGCTGGCATTCCCCTTCGTTTGGTTCCTGGCAGTTCTTGATCAGCTTGATGTTAGCAATAGTCTGCATACACCCTATGCATGGCTCCAGCTCCTACAGGAGGAGAAAAACATCAACATTATGAACTGCATGGAACCTGAGCTGGGCAGAGCCTCAAGGCACCACCAAAAGATACAAAATGGATTCAATCTCCAGAGCTGTGTTTTATTAAAACACCCTCTAATGAATGAGAACTGCTGAACAAGACTGATTAAACAAAAATGACTGAAAAGAAATGTTCTTTCTCCCTCTGAAGAAATCTGTTTCCAGAGCATAGCAGCCACAGCAAGTAAGCAAGCAGCCATCTTTATCATTCAGATATACCATTTAAAAAAAACAAAACAACTTGAATAAGAAAAACAAAGCCAGCAGTTCTTGCCAGCTATTACAGCAAATGGTTGTTCCAATCTTCCATCTTTGTAAGTAAGAGTCATAAATAACAGAGGGAATCAAGGCTCTACTGAGCACAGTGGGCACTCATCTTGAAGGACCAGAAATCTACTTACTTTTCTTCAGTAATATTGAAATAATTTATATTTCCCCACCATTAGTTATGCAACGTGAACTTGAACTTGCATATTGGAAGATCATCTTGCAATGAAGTGTTTTACAATTAATAAACAATAATTAGCATTTCCCATGTGTCTTCCATCCAAAGCTCTTCAAGAACTTGACAAAGTTCCTAAGACAGCACACTGAACTAGTATGGAGATGTAATCCTGTTCATACTGCTCTTAGTGTAAAAAAAAGCAGCTCTGCTTTGTGGCCTCTAGTTCCAACCTCCAGCAGTGCCTCTTCTCTGAACAGCTCACGCTGAACCACACTAGCAGTTTGACTATGGAGTAGACTATATTTCCTTGCCTCTCTTCACCTTGGTCATTTCCCCAAACCAAGTTCACTGTAGACAAAGTCTTGTGTCAACATGGGGATGAGGAGAGTGCAGGAAGCAGGACTGCTTCTTTTGGAAACTGTATCACTTTTAGCTTATGGAATTAGGGATGACCTTAGTTTTCACACAGGAAATACTCTAGCACAGTGTCATGGCCTTACCCAAAGTAACAGTAGCTTGGTACAGGCTCCAAAGGAGGTAAAAGCCTGAGCAGTAGCCAGGCCATGAACTCTAGTTTCAATCTCTTCTCTGAAACCCACAAAGGAATAGAGCAACAGAGTGAGCATCAATCCATATGGACTTGGAACACTGATCAGGCGATTAACACATGAACAGCAGGTGGCTTTTCCAAGACTCACTTAGCAAAGAACAAAGAAAGTTGTGGGAACAAGAAGTCTCACACATACCTCTCCTATCATGTGTAATTTGAACCAACCACTTTATTCCATAAACATGACAGCCCAAGTGAGCCAATTTTGGGTTCTCCCTGCTAGGCAGTGACTGTCCTTCATGCCCCAATTGTACAATTAGTTTTCCCTTTGATCACACAACTATAGAAGCAGTGTGCCTGTGAACAGATAAAGGAAGAGCTAGTAAAAATGGACTATTCTTAAGGGTCATGCTATCAGCTACTCCCAGACCTCACACTACACCAACAACTAGCCCTACCACTTATTAAGCTGTTTTCTATTCCACTGCTCCCATAACCAAACTATGTATCCACAAATTTCTGTGAAAATTTCCTACATTATTAAATGTACAGGACAGGAACAAATCAGATTTAACCCACTGTAGTCCCTGAAAAGGGTATAACTGTCCATATGTACTAACCTGTATAAGAACACTCTGTGAAGACTTAGTTGTTGAAAAGAAATTTTACCCAAAATGTGTCCAATCAATGAATTGTGTTTGTAGCTTTGTTACCATTACTGGATGAGACTTTAATTATACAAGCCCCAGTGACCTCATACACACTGTTAAAGGAAAATTACACTCTATATCAAGACCTTCTACCTTCCCCCATCAAAATGAACTGGATGCTGTTTCACAAGCTACTGAAATGTAAAGACTTACAGGCCTTATTACAAAAAGTACAAAAACAAAGCAAAAACACATTAATGACTGTACATTACAATGGAGAAGTAATACACTGTATAGCATGAAGAGTGAAGAAGGATGGGGAACATCTCTGATGGGAAACCCTGTTAGGTCTCTAATGGCAACAGATGTATTGAATGCCACGTTACCTTCTGCAGTGATAATGTTTGCCCTTCTGGTAGTTTGTATTGCTATTATTGTCTATTTGAGTCTGGGTTTTGGCCCAATCAGTGTATCTCATTATAAAACATACAAAATATCTTGCTACTGGATTGCATGGAACTATCTTATCATTAACCTCAACTAATTTTGTATTTATTGCTTAAACCTCCAGTAGGCATGATGCTATCACTGTCTCATATTTATAGCACAGAGGCAAGAGGTGACTCTACCACTGCAGTCACAGGGCAGAGTGCGACAGATGCACCCAGAGTGACTCAACAGACACCACCAAAGAGGGGTCCTGGCTGGAATCAGCCTTGCTGGGCAGACCTTGAGAAACTGTGCTAGTTAAGGAAGTTAAGGAATCTAGGCAGTCTTACCAGGACCTAATTGTGCCAGTCTGAGATGGAACTACAAGAAACTAAAACTGCTTTGGCTGCACAGTTGCATGTACACCAAAGGGGAGTTTGACTACAAGTCAGTCCCTTTAAGCTGTAACGATCTGCAGCCCCCCAGGCCCATTGAGCTCTCCTGCATGCCCGGTGGTGACCTCTCCTTGGGTAGGACACCTCTCAAGGTTACTCCTCGAGGTTGAGAGATCCTTCACCTGGCATCTGGTATCTACAGCGAGGTAACTTTGTATATTAGATCTAAAGCATATTGTATACAAGCTAGCTTAATTATTAAGAGTGCAGTAAGTCTTGCCCTTTAATTTGTTTGCCCTTTAATTACCATTTAGTTACCATTTGATTATTGTTTATTATAATTTAATAATAATTATTTAATAATTTTAATCATAAATTATAATTTAATCAGGCTTTAATAAAACCTGTTGGTTAACCCCACAGTAATGATTCCTCTTCATAATTCACCTGCAACAGCCCTAAGTACACGGTTAGCAACTACAGAGAAATCACAGGCTCACCTATATTGAAAAGTATGATTATTAGTCTCACATGGGTAGAAAGTCTCACCTGAGTGCGTGGAGCAGAATACGTCTGGTTAATTTCCACCAGAGATGTAAAGGTTTCTAGAAATAAATCACTAAGGCTTTGATGGATCACAACATTAGCTGCATTGCTGATGGGAGCACGGAGCTTTTCTCGGAGTTCCCCATACTCTGTGGAGTTCAACCTGGAAAAGAAAAGATGGAACAAAATCTTACCATGATTATCCATTCAAATACTTTGTTAGTACATTGCTGAGGTCAACATCAGAGAAGTGAATCCACCAAAAAGCTGTTCAGGTTGGGACATCAGAATAAATAGCCAGCGAGCATTTTGTTTCCTTTTGCTGCTTACATGTTGTTTTTGACACAATTTAAGACAACAGAACACACTGTCCTACTCCATACCTGTGTCAGATTGCCAACAGAGATGCCAAAGATTAGCTAAAACATCACATGAAAATAACCAGCAGGATCAAAAGCAGTGCAGGTACATAAATCATGCACTAAGTGTACAGTAGTGTGTGCACAATTTCTGTCCACCTTTTTAACGCCTATTTACTTATATCATATCTGAATTCTATCTTCTAAACTCCTGAGGGCAGAAATTAGAGTTATATCATGTGGCATGTATCACAAGGTGATACAGTACAAACAGGCATCAGAAGAATGTAAATCAGCATCAGTTTATGTGATCTTAGGATACTATTTTAGATAAAATCTGAAATATCACAAAGGTTACAAACAGCTGCTGAGTGTGCCTTAAACTATGCTTTAAGGCTGTACCAAGCTGCCTTTCACACTAGGTTGCTTCTGCCAAAGCAACTGTCCGAGTGAGGCCCACAGATCTCAATGGCACATGAGACCCTGTGGTGACACATTACTGCTGCTACCCCTTTTAAACCTAGCAGTTCTGAAGTGTAGCTCCAGAACTCCCCAGCTTGACACTTTCACTCATTAAACAGCTTTCATGGAGAAGCCCCAGGAACATTGCCCTGAAATTCCTCATTCTTCCCATCACTGGTGAGTTCCCTGAGTCCAACACAATGCAAGGCTGGCTGAGCTTTAGCTCCAGTCACTCACCATTGTTTTAACTACCAGAGGATAATGTTGGTTGGTAACAGATGCTATCTGTGCAAACAACCCAGACCTTTTTACCCAGAGTTAAAATTCACATTGAACACAAAGGGAAACGACCTGCCTACACAAAAGCATTTTTTCCTCTAGAAACATCCCACTGTATCCAATTCTGATTCTGGATATATGGCTATCTATCCTATACCCTTATTAGGATAATTTTGTCCTATGGTGTTTTTCTTAAATCCTGTATGCCTGCATTCTAGCAGAGATTTGCTGTTTCTGACACATTTAATTATGAAAACTTCTAAACACTGTTCTCAGTGCTGTTCTTTTAGCCTCAAAATAAAGTTTTGGGGGTTGGATTTTTTTCCCCTAAAAGGAATTGTCAGAGAAACCATGATTTTCTCAGCTGGGGATCTAGTTTTATCACCCTGGCACTGAAGCACTTGCAGAAGAAAACTGTTAGTTTTTTAATACTTATTTGGTCACCACTTTCACAGGTCTCCAAGTGTCTCCTCTTTTCTTACAATTGTCACACTTACCTTAACTAACCTCTCATTCTGAGGTCTGGTCACCTGGATATCTAACACAATCACCTCTGTGCCTTCCTGCTGCTTGCAGGACCCTTCTACTCACCTAGTCTAGTGATCTGCCTACTTTTAATTACCTAGTAAATTAAATGCTGCTGACATACAAATTTACAGCAAACAAACATTTAAATGCCTTTTCAAACACATGGTTTTAGAAGCACTATCATGGCTTTGTGTACTCCTTTTAATGACAAAATGACAACAAAGACTTTAGCACCCTTCTACTCGGTGCTATGGGTCTCTGCAGGACTTGCTACACAGAGGCACTGCTGAAAAAAGATGGCATGGGCCCTTGGAAAACAAGGCCTAACAGTTCACAGCACGTTTGCTATGATTTACTGCTATGAGAACACATAAATCAGAAATGGACCACTATTACTTTCCTGCTTTAAGGGCAATTGGTTTGCAGTAGCTTAGCAAGAACTCTTCAGAGCGGTGACAAAATTATAAGCCTTGAGCAGAAGGAAAAAAAAAAGTAATGGGTGAACAACAGCCAGTTTTAGATATGTAACTGTTTCTCTGCCCCCAAATTTGGAAGACCAAAGATTCTCCCTTTCATTCCTGTTCTCTATCTTTCACCTAAGTTTTTCCAGTTACTTCTTTCTGCATCCAGCACAATCCTCTTCCTAAGAACTGATCAAACTGGGCAGTCTCTCTGTTAAACCACTGTGTGTTCCACAGTGTGGGTGCATGAATCTTTCTAAACAACCTTTCTTCACTGGAGCAGTTCTGCCAAGCAGTGCAACAGCATCTTTGAACATGAAGCAGGGAGCAAAAAGGAAGGGACAAGACCCCAGGAGTCATCAGATGTGGCACAAAAGCATTCCATTAGCACCATCAAAGAGCATGTAAGAGGAGAGGGCAGTCATTTTACCGGATATCAAATGCCTTCACGTAGGGATTCACACTGGCAACACGGATGGTGAGGAACTGGACAGGCATATTTGAGTCTGGGGTGAGTTCGTGTTGTCTGGAGTCTGTCACTGTCAAATGAATGTCCTGCTGCTGGGCAACGTGTAAACAGTAGGCGGTCACTTTAATCACCCACGTGTCCGTAACAATCACCCTCGCTCCTGGGGCTCCAGTAGCAAATTTGTCAATTCTCCTAAATTCTGTATTGATGGAAGAAGCTACTGCCCTCCAACCCGACTGTGGGAGAGCATGAACAGCCAGTGTTCGGGCTAGAGGATGATTATTCCAACCTTTCCGTGACCAGTAATATGCCAGGGCACCGGCAACCGCTGGGAAGAGAACAGCAAAGAAGAAGAAAGTTTTCCATCCTTTCGAGGCCAGGTAGAAAAAACAAAGATGTTTTTCAGGTGCAGCAAAGCACATACCAAGGTAATAACCTGCAAGGAGAAAAAAACCCACTTACTTTCAGAAGGCAATAAAGTACACACAAAAACACGTACCCCCGACTCATAGTTATCCAGCCAGTTGAGCTGACAACTTCCAGGAGAGCTACTGCACTTCTGGATGACAGCTCAAACCCCAGCCTTCTCTAAGCAACCTGTGGTAATTTTTTTACCAAAAACTGTGCAGTTACATGAAGCTGATTTGAACTTGCAGGTTAAATAAGGTCACCTGTACGAGGGCACTTACTTCCAGCAGAATTCTACGGCTAAAGCAAGCTGGTCTGAATTTGCTGGCTACAAACCGTGGCCATTCCTTTGTAACTACGCACGCTCCGAGGCAGCCAACTAGTTACAAAGCGCGTTACGTTGCAAGGAAGCTTCTGAGCGAGACTAAAACGCTGTATTTCCAAGATGTTCAGCGTAACCCGCGCGCACAGGAGAGGAGCCCCGAAAGCTCCGGGATCCCGCCGGCTTCCCCCGTCAGCCCGGCGAGGCTGCCCCCTCCCCGGAGCCCCCTGCCCGTGGGGGCCCCCCGGGCCCTCCCCGTCCCTCCCCCGGCGCCGGGGCTCACCCAGGGGCAGCAGGGAGTGCGCCAGCAGCGTGCCGGTGCTGCGCCGCAGGTGGTACTGCACGAAGGCCGCGTCCTCGCTGCCCAGCCAGGCGGCCAGCAGGCTCTGCACCGTCAGCCCCGCCGACCGCACCTCGTCGGGCGGGAAGACGAAGCAGACGGCGAACACCAGGTAAGCCAGCGTGAAGGTGACCGCCGGGCTCTCCATGCTGCGCCCCGCCGGGCACGGCCCGCTCCCCACCGCCGCCCGCCCCGACCTGAACCCGGCCCGCGGCTCCCTGGGAGCGGCAGCTCCCGCCTCGGCCCCGGCTGGGCGGGACGGGGCCGGCCTGGGCGCCGCCGGGCGGGCGGACCGCGTGGGGCGGAGCCGGCCGGGAGCGGGGTGGAGGAGGCCCCGGGGCTGTCGGTTCGAGGCTGGTCCCTGGAGCTGGCGGGCGCGCAGCTCTCCCCGCCGCCCCCCGGCCGCCCCAGGGGCTGAACCCCAGCCCACCGCCCCGCTCCAGCTGCGGACCCACCCGCTCAGTCAGCCCCGGCTCCCCAGAGCTGGCCGGGCTCGGATCCCCCGGTAGGCCACCCTCCCCCCGGCCTCGTGCTTTAGTCACTTCAAGGATTTTCTTCACAGACCTGGCAAAATAAACCCGTCCTGAAGTTAAAAGAGCTGCGCTGGACGCGGGCAGCATCCTGCTGAAGCAGGAAAAGGGCCTGTCCTACTTCAGGGTCTGAAAAATCTTTGTTTTTCCTGGTGTATTTTATGTAATACTTTCTTAAAAGAGTATTAAGAAATACTCTTAAGAGAATGATCAAGGCAGGGATGTAAGATCTTAAAACGCCTTGATGGGAGACAGACTTTTTAAAGACATCTGTACACTTCCAGACTCCATAAAAGGACTGGGCAGTCTGGGGTCTCTGGTTAGTGTTGAAGTACAAACAGTAACTAATAGCCAGAAGAATGGCCGTTTCTCTTAGAACAAAAACCTGGCTTGCACCCTGTAATAACCATAAACTTACATGTTTGTCTCTTTTAGAGAAAGGGGAAAGTGCACAACTGGAACAGCATGGCAGAAAAAGCAGCATGGAATGTTTTATACACTCTGCTGCTGGTGGAGATCTGAGTCAATAAGGAATGCCAGCCCTGGAATGTGGAATCTTGCAGTGGCAGATGGCTCTTATGTTCCTGTTGTTGATGGAGATCAGGAATTCATGGTGGTTTAGCGACTCTTGAGTAAGACAGTGACATCAGTAAAATTGTGCTCAGACTATGGGCATCTTCCTTAATTCTAAAAGGCATCATTGTTGGCAAGTTGTTTCAACAGTAATTTCATTGTTGCTATCTAATGACTCAACAGTAAGGACTTTTAATTTGCTGAACAGATTAGATGACCAAGTTCAATAATAAAAATCAGGTTGTGAAGCAGCAAGTTTTCTTTTGTGCTTTTATTCGAAAGATTGTTGAAGCAGAATAACTGAGATGTTGTGAATGTACTTGATGAGTTGATGTTGTGAGGGGAGCCAGTCTAACAGCTACATGGGACAGTGATGCAAATGTCCTGAAGATTATGGAAGTTAACATGGATTTATCAACATGGATCTCTGAACAGAACCAAAATTTAAATGTGGACCTTCTTCTTCCAAAAGCTTCCCAGCTGCTGAGCTGATCTTGCATTAATTTCTACTTCAGCAACTTAACTTCCTTTACAGAGTCCTAACAGTATCAACAGTGTTTGAAAAACTCACCACAAGACTGAGTCTCAGGAGACACGCTAGATTGACTCACACTGACCTCTGCTACAAAGCCTGGCCCAGCACAGGCCCCAGGCTGGAGTCCTCCACAGCAGGCACCTACAAGGTGTTGGGGAGTCTGCATCTCAAATTCTGACCCAGTTTTGCTTTTCGTAGAGATCTGTGCATAGCACAGAGCAGCGGGGACGCCCGAGTGCCTGCCTGGCCACGCAGCCAGGAGAGCCCAGGGCTTGATGCCCACAAGGTGCCCTGGGGCCCGTGACAATCCATGCGGGCCTTCGGTGCCTTGTCCCAGCCCTCTTCCTTCACTCCTTCCACTGCAAAAAAAAAAAGGCTTAGGTACCGAGAATTTGCTTTTCTAAAACTCCATGTCACAGGCTGGAATTATGTACCTCAGGATTTGCTGTTCCCTGCCCCCAGTTAACTCCGTGGGGCCTGATTTTGGAGTAACATTAAGGCCACAGATACTTCGCACGGTCCTTCCCCAGGAACACCAAACGTGCATTTCCCCCCCCCGCTCCCAGAGCCGGTACAGCGTGGCCCCGAGGCGGGGCCGGGCTGCCGGCACCCCCAGGCCGGCGCGGCGCCATGGCCGACCCCCGCGCACTACACCTCCCAGCATGCCCGGCGCGGGGCGCGCACTCTCGCGAGAGCTCCTCGGCCAAACCTGGCACTTGTTCCCGCCCCCCAGCGGAGCCGTTTTCTGATTGGCGGACGCGACCTGAGCGCCGCTTCCCCATTGGCGGGCAGGAGCTGCCGTTGACATTTGAAATCCTGTGGCGGGGGTGGAGGGGGCGCTGCCCGGCGGTGGCTGCAGCGGCGGGGGCCCTGAGTCTGTCCGGCATCTGAGCGTCCCCTCAGCCCAGAGCCCTGCGGGCTCGCACCCAGGCCCTGTCGGCAGGTAGGGGATGCTGGGAGGGGGCAGGGAGCTGTGGGCTGCCCCGCCGAGTCGTGGTGTGTGAGGGTTGAGGGGGCTTGGGGGGACCCCCTCTGTGACCTTGGAGGGGTGAGGGGCGAAGGGAGGTGTGCGAGAGCACCCCGCTGTGAGCTTGGGGTGGTGTGGGGGGGGAACGGCGGTTTTGGGAGCCCCCCTCTGTGGGCTTGGGGTGATGGGGAACTGGGGAGGGGGGGGGGGGGGGCAGTCTCGGGAGCCCCCCACTGTGAGCTTGAGATAGCGTGGGGCTGGTGGGGGATGGGGGGCCAGGCCTGGGGAGCCCCCCGCTGTGAGCCTGGGGTGGTGTGGGGCTGAGGGAGAGCAGGCTTGGGGTTTCCTCCTAGGAGCTTGGGGCTGGGAGAGGGCTCCTGTTGAGGTGTCTTAGAGGTGCTGTTGTGAGTTCGGGACTAAGAGGCTTCGGAGGAGTTTGTGTGAATTTGGGGATGAAGCGGAGTTCGGAGCTTGGGGGAATGGAAGAGCTACGGGTGATGGGGATGGAGCTCAGGGGTGGGGGTGAGGTGGGGCTCAGGAGGATCGTGGGAGCATATCTGTGCGTTTTGAGGAGGGCTTATGGAGCTGAGAGGGACCCGGGGTCCTCTGAATATGGATGTGAGAGGGGGCGATATACGTGGGTAGTTTTACGAGCCGGGGGGCCTTTGCGTGGCTCAGGGGGTGCTGGCAGCCTGGGTGACCCGAGACACCTGATGGGTGATGTGGCTGGGGCTCTTATGGCCTAGTGATTCAAGAGCGTTTGGGGGCATCCCGGCGGACTGGGAGGCCGGGGGAGCGTTGGGGTTTTTTGTTTGGGTTTGTGGTGTGCTTTTCTCCAAAAAGCATGGTTAGGTGCGGTGATGGACAGGGTCGATGCGTTCCCAGAGAGCCTTGCAAAGCCCTCCCCGGCCTTGCGGCTCCTCCTCTCCCTGCCCGGGGGGGTTGGGGTCTATTCATCCTTGGCTGAGGCCGCTGAAGTCCGTGGTCGGTCTTTGTTCCCCTCAGCGAGCTGCGGGCCCCGAGTGCCTGGGCCGGGGCTCCGCATCTGTTGCCTTCCCAGGGTGTGTGTGTTTATTTCTTTGTGGTTCGCTGCTGCCGATTCCCCTTTCTCAAATGATGTCTTGAGAGTTGAGAGGCTTCTGTAGTCACGGAAAGGTCTGATAGTGAAGGAGTCCGGTTAACCAGAAGGTTATTTGTTTTGCATGGAGATGTTGGCACTAAAGAAATACACGATAGTCAGCTGTGTCACTTCGTATGGAAATATTCACAGCACATGTGAAGTCACTCTGAGCAAGTGCTCTGTATCTTGACTGCTGGAGGAGCTGAGAAGGGTGATTAGAGAAATTCCAAATCCCATCTTTGCCCTGCAACTTCAGTGGTGGTTTTAGGCATTTGAGACTGCCTTCGTGTTTTGCGTGTTGTGACCCAGTCATCATGAAACAACAGGTAGTTGCCATGAATTTGCAAATTGTTGGTACCTGAAGCTTAATTATGTGATGTCATTGAGTTTATGTTAATTTTCAAAATGACAGGTGGCTGCTTGTGCCTGGATAAATAATCTTCTAAAAATTGGAGCAGTTTCATTTTTGTGAGTTTTGATTTGCCATAGTGGGACAGCTTGCTGCCTTTCACACTATTTGCCTTGAACACTGACCACTTTAAACAAGATATCTTTAATAAAACCGCCCTCCCCCTCTCACTTTATCACAACTACTAGCTAATGAACTTGTGAAATTCAATGTAGAAAAAATGGTTGCAAATATTTTAAATAAATGCTGAATTGCTTTTTATTAATTAATACTAGAAAGGAGTTTGATTTTTAGACTTAAGATCTGAAAAGCTGGACAAATGTGGTGTATGTATATTTATGTTAATGTATCAGGTATTTTAATCACCTGAAGCTGGTTTAGCAATGATACATAAATAGCTCAACGACAAACCTGAAAAAGTCTCCAAAAGAGCCTCCTCTGCTTAAGTAGCTTGTTTTAGAAAGTGTTGACAACTTTTTCATGTCCTAGGCTTCATTTTTAAAGTCATCACAGTGAACAGCAACAGTTTGTAAAGATTCACTTGATCTGTCACCTCAATTTTACTTCGAGATGAAGCCACGAAGCTCACTTAAGGTTCTACAAGTTGTCAATGTAAAAATACTTAATGTGTAAAAACTTTGGCTGGAGTATTGACTATGATTAAGAATAAAGAAGTATTGAAGAAACAGCTAATACAGGCGTGCTTTGCATGCCATTGCTTCAGCAGGCATTGTTTGCATTCCATTGCTGATTAAAAGTGCTGCCGTTGGGCTTGTAGGCAAAGCAGCTGAGTTCAGTGGAATGTATGAAGCAAATTTTCCCATTAGGATTCATCTAAGAGCGGGGAGATTTGAACAGAGGCTTAAATACAGAAATTTGAATATACAAAAGCAATGAGATTGAAGACATGGCTTAAAATTTTCAGTGGAAGTGTTCTTTTTTGCCTCTTTATGACAAGACAATAACTTGGAGTCTTCCTCAGCTGATTTTTTTTTTTTTCTCGATTAATCTTGGCTGCATGATAGAAGATGGAAAAAACAATATAAGAACTAGCTGTTTGGTCAAATCAAGCATTTGAGATAATTTGGAATGGTTTTCAATTGCAGAAAGCCATAATCTCCCCCACTTAGTGACACTGCTTATCTTTGTAGGTGGTACATGGTAACCTATCAGTTCTTACGAAAGAAATTAATTTGTTAATGGTTTGTCAGATAACTGCACTTTTCAGGGGTTGTCCTTCATGGGCAGTGGTTATGCCTAGATCCAGCATTTTTTGTTTTTGTCTATTTTTGCTTTAGGGAAGCAGCACTAGCATCACTGATTATTAATCCTAAATCTTTAAGAACAGCAGAGGCTCCAATGAAAGTAAGATAGAGTTCAAATACCTATAATGTGCTGGCTTGCGTGGTGGCATACTTATGTTTCTTGCTGATATACAATGCAGTAATGAGACTATGAAATGATTGTCATCAGCCTGTTGCAAAAGCTGTAATTTTTCTTAGCTAGATGCCCTATTACAAGAGACTTATGTAGCTACTGGCTTTAAGGGGGTGCGGATGAAGAAACCTGCAAATGACAGAGCTCCCTTTGAAGTGCAGCATAATTAGTAAGGCTATTAATGTTAACTGTGGAAAGCATAGTATCAACAACTAACTTCCTAGACCCTTCACAAAAGCGGAGTGGCTGTGCAGTGCTGTATTTAGATGCTTCCGGGATCTTCTGAGAGACACCTTTTCTTATGAGGATTTTTAATACTTTTAAAACTTCATTTGAAGCTGTTAATCTTTGCTACCAGTGCCAGGCTTCCTACTACTTCGATTATCTGAAAGTGCATCTGGCTGACCACACCCTCTCATTCAGGCTGTGATGTTGTATGTGTTGATGTTCTAGAATGAGTCTGCAGATTTTAAATGCAGAAAATGGAGAAAATGGAGGAAGCACCAACCATGATCTAACAGCGGAAGACTGTGGATTTTTCTTTGCACCACCGGAACCTACAGGGAGACCTTCCATTCTACGCCTGTCCCAGAAAGAAAACTTGCCACCTAAAAGCGTGGCAAAAGCTATGAAGGTAAACTTTTGCTTTTGTGTTGCTTATTTTTTTTTTCCTCCTTCTATGATCTCTGCTACTGAATGTGTTTGCTATTTGGAGCTTGAGAATATTGTGTTCATGCTCATCCTTCTTCCTCTCCCCTGCCTCTTTCTTGAAGGTGTCCTTTCAAACTCCTCTAAGAGATCCTCAGACTCGAAAAATCTTAAGTCCTACTATGATGGACAAACTTGAGACCACTTTCACCCTTGATGATTGCAGTGAAGTCTTGATGGATGATCTTTTATCTGCCTCCATCAATGTTGAGTAAGTAATGTATTCACCACTAGTAGTATTAGCAACATGGAACATACTCGAGTTAACTTTTCCTCATTATAAGCCTCTATAGTTGAAATGTAACTTTATATTTTATAACAAGATGTAAACTGCACAAAAGGACCAAAATTAACTGCTGACTTTGATGCACAAACACTTACTCAAAGATAGAATTTTCTTTAAAGTAATGACAATTATCTTGGTTGCAGTATTGAATACCGAGCTCTACTTCTATCTCCTTCGTAGTTGATCTCATAGAGATGACTTCTGAGTAGTTTGAGAAGACACACAGGAGGCAAAGAATACAAAACTGTTTTCCACAGTAAGGTTTTGAAGTGAGATTACAATTATTCTGAAGCTAAGCCTTAAGGTGTATGTTAAGTGCAGTTTTATCTCTTCAGATTTTCTCCTTATATCTTCCGAAGAGTTAGCTTGAATTGACGCTTTGAGTCAATGAGTATTAGGATTAAAGAAAATCCAGCAACACAAAGTGAATATGACATCAATTCCAAGTACAAACAAGTTTGTGCACCTTTGTAGTCTGGCAGCCTGGGTCTCAAAGTGGCTCATGGTAACTGTCTAGAGACAAGCGCGAAGTCCTGCAGTGTTCCAGTTTGGGGTTTTGCAACTCTACTGTAAAAATTGTTATAATGGTGTAATAACAGTGTTCTTAAAAATGTTTTTAATAGGCCCAAATGTGTATTTTTGATACTTTCTTAGTTCCTTTTAAAATTGTATAAACATCTGGCAGGTATAATTTCCAGTGGCAAGAAGCCTCAGATTTAAGCTTTGCCTTCTGCAGGGAAGTACATCCTTTTGCCTGTTTTTAATGACTCAGTGCTTTAATTTTGCCCCTATTCCTCTTTTCTGGAAGAGGAGAAGAGAGGAATGCAGGAACACTTAACTGTTCTTCAAATGTATAGATTTGTTTCAACTGTTAGCTTGCATGTATACTATTGTTTTGGAAAGTACTTCTGAGCTAGCCACCACTATTTTTAAATGCATTAAATTGCATTTATGCCTCATACTCACACGAGTAAATGGAGATTTACTACACAGAAGGCTCAAGTGAGCTAAAAGAACTAGCACCGAATTGGTTTTACTTGGGACATAATTCTACTTCAAGACATTGCTTTTACTGTTTCTGGCCTTTTTGCTTTTTAAAAGTTAAGGACTTGTTTGCGGCAAATAAGCAGAAAGACTGGGAGTTGCAGAAGGGTGTCACTTTCGACTAGTCCCAAGTAATTAAAAGTTTCAAGCAGGTGTCTCGCTCCTGACTGGCATTTATTAGGTTAAACACTGAAGGAGAATGGGAGGGGCCTGAGCAGTTGAACCAGCCTGGGGCTGAACTATTGCAGGGAAGAGGCACTCAAACCGGGTGAGAAGGACTTCCTGAACTCTTATCTCCCGGCTTTGCTTTCGGGTTTATCAGTGGTGTTTCTAGTGAGTAGCTTTTAATCGTGTTCTGTTTTACAGCCGGTATGGATGGCACATAGAAATAACTTTACAAAGGGACAAAACAATGGGAGGAAATCCTGTTTCAGGAAGTAATGGCTTAACTCTCTGTAGTCCGAGGCTAAGCCTCAAAAGTAGAGTTTGGGGAAATAAAGTGGAGAGCAACAACTTGTAGAATACCCAGCAGTAGTGAGTACATAAACTGTTTCTTTAACCTGTTTCTTCTGCTGGAGAATCTTGCCTGTCTCTTACTGGAGAAGCATTTTCTTGTGTACTGTTCTGCTCTACAAATCTGCTGTACAGAGTTTGAGTGCCTGAAGTCTTAAGTTCTGTCTTGTTATGTGGGCCCTCATAGATGAAACACAGTGCATACTTAAGGGGAAATACCTGTGAGAAGGACCAGACAGAGTAATTACTAGAATGGGAGAACTTGAGTCATGACTTGGTTTGTTCTTAGGCTTACGAGTCTGTCATGACTCACAGATGAATCTACAGGAGGATATACTACTAGTTGTGCCCGTGTTTGTGGTGCTTACTGCTAATGTCTCCCCGTAAGCAGTGTATGTTGTGCTGTCTAGTGAAGTGGTAATGTCCATATGCTGTATTGAGTAGAGCACTCCGCAGTGATGACTGACATAAGGAATATAGCTGTTGTAGAACAGATAGCTTAAGAACACTGGCTTCAAGGATTGATCTCCCTCTAGTTCATGTGTACCAGAGCTCATAACTTCTGTTTAGGTGGCAACTGAACTGTTACTGTTGTGATATTCTTTTGCTGTCTGCTGCTTTGTCTAGAAAAAATCAGGTTACTGAGCATATAAAGCTACTTGTGCAAACATCTGAAGATATGTTCAAATGTCTGAAAACAGCTATAGCATGTAATGCAACTTCTTTTTCTTAATGCAGCACATGTCAACAAAAGACTGAAGCTGAAACAAATAATACAGTGATCAATAGACAAATGCCAGAGAAGGTCAGTGCGGCTCCTTACCCAGATGATGAGATGCCAGTGAAGAGTCGAGGTTCCTACAATCTTGATTTTGATAATTTAAGTGACATCAATCCCTTTCAAAGTTCAGTGCAATTGCAGCATTCTCCTGGAAATCTGCAAAAGTCTCTCACAAGAACACCTACCAGCCCTCAAAAAACGTCTGAGAAAAGTAATGGTTCTATTCTGGATGATACAGCTTCTTTTGCTTCAACCACAGCAGGTACAGAGCGCTCAAGTGAAGAGGAGAATACTCTTTTCTCTGGAAAAGAACCTGTACTGAGAGAGCTGGAATCTAACAAATCTAAGCTGTCCCCTAAGCAAGCAGTCAGTGACTCCGTGGAGGATATGAAGTCTGCTTCCACAGATGTGAGCCACAGTGATAATTCAGTGGGATTAACAGAAGCAACTACACCTCCTGGACAGCTACCTGGAAACTTAGGTCCCAGTAGTACTGATGTAACTAATTATTCTAAAACTGAGGAATCAAAGCTCCAGAATGCTTCAGGAGCAGAGAAAGCCTCTACAGAAGAGTCAAAGTCTGCAGAAGAGCTGGCTGTCTCCAAAGGAGAACCTGCAGGGAAGCCTGGTGTCACCAAGGCTGGACCAGTAAAACTGGAATTTGACTTTGATACCACCACTGCTAGAAAGCCTCCTCCTAAGAAACTAGGTAAAAGACCTGGAATTAAGCCACCTTCCAGAAAAGTTCCTATTACCAAAACAAAAGCAGAGAACACTGAAGTGCAAAATAAAAGCGATGTGGAAGATGAAATCCCTGTTCCCAAAGCATCTTATAAGTTTGACTGGGACAAACTTGATGATCCAAACTTTAATCCGTTTGGAGGAGAGTCTAAAATTTCCAGCTCACCCAAGTGTTCTAAGCCTAGCCCTCAAAAAGGTCACATGCAAGATGAGCAGGATAGTACCTCACCAAGGAGGCAGCCTCCTCCAGTGGAGCAGGATAACAGACCAAGTGAAACTTCTGAGAAGAAAGAACCCAAAAGTCCGTAAGTAAATCTGTAGCTCGATGTAGAAGCACCTTGAATTTATATGAGGAAAGATAGCTAGATGTTATCTCCTACTAGTTGATTCCATGCCTCCTTGACTTCCTTCCTCCGTGGTCGGCTGAGTCTTTGCACATTGTAACCTTTAACACAATAGGTTGCAACAGCAAAGATCTCTTTTTTGGGAAGCCCTCCCAAGGTGGTGATCTCTGGGCAGCAGGTCTTCTTAAATCTGAAGCAGTGGGAGGTAACAGGTTAGTATGGCAGGAGCCCTGGTCAAGTGGCTCTTTCCCCACTCCTCCAAGATTAAATGTTGACAATCAGGTGACTGCTGTCTTTCAAAAAACAGCTAACTGGGTAGCACCATTGCACATTAAGCAGCATGTGAAGGGAATGGGCAATTCTGTACTCTCCTTAGTCCTGGATGAGACCTGAAATGCTGTTTTTTTCCCTGCATGTTCTTGGTATCTGAATGCTGTCTCCAATAAGAAGGCCTGTCACTAAAGTTGCATTTTTTTAGCATCACATAAAAGTTTTATTTTTGAGAACAGATGTGTTGTCTTTCCTGGAAATTCTAACTATTAAAATGTCATCAGTACTATAGTTGGCCAAGTGCTTACCAGAACTCAGCTGACACCAGATGTTAATTTGACAGAAGTGTTTGTTCTCTTGCTCCCTGTGTGACATCATCAGCTACTGTTTATTAAGGTGAAAAATTAAGTTTGTAGTAACTGAAGTATTAGACTTTATTAGAGAAGTTTTGTGCTTTATACCGATAATCACTGTGTTACTTTGGAAAGAAGAGTAGGCTGCTTCTAGTTCTGTTCTTAATTAACCCCAAAGCCTGTATTTAATTAAAACTAATAATGAGCTTATAAAATGGAAATAAGAGAACAGTTTGAGGTGAATAGGAATAAGTGGTAGTGCTGTGCTCTCTGCTTCCCAGATAACACTGCTTCTGATGGCAGGAGAGCTGTTTTTGTCATATAAATTGTCACCAGGCAAGACAGTGAATTTACATCCCCACCCTCCGTAAAGCTTCCTGTACTGTGGCAGGAGAAACTCAAAGAAGCTTATTTTGTTCAGTGCTTCAGTATATCTGGTAATACAGAATTCAGAACAGTCTGTGTGACTTGGATTTTAATTTTTTTTCTTTTAGGGAAATTGGCAAACAGAGTGGGCTAGAAGACAAACCAAGAACTCAAGAAGGCAAGCCAGGAGTTCAAGCAGAAGCTGAACTTCCAGGAGAGAGAGCCATGGTAAGGTATAGGAAAGATAGCTAGTTCTTAGCAAGTTGTTCCATGAAATAGTTCTTTAACTTAACCTTGTCAAACCCATATTTGATATTTTGTCCAACAAATAGGGTTTTTTGTGCACCTTGAGCAGCTCTAGAGTGAGTATCAACTGTGCAGACTTGTCTTTTGAAGGTAACATCAGAGACAGCCAAATTGATGCCTTGGTATTTAGTATCTTTTTGATCAGCAGTCATGTATAGGGACAAACATAAGGGTGTGGACTCTAAAAAAAGTGACTCCTGTATACTATGAGCTGTACTAAGTGTTGGTAGTTTTGATTCCATGCCTGTGAACTCCTGGTTTATTATGCTGGCTGCCCTGCTAGTTTACGACAAACCAATTTGATCATTATTGTGATTTTCATTGCATTTAAATCATAATTTTAACAGTAAAAAGGCTCCTGTTTTTCTCATCAGGAGAAGCAAGTGAATCTATCTAAAATGTCTCCAGCTAATGTCCTCTCTCAAGATAATTTGGTTTCTGCTGACGGTGGAAAAAAGTCAGTGTCTGCAGAAGAAATTAAACCTAGTTCCCACAGAACTGAAATAACAGCAGATGAGCAGACAACTAACACTGAATCTGAAGAGCTCTTCAGACCATCATCAGAAGGTAAGGGCAGTTCTTTAGACCAGACTGAAAAAATGGTGTTACAATAACCTCTATGTATGTGCATCTCTACTTCAGTTTTGGCATTGATTCTATTTTATGTCTAATTTTCCTCATCTTAAAGGACTGTAAAACCTATGATGATTAGCAGGGCTGGGAAATGTTTTTAAGCATCTTTCCAACTTTCTCTGGATTAAGAGAAATTAAAAAAGCTGGGTATTAGCATTCAGCTGCCCAGAAAGATGGATTTAGCCTGGTACAGAAACCAGCTTTTTAAAGTTTCATTTTCCCTAATTGGCAGCTTTCTGTGCTGAAAAAATGCTCACTTAAAATCATTTCTGGTATTAAGGACTTTCTAAATGGAGAGTGCTAGAGCTATGCAGCTGCCTGTGTTTGGGAGTCTTGCAGATGACTGTGGGCCTTAGCACTACTTGGATATTGATTTCATATTACAATGTGGGTGGTCTTTCTGCATGTGAATGCCTGTCTTGAGAGATTACTACATAGCTGTGACTTAACCACCTGGAAGGGTTATTCCTTCTAGGAGCAGATTGTGCAAAGATCAAGGAATGCTTTGACTGCAGTGCAGTCTGTCACGTAGTATTTGAGTGGAATCAGTATATTGAGAAATAGCTGTAACTTCATTGTTCAAATCTGAGCTGTGTGCTGTTTTAATGGTGGTATTGCCCATGTTATTCTTCTAATGGGTCATTGTATAAAGTGGCAAGCACACTCAGTCTACTTGTTTATATGAAGTTCTTCAGCTGTGTGTTAAATTCTGTGTAGTCGTCTTATATGCTTGGAGACAAAGGGAAGCTGTAAATTCATTTAGATTAGAAATCTTTACCTGATTTTACTTTTTTCAAGTCCAGATAGAAATACAATATTTTTAGGAAATGAAACTAGAGCTTATGGAATGGGAGCAGGGATATGTTTGCTTTATACGCATACCTATTTGCTTCTGTCTGTGGCTGCTTCATCATAAGACAATATGACTATATTGGACCTTCACTGTATCATTTCATTCTTTTCCAGTTCTAGGAATGGACATGGAAATAGACTATCTGGAGCAGTTTGGGTCTTCATCAGTAAGTGTAACATAGAAATGTTTTCTTTGTCTCCCCAGGTGAGGGAAGAGAAAAGGAAAATGAAACTGTCAATCCATAAATGTTTTAATGAAATGACTTGACTTTGACCTTGTCCACAGAAATATAGGCTCTATTCCAAAGCAATGTGTTGACAAGGTTGGGCAGGGGTGGTGGTGGAAGGAAGGGTAGTTAGAAGCAATTCTGCTAAGAATCAGAGGTCTTTGGCTTTCAGTTTGCAAAGGTGCTGTTTTTCTTTAATAGTGGTGAAACAGAGGTTGATGATGTCTCACTTCTGGTTGCCGAAACTACAAGACCATATTGCTTTGAAAGTGCACAATCATTGTTTTGAAAATATTTTTTCCTAAGCTTCTTTGTTTTATAGGCAGTTTCAGGAAATCTCTCTAAATCGAGCATGTTGTGTCTTAATCAGTTTTATCAGCAAAGCCAATGATACACACTGCTCATTCAGCTTACAATGCTATTTTTCCCTTTCCTTGTCTTCTGCTGATTTGGAATAGTTCATAAACGTTCACCCTTTTGGTTCAGTCTGAGCAGATTGAGTTCAGTTGAGATTACATAAAGACTAAAGCATGTGGGCACTGAGTTCTCTTTATGTAGTTTTTCTCCTGAGAACAATGCTTAGGCTACCAAAGAATTGGCTCACCCTCCCTCAAGAGGATTATGTGCATATGTGGGATGTGTGTGTTATGAAGCAGCATATCTGCAGTTTATGCCTCTTTCCCCTCAGTTCAAAGAGTCTGCCTTGAGGAAACAGTCACTGTATTTGAAGTTTGACCCTCTATTGAGAGACAGTCCAAGAAAACCCATTTCTGGTGCTGTTGAGACAAATATGAATATCATGACAACTCCACTTCAGCATGGGTAGGTATTGTCTTAGTCTAGACTGTAGTACACAGCTTTACAAAGAGGCAGTGCTTAAATATAATGGTATATGTTTTGTTTCTAGTCCTGTTGCTGATTTAAGTAAATTGTTCAAGGAAGCTGAAAAGCCTGCAGAGAGTCTTCCAGATGAAGAAAAACCAAAAGGACTGGATCTTCTGGGAACATTTACAACTTCTGTAAGGGTGTTGGGAATGTTATCAGATTTCATGTTGATATTTTGGAAAAGGGTTGGGCTGGGTTCTGGACTTAAGACTGATGCAGGAAGCATCACAGAATGCTTAATGTGTATTAAAAGATTACCTTAAAAACCAGGTTGGATACTCATTTATATCAAAGTTGAATTTTTTGAAGGGCTTAGTTTTCTTGAGTATTAAAAATATTTTTTTTGGGAAAACTGGTGGAGAATTTGGTCTGCTCTAATCTTGCCATCTTTCTAATGGAGCTGAAACCACAAAAATTAGACAAGTTTGTGTTTTAATTGCATTGCTGGGATGAAAAGCAGTTCTTTGGTTAAATGATGCTCTATAGTTTAAGGTTTATAGTTTAAACAGCCTTTTATGAATGGATCTGCACACAGCAGTTCATCCTGAAGTGGTGCCTTTTTACTGGTGGGGAACATTGTGGTGTCATCTGCTTTTTCTGTTAGCTATAATTGGTGGATAAGCAGTTTCTGTTACACCTTAAAGACATCTACATAGTTCAAAAAGTTATCTACAAGTGGTAACAAAGATAGGGAGGTATTTTGGCTATTTAAGTAAAATATGTTGACTTAGGATCAAATAATCTGCCTACGGCTAATAATAAAAATAGGAATCTGTTGAAACTACTTTTTGTTTTTCCTCCTCACAGGACAAAGTTTCCCTCATTCCAGACTCCCTGACCAGTGCTGATGGTCTGCTCCCTCAGGTTGCTTCCACAGACACGGCAGTGGATGCTATTATAGATGTGCTAAAATATAGCCAAAAAGACATGGATGCAGCTGTTGAACTGGTTAAGAGAGAGGTATGGTGACCCTTCCAGAGCAAAACTTTGCATAGCCTTGAAAGTCTCTTTTGTTTAGATGATCTGGCATCAATCTCTACTCTTTCTGTCTAATGCTTTCTATCCTACTTGACATAAGTATTTCATTTTGAAAAGCTTAGTGTGCACTTGGTAGGAGCAACACCTATGGAGCTCTTCCGAGCCACTAGCTAAGGAAATATGGTAAACTTTACTATTAGTCAAGTTCTCCCTTGGAACTGGTCAGTTTTCAAAAGCATCTGTTATCATATGGAATGACAGGGCTTAGTATCAGTGATCAGAATACTCTTTATTAAACTAGGCAGGAAGTATATGTTGCCAATGGGATGAAGAGGCTTCTTCCAATATATTCCTGAAAACTAATGTGAATACCATGCAGTGATCAATGTTTTTTTGTGGCGGGGGTGGTGCAACAGTATGTTCAGCTAATAAACTTGAGATCTGGAGCTCACTCTGGAAGGAAAAAACATTAGTCCTGGTCGTGGGGCTTCAAGCATGTTTTGTAACTGTCACTACAGAAATTGCTTCTGAGCCCCCATGTTACTGATGCAAGAAGAGTTGTGTATCATTGCACTTTAAAAATCTGAGTATTTGATTCATTATGGGTTATATAATCTTACCAAATAGTGTGTGTGTGTGTGGGATACTGAAGCATAAATGTCCTCAAAGCTAATCGTGCCACTTCAACATCATTTTCAGAAGAAAATGAAGCATTCAAATTCCCTGACTAGCTATAGTAACCCTATAGACTAGCAGGCAGTAACCCGAAGGACACCAAGCAAAGATGACCTGTGATTACTTGCTGCTCAAGTTATTTCCCCTTAGAGTACAAAGATACCAGCTTTTCTAGGAGTAACTTTTGCTTCCCCTCATTTAGGAGGACACTTAACCATCTTACTGTCTAGTTCAGGAAAACAAGGGCAGTTTTGACAAGGGACAGCTCCTTGTGCATTGATCTAGAATGAAGAATGTCTATAATAACAGGGAGTAAAGCTTTTAATATCTTAAAATTGGTACTGTTGTCTCTGACTTCAAAGAACTATTTAAAAAATGCACACAGTTGTAGCAAGACAGGTGTGACTGCATTACTCCATCTGTCATTTAAAAAAAAAGCTTGAAATTACTGCATCAACTTGAAAGGAAGACTAAATTTTAAGTTGACTTTTTGTGAAACAACTCAAGAATGGGAGGAGATGAAAAAAAAGCCTTTTTTTCTTCTTGGGCCAGTACAACACTTAATGAAAACATTCTTATTTGGGTCTACTGAACTGTTTCTCTTGAGCTTGCAAATAGAAGTTTCTTATTAGTTTCCATCTTCACACATTTTTGCTTTTGTAATGTTTGTTTCTAATCTAACTATTGTCAATTCTTTCTTTTTGGTGGTACTTTCATTTCACTTGTTCCCCATTTCTTGTCATCTGAAATAATGCAGTACATTTAAAATGAGTTTACTCTAGAACAAATATTGAAAATCAATGTACTACAGTATAACATGTAACTTTGAGGGGAAATCAGTAATTATGTACTCTCACCTTCTCTTGTTTGAAATTCCAGGTTGTTTTATGTGTTTTGAGCCTCTTGTCATTGAAGGCCTCCCACACTGCAGTCAACTGTCAGTGTTACAGTTCTTAATAGAAACCAAAGGATAAAAAATTAAGTTCATGGAGTTTGCACAAAGCATTTAGCAAATAGTGCCTGTTCTGCTTAATATTGTTATTGTGAGTTCTGCTTTAATTCAGCTGATGTGAAATAGGTGTGGTTATTAAATGAACTGAGGTGTTTTTAAATTTGGAGATGTGGTAGGGGAGGATGCCGTGTTGAATACAAATGACTCCCAACAACAATTTAATCTTGTCTGGAATAGCCTTCCAGTATTTGCTCTTTACTATGTTAATATTAGCAGATTTTGTCTGCCTTGGAAATAACAGGGAAATATATGCTACTTGAGAGAACATTACTGGCCAAGGAACAATGATCTAGGATGAACAAGAGTAGCTAAGAGAGTGGCTCAGTTGATTCTGGTCCTGCCATTTGGGAGATATTGATAACATTGAGTGACAATAATATATTTGAAAACTACATATCAAGCTACGTCTTAATTGATTCTGTAATGAGACACTTAATTTTGAATCTGAGCATTGAAACTTATTTATTTTGATATATCAAGTTATAAATATACTTAAGCTGCCCTTTAGACTGTTCTGAGTATCAGATCTTGTTTGTTCCTGTGCAAGCAATAAAAGCTTACTTTTTCTCTCAAAGGTTCAAGAGAAACAATTGGAGACACAGGAATGGAAAAAGAAGTATGATAAGCTTCATATGGAGTACAAGGAAATGGGGTATGAATCTGTCTTGATTTTCTGTCTGCTCATCTACTTCAACTGCTTTTTTCTAACCTACGTTCAACGTTGTTCATCTTTTTTAGAAAAATAATTGCTGAGTTTGAAGGTACAATAACACAAATGATGGGTAAGTTCCATATTTACTCTTTGAATGGCTTAGTGGGATGGGGCATGCTTAGCTGAAGGTTACTTACTGAAGTTAGTACTGTTGCACTTGGGATGGCATTAATATTTCAAGTGCTTCCAGTGAGCACAAGGTTTCAGACAAGGTAGCAGAGTAACACTTTCATCTGTTTTCATACAGACACAGTATCAGTTGGTAGGTAATGATGACTTTCTTAATCAGGCATGAACACATCTAAATTTTTCTTATTGTCCAGTGGAGAGTGAGTTGTTGGTTTATTGAAACTGACAAATCCAGTAATCTGCACCTTGTGTTTATATATTTATTATCTGACTTTAAGTGAGAAGATGTCAATAGGAGTTCTTGCTGGACAGACCTGGCCTCTGTTTCAGTCAAGTTTATGGCTTCAAAACTAGGGTAGATATTAAATGACACTTTTGTTGTATAGGTACATTCTCCTAGTTCAAAGCTGAATACTCAAATCTGTGCCATGCTTACCTCTAATTCTTTAAGGAGACTGAATATTTCGCCAGCTTTTTTATGCTTCTTTAACCTTCTGAGAAACATAGCTCAGGTGTGCTAACAAACTTGTTCTGAAAGAGTTTGCTGTGCCAGTTTGGCTTGTTATCCCAGTTTCCTCCAGATCTTCCAGCTATTGTGGGTATATTTAATGAAAACAAATGTTTTTTTGATTCATTGTTTCTGTCACAATATTTGAGGCTTCTGTTATGGTAAACTTGAGCATAGTATTTTGACTACATTGCAGGAGAAACAATCATTTGGGCAAGCACCTTATATGACCTTTAATGGTCTTAAGTTTGGTGCAAGGTAGTATGTAGCAGCTAAAGAGAATATGGCTGCTTCCTTAAAAGCAAAGCTATACTGTCCTTTCAGAGCAGAGACTGTGTTATTAACCCTTTTTTTGTTTAAGAGGAAGAATTGAAGGTGTGGGGATTATCTGTTCATACCATGGAACTAGTTTTATGTTAATGCATCAACTATTGTGAGTGTAACCCTGTTAACTCCACTTTCTTTAGAGGATGCTCAGAAGCAAAAGGAACTTTCAAAGAAAGAAATGCAGAAGGTGGTGGAAGAGAAGCAGCAAGTTATTTCAGATCTGAACTGTATGGAGAAATCTTTCTCTGAACTCTTCAAACGATATGAAAAGCAGAAAGATGTACTAGAGGGTTACCGCAAAGTAAGAGGCTTGAATGCAGATAATACCCTTCCAAGATAAATGACCTTCAGTGGAGCAGAAATTATGGGTTTCTAGAGCAGTCATTAATTAGCTAGCATAGGCACTATCTGTAAAACCAGGTGCTAAGTTGTTATTTAAAGATTTTAAAATGACTGTTTTGTTATATTTAGGTAATGGTCTCTGTGTTAGAAGCCAAAGTTTCCTCAAATAGAAGAGTGAGCTGTTCTTGTTCTTTTAGTTGTAGAGAGACTCTCATGTAGCAACTATTGCATAAGCAGCTTCTTTTCCCTACACCATGTTGAACAGTTACTGAAGAGTATTTGATAGATCAAAATGATAATACTTCAGTGGGTGTTCTTTATCTTAAAAAAATACAATGCCTCAAATGGGTAAAGTCAGGACTTAATTCTGCAGCATCTTCAGAGAGTGGAGGAGTTAAGCTAATGAGAATAAGCTAAGGTTTCTTGTAACATGGAATGCATAGAAATGTATTCATTTGCTGTTTAAAACAGTGCCTTTGTATATTTTTCCTTCAGTTGTCCTTTGTGTCCCCTATTTACTCAAGCTTAGAATCAGCCTGTTTTAAGGTTCATGGTTGTGTAAGTTTGAGAAACAGACACAATGTCTGTTACAATGTAAGTTTCTGCTTTACTCACAGGTCAGACTTCCTTGGTTTTGTGTGTTCCATCACTCCACCCTAAATTCAGAAACCCTATCCTTAGCATAGAGTTAAAGCATCCCTTGGAAACCATTTCTAAATTCAAGAGCTGGTATTATTAGAGAGTCTTAGAGCTTGTTTCAAACAGTTCCAACTTGTTATAGTAGCTATTAAAAAAGTGTCAGTGTGCCTACCAAGTAACTTTATTGATTTTAATGTTGGGTTAGTTTACATCAGGGTCCAAAGCCTGAATCTTTCTGTGGGTTCTCTGTAGTAACTGAATTTCTAGCTATTCTGGGATAATTGCAAGCCAAGACAAAGCTGATTTAAAAAAAACAAAACCAACAAAACACACAAAACTGATTACTGACCTTAGTTTCAATGACCTTTCTTCTTTAACAAAGTTTCTGCTAAATAGTAAATGTTGGAACAGAAATGGAGTGCATAAATGTTTGCAAATTGAGGAGAGTTGAAAGGGGTAACTTTAGTGTCCTTGTGTACTAGGTCTGTGGGATGTCAGTTGCTCTTGTTATTCTCATGAGCAAATATGGCAACGTCAGTGTAGTCAAATAGCCCCTTTGTGAAGTGGAGAGATTCCTCCATCTACTAACATATAAGCTAACTAAGCTTCTTGTTCTTGGGACAGAATGAAGAAGCTCTGAAAAAATGTGTTGAAGAGTACCTGGCTAGAATTAAAAAGGAGGAGCAGAGATATCAAACACTAAAGGCACATGCTGAAGAAAAGCTGCAGCAGTGAGTACCATGTTAAGAAGCCAAGTACTGGGAGCAAAATACATATATTTTTAGTTTGCATAGTAATCCAAAGTTCAAGAAGCTACTGTGATGCTATGAACAGTTTTACTGTGCTGTCTGAAGGGGTTGTGTTCAGGTGCGGGTTGGATGGGGCTCTGAGCAACCTGATCTAGTGGGAGGTGTCCCTGCTCATGCAGGGGGGCTGAAACTAGGTGATCTTTAAGGTCCCTTTCAACTCAAACTGCTCTATGAGTCTGTGTTAACACCATCTTGCTTCCATTTCAGAGCAAATGAGGAAATTGCCCAAGTACGAAGCAAAGCTAAATCAGAGACTGCAGCACTACAAGCCAGTCTCCGCAAAGAGCAAATGAGGATCCAGTCCTTAGAGAGGAGCCTTGAACAAAAGGTTAGTCAAGATGCCATGAGTGAGTATCTTCAAGCTATTGCCTTAGACTGGGTTAAGAACTGCTTTGTACCAGTGCTAGAAATAGCGAAGCTAACTAGGCTGGTTTTGAAGGCTGCTGTACTGGTAGGCTTTGGGGAAAACAGTCATTGAAACTTAAGGCAGAACTCTGTTATGTCAAGACTCATCTGATCAATCCAGGCTACTGTGTCAGGAGGTTATCTGAGCTACTGAAGGAGTTGGTGATCTGAAACCTGAACATGTTTCAGAGCAGTATCTGGGACTGAGTCTTTACAAACTGTTTGATTCAGCTTGTTTGTAAACATATGTTATGTAAACTATTAACACAAATACAGACCGTTGTATTGCCTGAAATCTTTAATGATGGTTCAGGTCATTATTCCTTGTATTTGATTGCTTTGTTTCATATTGCATAAAGTGTTATGATGTTTTGTAAAGGCATATCAGTTTTCTTTGTTAGAACCCTTCAAATTAAACAGCTTTTTAAGGCTTAAAAGTCATATTGCTGGAAATGCATGCTATTAGTTTTACTGCTGTAAATTAAAAAAAGGTGCTGTTGTACCTTTGCTGGCATTGAAGACTCAAATACTGTAGACTCATTTCTGTTACGGAAAAGTCCCATATTTGTGTTAGTCTTCAGGCTTATGGCTAGGGTTTGTGTTGTTGAGGAAACAGTAGACATGTAAGTCAAGAGAAGACAAATACAGTAACATTTTATGTTAAGAACTCTTATTAAAATGGTTTGAGCATACAAGGAACGATGCAAACAAGAAATTGTCACTCGTCAGTGTAGGGATCAAAGTATCATCCTACAGAATTGTCTGTCTCATGAAAATTAAAATCTAAACTGTCACTATTTTGAATTTCTCTGTATCTAGCAGTTGTTTTTCCCTAGATCAATTTGGTTCCACATAGGGGGAAAAATCTGTAGTAGTAGAGACAGTATAGTGTGTCCTGGCTTGCTTCCTGAAGCTCTTAAGGTTGCTGTGTGACCATCTACAAAGCAGAATGTCCTTTAGAGTGAATTTGCATGAGTCACTGGCATGTAAATGGACTTTGTGTTCAATGTGTCAGCAAATGTTTTGACTCGGCTTGCTACATGGATGTCACACAGCTTAGGCATACCTGAAACTCACTCCTTTTTTTTTTGTCTTCAACAGACTAAAGAAAATGATGAACTAACAAAAATCTGTGATGACTTGATCTTGAAGATGGAAAAAATTTGATAGTTTATCTGTCTTGTAAATATGTTCAGTCTCTCCTGACTTCCTGTCTTGTGTGTTCACTTGCTTTTTAATTATGTTGGAAAAAATAAAACTCTTGATTTGTACTTGTCTTGCAAGTCTTATTGGCTGTATCTTTTGTAGGAAATGTCAATAAATGGACAAGTTCACAAATACTTCAGTTGCTGCTTCCACTAGGTAACTGTCTTGTGTAATATTTTCACATGTAACACAAAGGAAAACTTTTAAGGTCTCACCCTCAGCCTTTTCCCTGTGTAAGGATACCAAGGTTCTGTGCTCATGACCTTGTTTTTCTGGTCAGGGTCAGCACTGGCCACATCTGTTTTGCACTTTCTGCTGTCTCACGTAAAACATTCCAGAGTTACAAGATTGTAATAAAACTTGACCTGTCACAAATGCTATAAAGTAAAAAAAAAATAATCAGAATCTGTCACATCTGATCAGCAGTCACCTCTAGTCCTTCTTTGTAAGACATTTGCTTATTGGTGCGAATCAGTAGAGGACTTATAAATCTCAATTTAAAAGCCAATTACTAATCTTGAAAGTGAAGAGTAAGCAAAATATCTTGTACAGTTGTTTTGTACTTTTATTTGCCAGTGAACATTGGGGGAGGGATGATGAATTTATAACTTAGTAATGTGAAAAAGATGTTGGGACTTCAGGTTTGTTGTTTTTTTTAAAGAGGGACTGGAATGAGTTTGTTTTTGCAAACAAGCTAAGCAGAGCACTGAATAGCAGGACAGATTGTTTGCTACTCTTATCTGGGAATTTTCTTTTTTTTAAATGTCATTAGTCTGATGCTATTGACTTTCCAGTCATCAGTTGAGAGCTCCTGCCACTTGCCTGCAATAGAAAGCATGGAGAAATGTAGGCTGCAGGTCACAGGTTATGATTAAGTCAGCTTTATTTAAGGCAATAGCAGATGTCTCAGATAAGCTGTTATTACTTAGCAAACATCAACAGTCTCATTGCAAGCTACAGCTTTTTATTTCTAATGTTACTGGAAGGTCCTCACTTGTCTCACTTTGAGCCCTTCCCTCATAGGTAAGGGTGGTCTGCCAGGGCAGGGGGAAAAATGAGTGGCAGAGCTTAGGAGATCTGAGGTCTGCTGTTTGGTTAGGTAGCTACTGATTAGTGTTATGTTTGTTTGGCAACTGTGTGTGGCAGGAACACGCTAGAGCAGAGCAGGTTTACAGTTAATTAGCACACTTCAAGTTCATATTATGAGGCATTTTCTTTGTGATTTCTGCACTAGAACTTCTAAGTGTCAGTGTGAAGTCAGTAGCAGCAACATTGAATGCCCACCTCGTGCAGAAGTTGTTCTGCTGTGTTTTCCTGAATTTGCTGCTTAGGAAGGTGCTAGATGGTAGGAGAGAAAAAAATTAGTCATAAAATAGAGTGTACAGAAAGTTACTCACTCCCTCAACTTCAGATAGCAAGAATTACTCAAGGCTGTCTCAGGATGTTCCTTTGTACTAGACTTAAGCCTACAGATGAGAAATCTTTTAGTCTGATTTGTGAACTGTCTTGCCCATCTTTAATTATGAAAACTGATTTCTGTTAAAGTCCTTGGTGAATATTGAGATCATAGGCTGGTGTAGCCTGTGGTTAGATAAGGTTAAGGATGCAGGCACCAAGGCTAGGCCTGCACTTCTCCCTCCACTGCTCGGTCATCTCAGTGGTGTGATGAGGCAGACAAACTGCTCTAGGGAAAGTGTGTTAACTGGATGAAACTGCTGTTTGGCAGAGGATCAGTGTGCTGAACAGCTTCACTTTGTACATCTTGCCCAACAAGAGGACAAGAGAAGGGCAGAGCATTTAATAAGAATCTCTGGCTAGATGAACATAAAGCTGAACCTGCATTATTAACTTCATAAACACGATGAGGAATAAGCCTGCGATGCTCGATCTTCCCACCAGATGTAGCTGCTGCTCTTTGAAATAGTAGCTGCCCATGTTACAGAGGTGGCAATTATCCCTCTTCTCTAGTTGCACTTAATGCTGGTAAGAGTTCTGATCAATTCCTGTTGGGAAAGATGAAGAGATGCTGAGTAATTGTCACTATTTATATGCAGTCTGCTCAAATACAATGTTCTGTGGAGTTTTTGAGCTACAACTACAAAAGTAGTGTTATGGCACTGTCTGCAACTATAGCCAACTGCTGCATAAGGGAGCACTGGGATTTTTCTTACCTTCCTTACTCCTTCAGGGTAAGATGGCATCATACTATTCCCTCTGGCTTTCTGCTATGTATGCAGAATATCTCTGAGCTGGTAGGTTCCTGGATGCAGGGGAGACTTTAAACCTATTTGTTCTGTTCTTGAATATAGTGGCCTTACAGATGTCACTCCCCCCAGTCTGAAGGAGGTGGATACAGGTGAAGTGCAGTAGAGACCAGCATACCAGAGACAGCTGCTCTGGTAGTAGTGCCTGGCACTTCCATTATCACCCATATTATCAAGAATCACAGTTTGTGTGACCAGTTGTTGCCTGTTGGTACTAGATAGTGGGAATTGCACTTCAGTGTGATGTGGAAGGACAGCACACCCCACTCCTGCTGTAATCTGTGATCCCTGCCTGTGAAATTGCCTGGGCCTCTCCTCTTTCCTGATTGTCAGTACTTACAAGAAAACTGACAGTATGTGAAAACCACTGCTTGAATGAAGAGTGCTATAAACTCCTAGGCACTGAAGAGGAGGAGTGAGCAGTTTTTGAACACGTGAGTCCCCAAGGCTTAAGTTCAAGTCATTGTCTACTTTTCAGCTTGGATAACTGTATTTTGTTTGCCAAAGGTTGCAGGACTGGGGCTGGTCTCTGCATTTTTAAACTGCTCAGAAGGCATGGCTTATTTTTCTGTGCAGGTGCAGTATCTATCTCTGACTTAATGCTCATACCACCTGTAAGAGTTTAATACTTTGTAATCCCTAGCTGAAAAGTATTGTTTAAAAGTTACCTTATTTTAAATAATCATTCTGGTTACTATCCTTTCCCTTCAGAAGAATTCACCTTTGCAGCATGCAATCTAGGTGGCCAGATGCACACTAGTGAACTTTTGTGAGCTGTTGTCTGAAGCAAAATGCATGTGTTTCAGTGGGATTAGTGTATGCTACCTGAGATAAAAACGCTTTGTTTCCATTTAATTACTGAGCCTCATCTGATGGGAATTGGCCTCTCTGCAAGCAGCAAATAGGAGAGAAACTGATCCTGCTTGGTGCCTCTGCTTGCTTGGTTTTATTTATTATTTATATGAACAATGGCTAAGAGAAGTACAAAGGATGACAGTTCTTGTTCTAGACAGCCTGTTCCTGGCTCAAGTATATGGGAGGATGTATTTTGTTTCAGAGCTGATTGGGCTGGATCAAAGGTGCTGAAACTGTTTGTGTGATCCAACAGCACCCAGTGTGTTTGTATCAAGGGCTCCCACCAGTTTGTGCTTTGAACACCTTTTCATGGCTATCTGGCTTTTCAGATGCCATTAGATCATGATATGACTCATCTTTTTTCTTTTTTCTTTTTTTACAGTTTTGAAAGACCTGTGTAGTTTTGACTTTGTCAAAAATCACATCAGTCACAGGCAGCATCTACTTTCTTACAGGTTTCTTTTCCTTTCCAGTGCACCTAGTGCAGACAAACTAAATCCTCTGCAGGAGAGAGGGGGAAGGAAGTTCCTTGTGAGTTTGTCCTATTTTTTATGATGGTGCCAGTAAAATTAACTGCAGTTTACATCAGATATTTGTTTTTCAGCACTTGCTGCCAGATTTTTGCCAATGATGTCTTGCTGTTTGAATGTCTCTTTTAGTAGTTTGCAGACTCAGAACCTGTGTCAGACCTTGATTTTTCTCTCTTTTGGGAGTGAGTTTCCCAGTGGTGAAGTTCTGCTGTCCTTAAGAGTGTTACAGCGTAACTTTATCCATCTCCACGGAATCTCTCCTGTCTCTTGGTGTATGAGAGGACAATCCCTTGGCTAGTGTCAGTTGTCAGAGCTCTACAGGAGTTGATAAAGCTGAGGACCAGCTTGTCCACATTTGTATGATGCGTCTCAGTGGCCCAGAAGCAGCTGTGACCATTTAATGGGGCTAACACATGTTATGGGTTGCAGCAGAGCACCAAGAGTTCTCACACATGTCATCTGGCTTTTTAGGCTTGAGGAAAGAGCCACTGGGGACACAAACATGGTGAATCTTCCTCCCTGCCTCACTTGAAATCCACTTAGGCTTGCAGTGCAAGACTGGGGAGGTGAACTTCACACCCTTCCAATACTCACCTCTATATTGCCTGAGTCCCAAACCTGGTCTAGCCCTTTTGTACAATGCCAGCGTTGACTTCACACTCTTCTGGAGGAAATGGTGCAGGATGGCATGGAGTTATCTAATGAGTCATTTAAACTTTCATTCATTTTCTGTTTTCCAAGCTTGCTGGAGCTCAGTTATCTGCTTTACTTTTTGCTTTATAATTTCTTTTAATATCTTAAAAAAAAATATTAAAAAATTGGTTGCTGTTTTCTGATTTAACTTGATCCTCAAAGAGAGAGTTTCCCTGTACTGCTATGTCATGTTTTAAAAGGTTTTTTTTATTTTTTCCAAATCAAGATCTCTCTCCCAACACAAGTAAAAGTTGTGCATCTTAAATTCAACCAACCTGTTTCCTTTGATACAAGTTCTTCAGGCTGGTTCTCTATTACTCACCCCAGGGGATGCACCAGCCAAGAAGAGAACAAAGCTAACAGGAAGAAGATGCTGGCTTTGGGGACCAAGCAGCACATACTCATCACTGTGAATGGTCTCTGTGTCCCAGAGGGCAGGAGGGTACCAGTCAGGCCCTGGTAGCAAGAGGATACAAAGGTTTTACATTAATTTCTGGTCTGGGATTTGTCCCCAGTTAAAGTGAAGAGGTACCATTAAGGAAAAAAAAACCACACCACTGGATGGTAGAGGCAGGAACGGAACATTTTTCAGTCAGTTATGCAACATTTCATCATGCAGCAAGTTCCATCCCTTGTCTGTCTTTGGACGTTTAAAACATGCCTTTCTTTACATTAGCAAACCCAGCAGGACTGTGTTTAGGAGCCAAGTGTTACCCCAGTTTGCCCTGAGGAATTGTGTGTGAGCCTGTGCCTGGCAGCTGATCATTTTATTTATAATCGTGGCGCCACGATTCACTGTTGTGTTTGAAAACATCGTTGGCATGACAAGAGAGAGCTATGTTTGGGTTGGAAGAGAGGTAAATGCTGGACTAAAAATAGATCCTCAGCCTAGCTCCTAAACTGTGCTCAGCAAAGCCAGGGATATAGGCATGTGATGGTTGCTTTCTTGTCTCAATCACAGTATCATCTCCTGCTGCCCTGCTTTTATTGCTGCCATGGCCCCCAGAGCTTAGATGTGGAATGTCATCAAATATAATCAATAATAGTAATCAAGAATGTTGTTCACTAGATCTTGCAGTAAAGATGAGGTTTAGTCTCTTGGTGGGTGTAGTCACAGAATGGTAGGGGTGGGAAGGGACCTCTGGAGATCGTTTAGTCCAGCCTCCCTGCCAGAGCAGGCTCCCCTAGAGCAGATTACACAGGAACACATCCAGGCAGGTTTTGAATGTCTCCAGGGATGGAGACTCCACAGTCTCCCTGGGCAGCCTGTTCCAGTGCTCGTTACCCTCAGAGTAAAGAAGTGTTTTCCTATATTTAGATCAAATCTCCTGTGCACCAGTTTGTGACCATTACCCCTTGTTACTGGACCCCGCTGAGAAGAATCTAGCCCCATCCTCCTGATACCCCCTTTAGATATTTATAATCATTAATGAGATCCCCCCTCAGCCTGCTTTTCTCTAAGCTAAACAGACCCAGCTCATGCAGCCTTTCCTCACGTGGCAGATGCTCGAGTCCCTTAATCATCCCAGTGGCCCTGTGCTGGAGTCTCTCCAGTAGTTCCTTGTCCCTCTTGAACTGGGGAGCCCAAAACTGCACACAGTGCTCCAGATGGGACCTCAACAGGGCAGAGCAGAGGAAGAGAACCTCCCCTGACCTGCTGGCCACACTCTTCTTAGTGCTCCCCAGGATGGCATTGGCCCTCTTGGCTTCAAGGGCACATTGTTGGCTCACGGTCAACCTCTTGTCTACTATGACTCTCAAGTCTTTTTTTCCCAGAGCTGCTTTCCAGCAGGTCAGCCCCCAACTTGTACTGGTGCGTGGGGTTGTTCTTCATCACATTTCTTCCCGCCCAGCTCTCCAGCCTGTCTAGGTGACCAGAGCTGAATTGGAGTGCTGGGATGTGAGTGTTAAGTAGTAGTAGTGTTCTCTTGGAGAAACCACTTTGGTGCTCTGTGCCTCTGTTTCCACGGTGGTGGCTAGAGATTAACAATGTTTGTTGCTTTTACACAACACCCTTGGAGGTTTTCAGTTCCAAAAGCTGAGTGTGTTACTAATCTTTTCCATCTGACGGGCAGCCTGGAGCTCACACTTCAGATGTTAGCTGCCCAGATCTCGTGATAGGAAAGCTGTTGTTCTGATAGAGGAACTAATTAACAATGAAGCACCACATCTGGCTGAAAAATCTCTGCTGTGGTTTCTATGGAGATTTCTGTAAATAAATAAGATCCTTTCCAAAACAAAGTTTTGATCAGCAGTTGTTTCCAAACAATGGAACCTATATCTGGGTCCCAAATCTGAAGTCTCCAGACAAGATCTAGTCCCACTGGAATCCAGGGTATTGGGACTGGAAGACTTGCTGTGGATTTAACTCTATAATGTAGGTGATGTACAAGAATTCCCCCTTCCAAATAGAAACCAAATTTAAACTAGTCTGGAGCTTTCTGCATTACCTGTGATGAGCACTGCAGGGGCTGGCTCTCTTCATAGTGCAATGGGTGTCTCTAAACTGGAAAGCACAGTAAACATCTGTTTATCATGAGAAAAATCTGATAAAACCAGAAACAGCCCTATCTTTTCTGTAAAATGAGGGCTTCTAAGGAGTCTGTAATTGGTGGCCACTCTAAGAAGCCCATGGGGTCAATTCCAGGAATGAGGCAGAAGCATCTGGTGGGTATCCAGGAAGATGGGCCATTGCAGAGCCCACAGCAACTCCTGTGTTATCGTACATTTATTTAGCTAGCACTGACAAATCTGTTGCTCAAATTTGGGATATTTCAATACTTGGAGTGACTCAACATCAGCACTGAGTGTTATTAACCTGTTTCTGGTGCCTGAGGTCCTTCCATTGGCACTTATGCAAGGCAGAGCCTGGATTCAGTTTGCCTGCTGGGAATCTATAATTCATCCCTTGGACCACCACTCTCATCTTTTACCCATCTGATGTGGGAGGCCTGGGAAAGAGCTTGTGCTTTCAGCTGAGATAACAAGAGAACACAGAGGCCAAAGGAGGATACTGGTGGTGGCATTAGCTGGTGATGTGAGACAAGGTGCCTGAGAAATGTGTGTGACTGATTGATAGCTGCACCAGGTGTGAATGTACCATGAGATGTCCTTGGCTGCTCCTGTAGGGACTGAGAATATTGCATCCATCCAGACTGCACAGAAAAAGTTAGGAAATACCTGCATACACTTGGGAGTACATCTTGGTTGGGTTTGGCTGGCTCCTGAAACTCACAGGGTCCCATCTGGAAGGAAATGAGCTCTCTCAGTGCCCTTTGGAGTTAGGGTACTTGATTCTAATTTCCAGGATTAGGTCTAGTCTAAGCCTCCATACTAACCTGAGCAGGAGAAGAACTGCAATGGGAAACGTTGGCAGCATATTTTTCTTTTTCTGTTTACTATATATATATATATGTATGTATGAATATGTGTCTCCATATGTATATGCACATCTTTGTGTTATTTCTTGCTTTCTGACCAAAGCTTCCTGGGACACCAGCAGCAGTATGGATGACGCCTGCATATGTCTGTTGGGAAGCACAGTGAAGGATTTGTTTTAATATCCGCCCATTCATTTTTATCCCAGCACTCACTGGGCAAGTTACTGCCTGTTGCAGCAAGAGTTATGCAGAGCTGGAGCTGGGGGTCATCCCTGGAATCCTTGTTCAGTAGGGAACCTATAAGGATGAGGCTGGCTGCAGAGGATTGACTATTCACCCTTGCACAAGAAGCATAACTCAAAAGAGAGATCCTCAAAGCCACATGTGAGAAATAAGCACACAATGTAGATTGTTTTGCAGTTAGGGTCAGGGTCCAACTAGTGGCCAAACCTCTGGACTCTAGAGGTGATATCCCAAAATCTACATGTGCAGAAATCCACCAGCCTGAAGCCACGTGCCGTGGAGAAGAGGGTGTTCAGAAGCAGGAGAGAGGGAGTTATCTCAGAGGTCCCACTGTAAAGCAGGAGTGGTCCTGTCATACAGCCAGGTCTCAGCTCCTGATGTCCTGCACTGCTGAGGATGTGAAATGCTCCTCTCAATAGCTGGGAGAAGTCCTGCTGTAGCTAAACAAGAGTCCTGATCCACTGTCAGGGAAGCACTTTGCATGGTTGTTGCCAGGTGTTTTTCAGCTGATTTGAGGTGTTTTTCAGCTGGTTGGTGTGGATGAACAGGGAGCATAGCAGCTTGATTGCTGTAGACAAGGAATTAGGTGACCTGTGCTGCCGGTCCAGGTGTGAGGCTGCTGTGCACTTAATTACTTGCTTTGCTCACAGTCACATTCAATTTCCCAGCATTGTAAGGAATATTATTTATGGGAACTTTATCCTCCTGGCAACCAACAAAGTAATTACTTCAGAATGCATCTTTCAGTTGGATTTTGCTGTGATTTCTGGCAGTGCAGTCTGGAGGATGTTAAAGAAATGGATAAAAGGGATTTACGTTACGGATTCCTGCAAGTAAAATGAACAGCAGCTTGGGTTTTAATTTGATCAACAATGAGTAAAATATACAGGAAAGGGCCATAACCCAGAGATTGCAGGAGAAATTAACTGGATTTGAGTTCCAGGTCTCCTGGAATGGCTCAGGTGGGGTTGTGGGTCCCTGTGTTAGCAGTGAGCCTGTCTCCAGGTCTATACACGTGTGCCAAAAGGGATCTGAACCATGAACTCATGGTAGATGGTGCTGACAGACCCCAGAGCTCAAGGAAGGCCATTGGCAGCACACTGTCTGTTGGACACAGGACAGAGTGAGCCAGCATGAGTCCCAATTCTGTCCCTCCATCCTATTTCAAGTCACATCCATCCTGACAAAAGCAGTTAAGAGCCAACACCTCCTTGCACAGAAATAAATAGAGTTAAGAAACCCATCTTGTTAGAATAAGGTAACAGTATCCTTATGAGCCAGAGGTTGGCTCCATAAAGCCATGTGTATCCTAGGGCACGTCCCTAGCAGAGGCACTGCAGGTCCTGAGGAATCTTTGTGTCCAAGATTGGAGGAAGCTGAATTGCAGCTATAAGGGTCTGAGGTGCTCTAGTCTCCAGCCAATGTTTCCATGTTCCTGTGGCTGCCCAAAGCACATGGTGTCTTGCAGAATCACAGAATAGTTTGGGTTGGAAAGGACTTTACAGATCATCTAGTTCCAACCCCCCTGCATGGGCAGGGACACCTCCCACTAAATCAGGTTGTTCAGAGCCCCATCCAACCTGCCCTTCAACACTTCCAGGGATGGGGCTTCCACAGCTTCTGTGGGCAACCTGTTCCAGTGTCTCACCACCTTGACAGAAAATAATTTCTTCCTAATATCTAATCTAAATCTCCTTTCTTTCAGGTTGAAGCTATTCCCCCTTGTCCTCTCTACTACATGCCCTTGTAGAAAGTTCCCTCCAGCTGTCTTGTAGTCCTAACCTTGTGCCCAAGGGCAAAGGCAGTTCTGGCAGGAGGCTCCCAGCACGGGCAGGCTGGCTCTGTCTGCTGCCTACAGGTAACAGACTCAAATCCTGATGTAGCTGGACTTGCTGGGCCAGGGTGCAGTAAAGGTGGAGAAGGTGGTCCAGCAAGGAAGGCAGACATCTTGGCTTCTGATTTCTCTTACATGTGGGAAATCAGACATTTCCTGAGCGCAAGAAATTCTTGCAACTGACCTGAATTTTACTTCAGCTTGGAATTTTCAGGCTTCTTAAATGAGTTCTAAGAGGCTCTCTCAGACCAAAACTTGCTGAGTGCGAAGCAAAACAGGGATTTTATTTCCTCCCTAATCTCCTTTTTGCAGCCACTGGTGAGGAAACAAGAAGGGGGTTTTTTAGCCTTTTTTTGCAGTCAGACTTTTCCACTGTGAGAGAGGGTGGGTATTTTTCTTGTGCTTATTGTGACTTGGAACTGTGCAAACCAGCAAATGACTGACTCTGCATTATAAATTGGAGGTGACCTGAAAAAAAAAAAAAAAAAAAGATAAACTGCAGTTTCTTGGGACTTCAAAAACCATACACTCCAAAACCTGTTTGTCTTTATATTGACTTATTTCCAATTGCCAAGGAACTGCGTGTACACTTCTGCTTTTTCAAAAGCACATTGTGTGTGTTGTTGACAGGAGGCATTTTGGCTCCAAAATGCTGCCAAATAGCCTTGTCTAAAAAGGAGAGATTTTTCTCTCCCTTTCCCTTCTCCTTCTCTCCTCTCTCTCTGTCCTTCTCTGCCTTTCTCCCTCTCGTGGCTTCTCCTCCCTCTGGTAGAGGACACAGGGTGGGAGGCTGCTCTGTGCAAAGGGATGGAATTCAGACTGTGCATTCAGCAGTGCCATTTGTGTTTCTGACTTTGTAACCATTGAAGGACCCAGAGCAATGGCAGTGACCTTAGCAAGGTGACAGTGTCACATGTGAGCAATGATTGCCTACAAAATGACAGGAGATGGTGGCAGCCCTGATGCAGAAGCACCAAAGGTCAGGAAACCAACATGTGCACCTAAAGGCAGGTATTGTTGATGAAGGCCTTAATTTTAATTAATATACAATTCCTAATATTATTGTGCTTAAATAATTTAAATACCAAATTATTTTGAGTTACGATTTCAAGCAACCAATCTTACTGAGAAAGGCAAGGAGCCAAAGCTGTTATTTTGGCTCAGAAGTATAATATGAAAGGCAAAGGTAGACAGCTTTTTCCCCTGAGTTTTGTGCCTTTGGTTGTAACATTCTGGTTCAGGAATGTCTGTTAATATTAAATAGTTCCCTTGGGCGACTTTCATAGGTGGAAACCAGAGCTGTTTTCAAAGGACTCCAAAGGAGGCCCTTCAGAAAGGAAACAAATAATTACATGTTATTTTTTCATTTTGTTATGTTTTTACCTTGTTTGTGTCCAAGAAACTTTAAATAGGCTTTCTTTGTTTGTCCACACTGGAGCAATACAAGCAGGGAATTTGGCAGAGTCCCAGCTCCTGGCAGCAGCTGCCAATAAAAGCTCACTGAGCAAGTACAAAAAAAAAATAAATAAAAATCACACAGTATCATTTTTAACTTTGATTAAGTTGTGCTGAATTGCTCCAGGGGAGGTAACGACGAGCTCTGAAGGGTCAGGACCAGCACGGGATGTGAAGGATGTTTATCTTGCCAGTGTTTGCTTTGTGCTGTGTATGTAGTTCCCACTGCTGGGGAAACACTTTGTCAAAAGCCACTATTAAAGGAGTTTGGGAAATAAACATTGCAACAGCAGGAGCAAATAAAAACCTTTATGCTGTAATGTGCATAGCAAGCCACTGTCAAATAGCAAAGCTCAACAGGCTTTAAAGTGCTCCCTGCCATCCAGCAATGGGACTGGCTTAGATTTACCAGCAAGTGGCTGAGCAATGCTGAGGACCCTTGTCCTTGCTCTGACATGGGGCAGATGAACCAGGAGGAGCAAATGGCTGAAGAGCCTCACAATAGTTTTAGGATAACCACGATAATGCTACTGCCCCTCTGTGGTGTGGTGCTACTTAGTGTGGGAAGCCAGGGAACCTGGCACCTGCTGTTTTGGCCTTGTGTGTCGTGAATTGTGGGGGTTTAGGAGGTCTCCTGGAGCTGGCACAGCTGAGAAGGGAAGGAAGCAGTGAGCTGAGCAATGGGACCCACTAGCAGTTCCTTAGGTGGTTATCTGTGGATACCTGGTGACCATCACATGTGACATTTGGGTATTCATCTCAGCCAGGCTAACATCTCAGGTTTGGGGTGGTGAGGAGTTAACATGGGTCCACATTCATGAAGCCAATAGATGGGACCCATTCATATGATAGAATCACAGAATGGTTTGGGTTGGAAGGGACCTTACAGATTATCTAGTTCTAACACCCCTGCATGGACAGGGACACCTCCCACTAAACAAGGTTGCTCAAAGCCCTGTCCAACCTGGCCTTGAACACATAAATGGGGACGTCCCCTACCCTGGGGGCTGCTGGCTGTGCACTGGAGTTATCCTTATGCCTCTTGGTTGCTCTACATCATTGCAATAGTTAAGGGCTGGGCTCTTGCTTAGGACATCCTTTGCTGGCTCCTGACTGTCTCCATGATGCTCCACCTCTGTGATGGTAACTCTTTGGAAGTTGCCTCTAAGTGTATATTCAGAAACCAGCAGAAGAGCTGTCAGGTGCAGAGTCTTTCCTCAGTCCCCGAGGGGTGCTGGGGACATCAGAGGACCATGAGCAAACTGGCTTGTTCTCCCTCCCATGGGGGAGGCAGCACAGCTTCAGGATCACACTTCAGAATCACCTATGCCTTGACTTACCCTTGTTCTGGAAAGGAGAGGACCTGTGGGAAAAATCCTCTAATCCCTTCTAATTCCACCCAACCACTACACTGGAGAGCCCCAAAGCCTCAGTTACTAAACCTGCTTTTTTCTTGTCTGGCTTCTGGCAAGGAAGGACTAGCTGGGGACACAAAGTAAGTCTCTTTCCCTGCTGCTGTCCAGAATTTAAGTGTTTTGTTTTGTTTTTTTCTTTTCTACATCACTGTGCTGCCCTTCGATAGATTATTTCCCCATTCATCTCTCTGTCCTGATTCCCAGCTTCCTTTTGCTGGAAGCTGTGTAGTTTCTCAGCTCGAGTGGTTGCTGATGTCATCTTCCCCCTGGACACTTCTGCTGGCCTTGCTGTTTGGTGATTTAGCTCTGCTGCCCTCAGTAATTCCTCCTGAAAATCCTGGGTCCCATGAAGAGGTCTCCCTTGAGCACAGAAGTGTTTGTACTTAGTGGTTTACAATCACACGCCAAAGTTCTCAGCTGTGGAGTAGAAGTCTCTACTCTGTCCTTCATTCCTTGGTTTAAAATGAAAAAAAAACCACCAAAAAACAACCAACAAACCAGACAATAGTGTTTCTCTTAATTCTTCCAGTTGCTGGAGTCTCAGTGCTCAACAAATGACTCCTCAGCTTTTGTCCACATTGGTCTGAGTATTTTTTTTTTTTCTCTAGAAATCCATCCAGGAGTCCTGCCACTGGTTTGCTTTGTTCCCCCATAGTTTGCCTGCTAACACACTTCTCCAGAGCATCTCTAGCCCAACCTCCATCATCAAGTCTCACTGACACACAGGCTGATGTAAATTAGGGGCTTTACAGGGGAGATTTTCCTTTTTAAATCAGAAGAAAGAGAGTAAAAACTATGGTCAAGACATAGTTCTCAGCTGGAGTTGTGTTTTGCCTTTCTGTTTGTCCCCAGGGCACAGCAAGACCACTCCACATGAGGCTGCTAATCAGTCTTTGCACCAAGACCTTCCCTGAGGGTGGTAAACTCCCTGCTGACAGCAAGGGAGTGATCCCATCCCCAGACATGGACATCTTGTGCTGGTGAGACACCCTGGGGTGCCAGCAAGGTCCTGAGCAACCTGCTCCAGCTGATCCAGCTTGAGCAGGGGGTTGGACATGAGGATCTCCAGAGGTCCCTTCCCGCCACAGCTGTGCTGTGACTCTGTGATAGATAGCAGGACTGTCCCTGGGGTGCCAGAGGGTTAGGTCTAAACCTCACCCAAGTTTCACAGGTGTGGCTGTGAGGAGGTGGGGTCCAGCTGCAATGTGGAGGTGTGGGCATGGGGGCTCTGGGAAGGGCAGAGCCCACCCACATCAGCTCATCACTCCTATAAACCTGCATTATTGCAAATCAGGAATGGCTGTACTGATCCCTCTGGGCAGACTCCACTCTGATTTCACTTTATTCTTATCTCTTAGGCTACCTGAACTCACCTGACCCTATTTTCATGGCCTTTTGTAGCTGTGAAGGTGGTAAGCTCATTTATTTTCCTTCTGCCTTCACCCATTTCCTTGTCACTTCATTCCTTGGCCTCTCTTCTTGACCTAACTTCAAAAGTAGGTCTATGAAATTTTGTCACCATTGCTATACCCTGCCAGCAGCCCCTGCATTCATTTCCTCCTTTTTCACTTTATTAGGAACAATATTTTTACTCTGTTGGTACAGCACTTGGTCTCATTGAGTTCAGGACAGAAAAGGAGGGAGCTCTCTGTGGTCTCATTATGTTCCTTGGATTTGGGTATTTTTTCACCTACAGGAGGACTAGTCCTGCCCTGTGGCTGAGCAGGTCAGTCTCCAGGGCTCTGCAGTGGTGCAGTCAGACAGTGTAGGTTGTTGAAGGACTCTGGGCCATGAAAAATGCTGCCAAGTCATTAAAAGGAGTAGTTGCAGACGTGCTGGTTGTAGCTACAACTCCAGGTATGGACATACTGAATTCCTTCTCCTTTCTTGGAGCTCTTCCCTTGGGAAACCTGTGCTCCTCCTGTCATTCCTGGGCAGAGAGCTGCTCTTTGCAGGATCTAACCATCCATTTGCTGCCCAAGGCTGCTGCAGCAGGAGTTTGATGACACATTTTTACTTTTCCAGTAATATCCCACTTCTGCCAGATCACCTTTTCTGGTTATCTCTGAAACCCACAGCTTGCGGGGCTGGAAGGGGACTGTGTCAGAATACAACCTCTCCTCACAGACCTTTGCAGCAGGGTCAGGTCCTCATGCTTCTGGCCCTATCTTGCCTATAATGTTTTCAGAGTGGAAGCTGTTTTCACACTGGTGACCTCTGATTTTGGTCTGTCTGTGCTGCCATGAGGTAGGCATAGGGTGCCCCCAGCTGCACACTGGGGAGCTCTCCTCCTCCTATCTTCTCTGATTCTCACTGGGTTTTGCTCCCAGACTTCAGATCTGTCACGTTGATGTGTGGAGTTGGTCTTGTTCCTTGCCAGGTCAAAGGCAACACTCTGAGTCAGGCAGCCCACAGGAGCAGACTCTCGTCGAGGTGTATTTGTGTGTCATTTATGGCATCTGCTAAGCCACTGGAAAGCACAGACCCAGATCTTCACATGTTGAAGCTAATGCTGTGGATGCAGTTGGCAGATCGGGCCAAGAAGATTTTTTATGTGTGGGGCTGCCCAGAGAATGAGAGGACCCACCCAGGAGAAAGCAGGGAGCACCCCGTGTCCACGCGTTTTGACTAAGAGCCACCAGCACAGCAATCAATAGGTTCATGGCTCCAGGATAGCCTGTGATGCCTCTTGACCACTGAACCTGGTCAGGAGAGCAGAGGAACTGGGGCTAGTAGTTCGTGGCTCAGAAGACTCCCATTATGCCTGTGCTTGAGCAGCAGCTTCTTTTAAACCTTCACCTAGGGCTTGTTTAGACAGGGCATGAATGTCTGGCCAGCCTGATGTCTGTGTGGGCAGCCTGGGTGCAAGAGGTACCTGACATGAAAAATTTATAACAAGGCTGTGAATGTGAAATTCTTCTCCTTTGAGAGCACCAAGAAGAGGAGAGATGTTTGTTCTTACTGCTTGTCTTTATGAAAACCCACAGGTTTTCTTTGGCTACTTCTGTAGCCCATTTGAAAACAGAAGAAATAATTTCTTAGGGAGCAGCCAGTGTTGGGCAAAGTGCCCTTCAACTCCCAGTCCATTTCCATTGACTTTCACATATTTTGGTCATATTTCTATTGGCCTGTGCTATAATTTAGGCACTTGCTCCTGTACCTCTTTGGTAAAGGTTTAAAGGGAGCTAAAATTCCATAGTGCTTTGCTGTGTAGACTTGGGCCTGGCTCAACTTTTTAGGATCTTTAGCTCTGCTGATTTTTTTGGTAGTACCATTGGTTAAAAGCTCTGCTTCTGCAGTAAATGGGAGCCTGTTGGTATTTATTATGTTTCCTCTTGCAGAAAATGCCAGTAGTCATGAGAAAAGCATCTCCAGCAACGTTCTCTGTGACTGGTGGTGTATGTTGGTACTTGTGCTTTCAGGAGTGGTGAATAGGATGTGTGTGTGTGTCCAAATGACATTATTCCTGTGCCCCCTCCTGTCTACCTGTAGTAAAATGACAGTGGTGTGGAAATCACAGCGGGAAACCCTGATTCACATCTGATGGGAGATCCTTATCACAGGGGACAGACATGCACACAGAAATTAAACCAACTTTCATTTGAAGAGCTGTAGTATCCTCAGATATGGTATGTTACCTTTGACCATGTATGCTGGTAAACATACACCTGCAAGTCACACAACTGAAGAGCAAGTTTTTCTCTGCATGCATATCTAATGTATCAGAAAACATGTATTTTCATACACTGCCATCAGCACTGATTCTACAGGGGCCTGAAGAGATGCAGCTTAACTGATTCAAGTGCACCAGCCTGTTCATACCCCTGTGTTATTACAGCTCCCCCTTAAAGAAGAAGATTAGCACTCCACTTAACAGCTCTTTATATGACAACACACCATAAATTAAATTCAGTATAGAATGAAGTATGTATGTGCCTGGAACTAGTCTATGAGCCTTTCTATTAAGAGTAGAGCAATATCCCAAAGTAAGACGCCTTAAGGGCTCTGGGCTTTGCCACAATTAAATCCTCTTCAGATCTGAGCCAAGACAGAAACTCCTGGAGCTTTCCACTCTCTCCTGAATGAAGCCCCAGAAATAAATGAAAATAAGCTATAATGGGGAAACCTGCCAATCTGCTTACTTTCCTGGCAAACATTTCTGGGGGGATGAAATTATGAAGGGTCTGGGACAAATACAGAAAGCTGTGAAGAAGAGACCCTGTGCAGGTGGGGGAAGGAGGGATTTGGAGCAGCATCTTGTTGTGGCATTCTGGAGAAATTGGAGGGAATAGCTTTGGATGCTTCTCTTTTGCCAGTGAGACCAGCACCTGGGCTTGGGGTTGGCACCTCAGAAGCCCAAGGCTGAAGAGGACCTGAGTGAGGTGCTCTTGGGACCTACAGAGGATTTAGTGGAAAGACAGTAGAAAAAGAGAAAACTGTGTGAGTAAATAAAATTATTTCCTAAGGGATATTGCAGCTTCTTTGTCACTGGAAATATCTCAAGCTCATGAAATACTCAATCAATGAAAACTCTTAAATTCTGCATTGACAGAAGAGACTTGGGTGGCTTGACTGGTCTCCACTGGGGTATGCCCTGACTCTTTGGAGAATGTTGTCCTCAACCAATAAAGGCAGGGGAAGAAGCTACTGGCAGGAGGATTGCCTGACAAGAGGAGGCAGACTGGACACTTAGACTACACTAAATACCCAAACCTGCCAAAAATTCCTACACAGTAGAGGTCTGAATGAGGAGTTCTGCTATGACTTTGTGGAACTCATTGCTGTAAGACACCATGAGGGCTGGAAGCTCAGCCTGAAGACCAGATGAGCGGAGCTTGGTAGGAGGTGGGGAAGATCCAGAACTTGATTTCTCACCTCTCTTCTTGCCCTCAAAAAATCCTGTAAGAGACATTAAGCTTCATAACTGTGGCAGTAGATCATCCCCTCTTGAGACAGGCTCCCATGAGGGACAGACCTTTGATACCAACTTGCTTATGCTGTCTTCAGTGGTAGTAGATGTAAGACAAGTCTCTGGGCCATGTACAACACTGTGGCTGTGAGGAACATTTTAGTTCCTTTAGGCTTCCTTTATTAACATGCCTAAAAAGAAAAGAAAAAGCTAAAGGTGTTTAAACCCCACTGCAAAGGCCTCCTGGGCTGAGAAAATCAGAATGAGACAACTGGTAACCTCCTGACTCCTCTGCACAGGGAGGGTGGTAACAAAGCAGAATATATATACATATATATACACACACACATCTGTGACAATCATATATCATACATATGTATGTATAGATATAAGTGAAATGTAGGGCTTGTAGTTACAGAGGCTTCATAGGTCTGTGCTCACCCAAGAATGCACACAGGCATTAAAGTGCCAATTCCTTCTCACTGCAGTTTCAGCCAAGGAGAAATGGGAACAGAAGTGTGTTTCTGCCTCTTAATCCACAGCCACAATTTCAAATGCAGGGCCCTATCCTGATCTCTGAATGGCTCCTCCACTAGAAAGGAGGAAATCAGGATTATGCTGTGATATAGAGATTGGGAACTGTCCTGGTAATCAGATGATCCTTGAGGTCCCTTCCAACCTGGCATTCTATGATTCTATGATTTATATTTTAAACTAAATATCCAAAGTCATTGAAAATATGGTTCATCTTTAACATGATAGTTGCTCTCATTCATTGTTCCAAGCATGATTCAAATCGGGCTGTAGAATTCATAATTAAATGGAATGTGCAGATTTCAGTCCATCCCAGCTTCATCTGCAATTAGCATCCCCATTAACATGCTGATCTATTCCCATACAGTCTCTTGTTACTCGGAGAGAGAGAGAATGAACAAGATAAAAAATGAGTGGTTCTGGCACTTCAGCATCTCCTGGGAAATCTTTGCTCTCTCCTGCCAGGAACTTGTGCTTTGCAGTTGTGACTCTGGCACCTGATTGGTGCTATTCCTGGGTACAGGAGACTGGTGTCCTACACTGACTTGGAGTTGCTGGTCCATGACTCCCGTAACAGCAAAGTAAAACACAGGTTTGTTGCAAAAGCAGACTGGATAGATTAAGACATTTTGTCTTAAGACATTTGCTCTTCCTTCCTCCTTTCTGTGTGTAGCATGATGCAGATGTACCCAGCTGCACCTCCGTGGTGGTGTGTAGCACCAGGGCCATGCAGGACTGTCCTTTTCCATACAAAGCTCAGTGCCTTGGCTAACCTGTTTTTCAGGATTTGACATTTTCATGTCATTTTGGGTAATGCAGCACTCCACCCCACACTCATTTCCAGGGTTCGGGGTCCCCTATCCAGCTGAGTCCTTCAAAGACCAGTCTAGTGAGTTTTGAAGTGATGGACCATAAGGAAAGGCTTTCCCCCCAACCAGAAGGCAGGGAAGTAGTTTTCACTTTCGTTCTCTTGGGTCTCTCTCATGTGCATGGGACACTCTCTGCTTGCCAGTTTTGTCTCAAGGATCTTACAGTGTTATCTTACAAACTCCTTCCTATTGCAGAGAGCTGCAAGAGGCTATACCCTGGGTTTCTCCTGCACTCTTCCAGTTGCATGTTAGGGTGATTTCACCTGGTTTTCTGCTGCAGGTTGTAAGTTTGCCCTCTAAGTGGCCCTTGGAAGCACCACACAGCACCACTGCATGTCTGGGTGCAGAGAGGGACTGTACCATGAGCCTTTGCTCTGGGCGGGTTGGATGTCTTTAGGACACTAAAAGCAGTAACCATCTTTGTTTGTCTTTGGAAAAGTAGCAATCATCTTGCTGTTGGCTGTAAGCAGTGTCCTCAGGCTCCAGTCCTGCCTCTGTCACCACCTGCTTTTATAACTCTGCCCAAGCTATTTCTTCCATTTGACATCATGGAAGCTGTATAGAAGGCTCATAAAGCCCCTGCCTGAAAAGCTTTCTTCTCCAAATACATACAGTGCTACCTGAGAACGAGATAGCAGCAAGACAACGTTTTAGCTACAACCCGCATCCCTTTTTGCCTCTCACTGTACAAAGCCAACCTCCCTTCTTTTAGTACAAGCCGCCACTGTCTATGGCTAAGTATATTAGCTTTCCCAGCCCCAGAGGTGCTGCTCAGTCTGCCACCTTCTCTTTCCCACCCTAACGCGTGTAAATGACTTTTGTCTCTTCTTCTTAGCCTCAGACGGAAGGAAGCGGCAAGTTCCTGCAGGTAGAAGAGGCTGCACATGTTGGATCAGGCTGTAGATGGTGCTGGTGGCCCAGGAAAGCAAAGCTGGGCTCTAGTCGCCGATAATAAAAGCTCCAGTAAAAGCAATAAAAGCTGTGGGAGCATCTTGACGGGTAAATCCTGAGCTCTGCTGCCAAAGGCTGATGAGTCCAAAATGGGATGCAGAGAGACAGCATTGAGTGATCGAGGACCACCACGGGATTGATGGGGACAAGGTGTTCTCCTGGCAGCTGTCCTCTGCAGACCCAGGCCTGCCTGTGGTGGGGTGGGATCATGCTTTGTCTAGGACAGTACTTCTTGGGAAAGGGCTGGAGGCTCTGGCAGGAGATGTAACAAACTGCGAGAGATTAGGGATAACTGAACCTCAGAGAAATTTCTTCCTAATCCTCATTCACTGGTTTAAACCCTGAGGATTTTTGGTTCTTCCAAACCTCTTATTTTTTGTTTGTTTAATATTGGCTTTTATGACCAGCTAATCTTGTTAGCCATAAATGCAAGCAATTCTCTTTTGGATTCTTGCTAGATTTGTTGGTTATAGGAAGAAAATCACAAGCAGTTGAATTGTCATAGCATAATGAATTACCACTGCTCCACTGAGCTGTGACCACTGGCCAGTTTTGAGCTCTCAGCCCTCTGCAGTTGCACAGTGGAGCTCAGCAGCAGCTTCAACTGAGTTTTGGCTGCCTTTACAGAAGGGCAAGATCTCCCCCAGCACCAGACACTGTTTCAACAACATCCAACGTGCTAGGGAACAAGCTGTAATCTGCTTGTACCCACAGTCTTGGTAATGCCTTGTAGAACTGAGTTTCACAGGTCAAATGGACAGTATTTAAAGTATTTCCTGATGCTAGTAACATGTCTACAGCTGGCCAAGTGCCTTCAGCTTTCCTGTAACCTTCTAGGCCATGCAAGAGAAAGCCAAGATGACTACATGGAAACTTGGGCTTTACTGCTCTGACCCGCCAGGAGGTTTTCTGCCCCAAAACACTTGTCTAGCCCTGCACACCCTCACCCTTTCCTGGGGGAAGATGCTTATGAAGCAGCTCACTGAGTCCTTCATCTGTTCTGTGCACATTAATGGTATTTGTGCCACTACAGGAACAGTTTTTGTCACATGGCTCAAGGAATGCCAGGTAATGCTGAAACTTCAGGGCTGAGTCTTTATTTAAGGGCTGGCAGGACTCCACAAGTCCTGAATAAACACCTTCATCAGTCCCTTCAAGTAAATCAAGGAAGCCAGTCCTCCTCAACTCCATTTCAGGCTTGCAAAGATTTTTTCTTCTTTGCCTCTCCTCTCTCAGAGGAAGTTTATATCAGAATACTGCTGAAATTCAAGATCCCTCATCTACCTCCACTCCCCCCAAAAAAAAAAAAAAAAGAGGCACAAAAGAGGCATTAAAGACACAGAACATGCAAATAATTGAGTGTTTTCATATGCAGAAGAACGGTTGCTTTTAGTAACACATCCTAGAACACGACAGCATTAGAGGTTTTGGAATGAGGGCCTCCCAACAGCATCAATAAAGGGAAAAGGTCCAAAAAAGTAAGCTAAACAGTGCTGCTGCTTGAATATAGCCTTTCATTCAGCTGTCCCCACACCGTTTCAGGCTCATTTTGTAGTTAGTTGTTTGGTTTTTTTTGATAAATGATGGAATTTGTATTTTTTGGCTCTCATTCAAGAGTTTATATTTTTGTTCTATAATTTCCTTAAACATTTAATTTCCTACATTAGTTGATGGTCTCTTGCATCGGCTGGAAAGTTAGTTCTGGTGCTTCTGTGCCTGTGCTGGGAATTTATTTTTTATTTTCATTTTTGACACTGTGGAGAGAGTGAATCCACCTGTGGGGAGATGCTGTTGTACATAGACTTGCAGCTTTGCAGGTGACATAGGAAGACATGACAGATAAAATGATATTTGAGTCCATGGGCTCTGCTTTTAAAGTTATTGGAGGATGTTCTGCTCTGTTCAGCTATAATACTGTGGTGATCTCCAATGTATCTGAACTCAAGAGGTGACAAATATATAGGAAGTAGTTTTCTTACAAATGCTGGCATTGACCTGTGGAAGCTGCTGCTGTGAGGTCTCTCCATCCTTCCTCCATCTATGGCAGCTCCTGCTTCCCAGGCCTGTAGCTGCAAACAAGGTGTTTCTCAGTTCAGACTGACCCTCCCCATGATGGTGGAGCCAGCACACCTGAAAAGTGGTAATCTCAAAAACCAGTGTAAGGAAATATTTTTTCTAGTGTCATTTAGGACTCCAGGGAAAGAATTTATTTAGCATGGAACATGCAAGAATGCACTCAGCATCACTGGAAGGGAAGCTATGGTAACCTGTAGGAGCAGAAGTAGGAAACAACTGTGTGGGTAAAAAATTAGGGAGAGAGTAAAAAAAGATTAAAGGTAAAATTATTCTGGAAAAGTGTAGTAGTGATTTTATTTTACCTGATCTGTCAGGCAATGTGGTACCCTCCTCTGCTTGGCTAGGTAGTAAAAGGTACCCAAAGCTGGGTACCTAAGGCTAGGGCCAGCAGGCAACATTGTTCAGGTTGCTGTCATCCCTGTCTGTAAGTGTGTTTGGACATTTTTTCTTGGAGTTTGTGAGGGCACTTTGCATCTGGAAGTCCTTATTTTTACAGTTCTGAGGAATGACAAACTTCAAGAAGCATCATTTAAGTCTCTGGTGTGTCCACTCTTTCCCCGTGTTTCAAGCAAACTAAGACAAGAGGTTTTTTGAGCCAAAACCACTGAAATCAATGCCATAAATATATATTATTTTTGTTCTTGCAGGAATGGGAAGTAATCAGCACTATTGCCTTGGCATCAGCAAATTACTCCCCACGTGGAGTGACTCCTCATCACTTCCCACTGGGCAGCTGTAAGATGAATTTGTAGTGATGCAAATTGACAGGATCTGTCTCAGCTTTGATAAGTTGTGCATTATTTAAAGGTTACTGAAAGGTTGAGAGTTCTTGATTTCCTTCATGCTTGGCTGGAAAGAAAGTTACGTGCTTCAGCCTCTTGCAGTGTGGAGAACTGATTGTTCTTGGCACTATGGCAAGGAAAAAGGGGTGAAGTCCTGGCCTGACACAGGATTGGACATCTGAATGGGCAGACCCTACAGCAGTGGGACCAGTTGAACCTGCCCTGTCAGCAAGTCAGGTGCTTTCTGGCTTGGTTATGGAATTTCTAGGACTTGGGTCCTGGTCAGGCAAGGTTGCTCTTATGAACAGTCCTGATTCTTGTAACAATCTGAGCCTGACACCCTGGTGTCCAAGGAAATCTGATACATTTTGAGTTAGCATAGCATTATAGGAGATAAAGGCCACCTCCTAGTTGATATCAGCTGATATTTGCTACAACAGACATCTTTCCCAGTCTTTTCTAAATAAAAGCTTCCACTGATGGGACCTGAGAATGTGTCCTATCTTGGTGAAAATGATCTGATGGAAAGCATAACAAATTCCCTTTGTTTATTAAGCCCACAACATGCACAGAGTGTTTGTGACCATGGTGACTGTGTAAAAAAAAATATTCCTACACCCTGAAAATACTGAGAAGAGCAAGGCTTGTTAGTAAGTGGAGAAAGTGCTTGCTGCAGGAGATGCACGGAGGGCTGTGGGCTGCAGGAAGGAGCTGTGGCTGCTGACAACACCTTTTGCTTGGTGAAGACCTCCCTTTGGAAAAAAACAATCCCCTCCTGCAAGAACTTTGTCCAGTTCCAGCCCTTGGCTAGGTGCATCCTCACAGCCTGGGGCATATTGACTTATGAGATACGAAGGAAATCAAGCCTTCTGTTACATCAGAAGGCAAGTCCACAGTAAACAAACGGTTGTGATCCTGACTCAGCAGGGTGTGATTGCTGAGCCTGCCAGGAAATCCACAGGAATGCAAGTTATTTATTTCTAATCAAGGTCCAGGGATGGCCCTCCATCCCACCAGGAGCTCTGCAAAGGACTTGGACCAGCCTTGGGGTTGAGCTGGCAGTGAGAAGCCCACTTTTGCCCCTGGCTGCCCACAGGTCTTCAGACCATAGAGAGGTCTGCAAGGGGTCTGAGAGGAAAGAATGGGCATGCCAGCCTGCACAGTCTGTCCAAAATGGGGCTCATGCCTGGAGGAATATCTCATGCACAGCTCTAGGTTGCAGACCACAGACCTCTGTCCTTATTCTGTCAAGAACTCCTCTCATTTCCGTAGTTTTTTTGATCTGATCAAGGACTTCATGGTCCTTTCCTGTTGATGGCTGCATTTCATAACTTCATCTCCTTCCTCTCCACACAGTGTGCTGGTTGTCTCCTCCATCCACCTCTTGTTCATCAGGCTGGGATATTAGAAGAGCTGTGTGTGGTCCTGGCCAGCTCCTGATCCATGCTTGCTCCAGGATAAATTAGGTTTTCAAAGGTGTGTGTGTGTGTATTGAGGCTTATTTTTCTTGATACTGAAAATGTCTGGGAGAATGAAGTTTGGCAAGGAAATTCCTGCACAAGCCACAGATCACCTGAATTCCCAGAACAGCAATGGTTGGAGAGCACAAAACAATATGTGAGAAAGTCTCAGACATGGAAAATGTACAGTAGCAGTTCTTAGGCCAGAAATGTTTGAAAAATTAAAACTCACAATCAATTCTGCCATCCTTTCCTGCCAGGCGACATGAAATCTGATGCTGAGTCTGGCCAAGAAAAAAAGGCACAAAAGCTCTTGTACCACTGGCATTTTTTTTGTTACAGCTCTGTATTGAGAGTGAGGTTTTTTTCCCCTTTCCTCCAAAGGTGACTTTCTTCCTGATGGCCTCACTGGCTGCTCTGCTTCCTGACCCTGATCTCCTCTGGAGGGAAGAGATGGGCAGACCCAGACATCAGAACAGATCCCAGCCAAGGACTTGCAGGTGTAGCCAGGAGTTCTAAGCATTAGCCTCTGCAGCCTCCCTCTCCTGCCCAACTGCATCATGGAGAAGACAGCAGGGGTGCAGTTGTGCTGTGCAGTTTGAGGTGGGAGTGTCTCTGGAGTGCTGACAGACCAACACACTGTTAGATCTGGCTGAGAACTGTCCATGTTTTATGCTAAAAAATGAACAAAGTCAACAATACTGAAATGAAACATTTGGGCTCAGCTGTGTTCAACATTTATGGATGCTCAGCTCCCACAGGATGGAGATGTGATGGTCCATGCTCTTAGATAGACCATATCCTATGATGAACTACTGCTTCCTGCCTTGTTGCATTTCTGTGTAGTGCTGTGGGACCTAGTGATGTATTTTGGGTGGGAAGTCTCAGATGTCCTGAGGCTGGTCTATAAAAGAGCCTGGGACCACGAGGCACTTGCATGGTGATCCTGCAGCAGCTCAGCCAGGTGCAAGTTCAAGTTTGAAGCACATCAAGATGATGTATAAAATACTGCTTCCCAGAACACTTCATTCTACAAAAATGGTCTGATATTTCAGAATTTTGTCCAAAGTCATAACGGAAACAAATACTAAAATATTGGAAATTCCTGTGGGATGAAATTCCTGTGAAGTTGGGTTTTGCACTTAGTGAAAGTAAATACAAAAATGCCTTGTGGATGGTTTTTTGTATTTGCTCCCTTAATTGAAGTTTCCTGATTTTTCCACAGTGTCAGTGATGGTTTAAAGATCTTACTCCCTTCAAGAGCCATTGCACACAAATAGACCTTGAGATTTCCCCACAGTGGGGAGGGGGATGTGTGTGGAAATCCAGATTTTTAGTGGGCCTGGACCTAGGGTGGGGAACAAAACCTTCTCCTTGTGTGGTTGGGGGCACCTCTTTGCAAAGTGCTGATTATTGCTCTAATTTGCTTTCTGCTTTGCATCAATGGGATACTGTCAGGAAGAAACAAAGATACGCATTTTTAATTCATTTTCTTCCTGGCATATATAAAATGTGCTGCTTTGTTGGGAGCCTTTTTTGGTTTATTTTTAATAGCAGTGTGGGATGTCAGGAAACATTCAGATCTCAGGCCTTGCACAGTGGCAGGATTCACATTTCAGTGAGGTTTGAGGGAAGGCTTCCTTTGGCCAGCAAGGTGTTCACCAGCCCCAGTGTGCATCTGCAGACCCTTTCCTTCTCCTCCCCACTCCCCAGCTCAAGTGATGATGGCTGGTAAGTTCATTGCTACCGTGTTTGGCAAGAGTTTGACACCAGACTGAGACACTACAAAGCAACTGGTATTTTTGGCAGGCCCAGTCCATCCTGAGATTCCTAGTTTGAGGTTCAAACGTTAATTTTGGTTCTGCTTAAGGATTTACAAACATTAGGGAGCTATGATGCCACCTTTTTCTCCAGAATATCCCTTTCCCACCAGCCAGGGACCCTCAACCTTTCTAGCACTCAGCAGCAACTTTATTACCCCCTTTACTCCATACAGCAAATCATAGAATCATAGAAGGTGTTGGGTTGGGAACCTATAAAAGTAATCTAGTCCAACTGGATGGAATGGCCACAGGGGTAGGGAGGATCTCTGGCATCCTGTCTCCATCTCTCAATGTCCCACTCAGACTTCTGTGTTTGGGGTCTGCAGGTGGTCCTCTGAACGGGGTATGTTTGAGGGTGTCTGTGCTTATCAGGTTGGATCAATGCCACAAGGGTCTCCTGCTTTTGTCACTCTTGCAGCATTAGAGCTTCCCAGGATCAGTGAGTGTTTCCCAGCCTGGAGTCAAGGCAGCAGTTTCAGAAAGTCAGCACTCAACACAAGTGGGCTGTTACCTTGAGCACAAGCTATTCCCCAACATCTCCAGCATGTTAGAATCATGCTTATTGTGTTTGTCCTTGGAAAGGAAAATATTACGTGTAAGAACAAAATCCTAGGTTCATAATAACTGCAGGGTATAAACACAATATTTACAATGTGGTGAGCATGGGGAGACACAGAGGGAAATGACCTTAAGGCTCTGTGTATATTTGGTGGGGCCAAGGCCCCACACCAGCCAAGGGTCCAGAGAGGTGACATTCCCAAGTGACTTTGAATCCACTTGCAGACACAGATTCTCTTGAAAATTTCTGTGCTTCCTGTGTGTCTGATTTGGGATTTGTGGGTCATTACCAGGGGAATTTGAGCAAGTAGTTTTGGGAGCACAGCCCTCTGAAGGACCTGGGGTGGCTCCAGAAGGCAAAGCTGCTTTTTGGCCATTCTCTGCAGAGAGGCTACTGCTCTTCAGGTGTCTGTCACTGCCATCAGCTCAGAATCAGCTGTGCCAGGTCCCTTGAGTCCTTTCAAGTGACTTGAAAAGTCACTTAAATTTTCCCCACATTTTTCTATTCAGTGTCCAAGAACTAGTTGCTCTTTTTCACAGAAAGCAGTGTCTGACATGATGAGACCCTAATCTTGATGATCTTCTGGAGAGATAATGCTGACAGAAACAATATTGATGCTAACTGATGACTCAGAGAAGGGCCACATTGCAGAGGAAATGACTGTAAATTAGTAGAAATCACACAGATTTACTGTTGGAGATATTTGTTTTCATTATTTTCTTGAGAGTGCTAGAATTCAGGTTTCACTGCACTTGCCAGACAGAAATAGGAAATAGTTTAAGCATCAGAACAACGTACACATTACGAAAGTCAGAGGAATGGAGCGGTGGCTTTTAAGCTGGATGGAAGTTGTGAGATGTTAGTATGCTGAGCATGAAAAAATTGTCAGTCCTGGGGGTGGGAGACGGGTGATTTGGCCAACATAGCCTTGGGAACATACTTCAGAAGGTGAATGTGTGGGATGCTGCCAGGCACGGTGAGAGAAAACAAGTAGTAGCAGCTATCGCTGTCTGTGAGATTTTCCTAAGGGGACCAGATGGATGGGAGGGGAATGGTGAGTCCCCAGAGTCTTGCTCGCACAAGCCTTTCCCAGGAGGATGTCTCCTCTGCTCCTGCTGCTCTCATGGGCAGGAGGTGTCTGGGTCAGGGCATTGTGATCAAATGCATCACCCTGAAAATGTGTTTTCCTCCCCTGTGGTGCATGAGTATGCCCAGCTGAACAGGGTTTGGAGCTATATAAGCTGAATAAAATAAACAAGAGTGGAGAAAGCAAAGCTGACACTGATGATGAGAAAATAAACTTTTAACATATCTGTTCCTCCCTCGGGCATTGAGGAATTTGCTCCTTGCTTCATTACCTCCTCCACTGTGCTCTGGTGCATGACTCAGAGCAGACCTGTCCCACCATGTATGCTTTGCTCTACTCCAAGCTGATGGGCTAAGCAGTCCATGGGGTGATGGAAACAACTCCAGGAGAGACTGCCACACCTGAGAAGCCGGTCCTGCTGGGCTGGAAAGCTCTGCATTGTTCCCTTTGTCAGATTTGGCTTTGAGGAGCCACCCACTGCCTCTTAAAGGCTGCACTGACTGTGCATGTACATCCAATAGCTGGAGACACTTCCAGGGTCCACAGATCCTCCTGTGAGATACCAGTGTGAGAATCCACACCTAGAGCATGCTTCCCACGCAGTCAGCATGCAACCCTGCTTCTCCCACACCTTCTTCTGCTGGTGGGCTTTAAGCTGTTGGTGCCCATCCTGTAAGAGCTGGAGGGAAATTATTTTTTTCATGGTGCAAGATGCTGTGCAAATGCAGAAGACAGAGAGAAACAAGCAGAGGTCAGCTGGCACTGAGCTGGGTGAATCAGTAACCATGCACATTGTTCTTCATGGTTTATCTTTCTTTTTATCCCAGAGGTGGTTTTTGTTCCTGAAGCAGGGGGAGACTGTCTATAGTACTGTTGGTATTTGCTGAACTGCCTTCCTGTGACTGTAAATCTTTCCTCTTTCTTTCTCTCTATGGGGGTAAAACATTCAGCAAATCCTTTTGCAAATTGGAGATTGGGTATATCAGCAGGCACAAAATGAATTTTGCATTGAGTTTGGACCTTCTTCTCTGCGGGGGTCTCTGGGTCTGCTAAACTTTCACACTTGATAGCCAAAATCTGCTTGTGATTAAAAGGAGAAAATGAGAAGCAGACGGCTGAGGTGAAAGGTGCAGATTGTTCCTTTTTACTGCCCTGGATGTGAAGGGGTTGGTACACAGGCCACTGAGGGGAAGCTCTAAAATTTCTTTCCTATTTCAGAGATTGAAGGGAGCATCACATCTTCCAGACAGTGTTGATGATGGGCCATATTCAAACTGCCTGGCTAAGGGATGCAGCTCATAGCAGCTTCTCTGTACAGGGAGCTGGGGAAGAGGAGCTGGGTAAAAAGTGCCCTGAATTCCCCATTACTTGCTGAATGTTGGTCACTGTGATAGGCCACTACTGGGGCACTGGAGGCTAATGCCCATCTGTACACAGCTCCAACTGCTTTCATAGGGAGAAGTATCAAAAGAGGAGTGAAACAATGAAATCAATAAATTAATGAGAGATGCCTGCCCAGCGTCCTGTCACTTCTTCCAGAGGAGGTACCTGAGACCCTGTTGGAAAAGCATATCTGGCTGATGTCAGCAGTCCTGGCAGGAGCCAGGAGGCTAAAACTGGATGATGCAATTTTTAAGCTCAGGCCCAGGTTGATGGGGTGGGAGCAGCAGACACCAGAGAGGTACTTCGGTGCCTGACAAATCAACTGAAGTAGCAACATTTGTAAACAGAGGTGGAGAGCCTGTTCCAGCCTCCTCTCACTCCTTTCCAAACCCTTCCCCTCCTGACTCACTTCCCCCAGCCTGACCGTGGGCTGGGATCGAGCTGGGACTTGTGCTCTGCCTGGGCTCAGCCATGGCTGCTCCACACTGCAGACTTCAAACCAAGAGCTGAGTGAACTTGCCCCAGTCTGGCCAGCACAGCCTCACAGCCCCGGGGCCATCGTCCCTGTTTAAAGTCTTATCACATTCTTGAAGGAGCATCTGTGGCTTCAGGGATGAGGCATAGGTCAAAATGCAAGGGCGAACGTGGGAAGTTTGGATTGGACAAGGGATGCAAACCTTTGCCTTGACGTTTGTCCTGGTTGTCTATCACCACAGTAGATGAATAATGTTTTTGCGTGAGTTATAAATCGTTACTAAACCTTCCTGGACAGGCACTGGTGAGCACTGAAGCAGCACAGTCACCACTCTTGTCTCAATCAAAATAGAGGGGCTCTCAGGGTGACATGAGATGTCTCTCTAGCTCTCTTTTCAGCTGCAGGGGGATTTAAGCATATTAAAGCACTCTGTTTGTACAGACTCTCTGAAGTGCACAGCCTGAGAGATTGTACTCGGAGGATCAGACAGACACTCTGTTCACATCAGTAGATGAAGTGGTGAGAAATTATTAAGAGGATTAGCTGCTGGTCCAAATACATGTCTGCTGAAGCTGCCAAAATACTGCTGTTGGTTCATAAGCTTTCTTTTGTATTGTCTATGATTTCATAATTTGGGGATTCAGAGTTCATAGGGGAGTTAAACCAGTGAAGCAGCAAAAGGGTAGATTCCTGTAGCAGACCTTTGTAAGAAAATAAAATAAGGAATGTTATGAAAACGTCACTTGCTGTCACTCTCCATGGAGCCAAGTCCTGGTACAGACTGAGAAGGGCCAGGCCAGGACCCTGCCAGGTGACTGCAAGAGGCACAGCTGGAGGGAGCAGCACCCCTTCCTCCCCACCCCTCGCTTCAAACATTTTTATGGAAGGCCAAGCTGAAATAATCCAACATTTTCTGAAACCCTGAAATATTTGCAGAAGGGGTGTTTTGGCTGGGTTGGGAAAAATCCCAGGCCTCACGGAAGAGGCTTCAGCTCCTCTTTTGCCGACCTCTCCTCCCTCTCTCCAGAAATTTCCCCCTTTAGGTCTTGGGATACATTTGCTCAGGACTTTGCCCCCTACCTAGCAATATTCCTCTGAAGCTGGATTTCATTTATGTGATTTAAAACCAAGGGAGCAATTTATTCAAGTTTCCACGATGGTTCCTGCCAGAATAAAGTGAGGTAAGAGTCACTTGCTTGCTACAAGCCTGAGATCCCAGATCTTAAGAGCAAGTGAAAACATTTAGATCCTATGTTCAGCTTAATTTGGGGTTACAATAAAGAAAAATTTCAGATCTAGGCTGGCTGACACTCCAGAATTCAGGTGTATGAAGGTGTAAAGATTTTGTTTCTTAATTACACATCGCTTACCTATGGGTCTAAGACAGGAAACAACAAACATAAATTAGAGGAGAAAATAAATTTGGACATTAGGACATTAGGAATAGGAGAAAGGCAGTGAAGCACTGACAGTGCTAACTATGGGATCTGCTATGGGGAGCTGTGGGAAAGGATTTAAATCTTGTCTTGGAGCAGCATAAGGTGGCACATGACTCCTGGGATCGTTTTCAGCCCTTTTCTATAATTCCTTATCAAATTTTTCCCTAGATTCAGCTGGGTGCAAAATTTTTCTCTACTCCTGCTCCCAGTGATCCTGTTGTTGTCTTTTGACATATTGTAGGCAGTTTCTTTTTCGAGGAAGGTGATTATATCTCCAGATGTTGATCTGTAATCCTGAAATCGTTTGGAATAGCCATAATGATACAAGTACAGCAAAGATTTATTCTCTTCTGTGCCTAACACATAGATTCCAAACTCTTTGTTTGGAATTCATTCCTGCCATGCCCATGCATTGCTTGCTCCTCACAAATCTGTCGATTCTGGATTTGGATTCACAGCATTCTAGGAGATCTGCTGCCTTTGCAGCTTTGTGCACTTTTTTAATATCAGCCCTTTGACTCCCTCTGGATTTACTTAATGGATATGAATAAAGCTTATTCTGCATTTCTTTTAAGTGTGCTAAATGTAAGTGGGGTGAAAAAGCAACAGACATAGAAGCATTGAGAGTGGAAGGAAAAACCTCTTGTTGAATTGTGAGGAATCCTGTGTATTTTTATACCAGAGCTTTGCTTGTCTGAACTTATTACCATTACCCAAATTATGATGGAAAGAGATACCACATTTTCCATATTTATCAGAATTAATGAACATCTGCTGCAGTGGATGGATGATACTTCTTGGTCTTAACCTGGCTGGTGCAAAGTTGTTTTCCAGCTTGTGAGGTGTTTTCATGAGTCTGTGAGTAATCTGATGTCTATTAGAATTATTTGTATTATTGTTATTAATTGTAGCTACCTAATTGCCCTTTTAGCTGTCTGCTGGGGTAATGCAATACTCTTGCAGCATGAGATCATGATAGTTGTGGAAAGCTGGAGGAAAAAAGCTCCCAGCTCTTGGTAAAAAATGGTGGGATTAATCCTGATCCTGCTGAAGTCCACTTATTCCTGATTCCAAATGATCTGGTGTCCATGCAGGCCTTCCTTTATTCTACAAGTGGGTCTACATTAGCCAGTACTGAGCAGTATGAAATACTTGGGTGTCCAGGGATAGACTTTGCAAGACAGTAATTGTTTGAAAATTCCTAAGTAATGGTATTTGGTATTTCCTCTTCATCCTGAAAAATAAACTGTTTAATTAAAAGGAAGAGTGGAATTAAAATGATAAAGATGAAAAGACCCTTCAGTAGAACATGTAGGCTAGAATTTGTTGATTGGCTCAGTCTGGTTAATGAACTCTCCTGCATGCAGTGGCTCAACTAGCTCCAATTACCTAGAGCAGTTTTGAGGCATTTCCTAGTTAGTGTCGTGGGAAGGTGTAAAATACTAACTAGAAATATCTGGGGCTTTCTTTTATGCTTTTCCTACTCAGACTCAGGGAGAGGGTATAAGGGGAAGAAGACAAACTTGTGCATTTTGATTTCCCTCTTGGAATGATGCTGTTTAAAAATTTACTCAATCTTATCAGGCCAGCTGGAGTGTTGCTGTCTCTGTTGGTGTTCCCTTGCGCAACTACAGGAAACAGCCGGAGCGGTGGAAACTCTGAGATGATCCTACCAGAAACAGTCACTGGCTGAGCAGGCCGTCAAAGACCACCCTACAGTTCCCCTCTGCCTGGCTTCTGGTTTTCACCTCCAAATGTAGGTGGGATTTGAAGGAGATCCCTGTTCTCTGCCTACAAGACTGGGAAGATTTTGGCTTTCTCTGACTTCAGTAGGGGACTTCTGGGACCATTGGCAGGAGCACCACCTGGGTGCTCCCCTCACATTCAGGACCCTCTTGCAAAATGTGACATCTCCTTGTTTCTTGGAATTGTATCTGTATCAAAGCATGAGTGTGATTATGAAAAGCAAAAACCAAATCCTCAGATATTTCTAGACACATGCCAGGGTCCTTCTCACTGAACTGAAGACCTGGCAGCAAAAAGAAACCACGTCTGCATCCTGCAGACTGCCCCAGCCTCCAGTGCCTTGATAGCTTTAATGGTCCAAAATCAAGGTCCTTCTATGCCTGAAAGGTTGTGAGGTGATAGTCTAGTTGTCAAAAGTTTGTAGGATAAAGGGAAGGGTTTTTTTATATTATCTAGATAGGACACATATGTCCCTCTTCAGGGCAGATATGAAGAAGGACTTGCATTCTCCCAAAAAAATGTCAGGTCAACTGTACAATGGCTGTGAGCCCTGCAAGCTGGTGTTTATTTCCAGCTTCAGTAGTGACTACCTTTCTGGTTTGCCCATCACTGACTGCCACAACTAACACACAGGCAAACTAACATGTTGCCTTGATCCCTGGGGAGGTGCGTGTGCTCCCAGCCCCTGATGAACAGTGAGGATTTCGAGCACACTGTGGGACACGAAGAATAACAGCATTCATTGCTTTGAGGGAACCTGGCAGGATGGGTAGTTCCCCATGTCTTTTGGCACTCCTGCTTCTGATCTGGGGACCCTGAAAAACTGAGGAAAAGAAAGGAGAGGGAAAAAAACCAAACCCAATTCTTATTCAGAGTTTCTTAAGCCTCCATCAAAGGGCTGGTTTGCGTGTTGGACATGTCTCAATGTAGGTTGTCATTAGTGACTGACTAGCTATATTTGAATAGATGCAAATGACAACCCAGAGCCTTTTCCCAGCCTTTTTTTTTTACTCTGGTGTGTAGGAAAAAAAAGGGTTCATTGCAATCTGAAATACATCTGCAGATGGTGTGAGCTCCTTGGCTCTAGTTGAGGTTCAAACTGAAACACCACAAAATGCCCATCGTTAATCCCACTTTCTGCCCTGCCGTGGTAAGAAGCTCTATTTGCTCCCCATAGATTTGGATCCTGGTCCCTGTCCCTAAAGTTTTCATATGAACTTTTTTGGATGGTAGGCCAAGCTTCCTGAGGTTTGCCAGTTTCTGATTATAGGCTGGTTCTTGGGAACAGGAAAAAGGCCACAGTACCAAATCTCTTCCTGGCCCAAATCTGGGCTGCATCCCAGGACCCCTGAGGTCAGCAGGCCAGTAGCCATGGATGTTACAGGGAGTATGAAACCACAACAGCTCTGCTGAAACCCTTGGAAGGTGGATAAAGATCATTGCTGTTACACTTCCAGTAAATCAGGAATTTGGATCTTGATCCACAGAAGCATTTATGTCCCTGATTCCTAGTGGTTTCCTAGCTATGGTGCAGGTTAGGAGCTGAGTCCCTAAATAACTGGTGGCTGTAAGCCCTGTGCCTCAGTGTGTTCAGATCTAATATTAGTTGTGTTACTGCTGTACACTGAGGTCCTGGCTGGAATCTGGGCTTCTTGAAACAGAGATGGAGACATATAGGGTGGGATTTCTCTGGCCAAGCATTGAGGTTTACAGTGTGGGTGTCTAAATCAGAGTTATAGGGGATGAAAAATACAGACAATAGAGCCAATAGAGAGTGAGACATCATGAAATAGTCACCCAAAATTGATCTCCTGCGAAAGTCTCCTTCTCTTCACCACCAACAAAGGGAGCTGAAGCGACAATTGTATCATAAATGATAAAATGTAGGTAGAAGGTGTCCCATCCAGAATGGGAGTCAGTTCCTCCTTCAAAGAGGTTGTGCTGTATAGTCAAGACAGTTTGAGCTGAGAAGTGAAAAGCAGAGGCAGTGAATTTTTGTTAACACCAGCCAGCAGGGCCAGGAATTGGCACCAGCCATGTTGACTCTCCTACCCACTGCCCTGCTGCTGCTCCCAGTGGTGAATCTCCTGATTCACAGGTAGGACAATATGGTCTTCTTTAAGCTGATATCTTCAGAAATGAGACATCCAGAGTCTTTAGTCTCTCTTGAAATCCTCATCTATCTGGTTTTCTCTTGGATCCTCTTCCCCATTCCTCTCTCACTGTCTGACTCACTTGATTACATGATGTGCAAACTTTTCTCTCTTGCAGTCTTTGCCCAAAACTCTTTCAGGACACTTTTTTCCTGACTTCTAGCATCTTTGAAGCAGATCAACAGGTTTTACAAAGCTAATTCTCCAGAGGTTGGCCCATTTCACCTGAGCTCAGTTATGTTTTAGACCAGCTGAGTTTGCAGCCTTTTATCTTCTGTGAAGTGCTTCGAACAAAGATGGAAAAACATGAAAACATTTGCTGAATTTGGTTTGATGGATCATATGAAGCTTTTCATTGATTTCAGAGTCATTCAGGGGAAAAAACCCAAACCATCACTCTTTGCATATTCAGTTCAGATGTTGTCAGAGCAGATTGTGAGAGACTATTTTCACTGCAGCCTCTCCATGTGCACTCATTCAGTTCAGCCCAATAGATCTTGATCCCAGCCCAGGCCCGTGGCCATTCCTGCAGTACACATGCTGGGAGATGGCACATTTTCTTTTCTCACATCAAATGCTGGGTGTGTTTCCATCCCTTAGATAAACTTTGTAGTGTTTCTATTTCCCTTTCCCCCATGGTACTGATTATCCCAGAAATAGATAGAAGTTGGAAAGCTGTGTTCTGGATCTGAACTATTCTTGTGTTGCATCTGGCATTGTGACTGGATCCATTTTTAGGGCTGTAATGATTTTGTGTTTGCCCTTGTGCCAACTCTTCTGTCTTTAAGTCTTATTTTTAATTTTTTTTCCCCTCCATTGGTTTGTTGTCATTTCAAGTGCTTCTTATTTGAAGCTGCTTCTCCTCTCCTCTCCTCTCCTCTCCTCTCCTCTCCTCTCCTCTCCTCTCCTCTCCTCTCCTCTCCTCTCCTCTCCTCTCCTCTCCTCTCCTCTCCATGATGTTTGAACACATGGGAAGTGGAGGAACCATATCAAAAAAGGAAGGCCATTGGGAAAAAAAATAAAATAAAAAAGAGGTAATATCTAGATAAGGTCTTTGCACCTTTGTGTTAATGTCTTCAGGGTTTGCTAATGTTTGTGAAGATGATAGCAGAGATGTTTCATATTTTTGTTTGTTTGTTTTAGGAAAGACATGTCTGTGGTTAGTACAGAGCCAGGAACCAGACAAGACACATCCAAAGTGAATGCCCAGTGGCTAGGATGGGCTGGAAATGAAATGATCACAAAAGGCAAACTCAGCACAAAGGTGCCCTTCCCCCAAAAAAAACCTGTCTACACTATGTCAAAAGACAACAACAGAATCATTGGGAGCAGAAGTAGAGAAAAATTTTGCACCCAGCTGAATCTAGGGAAAAAATTGGTACAGAATTATAGAAAAGAGTTGAAAACAATCCCAGGAGTCATGTGCCACCTTATGCTGCCCCAGACAAGATCTAAATCCATTCCCACAGCTCCCCATTCCTCTAAACAGCTAATGCCACCACAAATATATGACCTGCAGCCCTTGAAACTGGTTGGGCCTCTCCTTTTGTGATGTTTTCCTTCTCTAGAACATAAGACAAGAAAGGAAGGCAACCCTTTGTCCTCTTCCCAAATGACCTAGTAGAGTTCAGGAAGATGAATCAAAAGGTGAGCAGGGCTGAGCTGTGTTTGCTTCTGCTTTGCCAGATTAAAGCTCATGGAGCCATAGCCTGCAAATATGTTGTGTGGGATAGGGAACACCATGGGATTGTAGGGCAAAGACATTAATGGGGGTTAAGATGTAATGGGCTGCTTCCTCATGAAAGTTGTCCAGAAATAATTTCTAGAGTATCTTGCCGCCTATGAGCCAATAGTAACTTTTCTGTGGATGATTTCAGACACAGGAGATTTTCCAGTTTCTCCTTGGGTACCTAGAGAGTCACATTTCTCCTTCTCCAACCCTTTCCATGGGAAAGTAACTCCAGTCTTCAGGGAGACCTTCATTTGGAGGCTCTATAAGTATGAACTGGGACATCTTCTGCCAACAGAGGTAGTATTTTTTCCGTGATTTGCCCTTTCAGAGCCTTGAGATGCAATTATTATTTCAATTCTATTGTGAAATCTTGAGGGTCAAGACTGAACAAATAATTTTCTGTATGGAAATAAGGATGAGTTATTTCAGTAGATGACAGGACTTTCCAGCATTACAATCATAACGTTTTAAAGACTAAATAAACAAGACTTATGGGAAGGACATAAACTCTTATTTTTCAGGGCATAACTACTGTGAGTCAGGAAGTAGTTCTTGTTTCAGGCCATTTGTTTGGTAATTGTTGGCTGGAACTGAAGCCGGACACCGACAGAATCAATAACCCATGGCAGAGGCACCTCTGATTGTTTATTACTCCCAAGTTTTGCAATGAATTAATTGAGATAAACAAACTTTTGTTTTCCTCTTGCAAATTCAACCACCTCCCCACTTCTTGTATTCCCATACTTTATATTCTTCTTGGCACTGACTGCGTGCTTTCAGTCAGTGTGTTTCTGCTTTCCAAGACCATAAGCCATGACTTGGGGGCACAGTCACATTTACATCCCTTTGCAGATGGCCTGCTTCTAGCAGTGTCAGTGGTTGGGTTTTATTTTTTGCTGTCTTTATGCTCAGGGACAAGCACTGCTCAGTAGGTCTTTGTGATTCTAATCTTTTTCATACAGTTTGAGGAGCAATGAACTTGAATAACAAGATCCCTTTCTCCAGGGGGAGAAAGCACCTGAATTTAGGCCTGTCTTTGCCACCCACTAAGGATGTGCATGACAGTTTAGAGAGGGCTGAGAACAGTGTATTTGTCATAGCTGTAATGCCCTTTGTTGTTTCCCCATAGCCCCCATTTCTGCAGGCACCATCTGTTTGTGGGGGTTCTTTTTTTCATGCCATCATTGCAGGCTTCAGGAAATGCCATCTCGCCAGGTGGCATCTCTATTTGCCACTGCTACAGCAGCTCTAGAAGCAGGTGCAGTTTGTGGCATAATGTAGCTTTGTGCCAGCCTATTACAAGCCATGGCCCATTCAGGGACTTGGAAGGGGTTATTGCTTTAACTCAGCTCCATTCGAGTCGTGGGCATTGCATCTGAAGTGCCACTGGCAGCTGACTTCTCAATTTGATTTATGCTGACCTTGGGGCTGCTGGTAATTACATGCATGTTCTTGTATTCAGGAAGTTTATGCTGTCACCAAGGAGCAGGGACTTCTTCATGCAACACTGGGAGGATGAATTGTTCATTTTGATGAGCATCTCAGACACTTTGGGGCATAAGAAAAGGCCTGCCTGTGTGTTCCTTCTTGTGAAGGCAGAAGGGCTGGTGGAAGGATAATGATACTGTAGTTCTGCTCTCCAAGAATCTGAACTAATTTGCTGGTATTTCATGAGCCAAAATAAAACGTGCAGAGAAATGGTTTTGTATAGTGTGATTCTGTGGCTCAGTAACCAAGTTGGATGACCAGCTGGTGTTTATTGTCTTGTTGGCATCCCTTATAAGTAGTGCAAGGGGAAGAGTGGTCAATTCATGTTTGCTTTTTTTTTCCATGGCACTGCATGTCTCTGCTTCAGCTGAACCCAAAGGAAGAGAAATGATCAAAAATTCTTAATACTGATACCTCCTCTGTAGATGTTGAGTCACCATCCTTGGAGGTATTCAAGAAATGTGTAGATCTGGCACTTCAGGGCATGCTCTAGTGGCCAAGGTGGGGTTTTTTAGCTGGTGTTTCTAGGTAGAGTGTGTGTGGTTGTTTGTGTTTGAATCTCTTTTTTTGGGTTGATGGTTGGACTCGACCATCTCGGAGGTCCTCTCCAACCGTGATGATTCTGTGATCCTGTGATTCTGTGATTCTGTGCTATTAAATGGGCTGTAAGCAGAATTGGTAATGCCACTAATAAAGGCCCAATGATGATTTTAACCCATGTGAAAAGAAAGATTATGTGATCATTCCTTCTGCCCGTCCATTTTCATTTATTTAATCACTTGGCTAATTGAAAATCAGTTTTGAGAGAAGAGGAAATATCTCCCATACAATACAATTCTTTCAAGTTGGGTGAAACTTGATGTCTGAGTAGACCATAGAGATGCATGTAAGTGTCCTGAAAAAGTGGAGAAGAAGCCAAATGTGATCATGTCCAGTCTGTCTGTAATCACAAGGCTCAGGACAAACCACAGTGTATTTTGTTGCTTTCCTGGTAGGGCAGAGGTAAAGCATGTTGGAAATGAGGGGGATTGCAGGGGGGGTTATGTGAGCAGCCCAAGGCTGCATGTGGAGGTGAAACCACATTTCCTCTGTTCAAGGAACAGTCTGCTTAACGTGGGCAAAAGAATGTATTTTTCCCTTGCCTTGTGCACAAAATCTCCTGAAACGTTTTGTCTCAAATTGTCTTGAAACATTTAGCCTGCAGCAGATATCCGGAGCATAACATTTCAGCCCACACAGTTAAATTCTGGCAAAATAGGAAGTGACTGAAAGTAGGGTCTGTTCCAGCACCATTCAGGTGGAGACCAAGAGCTGAAGGGGACATGCTCTGCTACTTGTTTTACCCATGCCTGTCCACCTCTGCAAAATATCATGGCATTGCTGGCTATTCCAGCCATCCTCCACTCCAGACAGAGGTCTGAGTTCAAGTAATAGAAGTTGTTTCTCAAAACAGTTGTACCAAGGCTCTTCAGAAAACCAGTTGTTACTTCCTGAGGTGGTTCATTGGCAGCAGAAGGCAAACCTGGGGTCAGAATATTGTTTTGGTTGAATTTTTTTGTGTGTAAAAGCAAATGTGCCAGAAAAGTCAGAAAAGGAGAAAGGAGATGGCAATAGAGTGCCCAGATCTGCCACAAATCAGCAGTGCATGTAACCCCAGCTGACCACAGAAAAGCTGATCAGAAAAGGAGACCAAGAAGATATGGAGAGGCTCTTCTTTATTCTTCGGTTCCTTCTTATGCCCACAGGAAACAAGGACATGAACTTTCTCTGCAGATGAACAGAACTGTATAAAAAACATTCAACTCTATTAATATCTTTCTTAATGGAAACATTCCCCATGATCCAAAGCATCAGCTCTATACTGTGGCCAAATCATACTGCATGACACTCACACATGAATGAAAGACATAGGTATATAGATTTATTAAAAAAAAATTAAAGAAAGTCACTCTGTACTAAGCATCACTTCACAGGTTTTTGAGAGAATTCTACTTAACTTTGAGTTTATTCCCATTTGTCATGTTGGGTGAGATACATGTGATCAGAAGTAGGCACATGGAACACAGGTATTTCCATCTGAGCTGGACTCTGCAGCCGCCTTTTCTGATTTGGGTTTTTTTAAAATGTATATCCAGGATATAATTCTGCTTATCTTAAAATAGAACTCTAAAGTACGTCAGACAAGTCTCTGCTTAAAAACCATGAATTGAAGAGCCCGAGGGTGGTCAGCTCTACCTTGTAGGCATCTGAAATTAGGTGAAACTAATTCCTCCCCTACTGATCACCAGGTACGTGGTGCCTAACGCCTGTGGTGGAGTGGGTGGTCTGGCCCATCAGCTCCTGGGCTGGATGACAGGGCTGTTTGCAAGTGGTTTCCATGAGTTGTCTGTGTAGTTTCCTTTGCAGCCAAATTTTCACTTTTTATACCTTAGATGGTGGTGGGACACTGTAGCCCTGACCGTATGCTTGACTTTCTGCAGGAGATGTGTGTGATGTGTCTCTGCATTTTAGCCAGCTGCTGAGCCTGGGCACTGTTTTGCTCTCTGTGGGATGACTGATGCCACTAGGTTTGAAGTGCTGCCCATTAACCCAGCTCTAGCAGGCTTGCAAAGGAGGGAGGGTGGCATGGTGAAAGCACCCCACTGGGTGGCAGGAGATCTGAGCTCAACTCGTCACTCCACCACAAAAAAAATACCACTGTTGATCTTGGGTGCATTTCTTACACTCTTTGCTTCACCACAGTTTCCCCATCTGTAAAATGTGAATGATTTTTACCTACCTGGCTGAAAACTGAGGACCTCGTAACTGGAACTCGAGGAACCTAGAGGGGAACTCTGGTCTGGATTTGCTCATGACAAAGCATCTACTAACATATTTTCAGCCAGTGCCTGGCAGAACAGACATGTTCAAATTTCTGTTTCAATAAGCTCTTTCATCAGATGAAAGAACATACCAGGAACCGGTCAGCAATATTCTCTGTAGAGTGGCCCCTGAAAGGGGAGCCCAGACCAGGGAGTTAATAGCTTCCAGGTAATGAGAAGGATGCAGACCTGCACTGAAATGAAGTTGGTAATTGAGAGCCGACCCAAGGAGCTCCCCAATTCCCAGTAATCCCAGTTATCAGCTGCTGGTCACCTCTGCAGTGGGAGGTCAAGGGGAATGAGGCCATCACACTTCACTCCACCGGTGCATATTGAACAATAACCAGCTCTATAAAGCTTTTGACTTTAACTGGCATGAATGAAAGGCTTTGGTCAGGTTGGCCTTGGAATTGTTTAGGATGAAATTGATTCCTTTTAGCTTTTGAGAGGGTCCAATTTAAGCTGTTTAGCTGAGCAGTGTGGAAAATACAGCAGTTTAGCTATTATGTGGTCAAACTGAAGAGCAGACACCATTTACAGATATTGCTGGATCCATAACCTCACATCCTCTTGGAAACACTGTACTTATTACACTTTCTATTGTGTGTTGTTATGGCCACCAGGGGTGAAAATCCAGCCTGTTTTATCCATCATGTTTCTTGGCTTCCATGTTGCTTATATGTCTTATACATCTCTCAATACATTTGCTGCAGGGCAACACATGTTCATTGCAGGGTTTCCACTCTGGGCAGAAACGTGTGTGTTTTGAGACAGAAGGGCAGGAAATACTTTTCCTAGATGTCAATGGTCTTAGAGTTTGTAAGGATGAATGTGGCCACAAAGACTCTTATGAAGAGAAAAAACCATTTCTGAGAGACTGATTGCTTGTTCTTTTAATCCTGGAGCTTTTTAGGCTGGCTACAATAGCATCTTGTTTTCCTTTGGGTGGCTGGAGATTATGTTAATACACACAAGAGCCAGTTTTCTGCATTGGACAGTGTCTTTGCCCATCGTCCCTGAGAGATGGTTTCTGCTAGCAGCATTGCAAGTGGCTGCTCTGTGCAGCCAGGACAATCCAAAACTAGAGGCTGATTTTTTTGCTTAGACCCATTTTTACATCAATTGTCAGCTGCCATGAAATTATAGAGAGTAGGAATTTGTGAGCTTTGTATTGGCTGAGAAACTGATCTAAATTTTGGACAATGAGTAATATAGACAAAGGAAAATGTTAATTTGGGCTGCTTACTGGAAGGAAAGGAGCATTTCTCTCTTTACAGCTTCCTTTGGGAGCTGTGAAGGTACATGGAGGAGCAATGAGGAAAAATTAGGAAAGGGAAATTCAAGGTAAGTGCTACTAATGTGAGGTGTTAATCTTCCCCTATGAGAACATGATGATAATTTCTCAGCAACATACAGAGGGAACTAAAAAGAGATAGAAAAGGTGAAGTAGTAGAAAAGGCAGCTTAGTCCAGTGGGAACTGTCTTCACTTGGGTTATACAAGAAAGAAGCACAGAGAAAACAAATGAAACATGGGTCTCTTTCCAGAAGAAAATAACCCTTTGAGGTGACTCTGAGGCTGGACTGCCAGTGTTAATTGCTGCCCCAAAGGCATAATAGCCCCTACTTGGAGAACCTGCCCCCCTCACCAGGATGAGGACTTCTGCTGCCCTACCAAAATGAGTGCACATGTTCCTTGGTATGGAATTTTATACCAGGACTGGACAGAACAGAGAAAAGGCATAATCTGATCACTGCAGACAATGAGCCTGGGTGATCCTAGAAGCATTTTCTGTTCCTGTTTTCCCCATTTTACACCAGAGTGATTAAACCTCAAAGTGGTCACTACTTATGTGAACACTTCTATTCTGAAAAAATGGGCTTCTTGCAAGCTTTCCTGTCGTCCCTTGTGCTGGTGGCTGGAAATGCTGTGAGGCCAGAAATGTGTTTAATGTCTCCTCGCCCCCACTTCTGACCTGGCTCTTAGGACAGACGTGCAAAACAAACAAAAAGAAAAGCAAACAAACAAAAATAAAAGCCCTCCTAGCAAGACACTTCAGGCAAAGTCATTCTGAGAGGCTACAGGAGAGTTTACTTAGAAGCTCTTTGTCCTTGGCCTGGAAGCTGGACCCTGTCCCTGCTATGGATCTTGCTAGTACCGTGCCCATGACTGTTTCTCCTCTAGCAGACCATGCCCCTGGCTAAATCTCGGTGGCATGAGGGGAAATTGCCTTCTCCATGCCTTCTGCCAATACTGATGGAGGTGGGCTCTCCTCCATACCTCAATACACTGGTCCCAAGGTCACAAGTGTCACTGGAGTGATGCTGCAGTGATGGCACTATCCTCCCTCGTATTATTTGTGAAGGGTCTGACCCTGCAGCTGGTCTGAAGTCTTCCAATCAGCTCCTTCATTGTGCTTCTTTATGTCTTCCTTGTCTTTCGGTCAGTAAAATCCGGTTTGTTGGAGTTATGTTTCTTATTAGGAAGGCTTCTGTGGTCCAGCATGACCTGTGATATCTTTTTTTTCCTATGAGTGAAAGAAATTGAGAAAGTTTCGTTTTCATTCAGTTGTAGAACTAAAACAAATATAAAGAAACCCTCACAAAATACAGCCTTGCTCATTGATAAAATCCCAGCACAGCCCCTATGGCAGGACTCAAACCAGTTTCTATCCCATTAATATTAGCATCTCTATTATGAAGGACACAGTTCAAGGCTAACCAAGGCAAAACACACAAATGAATGTAGATATTTCTAAGCAATTGCTTCACAAGGTTAACTTCTTCTTCAAAATAAATATCAGCTTTGCCATTCAGACTGCTGAAGAACCAGGAAAAAGTAAGTTTGACTGTTATTTAATGTGAATGGAGTTCTAAATTAGTAGTCTCTCTTGCAATTAAAAAAACATGTTATAATCATAGTTGAGCCTGAGCATGCACTCCCACCACTCATGTCTGTCTGTATTTAGTACAGGTTTGGGAGACATCTGCTTAATCTCTGGCTCTACCAAAGCAGGTCTCCACTAGAGAATGGTTCTGCTATTCTTTGCAATCCTTTGAACAAGCTGGGTGTGCCTGTACCAATGTTGACTCCATCCTGGCAAAGGGAACCTGTCTGTTCCAGTCACAAACAGCGTTTTTCCCAAGGACTACAGTTTGGTGCCATGGGGCATTGCTCTCCATTCCCAGAAGTGATGGTTGTGTGAGCAGCAGTGGCTCCTCCATAGCCAAGGACATGCTGTACATAAAGCTGACATGAATCAGATCTGATAGAAGAGTTATCACTTATGGAAGAGTTTACTTTATGGAAATGTAAATTTAGATGCATTTTAAAACAACCAGTCCTCTGTCTTGGTTGAGACCTTTGATCTCAGTGGAGCATCATGCCAGCAGCAAAGTTTTCAGAAGGATGAAGCTGTTAACAAGTGATGGACACATTGCTTGGGCAGATTCCAGGGAATGGCAGGGGTGACAAGCCATAAGAAAAGAGTAAGAACGGTCTAAAAATGTGTATTAGTTTAGAAAAAAAACCTATGGATGGTGAAAGGGGGTCTTAATGATAAAACACTGGCCTAGGAGAAAGAGCTGGGTTATATACCATTTGCTGTCACAGACTTTGGATGTGCATCCAAGAATAAGTCATGGCACCTTCTGCCCTGGTTCTCAGCCCATGAAATGGAGATGTGTAGAAGGACAATAACAGCCCCTTTCCTTTATCTTGGCTTTGTATGTGTCAGACCAGAAATCTTGGGGGAAGGGGCAGTATCAAAACCAATAGAGTCTTGTTCCCTTTTCAGGCCTGTGAGCATTACTGTACAACACACACAGGTTGTTATCTGAAGGCCTCTTTCAAGGTTATTTTGTTGAGACTAGTGTTTAATTCTAGGTTTTAGAAATGGAAAATGAAAAGACCCAACTGTTCCAAAGGTCAAATTGTCCACCTGTCCTGGGCAGGCTCCTAGGCTGATTTCATAGATTGTACTGTAATTTTTTTACTTTGCCTAGAGGCTGAGATATGAGTTCAATGGCAATTTTGCAGAGCAAAGCAGTAGCTTGATTGGCAAATGTCTTAAAGTTTGGGCTCAGCAAAATCTAATCTTCCTTCTGAGACAGCATTTCATGATAAGGTCAGTAATTTTTGTTCCAGACTTGCTTTCATCAGAAATGTTCTCACATTTGGGAAGACAACTTACACCTTGTGACGTAATGAAAACAGAGAGGATGATTTCTATTTTTTACTTTTATTTCATTTTTATTTTGTATTTTTTTTTTTTTTTGTTAGAGTGGGAGCATTAAGGAAGAGAATAAAATGAGTACACTCTTTTTTACCCCCATCCTTTTTCAGCAGGAAAAATATTTATTTTCTTTAGTCTTCAGTTGGGAGCAGCTCACACAGTGAGAAAAAGTTTTGTCTTTTCATTTTGAAATGGAAAATATTTCACAAAAGACTTCTTTCTTATTTTGGTTTGTTGTTTTTTTCCCTTTAGAATGTAACTTTTTTTTTGCATAATGTCATTTTGGGTAGAAAAGATTTTAGGAAAATATTTTTTGCTGGTTGTTGAAATGTATCTTTTTTCTGCATTTGTGAGTCTTGTCTATTGCATGGACTATGACACCATAAAGAGTATGAGCTACTCTAAATCACCTCCATGGAATGGTCATACTAATGTTTGGAAAAAATCTTGAAAATCAGAAATATTTCACTGGTAGTTATTTTAGAAATATTGATAATAGACAAGGCATGCATTACTGAGGAGAGCTATGTGCTTACACTTTATATTCAGTGTGTTCACAACCTGAAGGTAACCTTTCTGAAAGCTTGTAAGAGTAAAGAAGATTATATCAAAGGATGAACACATTTTTTAAAAAATTGAAAAAACTCCAGGAAAACTTATTTTCTGTTATCCAAGATCAAGGTATAAAGTCTAAAAAAGCACTGCATGTGGCTGATAAATTTGAATGTTGTTTCATTTCCATTTTAAAACATTGTGGAGTTGTGCTAAGCAGAATTCCTGAGGCTGAAGAAAAACTCAGGTACTCCAAACAAATACTGTTTGAAGTGAATGTTTTTTGGCAAAGTGTTTCACAGTATGTATTGAATAATTCCATCCAAGATATTTTGATACCTTGTTTTAGGAAAAGAAAATGCTGAGGAGTCAAAGTAAAATAAGACTGCGGGGGAAAGAAAATTAATCTGTTTTCTTGGAACATCCCTCAGAATGTTACAAATGCTGCAGAAATTTATGGGTAGCCAGAAGCATCAACTGAAGCTCTCACCATCCACCAGGCTCTTATAAAAAAATGAACGTTAAAGAATATTTCCATTTCATGTTGGTTTGTGTGATCATTTTATGATCTAGAGCTGTCAAGTTCAGACTAGCTCCTGCCACTCTCCAAACTTCCCCGAAAATCCTCAGCATCAGGCGGCACTTTGTGTTTTGAAAGATCTGCTCGTCAATCACCACCTTACAATATTAACTAATCCTTGCAACACCCTTGTCAGATGCAGAAAGTTAAGGCAAGAAGAAGTTAAATTCCAAATCCTGAAGAGATCTCTGGTTGCCTCTCAGGATAACAGCATAAAAATCATAGGCATTCTTAAACAATAGGCAAAGCTTGAATTCTGGAGATATTTGGACACATACCACTGAAACCAGAAGATGATGAGGAGATGTTTCTACTTCTGCTACAGTCAGCATTTCAGTCTTTTACTCTCTTCTGTACCACAGAGTGATTTATATGTTTGTGGGAGATATTAGGGAGCTATAGGAAATACTGAAGCCCGTTAAATGTTTGGAAAGAGAGCACTGAAAGTTGTTGAGCATTATCTGGGATTCAAGTTGAGTATGTCTAGCCAGACCATCCACAACTGAAAGTTAATTGGTGGAACTTGGTTTTATTGGCTGGCAGAATGCCTGTGTACCTCAGCTGAGGGTCAGGCATACTGCTTGCTTTCTAGGCAGAGGCAGGAGCATGTGAGAATTTCAAGGCAGCTTTCATCCCTCATTTTGGATTTCAAGCTCAGATTGGTCTTTAGAGGCTGGGATAAAAGCTGAGAAAAATCACATTATTTCCTCCAGTTTCTTAATTCAGAGGAGTTTGTGGTAAAGCCTGTAGAAACTCTGGATGATTTCTGGGACTGGCATGGCCAGGGAACTCTCCTCCTCCAGACCTAGGATGGATGCAGCAATGGGAGGGATCCAAGGTTTGGTTATGGAACAATGGGTGCACAATCACATCTGCATACTTCTAGGATGTGTTAAATTTTATTTTAAAAAGAAACTCAGATTAATTCAGCCCAATTGTTCCCAAAGGTGCCCACTGACTGGGACAGTTTAAATGCTGACCTGAGTTCAACAGGACAAAACCCAGCCCAGCTGCATTAGCGGGTTCAGTTTCAGGGGCTTGTTCCTTTGGGAGTTATTGAACCCTTAGCCAGCTCCGATGGTCCAGCCTTAGGGTGACTTTGCATGAATCAGCAGCAAAAGCAGAAATCACGGATGCTCCAAGGTCTGTTTCCCAGCTGTTCACAATTTCCTCCACACCTTGTCTGCAAATAGGATGGGACAGGTCATAAGGCTCCTTTCTAGGGCCTTGTGAGACTACCTGATGGTTGGGACTGCCATGAGCATCATGCCACCTGCAGGGGTGGCATGAAACCTGATGGGGCTGCAGCTGCAAGCAGAGAAATTTCTTACTCAGGCAGCAGGTCCACATGATTCCTCCTGTTTCTGTGCTACACCTGGACCAGGAGAGGGCCTTGAAAAATGAGACTGCCAGCACACAGGCAGCAGGGGCAGGCTTCTGAGGACCTTTCTGGAAAGCTGAAAACAGGAAATGTTTAATCAAGCTCTGAGAAAAAAAAAGAAACAAACCCAACCTACTTTTTTTTTTTTAAAAAAAGACTGTGTCTTTCTGAGCAGCCAGGATGTTTGTGAAATCCCTGCTCCGTTTATTATGATGCAGAGTTTCAGCTGGCTGTTTTATTAAAGACAGCTGGGACACATTACTTGTGCATTAACACTGAGCCAGCTTTCGTTTTAAAACTTACCCGTTGCTGGGAGCTTTCCTTAATGCGTTCCTGCTGCTGCCAGCTCTGTAATCTGCACCAGCAGCCACGGGGGAAGATCACCTCACTTCACCATGCTTCTTGTTTCCGGAGAAAGGCCTAATAAAAATCAGTCTGGCTGATCAGGAGCAAGCTGGTCCCTCTCCTAGCTGTGGCTCCGAGGTGGAGCAGAGCCTGTCAGAGTGAGAGGTCGGCAGTGCATCCACCAAGAGGACATCTGCTCATGAAGCAAAACCCTTAACACTCATGTGCAACTCTCTCTTAATTGCTTTCCAGGGACATATTAGAGCTTTTTGCAATGTAAACTGTGTTTCAGTACATCACAAATCACTGAGCAGCGGCTCCAGCTTAGATGGTAGTGGAGGCTGGTGAGCCGTGTTGTGAAAGCGGTGGGGAAAGGAGCTGAGAGGCTCCTGTGGGTGCGAAGGTTTGTCTGTGTGGGATGACAACAGGGATCATTTGGGGATCTCCCCTAATCTTGCCATGCTTCGTGGACAAACCTTTGCACTAGAGAGCCAGTGCTCACCTGGGGCTGGAGGTTTGGCAGTTGTGGTCTGTGTCCTCCAGCACGTGTCACCAAAGCACATGGGGACAAAATATTTCTCTCTGGATTCTGGGAGATCACTGCAATCCCTCTGCCCAAACCTGTTCTGCATAAAGATGTGGATGGAGGGAGGTGAGCATGTCTTTTTTGCCCCCAGCTCTCTGGTCAGAAACCACCCAGCCCATGCCTTCCATCCTGGTCCTGGTCCTTACCAATGTTATGAATTCCCTCTGGGAATGTAAATGTAAAATGCTGGCATGAATTCAGGTCCTGATTTTGGGAAGGGGTCACAGAAGTGATGTTCCTGTGCCCACGCTGATTTTTAGCCTGGTCCCAAAACAGAATGAGACTTGTGCCATGGCGTGGGATGTTGTGTGTGTATCTGTATACTGTTTATGTGGCAGGTGTGTTCCCAAACTAGTTGTGTTGAACTCACAAGACAATTTCAACTAAACGTAAGAGAAAGGGAGATATTGCAAACATACTGAGTTCTTGCAAGTGTAAATAAGCTGTTGGGTGGAGAGGAGAGGGTCTGCTAATTAGGTTGCACTGGGACTTCTTTTAATTGCAGAGGACATTTCTATTCCTGTTTATGCCTAATTAGATATTAGAGTGTTCACCCTTTTTCCATGTCCAGAAAGAGGCATTTCTCTTTTACATGGGACTAGAGAGCTGCCTGTGGAACAAATTGCCCCAATGATGTGTTTCTTACAGATATATCTTAGCTGATACTCCAATTTTGTTAGTGTCTTAGCTCATGAAATCATACAACAAGTTCCTCAGAATACTAACACCTATATATAAAATAAAGTTTTTCTTCCTTTAAAGGTCTTTGTCTTCTTTTGTCTTACTCTCATGCATTTGCACTTAGAGAGAGGACAAGTGTGTGTGCCACCTCCATACCGTTCATTGTTTTGCACCATATTCGTTTATGCTTTGTCTCCACACAAAAAGGGAACTTTCTGCGTGGCACTTCCAAAGAATTTGATAACTGGTGATGTAAAGTCACATCTTTCCTCCCTCAGCAAACACATATCTCTACCTTAAAGCATCTTTATATCAGCATAACTGTTCCTTAGCTGGGTCTTGTGTTGATGGATCGATAAAATTCTCAGTCACCCCAAAGTACCCCAGTATGGAAGCTGGTTTTTGGCCAGCCTACATGCATCCTCCCTCTAAGATATACACCCTCAATCTTTTCACTCCTGTTTAAAAAGTTTCTTTGTTTTTCTATTAATTTCTGCAGATCTGAGGTTCTCTAGTTCCTGTGTATCCATCCTTGCTGCCATCCCCAGCAAGCAGTTCTCAGTAAGCCAGGGCTTACTTGTTCTACACTAAAGGAATCTCAAGTCTCTGATTGCACTTAATGGACTCCTCATACTCCTCTCCTGTGACCCAAATCGGTGTAAGGCCAGTGCCCTGTTCTGATGTCAGGGAGGCTACCCAAAGGGTGCCTCAGGCCCAGAGCTGTACTGAAGTCAGAGCAAAGAAAGAAGACTGTTCTCAGGGACCAAATTCAGCATTGCTGTGGTTGCACGTAACTTAAGTTTAATGTAGCAGCACTCTAGAGAGGGGCTAGATGCCTGGGAAAGCCAGAGGTACTTACCAGACCCTTCCAAAAATTATGCTTGGAAAAGAAACTACTGAATAATTGGAAAATATTTATCGGGTTCCCTAAATATTAGGCTTAATAGTGTAGAGCTAAAAGTCAAAATGAGTCTGATACACATACAAAGATCCAGAGGGATATGTGTGTCAGTGTAGCTGTCTAGTATTTCCAAAGCCAGGTCAAAAACATGGATTGGAAAACCTTATTAAGAATTTTTCACTGGATTGACACCTGTCAAAGGGAAACTAGCTCTGGAAAATTTCTGAGGTTCTCCAGTGACCTTGACATGAAGCAAGGCAGAGGAGAGAGGCAGCGTGCTTGTGGTCCTCCAAGAAAGGCAGCTTAGGACACACATGTTCCCTCTCAGAGGCCATCAGAGAGTTGATCTGAGCTCCAATGAAGTGTCTCACCAGCTCTGGGTGATGTACAGAGGTGAGTGAGCTACCCTGTAGTGTTTCTTTTTGGGTACAATTTTCCCTTCTCTTTGCATCCTGCCTCAGCAAAGGACCAGGTTGTGCTAGGAATATCAGCCTTCAGAGTGGTCATTTTGCAGTGCTCCTTCAGTTCTATTGCCTTGAACTACCTTATCTTCTTCAGCTCCTCTAGTACTGTGCCATAATACTCTTCTGAATAAATGTAAACACATTATTTTATAGCATGTCCCCTGCCTTAGTAGGGAATTAATTACTGAAGTTAGGCACAGGAAGGAGCTCTGCAGTTCATTCATTGCAGTTTGCTTTAATGAATTCAGGAACCACTGGGTCAGGCCCTGGACTCAAGCAAATCTACAGAGCTGCACTAGACCAGGTGATGATCTGCCCCATTATTTTTCTTACAGTGCTGCAATTTGCCTGGGACACTTAGTTTAATATTCACATCCTGGACCCTGCAAAAAGTGCCAGAGGAAATTTATAACCACGAGTTAATTAACCATGAATCAGTTAATATTTGGGCATGTGAAGTGCTATATACATGCAAGGGATTAAGCTGTCAGAGGGAACTTTGCTTTTAAATCTCCCAGGAAAATTGTCACTTCTGGCAGCCTGCTGGTCTCCAAGTAAACGCTGTGCAGGGGGACTGCAGGAGCACTGATTTGGGGAGAAGGTTCCCCTTGCTATTTTCTTCACTTTCTGGGGTTTCTCTATGGGATTCCCATCCAAATAACACTCCCTCTCTTGCCTTGGGAACTTACCCAAGAAACCAGATTACCTTTTGGTTAGGGGGCTAATTGATGTACACTTCACTGGGTGAGACACACACCTTTGTGCTGAGGGGATGGGAGTGACCATAGTGTCCTGACGGCTCTAGAAGACAGATACCTGTAAGGTCTGCATGACCCTGCTGTCTGCATGAGATGAGCTCTGCACAGCAGTGGGGATTCAGAGGTGAATTTAAGGCCCAAACTGCTATTGTTCCTCTTCCTGGGCAGTTCTGCTGGAGGATTCATATTCCAATCAACCCCACATTGTCCTTTTCCCTGAGCAGTGCTGTAAGGAGTTAGTACTGTGACCATCTGACACTGTCTCTTCTCCTGCCTGACACATTCTGCCCTAGGCAGATGTGAGCATCTGCACATTAAAGCCAGTTCCTTACACCACATTTCTGCTTGGAACTTTGTGCTTCCACCAGAGCTTTAAAACAGCTGCTGAACCAGCTGGTCAGCTGGGTGGCTTGAGAGGGACAGAGATGGTAGTTTTTCCTCCAGCTGGCAAATCTGACTTGTATTTGGAGGGCACTAACTGTTACTATGCTATTACTTTCATATGCCTAGTCATCAGGGCAAGGAAGTTTAGGCATAAAAGTAGGGTGTTGTTGGGTTTTTTTAATCCTTCCCCTGGCGATGGAGGCTGGCCCAATGGTGCAGTAAACTTCTTTGGTTGTATGTTTCCCATTGTTTGATGTCAGCTTGACTCAAGGGGAAGTCTGCCCAGTGAAATCTCACTGTTGCTGTGAGGCATTTCAGTTCCTCTCTGAGGCAGGGTCAGGCCTGCTGGCCCAGAGGCTGCAGGTGACCTGCTGGGGCCAGGAAGGGATTAGGAGCTGTGGAGAGGAGTGCTGGTGCCTGTGCACTGCGGTGGACCTGGAGGAGGTGACATTCCCTCAGCGTGGGCATGGTGCTCTGGCAGGCCCTGCTGTGCTTCAGGAGGTTGACGTGGCTGCTCCAAACCCCCCAAAGTGGCAACAATCTTGTTTCACAGAGCTTCAAAGAGCCAGGCTTGATATAACAAACTCATTTTTTTTTTCTGCCTACTTGAACCTGATGAATGTCCCGTGTCTGCAGCAGTTGCTGACTAAGAGTGACAGTTTTCATGAAGAAAATGAGCATGAATGGAGCATTAATAAAGCTCTGCTAGACCCATTTAAAGCAGGCACTTTCCCAGAACTAAGAGCTGATGTTAAGTCACTGATCTTGTGTAACTAACAGAAGAGATGGAGATGAAGTTTCCTTTCTATGATAAACCTCTCTAAAATACTTGGAGAAATAATGTCTTCATAATGATGTGCCATCATTTGGGGACACTTGCTATCAGTTTTCACTGCTCCACAGGTCTGGCTCGCAAGACTTATAACATTTTTATGATCAGAGAAGAAGAATAATAGTAAGAATTCTTTTCCCTGCTTGAAGATGGTTTTGCAGTTGTATACAAGTAGGCAAATGCCTCAGATAATGTCGTGACATCCACCATGTCCATTCACTAGTAGAACTTTAACTGTATCTCCTGTGTTACCCAGTCTGTTTGGGCCCCATGTGGCTGGCACGGACACATGGAATTGCAATTTATGTTTACTGCCAGGCCAAAGAGAGCAGACTCATCCCCCTTTCTCCTCCAAGTAACTACATGAATCACTGACACTGCAGAGACTGCCTGAGAATGAGCAAGTGTTATTTATAACATGGCCATTTTAACAGAAACTGCAGAATTGTTGCTGTAGGAGGGTGATTGCTCAGTATTTGGGCTGTTTGCAAGCTTGGGCAAAGCAAAAAAAATAACTTGTAAAACATAAAGCCAGATGTTGCCTTCTTACTCTGCATGAATAGGAATATTGGAATCTGGGGATCACTCCTAGGGCAAGATGCTGCTCCAAGAGCAGGGGTGAAAGGGCTCAGCTGTCAATGTGGGAGCTGTGAAAGGAACAGAGAGGTGGCAGCTCTCTGCATCTTCATGGAGTCCTTCTCCAGTGTGGATCTGCAGATTCAGACAGAAAGCCTTGATTGGAGAACAGGCTGCTGTTTAGCTTATTCCTCAAGATATTTACTCTACTCTTAACACCTACCAGACTATCTCATCACACACTAGACAGCACTAGCTGGGAATGTACGTGCTGAGCTCCTGACATGACCACAGCGTGAAAGTTTTAATGCAAGCAGGAGAGCAGCGCACAGGGAGGAAGATGGATATCCACTTGGTTTCCCACAAAACGAAATAGTTATTAATGATTCTGCAGGTTCACCTCAACACTAATTTCCTGTTTAATTTAATAGGTGCAGAATACCAGTGCTTTGTGGACTTAAGGGCTCATTTTTTGTCCCCAGTTCCAAGTCCCTCGTGGGCCAGACACCTACAACATCTACGTGATCGGATATGACCCAGGATGTTTACTTCTTGTTCCAACACGTGATTTCTAACTTTTTGCTTCCCTTGATTATAAATCTCTCGGCTGCCAAGAACCTGGAATTTCACCTAACCCACGCAGGGGCTGGTTTTGTGTTCCCTTACCCCACAGCCATCAGGAGCAGCTTTACCAGAGGAAGGAGAGTTGCACACACAGGAGATTAGAATCAGCTCAGCTCAAGGCAATTTCCCCTGAAACAAAACAAACAAACAACAAAAAGAAACGGATGATGAACTGGCTGTAGGATAAACACAACACTTGATTGGCAGAAGTTACTGCCTAGAAAAAGGTTTGGGATATGGAACGATCATCAGTCTGGAGACATTGTGAAGAATTCCTCTATAGAGCCACGAGATACAGACAGGTTGTTAACATGAACCCACCACATTTTTCTTAAACCCATTAGCCCTCACCATTGTGGGGCCTTAATTTTTGTCCAACTTGTGCACTCAGTTCACAGGGAGTGATTTCACAGGAGCACCTCCTGATTTAGATCAGCGTAACTCAAAATCAGACCGTGGTCTGCTGAAAGAACACTTTAATTTCTATCACAGCCTGTCCCTTCATGCTCAGTCTGTTGGCAGCTCAGCACATGCACGTGTACATTTCTTATGAGATCTCTGATGACCACAGGGAAAAGGCCCAAGGGAGATGCTGGAAATGTATGTGCTATATGGAAGCTATAACTTATCCAGGTGCACAGTTTTTGAGAAGTCTGAGCCTCTGAGGAGCTGAAAAACCTTATTTCCTGTGTTGGAGGAGAAGGTTTTGCAAAGGTTTTCAAGTGGGAACAGAAATGCTTAAAACACAGACAAGAAATAGGTATAACTTACCTAGCATTCCTCTGGATGTTAGGTTTTACAGGGGTGTTCATACGAAAACCAGTCAAAATGCATCACCCACAATGAAAACAAAAGGAGGCACTTTAAATATCTCCAAACAACCCACTACCACAAGGAATTATCTACGGCAGGAAATTTGCTTTATAATTGCAAAAGTGTCTAGCTGCACCAGATAAATTTTAGCCCCCCGCTTTGCTGGGCACTGCAGAAAAATACAGTGACAGCCAAAACTCATTACAAGAAACAGGCAGCCTTAACAGTCAGGACACTGTTAGACTCATTTTCTCTTATGGCAATTGTGCTCTCAAAAGATTAGGCAGCTGAGAGACACAAACCCAAAATAGCCATGTTAAAATCAGGAATTAAATACCACTGTGCTGACTCCTGGTCCAGCACCCACCGCTCCACGCATTTCCCCCCACTGAGGGGGTGCAGCCACCCAAGCACGTCACAGTGATGGGCAGCTCCTGGAGACTTGTCTCCAAATAAAAACATGCCCTTGCACACAAGCCTCCCCACTTCCCTGTGCTGCGATGACTCCTCCATGAAACCATACCTCCATCACAGGGAGGGTGGCTGGTTTGTTGGTTGGTTTGCTTGGCTGGTTGGATTTTTTGCAAGCAGGACCTGCTCCAGCCTCTCCCCATACATACACCTGCCTTCATACAGCTTTTCTGAATGCAGCTGAGCTTCTATCTAAACTTCACTCAGGTGCTCTCTGCTTGTTAGCAAAAACCTCTGTTTGCTACTACCATAATTTTGCTCATTGCCTCCAGAGCAGCAACAGCTGTTTTCCCTGCAGGTATGAAAGTCTATTACCCACAAACTGCAAAATACCTCTAATTGCCAGTAGCAGTTTAATAAACTCAGGGGGAAGGATACAAGCTGGCTAATTCTTGTCTGTAGGTGCAAGCTCTGAGCCTCCCTGGTGAAAAAAATGTAATTTTCTGGAAGAGATGGTTAGAGAGAGCATCCACCCAGGTTGGAAGCCTGTATCTTAGTGATCTGGGGAAGACAATATGAAGATGGCAAACATGATGTTGCTTTTCAGTAATATTTCCCCTCTGTGAGTGATTTCTAGCTTAACTACAAGTACCTCTTGTATTTAAGAGGTCTGTGTTGCTTCCTCCTCTGTGAATTTGCCTGGTGGCTTTTTGAACCCATGTCTGATGTCCAGAGCATTCAATGTCCAGAAGTCCTGTAGTTTAACGAAGTTTCTTCTTCTGTAAACCTGCTATATTTGTGTGGTGCTTAATTGTTCTTTCATCAGGAGGAACAATGAACATTTCCTTATTGTCAACTCTCCATATATCTCCATCTCCATATATCTCCATCTCCATATATCTGATATATCTCCATATATCAGTCAGCTCAGAAGCTTCCAGCACCTCCCAACTTGTCTCTAGTAATTCAGTTGCTGTGGAGACCAGCAGCTGATGAATTCAGCTGTCCCACTTCTCTGAACTGCAGGATGTCTGAGTCATTACTACATATTTTCTTGTTTTTTTCTTCTAAAATGATTATTTTTTATGATTGACACAGATAATAGTCAGTTAAATGCTTAAAAATGCAGATAAGCCACCATGTAGTGGCTCTTCTAATCCTTTGCTGTCTTTCCCCCAACTCTTCCTTTCTCCCTAGGGTCTTGAACTGCAGTTTGGGAAACTGTTTTATTGCACAGCAATTGAGACAGTAAGAAGTATCCTTAAATTGCCTTTCATATGACTGAAACATTTATATATGATAAATCTGTTGATGGTTTGAAATGGGACTTCTCCTCAGCAGCTCTTTCACAGCTCATAGAGCAGCACATCAATGGACTGAAGTCTTATGAGATCAGTGAGTAATAGACATGCTTCAGGTGTTGCCATCTCACTGAAATGACAAAGTTTTCTGCTTTGAGCCAAGTTTCTAACAGAGCCAGGGAAGGCTCTGTTAAATATTTTCCCCTGATCTTGACCAAAATACTTATCCTGGTTTTAGAGATTTGAAAACTGATGTACAGAGACTTGGGCTGTGCCAGAGGCCAAACCCTGGGCAGAAACTGGGCTGAGTTCTGCTTTCCCTCTTTACACTTAAAAAACCAAGCTCAGACCTTTCTGAAGGTCAAGAAACCGTTTGCAAATCATTAACTGAGGAGTGTCAATTAATATTTTATTTAACAGAAGAACTGGAAATGTTGTTTCTGCACACAGTTTAACAAGGAGGAAAAGGGGAAGGGAAACTGCATTCCATCCAGCTCAGATCCTAAAAATCTTGACTTAAATGTTAACAAAAGCAGAGGAATCTTACAGCACTATTGGCTGTGATAGGATTTCTGTTACAGCTCATAACCTGGCGTTTGATTTCAGCAGTAATGACATACCTAATACATAGCAGAAGAAATTATAGCCATGTAATATAGCTTTGAAGCAGAGCAAACAGTGAACACAGTGTCAGATGCTTGGAACAGTAAAGCACCACACGCCAAGGGATGCCAAGGAAAACACACCTCTTCCGCAGATCTTTTCGCTGGCATTTATTCAGCATAATAAGTAATAAATTGTAGAAAGCTACATGGGATTAAAGTTTGGTAATGATAGACAGCACAGATAGGATGTACAGGCTTGAATTCTTCCTTAGTCACATAAAGCAGAAGTAACTAGAGCTGGCTGGACAAATGCCAACAGGGCGTTCTCATTGGGAATTACAATCTGGTTGAAAAGCAAGTTCTTCTCTAACACACAGGTATTTTTAAAGATCCTGTGCTGAGGGAAAGTTAAATTCTCATATTATAGAAGTGGATCTCAAAAAACCAGAACAAAACATGATTTTTGTTGTTCACAAATCATGTTTTGTTTTGTAATTTTTAAATTACGTAATTGAAAATAGTAATTAAAAAAACCCAACTAACTGACTCTGTGTGATCAATCCTGAATGCTATTTCTTCCGTCAAACATGAAATTTCTTCATTTACTGATTGACAGGAAGGGAAGGAATATTTTAATGCAAGATGAAGACAGATGCCAACTCAAAAAAACCCAATTGTGTCTACTGCCAGTGGTACTCAGGCCAGGGGGCAACCTCTGACTCCAGAAAAATTCAGTACAGGCTGTTTTGCACCCATAACATTCACGACAATCTCTGGAGTGAAATGTCTGAGTCTGCACTGTGTCCAGGCATAGACATCTTTGTCCTTGTTTATACTGTGGCCAAGTCCTGTGAAGGGTGATGTCTTTGGTTGTTCAGGATATGGTGTCTGCCTGAGTAACATTGGAGGGAGCATGGGTAGGTCTCCATCTACCTCACAGTAGCAGATGTGATCAATGGCCTGTAGCCATCCATGACTCCAGTTCAAGACCCACAGAAAACTTTCTCTTTCGATGGCAGATCTCACTGCCTGGCATATGGGTCCTGCAAGCTTTCTGACTGCATCATTTCTGCTCAGAGTTGAACCCATCATTTCTGAGCTAACTGTTCTATAGATGCACAGTTCAAAATGATCTCTAGTTGTTTGAAATATTACTGGTGTCTCTGGATTACGTCACTGTTGTCAAAATTGTCTGGAAAAGACAAGCAGATACCAGACTTGTCTGTTATAAGAAATGGAACTCAATCTGCTAGCATCAATGTCACTTTACCTTGTACTCTTCATTGCATGGAAGGTAGCACACAGCCAAGAGCCTTGAAAAGAGGGGGGATGCATGGTGACATGAGTTTTCTGTTCTGCAAACAAGCCAAAATATTGATATTTAATTCAATTGGCTTGAATGAAATTTTCATTTTGTTTCTAAAAGAGATTGTGATAAAGCACTAGATCTGGCTTGCATGTAGTACTAAGGTTTAGGCTTTAAAATATCTGTAGAATTATCTAAATGTAGCTACAGAGTGAGAATATTTCATTTAACTTATTTGTTTAAAGTGGGAATAATTTCCTTTAACTTAATTTGTTTAAAGACAAACCCTCTTTGCAGTCCATCTGAAGATAGGCAGCTCCAAAGGATAAATCACCCCATCTGTTGTAAGCTTTGAAAACAAAAACTTTCTTTTGAAGGCATCAAAATAAAGTATTTATGCATCTAACCCAGATTTTCAATAGCTGTGTGAATGCAACACATTGGAAAAACATTCCCAAATTAACAAGTGTATTGGTATCAGCATTTTCAATGTAAAAAGCTGCAATGGAAAACCCTCCCTCAGTGGCAGTTATGAGACATTTTCAGTAGCTGAGAAGGCAGGTGTTATAGAATCATAGAATGATCCTGATTGGAAGGGACCTTGAAGATAATCAAGTCCAACCATCACCTAAATCTCGCTACCATAACATAATTTACCCATTCAGTGCTTAAATCATGTCACTAAGCACCACATATATATTTGTTTTAAACACTTGCAGGGATGGTGACTCCACCACCGCCTGGGCAGCCTGTTCCACTGTCCAACCACTCTTTTGGCAAAGAAACTCTTTCTAATATCCAGTCTAAACCTCCCCTGGTGCAGCTTCAGGCCATTTCCCCTCATCCTGTCATTATTCACCTGATGGAAGAGGCCAAATCCCACCTCCCTACAACCTCCTCTCAGGTGGTTGTAGAGAGTAATGAAGTCTCCCCTCAGCCTCCTCTTCAAATTAACAATCCCAGTTCCCTCAGCCTCTCCTCATAGGGCTTATTCTCCAGACATTTCACCAGCTTGGTAGCTCTTCTCTGGACACACTTCAGTGACTTGACATCCTTCCTTTAGTGAGGAGCCCAGTGTTACAGACACTGAAACTGCAGGACTGGTGTGGATGATGTGTGTGTGCACATGTGTGATTTACAGCCTTGCACGCTGCCTGAACTGGGCACTTTCCCACAACCCACCCACCCATGCAGAGCCCATGAGCTGTGTCTCCCACTGCGATGAGACGGGGGCAGAAAACGTGTCACCTTGAGAAAAACCTTCTTTTTTTGAGTGTGTTTGGTCTGCAAGACTGAAGGCAGGGAAGAGTGCTGGGTGTAACAAAGCATAATTAAATTGTGAGAATTGGCATCACTACAGTGCAGTGCACTGCTTACTCCTCACAGCAGTCCTGAAAGTCATTTATACATGGGAAGTACACAAAAAAAGTTATAATTGGACCATATGACTGAGCAGTTCTTCTGGTGTCATTCCACCAACTTCTCTCTTGCAGCAGCTGAGAGAGTGGAAGGGTTGGGAGCTACCTGGAGAATTTCCATTTTTTCTATTTTTTTTGTAGAGTTATCTTTTCCATCCCTATGGAAACCTCCCATTATTTGCCTTCTGGTGGAAAAAATGTCTGTATCTTTGATCTCAACCACAGCCCACGTGGTCTATAAAACTTGGAAAGCTGGAGTACTGGCACAGTCACTCTTCTCTCATCTCAGAACAGAGCAGCCATTCTTACTATATATGTATTTTTAACATTCTTGTCTTGGGCAAGATACAAGGCACCAATGACCCAAATACAACTGCTGGCGCAGAGGAAAATATTGTTTATCCGTACATATTTGCTTAACAGACTCTGAACAAAAATATAAACAAATCAGGGGGCTAAATGGAGTGGAAAGCTCGTGTGAAGGGAAGGTCTTGGAGTCACCCCCCATGACACACACTGTGTTACTGCTCAGAGAAAGGCAAAAACTGTAAGGAGAAATAATCAAAGCTATTTATTTCAGCTAAAATGTGGGCTGTTTTCAGTTCTCTCTGCTCCAGATGCAGTTCTGAGCACCATCTCTGAAGTCAGCAGGGTTATATCAGCAGAGACGTGGTGGAGGTGAAGAGAATGGACTCTTTGAAATTTAGATCTGTTTTCTAGACCACTGAAAAGAGATATAAAGCCAGTGGGAGAGTGCAACACTCCAGCTGTTGCTAAACTGGGGCAAAAAAACCCCAACAACACAACAACAACAGCAAAAAACACTACAAAAACCCCACATAAGTTCCCATGGAAAAAAGCACTGATTCAACATTTAGCCCTAGGAAATATTTAGAAGTCTTCTTTTGCAAGGAACAATCAATAAACAGTTTTATTCACACAGTGCTTCAGAAAGGGAAGAGGGCACAAAATATGTTTCTAAGGGCTACAAGTGATGAAAATGTCTGGTAAATAATGGTGTCCCTAAGATACGCAGTAAAACTTCAATGTATTTTAACATTGAACAACACCTGTTGGGGCCCATTTCAATGCCTGAATTAGTAGAAAGACCTTTATTGGCTCATCTTCACTTACATGCCATTATTTAATTTACTCTTGATTTACCTGGCCTTCTCACCTGTATGTGCAACGAAAATGTTTCATTTTCAGACAGAGAAAAAACCTGTGGATTTGAACGCTGGTTGAAATATTTCAGATTTCCAAATATCATAAACATTTTTAACTGGAGAAGCTGAGCATTTTTCCATGGATTTCCTCTCCATTTGTGACTAGCCAGATACAGGACGTGATTGGAGTGGAAGACTTAGACACCATTTAAAGATAAATCTTTAACATCAGGCAACAAAAGGCAGGCAGATGGTGCCTAATACTTGTTGTGCAAAAGAGAAGCTTCAGATTTATTAAACCTCCACCCCCTTGCCCTTACAGTGTAGATCAAGTCTAAAAAGATCTGTGCTAAACATGGGCCACCTCATGCCTCCAATGTCCAATGCTCTGGACTCTCTAGAGACAGTCCCGGCTCAAAAGTGCTGGTGGGAATGTCTTGTTGACATGTATGATTCTGCAGAACAGGCCATTGATTTTGGAGCAGAGAGTGCCTTGTCTCCTCAGGCTGCCTGAGCATCAGAAAAAATGAGTGACAATCCAGGGGGGTTGCCAAGATGCCAGAAGGCCCCAGTGTTTATTAGTGTGGCTGGCGTCTTGATTTCTTTTTATACCTCACATGTTTTTGTGGTGGTTGGTGGGGTGGGCGCCTTTCCTTCCTTGTGGGAAGTTCATCCCAAGAGAGGGAAAAGGAGGGAAGCTCGATCGTTCAGCCCTGAGCAAGCTGCAGCTCTTGCGGGGAGCCTGAACAGCCCTTGCTCTGCTCGCGAGCGGCAGCAGCGGTGCTGGGTTTATCAAATCCTAGCAGGGTATGGCTCTTCAAAGGGATCCTTGTGGCACGTCACAGCAACGCCACGATCTGCCATGATTTATGAACCTCTTGCAGCTCCTCTGCCAGATGTGCCTGCCCTTTGTTTTCTGCAGGAGCTGGAAGCCTTCCACGCTGACGCCGTCCCACGTGGAGGGAGTGTGCAGAGGAGGCAAGCGCTTGGAACGCGAAACCAGGCGTTCTGAAAACAGCAGAGCCCCTGGGCACTGTTCAGATGTCTCAGCCGCCTTTATGGAGCTGCATCTGCTCTTTACAAGCTGTAGGTTTCACTGATGCGTGGACGGAAGTTGTGAAAGACAGTTGTGGCTGGGATTTGCAGGGGCTTGCAGGTGGGAGTAAAGTTTTGGAGGGATGACAGCAGCCGATGTTCTAGTTCAACATCAGAGAAAAATAACTGATCATTATGGGGATATAAAGCACTCAAGATCTGTTGAAGATGATGGAAAGGTTCCATTGATATCTTTGGGACAGAAATAAAATGGGAATTTTGGATTCTTGGTAACATTTCTGGCTGGAAAGATCCAAATATAATTAATTCTGCATTCCTTTGAAGCACTGGTGGAGGAATCTAGTCCCCCTGCCTAAGGCACATTGGGGACTCCTAAACTGGATGAAATTTTCTCACCATAGTCAAGGAAAACAGTTACCTCCCTCAACTGGGCAGACCCTATCATTGTTGATTTCAAAATGCTTTCCTCTCTCTCCCCATAGCAGATGTATCAACACTTCAGGAAGCCTGATTCAATTGGCACCTCAAATTTACAGTTTCCAGAATCCATTTGTCACAGATTTAACCCATGCCTTCTGTTCTGGGGCTACTGAAATTCCAGTGACTTCAACTGAGGTTGATTATCACGGCATGGATGCAACTGATGAAGCACACCCTAGAGCAGAGCTGCAGGAGTTAGAAATCAGAGAGAATAAAGCCACAATGAAAATGTCATAGGAAGCAATCTATGAAAGAAAATACACATATATGACTTTCTAGCCTTCTGGATCTCTTGTTTCAGTGAATTCCTATTGGTTTGCTGAAAAGGTAGAATAAATAGAAGAAAAATGTCAATGGGAGTGTACGCTGGAAAAGGTGTAGCCTGAGGAGCAGGTAGTGCAGGAGGGGACATGCTTTTTTAATGGGTATTTAATACTCTTCAGTTGAAATCAGCAGAGAGGAGAACCTCGCCTTTGTGTTCCCTGGCTGTACATTGATGAGATCCTGACATCTCAGATCCTATTAAGGCCAATGATATCTCCAGGCACAAGCCCAAATGTTCCAGGGTCCCCAGCCTCTGTGGGAGAGGCAATGCAGGTCTGTGGGCACGTGCGTTTGGGTTGTTTAAGAAGACTCAGTTTAAAGGCATGAAAAAGAACTGGTTTTAGAAAACAGTGAACATTACTGCACAGTGTGATGAACTAATTGGAAAGAAATTAGTTTGGAGGCAGCCCAATTCCTATCAGTGGCTGGCTGTTGCTTCCTTTCTAAATACAATTTATTGGACAGCTAGGCCATAGAGGAGTCTCTCCTGGGACTTCCTGCATTTGTGTGCCTGGCTTTCCTTTATGCAGGGGAAAGAAATCTGCAGAGAAGATGAGAGCTGGAGATGTAATCCCCCCAGGAGTAGCAAGTTGTACCCAGTTCACACTCAGGTAATTTCAGATCCAGGCAGTGGCAAAATTACCTGTCTTTAGAAATTAATCATCAGCAAATATAAAGGTGACAGAATCCACCATCGAGGTTTATCGTTGCTGAAGGGTGAAGGATTTGCAGAATCTGTAAGGAGAAGGATGCTGCTGGCTTGACTTCCTTTCACTGAGAAAATAGAACTCACCTATCAAAGGTATTTATTATTTATTCTCTTTAAAATATTTTAGATACAGTACAATTAGTGGGTTAAAGAGGTTTTGGCAAGTTTAGCTCTCATGTCCTCATGACTATTCAATGCTGGATTTTTAGTTCTGGAGACTCACAACACTACTTAAATGCTGATGAAAGCAATAGAAATTACCTCCTTTCCTTTGAGTAACTGGGGGGCCAAATTCTGATGAGTACTGAGTGTACATGGAAGTCATGGCCAATTTTGGGCACCAATCTCATCCTTTGCGGTTCCCAGGCCTTGGCTTCATGGAAATTGGTGTGATAGCCCCAAATAACATATTCTGCCCAACCTCTGGCTCCCCTAAGGAGTAGGATGGCCTATTGACAATGTTCTGTTATGCCCTCCCAACATGACAACATGGGGCTTGGTGGATAAGGACTGTGGCAAGAAAGATTTGGGGACTAGGACTCTAGGATAAAATACAGAGAATTCAGAAAATAAGAAATATTTGTGGAAAATCTGAGCTGTGAAATCCCAGCCTCTAACTGGGTTTGTTGCTCCCAGATGTGAGACACATAGGGATCGGTTCCAGTTCTCTTCTCTTCCTGGGCCAAAGCTTTAGAAGTGGGGTGATGAAGGTCAAAGAGTTAAAAAGCATGCTTCTAGCATGGTTCCCTTTCCTGCTTTGTGAAAGGGTATTTCTGGATACCAAGAGCATTGCTGGTGTTACGTGTCAGGATGGATCTGTCCCTCTGTCCCCAGATGCCTGAGACACTGAGTAAAGGTAACTTGGACCCAATAAGACACAAGGAAAGAGAATTTCAGTCTTTGATCCTGGAGTGCTATGTAAGAGCGGCTTAAGTCTAAGATGATGGTAATTGTCCCAGCCAAAGCAGGGTATAAGCAGCAGCACAAATGATGTAGAAGATAGTGCATGATGATGAGGGTCCCAGAGGACCCATCTGCTTTTGAAGAGAAGTTTATTCTTTTATTTCATCTGTGTCTGCAAGATCCTTTGCTCAGTATCTGTGTGTGTGTGTCTGCAGGCAGATTTGGCCCCAGGTGAGAACTAGTCCAGCTAATGATAAAATGCAAATGCACACAGACATGCATGGAGGGAAACCTGCTGATCTGAGTGCTGACAGTTTCAGTGATCACTTCAGTGTCTGAATTGCTGTCAGCAGTGTCAGGGGCTTGAAAAGGAGCCAGGAGCAAGAAGTGACACACTTTGCTGGCTGTGCTGGCAGCAGTGGCACAGCTCCTCGCCAGCAGCTGTCCCCAGACCCTCACCATCGTGCCCCTGCTCTTCCCACCGAGTAGGAAGGCAAATCCCTTGCAGATTTAATGCTAAATGCTTCTTTTTCCCTGTCCAGGAGCTGCCAGGAGCGATTTGGGGACTGATGGGCTGTGTGAAAGGTGCTCCTGTCCTTGCAGCACAAAGCCACTTATCAGGGCCAGGAGGAGTGAAGGGGGAGAGTTACTGTACAAACAGTCATTCAAGATTAATTGCTTTTCATCTCTCGAGCAGGAGTTGGCCTTTCAGCCCCAGAATACAATAAAGGCCTGTTCTGTGTGCATCTTTTCAGGGTCCATGTACAACCAGGGGGGTTTGGCAGGGGCAGGCTGAAGTTTTTGGGAGAAATGAATTGGGCTAGCAAGCATTGCCAAACTGTTATGATGCTAATGGCAGTGATTACCACGTGTTTACAACCACAAATGGTTGTTTGTGTGGTATCATTTCTCCTCTCCCCAGATTTTGTGTTGTGAGTCTGTTTTCACCCCCAGCTCCTTCTTGTCATGGTCTGTCGATGCTTGTTGTGCCTTGGTCTTGCAGATAAATCCCATATATTTGATAGGTTGCTCCTGGTGTCTGAAGTTCTGGTCTTGCCAGTTCTGGCGCCTTTCTTATAAATAATGAAACATTCACTGTTGCCTTTTAAGCTTCAGTAATGAGGGGGAAACTATTAGATGAAAATCTCAACATTCACTGAAAAATGCCTAGGCCACCTAAGTAAACTCTTGAAGAAAGTAACCAAAAATTGCCCAAAGGCATAACCAAAAATGCTGATATTAAAAAACCAAAACCAAAGCAAAACAAAAAATCACAGAATCACAGAATCACATCCACTTTTGCATCCGTTGCCCCTTGTCGTATCACAGGGCACAACTGAAAAGAGATTGGACCCTCCTTGACACCCATCCTTCAGATATTTGTAGACATTAATAAGATCCCCTCTCAGTCTTCTCTAGACTAAATAGCCCCAGGTCTCTCAGCCTTTCATCGTAAGACAGGGGTTCCAGTCCCTTAATCATAATCCGACTTTTGCTCTATTTAACTCTGTCATGGTCCTTTGAGCTTGGGTAACTACTGTGGAACACCTGATGGTAAATATCCTGAGAGCTCCTTCTCATTCAGATTGTACCATAAGAGCAGTGGAACACAGATCACGGTTTGCATTACAGTGATGATGACTCAGGACCACAGGACTAGGAGGTCCACATGGGTCCCTAAGCCCAGAGCTGTGCCTGTGTGGGCAGCTGACAGCCCTTGGTGTCACCACACATCCATTTCACACCAATGCTCTTCCCACAGGCAAGCAAATGCATGACCTTTCATTCAAATCCCAGCTGCCTCTTTCACTGTAACCTGCTGTCCTTCCCCTGGCAAAGGGAAGGTGTGTTCCCTTGGTGTTGAACCAAAAGTGCCAACCACAGAGCAGCCAGGACCCTGCACTTCTGCCCTACCTCTGTGCAGAGGAAAGGGGCACCCTTGAACCTGACAGTGTCCCTACCCCACTCTGTGCGATGCTGATAACTGATGCCAAGAAATAGGGAATATCTTCCTTTACTGGGCTGAATTATGATTGCACCCTCCCAAAATAGTATCTCCACCTGAAAAAGGGTCAACAGGTCGTGAAGCAATTTGAGGTTACTACTGGCATGAAGTCCCTTTGTTTGGTTTTAAAGGTATTTCAGGCTCTGACTCCATTATTCTGATTTACCCACACCTCCCCCTGAATGTGCACTGCAGGGAAAAAAAATGTGCTCCAGTAACTTAATTCAAAGCATATTACAGTGAGTTGCCAGCATAAACCCATAGTGACTTGTGGCTGAGGTCAGTGTTCATCCATATTGACCTGTGAGGCAAATATAGACCAAGTTAAAAAACAAGAAAAATATTCTCCTTATGGAACAATACATCTTTATATTAGCTAGAAATCCAAAGTCAACTCTTATACACCCTCAGAAAAGAAAAACTGCAAAAAAAAAATAATCAAAACCTTTTAAAGAAGGGAAAGATACACTTTTTAAGGCAACATAGTAATTTTTCTGATTTCGAAACCACTTGCCATATTGATTTTTGATCCAAACCACATAAACTCCTCATAAAAATACAGCTTGTCCCTATAGGACATTTAAAAATACACACCACTTAGCTCTTTTCCTTTGTCAGTGTAGCATGTGTCAGTGTGGAAGAAAAAATGCAGAAACAATAAAAATGATAAGAGGGGATTATCTGCATTAGTCCAGGAGGTGCTGTGGGATCCCACAGCTGGGGATGACCCATGGTCTCAGGCAGAAGATGGGGAGGTCAATGGGATCTTTGTCTCTGGTTTCAGTGAGGATTTGATTTGCTCTGCTCCTGCTGGGGAGCTATCATATGAAGCGTGTTTCTAAAATAACTCTCGTGTGTAAATGTTTTCTAGCTTGTAGGCAACAGCATTAAGATCAGAACCTCTGAAGTTCAGGAGGGGAAAGATATGGCACAATGTAACTAATATTTTTTTTGTCGTATTGATCTCAGTCTTGTATGGTTAAACTTCCCCTGTTAACCTAAGCTCAGGACACTGTGTGTAGGACGTCACCCAAACCCAGTTAAGATCAGCAGCCCAATACCTCATCCATAGCACTGGACTTTACATTAGGCCCATGAAAAATTTTGTGTCTCCTCATTTCAATTGATGTCACTGTGTCACTGTGAATTCCTAAATAATCCCACCATTCCAATAGCAACATCTCAGTGTCTTTTAGTATTTGGCCTCTCATCTTTTGCTTGCCTCACTTGATCTTTCCACCCTGACCTGGGATCATTGGTGGTGTTCCTCTCTGGCACCTGTGGTGTTGAGTGCAAACTTGAATGCACCCCTGATGCAGATGGGCTAGATGAGCAATGGGAGAGTGGCAGCCTCATCCCCTCACAAAGCTTCATTTTTGCTCATGCAGCCAGGAATCCTTTGGGCTTTGGAGCATTGTATTCCATTAAAGCAATCTTACCAGAGGGAAAAAGAGCTCTTTGTGACTGAACACTTGCAAAGTAGTTTAAGGGGTTTCTTCTCTGCGGTGCTTGTGGGACAGTGCAGGGGAGTCAGATGTTGTCCTGGAGAAGGCAGATGGACCAGATGACCCCTCCAGGTCCTTTGGAGCCCTCTTTCGTATGGATGCTAGAGTCTGTCAACCTCAGGGTCATCTTTGATCTCCATCTTGCTTTTGTTTTCAATTTTCTTTACATCATAAAACTTTGCAGCACCCACCAGGCTGCTGACCTTGCTGTTCTAGGAGCACACTGAGTCATTTGTTTAGGCCATACAGTTATACCAGATGGCTATATTTGAAATTAATTTATCACAATCATTTTGGATGGACTGAAATTGCATGTATGTGACAGCTTCTTGGGAAACATGAGGATTTTTAATGTTCCCATCCTTGAGACTCCTGTGTTGAAATTTCTGAGTTAACTTTCCCATCTTTGAGACTCCTGTGTTGAAATTTCTGAGTTAACTTTGAGAGAATTAAGTAGTTGTCATTGAAAAATGTGTGCTCTAAATGTGGTCTAATGCATATTATGGGATAATGGCTTTGCTTTCTCTTATGTCTTGTTGAGTCCATAAAGAAGTGCACAGGATATGCAAATACTCTTCTTGCACTGGCTAAAGGAAATGATGTGCCCAGCTTGACTCCACTTTTGAAAATGTGCCTTTGAATTGCTAGAAGCTCAAAACATGCTGCATCTCATAACTCCCCTGTATGTTCCTAAAATACAAATCCAAAATGGGCTTTGGATTAAAAGCTTTCCCTTAGGCACTCTTAAATCATGTTAAAAATGAAGTTAGGGGGAGGAGAGAGCTTCATAACACACATTACTTATTTTCTTTTCCTTGTGATAAAACCTTGATCCAAAACTCATTAGAGACAATAAGAAAACCCTCCTTCAGTGGGTGAAAGTCCAACAAATCATGTCCAGAGGCCCTGTGTGGAACCGTACCTTTCTGCTGACTCACTTGGGCTTTTTCCTCACACCTCGGTGAAACGCCTGGAGATCCTTATCAATTCCACCAAGCCCTGCCGCCGGCTGGAGCAGGGCTGTCAATCAAGCCAGCGACTGTCGGGGTGCAGCCAGTGGAAATGTTTTGGAGGGAGCACACCTGGCACTGAGTAGGTGTGTTTGTTCAAACAGTGCCGGGAAAGCTCATCTCCTGACCCGAAGCCAAACGCCTCCCAGCTCGACATGCTGCAGCACCCAGACGTTTGCTGTCGGCTCCCGGCTGCGCCGCGCGGTTTGCCGGCAGAGGCTGCTGGCACGACGAAACGTGCATGTTTCTCATTTCCTTTGAGGCTGAGCTTCCTTGGCCTTTGCAAACACAAGGCTGACGCTTCAAGAAGGGAGAGGATTTAGGGAAGAAAGCGGTGACAAAAAGTACTGGCATGAATTTTCATCCTGGCAGCAATGGGAGGTTTCCCCATCTCTCTCCACTCCCCAGCCATGGCCTTGGTGAGCTGGGCCAGTGTCTTTGGGTGAAAATGAGAGATAAAGATGGTGGGAAGACCACTGCTCTCCTGACATTCTTTTCAGAAAGTGGTTTTGCCCTGGGGAAATGTTTTTTTAATGACTAAGTCAACAAAAAATTTGGATTCATGACACTTGTTCCTTCAGGGTTTCCATCCTATCCTGCTCCACTCAAAAGTCTATGCTGCAAAGGATAGAGTAGAGAAGTAGATCTTCCATGGGATGCTGTCTTGAAGGCACATCAGCAGAACAATAGTGATCCAAGCTGAGTGCCTTATCTGTTGTGCAAAGGGCTTTTATCTGACACTTCAGAGGCCTCAGCTGGGGTGCAATGTGATCAGGTACTTGGAGGTGCCAGCTACCCTAGAGATGGCTCAGCAGCCCTCCAGGTAGGGCAAGACTTCAGAACTGCTCCAGACTCATTTTCAGACCATCTTGTAGTGCCTTATTTAGGCTGTAGGACTCCTCCTTCTCCTAGCAACCCAGAAGAGCTGGTGACCTAAGTTGCTCAGGTCATCTGATCTTACAGACAGCAGCTACTTGAAGAAAGGGACTGACACCACATTGCCCAACCACAACTGAAGGTGGTTTTAGGGGCACACATCCCATTTTTAGGCAGGGAGTGTATATGAAAGTAGGAAATGATTGCCTAATGAACTCTGGGTTCATCTGTTTGCAAGACACTAGGTCACTGCAAAGAACACATTTAGGATTGCTTAAATTTTCATGGAACTGTTTATTTTGGGAGGGGAACAGACAAACAAACAATGGAAAGAATTCAAAGGGAGGAACTATTTGGAGCTGCAAGCTGTTCTTGATCTGTCTGTGCAGGTTGTAGGCACAGCTGGGAACAGAGTGTGTTAAATCTTCCTTTGGTGTGAGGAAAAAGACAAATGTAGTAGTGATGAATGCTTTGTATAGAATTGGGGTTGGAGGTCTGGGAAAAAGTTGTAGCTTGTTGTAAACTGGTTACGTGCGATTGGTGAAACTGGCCTGATTTGCAGAATTCAGTGTTGGTGGTGAACAAATCCTTGGAATAACTGCATTGTAACTGACTCCAGAAAATTAATAAGGAGCCGGAAGGAAAGATACAGAGTTTTAATCATCAACTGGAGAAGTCTAAGTGTCAAATCCCAGGATTGACACTGCAAATGGCTTAGAAAACAGCAGTCATTCAGGTCAAGGAGAACAAATAACCATGTCTGGAAATTGTCTCAGTGCCACTCATCTCAGTAGGAAATGCCACAAAAGTGATGATGAGAGAGAGCAGATTGCAACTTCTCCCTGGGAGGTGGGAAGCCCATGGGAACAGGCTTAGACAACTTCACTAAAAACAACCAGACAACTTGGTTTTATTACATAGAATAATATATTACCTTGAAATTAACCTGTGTATTCACACTTGCCAGGTGTCTTACTGTAAGGCTGAGATGGCACAGACCTACAACGGAAACAAAAAAAAATAAATCCATCTATAAATACAGGCATTCATCTCAGATAATTGGTAGATTGTATCACAAAACATCCAGCAACTTTCTTGACAGCTTGTAGGTTTTCCTCAGCAGACACCACAGTGGTTTCATAGTTGACTGTCCGATCACTCTTCAGCATTATCACATGGAGTCCTGCCCAAGTTGCAGTGTTTCCTGTTTACAAAAACAGGAAACCACTGGAGCAGGAAGGGCAGGTTGCAACAACTCGTCTGTTACTGTGGGGTTTTTCTCTACCCTTGCTAACTACCCTGAAACCAAAAGAAATGTTGGCAGAGTGCACTCCATAACCATGCAACTGAGAGAGGCACGTAGTTCACTGCCTCTCTTGCTGGCATGAGGCTACACTGTCATTTATCCATGCAGAGACATGTTTTGTTTTACTCAGTGCCTTTACTGCTTGTAAAGGCAAATACATCTCCAATATTCATTCTAATTAATGTTGAACTTAATGCAATCCATGTATTGCTTGTTTATCTGTCTGGATGGTGCCTGCAACTTCCCCAAAGTTATAGCACATTCATTGGTTTGACTACCTGATTGTGTAAATGGGCACAACATCATCACCCACTCTTCATAAAACAATTTAGAGGCCTGAATAAATTTTCTTGTCACCTGGGTTTTGTGAGGTGCCATCTGGGTTGTGCAGACAGAGGCTGTTTGGCCTCTAACCTGCAAGGCTGTGGATGGTTTAAATTCAAGCATGATGTCTGGTATGGTTTCAGAAGCTCAGTCTGAGCCCACAAGTTCTGTGGTGTTGTACTTAGTCACACAGGTTTGGCAGAGTCTTGTCCCTGAAGTTTTTGCAATCTGGGACTCAACGCAGGAGGAGAACACAAGAGTTTTGGTCGTCATTACTAAGTTTGTCATTTAGATTGTTTGTCGTTTAGATGTTGATTGAACCTAAAAAAGAAAAAGGCATGTAGTAGGATTAAGAAGCAAGGCAGCAGAGCAGACAAACCTTGAACATCAGATAGTTTTACAGCTCCAGTAATAAGGCTGTCAAGCATTAGTTTTCCAGAGGTACCAGTGTAAACTGCCCATTGTGATTAGGCAGGGAAGGTGAGACATCCCCCATGCCCATCCCATGCTCAGGGCTGGTCCTTGTCCATGGACCTGCCATGGGCAGTGGTGGCCCCCTCCAGCAGCCTGCTGGCACCCATGGGCTGAGCCCCCAGCTCTGCCAGGCTGAGCTTGAAAAGGAAAACCGACAACGTCTGCTTCCAAAAGAGGCTTGGCAGCAGCGTCCTCGCAGCCTTGCAGCTCATGCCACCCCATCACCTTGAGATGCAGCCTCGGGCAACAGTGCCTCAGATCTGGACTGGTGGTGAACTGTGAATATTTTCCATGAGATTAAAAAAAATATGAAAGAAGCCCTAATTACAGTGACAGTTATCTCCTCCAGGAGACTTTCCCACTCAGGGTCCTGCAGCACCAGAGCCTGGGGGTGGCTGGGATGCAGAGCCGATGCATGCAGGGCTGGGGAACCAGTGCGCTGCAAACACTGGCAGTTTGTCACATGGGATTTTCTCTGAGGAGTTTTGGGCCTTTGTGGACCCGGGACTGCCTGGTCCTGGGTACTTTGTTAGTAATCAAAAGCCCTTTCAGACTGAGTCATCTCCATCCCAGGGTGCCCCAGCCGCTGTCCATACTCCAGGCCCCCCATTATTTCAAGGACTTTTTGTCCACACCATGAGACTCCGATTATTTTCCATTATTTGAAAGACTTCCTGACGACTGCAAGGGAGCTCAAACTCATGCTTGGAGAACACAAGGACAGGAGAAACCCTCTCACTCCTTCCTTCCTCAGGTCCTCTGGGACATTGCATCGCCTGTTTTGAGGGCAGAAATTTTTCCTCCAGCATCAGCCCCAGCTGCTGTTGGCAGAGGCAACTGTCACCTCCATGTGGCTGTAACCACCCCCCTCTGCCCTGCTCTCCCCAGAGCTGGCTTGGGGGCCGTGCTGGCTGGCTGCCCCTCACTGGCAAAGGCTCCTGCTTTCCCAGCCAGCCCCTTAGCATCAGAATAGAGGAAAACAGGGAAACGCAGTTCTCCTGGTGTGAAACTGGAAGGAAAACCCCAGCAGGGAGATGGAGGAAATGAGGCTGTAATACACAAAGGGTTCCAAAGGCAGTGGGAACTGGGGCATTTCTGTAGATTTGGCCTCAAAACAGCACAGGAGGTCACACTGGCAAAGCAGGGCTTGGCCCTCCAGGCCTAACAGAGGACTGGACTCTCTTCCTCCACTCCAGGGCTGCGAAAGGATATGACTTGTTATTCCGTGGATTTAAGAGCTCTCCTGTAGGGGTCCTACCCCACATCCCTCTGTTGGGACTTTTCTGGATATGAAGGCAGCAAGGCTGGACAGAGAGGCAGCCCTGCTTGGGGGAGTACAGCAGTGACAAATCACTTGACAAGAAAATGCCCTTCTTTAACAAGAGTGGGACTGTTGGGGTTTTTTGTGCTGCTGAAGCAATGTCTCCTGATAGAGCATATCAGCCATCTCCAGCTGATCGATGCTGGCAATTAGCAATGATTGCATAAGGGCAATATTTCCCAGGTCTTTCTTTGTATAACCTTTATAGAGGAGCACCAACAGCCAAGATTGCACTTTCTGCCTCAAGCCAGTCCTTCCTCTCACATATCATACTAGGAAAGCACAAGAAGAAAATGTTAACCATTATCCAAGAGACCCAGGCGAATACACAGCTCCTCCTGCCTTCTGGAGGAACCCACATTGCTGTGGTAGATTGCATTGAAATCCTCTTCTCTGGCTGTGCTGCTGCAAGTGCTACAGACCTGTCAGGTCTCCCACAGTGAGGATGAGTGTGGGACTGTCTCAGTGTTGATTGCCTGTCGCGAGCCGATGCCGACACAGAGGCCAGGGGCTCCCGGCTGTCAGGATGTTTCTGTGATTTCCCCCCAATGTGGAGCACTTTTTGAAGAAGTCTGAGGGCTCACATGTGGCACTCGCCTCTCACAGAGGAACAGCCACTGCAGGACCGTATTTTAGGGTGGAGGTTAGAATACTGCCCTCACCACGCTCACAAATTGCTACTGAGACCAATGTTTACTTCACGAATCAACTGGTTTATTAAGGTTTAACACAAACGGAGGGATGAGGTTTAGGGAAAATGTAAGAATGGCAAATGGCTACCAGGGATATATCAGGGAAGTGATGTGTCCTTTAGGGAGGTAATGCAAAAAGTGCTGTGCCCTTTAGATGTTCTCTCTGAGAGAGGGTTGTGGGTCAAAGGAGAGGGAGGGAGGAAGCCCAGCGAAAATCCTTAAAGAGGTCACGGTGTGTGTGGAAGTAAGGGGAGAGGAAGAAGGGGTTGTATGGAGTTGTTACCCTCCTGTGGCGAGGCGGCTTCTTCTCCAGCAGCAGCAGTGGCAGCGATAGTGTGTGGCTCTCCCGACAGGCAGCAGCAGCTCCTCTCCTTGGCTGGCAGCCACAGCAGGGTCCCGGAGTCCGTGGTTTGGGGGGTCAGCCCCTCACGGCCCCGCAGAGGCAGCAAAGGTTTGTTTTTCCCGGCAACCAGCAGCAAAACTGAAGGAGGGGCTCCAGCCCTGATCCTGATGGCTGTGGGAAGGACCCGGTGCCACAGGGGTCGGAACCTCAGCACACAGGGGGGAGAATCCCGGCACATTCACCGTTAGGGCTCAGGCTCCATCCCCAGGGCAGGCAGGCAGAGTCCTGGCACCAGGCTCCGTGTCAGGGCAAGTCTGAGGAACAGCAGGAGGTGTCCCAAGCAAGAGTCGTCCTAGCAGGCTGCCCTTTTTCACCTGCTGAACTCACTGCCTTTTATACCCCAGTGACCCCCCTGTCCAGTCAGTGTCACTGTCCAGAGCCAATTAGCATCCATGAGTCCCAAGTTAGGGAGGTAACTAGCAGGGGCAATGCATAACTTGTTGCCCATCCTTCCTGCCTTGTAGCACACCTGTTGATTCGCTTTCGTTTTTCCCTGAGCAGCAGGCCTGGTTTTGATCCGCTAGCTGGGAATAATCAGGAGAAGGCCTTTGCTGACTTAATTGTTTAGACTTATGTGGGGAGGAAGCAGAACCATTTCCCACACTGCCCAAAAATTAGGTGTATCACCTGAGTTATTAATTGAAGATCCCACCAATGAGACCTGGCCTATGAGACACCCCTGTCCCAGGAAGGATACCCTTTAGCATCTCAAACAGAGCTGGACGTGGTTGAGGAACTTATCTGAGCCCTTATCTTGCCCTAGATACCTGCGTGTAGGTACCTAGAGGTAGATGTGTTGAACCTTGCCCTTGGCAAATAATCTGCCTCCAAAGTCAACTGAGAAAGCAGGTCAGGTGTCTACAGAAGACAAAGTATCTACCCAAAGACTCTAATTTTTAGGGATTTCATGTTAGGTGAGATGAATCCCAGGATGGCTGGAAATGGTCCTGTCTCCTGTTTGCCTGAGCTCTGGGCTGTTGCTCATGGGCTTGCACTGCAGAGATGGAAGTGCCCACTGTCTATGCAGCTGGTGAGAACCATCCTCATCTGTTGGAGAAGTGGGGTGGAGGGAAGATAGACAGGAGAGAAAGCATTCAAGAAGAAACCTGAACTTCTGCTGCTGCAAGAGAACATGATCCTCCAGCAGAATCTGCAGTCCCTGCCCTGCCCCACTTCCTCCTGCGCTGGAGTGCTTCATGCCAGGGACAGCACTACTAGAGGGACAGGGTGATGTCAGAAAATGTGTAGCTACAAGAAATATCTAAATATTAGAAAGACATACAATAAAGTTGTGAATACAATGGGTCTGAGGGTTGTATGCCTTTCCTTGCTGGTTTGAAGCTCACCAGGTCCCAAACTCTGGGATGCTGCAGAGAAGAGCACAGACACCTCATTTTCTTCTTTCTCTTCAAAGAAAAATAAAATGTTGTCAAGAAACCTGTGTACCAAGGACCATGAGAGGTTATTCTGGTCCCAGTGTGAGCTGGTGATTCATGGGGGTCAGAGACCATGAAAGAAAGGCAATTTTTGAACCTGTGTGGTGCTTCAACCCCTCAAAATCATCACAGTCAATTATGTGAAAAATCTGGACTTGAATAGCTTAATTAAGAGAAAATTGAACTAGAACCATTCTCAATTGTCTCATTTTACTGATAAGAGTCTAAGCAGGCTTGTGGTAATTTGAAAGGGCAGGAAACCTACTTTTCCATTAATTTTGGAAGGTGCCTCACAAATTATTTTTCTCCATTTTTCTCTTCCTCAGTCTTTACCTTATCTTCACTGTTTTGAGAACTTGCACTACCAGAAAAACTAATGTTGTGCTGACTTCCTTGCTAGCAGTCATGGCTCTTTAGGAGCTTTCTGGTAGACTGATTTTTGTCTATTGAAAAAAATAAATAAATGTGAGGAATGTTCCTGTAGCTGCTGGAAGTCAAGCCAGTGGCTCTTGTCTGGGGGAAATGCCTGTATGCTGCATAGATCCCTTTACAAGTCATCAATTGTTTGTGGATTTCTACCATGGAATATATAGCCTTCCATATCATAATGTAATTATTAAAATTATATGTGCTTAGCACATCCCAAGGCAATCTCTTTACTCAGCAAATCTGCACAAAGGGCCATTTTCCAGCAGGGCACTACATCTAGATACTCTTCAGAAAATGGTTGCAAGGTTTTGACTCCAACTCTGGCTCAGTCCCTATTCCACAGAAAGCCTGGCTTTGCTTTTGGAGCTGTGGAGAAGCTGAGAGGCATTTCACAGGAATTTGCCAGTGTGCACCTTGATCGGGCAATGGTTGCTGTGCATGAACTGCCAGCAGATCACTGGTGTGTGGGATGAAGAATAGGTTATTGCCAGCCAAAATACAGGTGCACGGAGTTGCTTCTGCAGCCTATGTATGACAGGCATCCAAGAAGAGAAGGAAATACACCATGGGCTGTAATTAGCCCTGACAGCTGGTACTTCTTCCCCTTTTCTGAAGGTTCTTATGTTTTATCCAACCATATTATCTCTTTAAGGGCAGTGGCACTCAGGGTGACTGGGTAGCAGGGCCATGCCAAGCACAGTAAAATAAGCTGGTCTGCTAATGGAAAGCAGATTGTTCCAGCCCTGCAGTGGGACTGGTGCACATGGCAGGGCACCACACTTTCAAACCTGACACAGGCTCCCTGATCCAGCCAGAATAAACTGGGTTCCAGTCATATCTCAGAATAAACGTAGGTAAGTTTAATAATATATTGTATTTAAATGTATGTGGCTCTGTGCGTAAACCACTGTAACCAAACTGAAACAAACTGGAGCTTGTGTTACAAAAGTGGTGGAAATATCAACATTTGGCTCTTTTAATAGCCCAATGTTTGTACTACCAAGCAACAAGCCCTCCAAATAAGAAGCCATAGTAAACTTCACCTTCTTCTGATGCCCACTATCTAATGGAGACCAGATGCAGAAGGGTATGTTGCCTGGAGTGAGTCAAAAAGGTGGTATGCATCCAAAAGAGGACAATAAGATGAAACAGGGACCTGGTAATTCAAGGGACCACCACTTGCCTCTTTTGTCCTGCTTAATTTTATCAAGTTTGTCTTCTCTGACTTGCATGAGAACAGGATGATCACACTCAGGGCATTGTTTAAAGTCCACAGAAGTCTATGATAGGATACGTTTTGGTTTGGGTGCTGGGGTTTTTCTTATCACTTCTCTCAAAATCTTTTGGACTGGAAGTTCCCCAGTAATTCCCTGGGTTGTATCTCATGATGACTTTAATGTTCATGCTCAGGTATAGACATTATATTGAAAATGAACAACAGCAGCTTCTTGTGTTCAGTTACAAGATTCCAGAAGTTATTCCCCTTGATAAGAGGGCAACAGGGTTTTAGAGTGGAGGAGAAGCAGCCTGTCTGGCATATGCCAGAATATGCTGTTCTACTTGGGAAACCAAAGGGGGATAGTCTAAAAGAAACTGCTCATCACTGGGCAAAAATAGATTGGAAATATTTATTCAGAAAACAAGTAATAAAAATGGCTTGCAGTCAAATTGGAGGATGGAATAAGTGGCCTCGTGAGGCAATAAAATAGAGACAGTCATTTTAAATGCTGAGAGAGAACCAAGATTCAATAGGCTTTGAAGAAAATGTTACAATTCTCTTTGAAGGATAGTGTTAGAATTTTAAATTACCATTAAAAATTTGAGGCTGACACTGAAAAAGTAAGGGAGCAACTCCGGAAGGACAAGACACCCCACTTAGGCATAGGTAATTGTCCAAATAAGTACAAAAGCAACTGATTAGACAACAAAGTATCTAGAGACTGTGGAGAGACACAAGGTGATTGGAGTCAGATGTGTCAGGCTGTCCTAAAAGCTTGGAGGGCACAGGGGTGTATATAAACATGAAACACCCTTGAAGGAACTCTTCTGTTCTGCTTAACATTGGCAAACCTCTCTTAGGGAACTGTGTTCAGTCCTGAGCCATCTTCAATATGTAAAAGGTTGCTAGAAAGGGAAAAGCTGTAGGCTGCTTTTCATTCCTGATGTCCATTGTGCATAGAACAAGACGTTATCGTGTTCACGGCCATCTTTTTGTTTGCTTTTCTGTGCTCTGTGTGAGCAGTGTGTTTGTTTTTTATTCTCACCCAGATTTGGTTAGGAACATGAATTTATTTGGATAGGTGTGGTTAGGGGTGTGTGGAGACTTAATACAAAAGGATGGGCAGAGGCAGCTGTGTAAGACTGTGAATGCCAGTGCTGTGAGGTTTTGGACACATGGACAAGCAAGCATAGTTATCACCAGGGTGCAGAGCACCCCGTTGCATGTTCCTAGCAGCAAATATGAAATAAAATCCACTTTGGTTGCTGGAGATGATGAAACTTTAACAATGGGCCAAAACCACAGACTTTCAGCTCTGCACTGCACAGCACCCAGGAGGCCAAAGAAACCTAGTTCTCATGTGGTGTAGCCTGGTGTGTTGGTCCACGTCTCCTTTTATGCACACACACAGGGTGTAGCCCTGGATCCTCCCCTCATTTCTGTGTGCAGCAGCAGGTGGCATCAAGGTGGGAGGCAAAGGCAGGAAAGGAAAATCAGACACATCTTATGGGATTTTCCTAAGCATGGAAATGTTTCAAGTGTGCAAGTCCCATTAATTTCCAAAGTATTTTAGAAAAAAGCAGCTTTTGCTCTCTGAACAGAAATAGGGGGTGCTTAGAAATTATTCACAATGGATAATTGAATGTTTTCCTGCACCTACCACAGCATCCCCCTGACCATCAACTTTATCTTGCTGAGGTGAGTGATGGGAGAAGCAAAACACTTAGAAGGAGATAAATGGGCTATATTTGAACACTGTATGCTTGATAAATTAGCTGCCATCCAGGCTGCCTTTCATCTCCATAGGAAGGAAGGGCACTTCAGAGCACTGTGATGTCCCAGCCAGGGAGGCAGCTATCTCTGGGGTGCCAGAGGCAGGCAGTGAATCAGCCCTTTTGGCTATCAGAATGTACCCTCAGCAAGTTTGCTGATGACACCAAGCTGGGAGGAGTGGCTGACACACCAGAAGGCTGTGCTGCCATTCAGAGAGACTTAGACAGGCTGGAGACTTGGGCGGGGAAAAACCTGATGAAGTTTAACAAGAGCAAGTGTAGAGTTTTGCATTTGGGGAAGAAAAACGCCATGCACCAGTACAGGTTGGGGGCTGACCTGCTGGAGAGCAGTGTAGGTGAAAGGGACCTGGGGGTCATGGTAGACAGGAGGATGACCATGAGCCATCAGTGTGCCCTTGTGGCTAAGAAGGCCAATGGCATCCTGGGGTGTATTAGAAAGGGTGTGGTTAGTAGGTCAAGAGAGGTTCTCCTCCCCCTCTATTCTGCATTGGTGAGGCCACATCTGGAATATTGTGTCCAGTTCTGGGCCCCTCAGTTCAAGAAGGACAGGGAAGTGCTTGAAAGAGTCCAGCGCAGAGCCACAAGGATGATTAAGGGAGTGGAACATCTCCCTTATGAGGAAAGGCTGAGGGAGCTGGATCTCTTTAGTTTGGAGAAAAGGAGACTGAGGGGTGACCTCATCAATGTTTACAAATATGTAAAGGGTGAGTGTCAAGACGATGGAGTTAAGCTTTTTTCAGTGAAGACCAGTGATAGGACAAGGAGTAATGGATACAAGTTGGAGCATAGGAGGTTTAAGAGGAATATCAGGAAAAATTTTTTTACTGTGAGAGTGACAGAGCACTAGAACAGGCTGCCCAGAGAGGTTGTGGAGTCTCCTTCGCTGGAGACATTCAAAACCCGCCTGGACGCCTTCCTGTGTGATGTACTCTAGGTGACCCTGCTCTGGCAGGGGGGTTGGACTAGATGATCTTTCGAGGTCCCTTCCAACCCCTAGGATTCTATGATTCTATGATTCTATGATTCTATGATTCTATGATTCAGCACGTTTAAAGAAAACCATCTCACAATTAGCAATTTGCTGTTTCCCCACCACTGCCTGTAATTTGGGTTGCTTCGAAGTGGGCTCATGCCCTTCGTGTTGCTGCTCGTGACACGCAGCTGTGGTTTCCAACCACCAGCACATGAGGGACCAGTTCTGTAAATGTGGCTGGAGTGGTGCATCCTCTTCTAATCGGAGAGATCCCTCTCAGCAAAGGCAAAACTGATACATAAAATTGAATCCCCCATGTCACCATGAACTTAAATTACTTCAGGTAACTGTCCATTTGTGAGGGTCAGGATGCAGGTCTCACTTTCACAGAAAATGCCCTTCTGAGAGTGCTCCAAGTCATGTGTTAGGTTTTGAGGGGTTTACATCAGTTCCCAAAGTAGACTTAGTGAATGACCATCCAGGTTGTAGCAGTTGGGATTAATACAGTGAAAACCTCACACATGTAAGATCAAGAGGCCAGGACGTTAATGACACAAGCTGATTTAAAAAGATTCCCATCATTTGAGCATCTTCAGAGTCAAGTAATTTTTGTTCTAGTTCTTCTGCCTTCAGGCCAGAATCAGAAGGCAAGTTTCTGACTAGTTTGCACAAACCCTGCATTGGGGCGTTTTAAGCTGGAGTCTCTAAAATCTAAGCAAGGATTCACTCAGGTTTAATTATTCAACAGCCAAACTGTGTGCTTGGGTCCTCTGGTCCGGCTGAGACACAGTGTTGGAACTCCAGAAGTCAGGTTGAGGAGCTTTAAATTGAGTGGCATCAGAAAGCCCAGTTTGTTTGGAAACAGAAATTCAAACTTCAAGGGCAAAATTTGCTACTGCAGGAGGAAAATGTCCTGATTCAATAAGCAAGGCAAGACAAGGAAAGGAAGAGTTTGTAATGCAGCAAAATCATGAAAAGAAATACATTCAGGGAGAAGCAAAGTGAATTCTTCTCTGAAGTTCGGGGTCTTGATTTACATTTCCTTTTTCCTCATAAACAAGACTCAAAATAAGAAATGTTTTTAAAGCAGCAATTTCACTGATGGACAATGAAATTTCAAATGGTGTTCATAGGTGTGTCTCCTTGGAAAACATTGAGGTTTTTTCTGTAAAGGATATTCCTGTTAGAAAATACCTGGTGATCCAGTCCCAGTGAAATCTACTCCTAATTGCATCTTGTTTAAGGGTGTAATGATAAACAGGTTAGAGGAGAAGCAAACCAGGCCTCTATGGAATATTTGCAATTTCATGCAGAATGTTAAATATGTATTATCATTGTTATTATTTTTTTAAATAGCAATTAAGCCTTACAAATAAGAAAAGAAACCTGTTTTTAGTCTTTTTCATTAACCTCTGGTGTGCCCTTCTCTGATTTTTTTTCTGGTTCTAGCTAACAGCAACTCAAAGAAAGAAAACACAGTTTTGGTTCACAGCATGTACTTCCTCAGTTTTCACTTGAGTACCTTGGCACCATCTCACAATTAGTGCTGCTTAGTTAATTGGTGTTTTACCACTTCAGACTCTGAAGAACTTGAATTTAGCTTCATGGACTTGATTTGCAAGGACAAGGGCTCTTCAAGGAGCAACAGCAGCAGAGGAAAGGGACTGATAGACAGCTTGAAGAGCTGAGATACCCAAAATGCTGCATATGGGACTGTCTCAGTGTTTCCTAACACCAGAGAAAACAACAAACTACACGAGAGTGGCCTTCAATTGAAACAAGGACAAAAAGTATGCACAATTACAGGTTAAAACTGTCAAAATATTTCTGTCTTCTTTTTGAATCCAGTAAGCGTGGAAACAGGAAATATATTTTTTGCTTGTGAATCTGCATTTTATGTACTGTGTGCAGCTAGAAGATGGCTGGGCTCTTACTTGCTGCCAATTCCTGGCTGACTCTTATAAGCAGAGATGGAAAATAGCCTACACTGCCCAATACTGAGGGAATATTAAAGGAAACAGCAATTTGCTTTACCTAAACAAGAGAAATCTCCTATTTAGAGGGCTTAGCCTCACGCATCATGTCTGAGAAAATAAGACCCAATATCCAGCATACCTGTCAGCTCTTCTGCATCCATGACCAATGATGGGCAAATTTGCTTAGGACAAAACAGAGGTGTCCCCCTGTTGCTTCCATCAGTGTCCACAATCTGAGATAACAGGGTCAACACTTCAGCAAAGAATTAATCTTATTCTTACTGTTAAGCACTTCACTTTTCCCATTTGCATCTATTCATGAGAAAAAAGTCAGGTTTTCCTATTGGAAAATCTCTCATTGGCCTAATGCTCAAGCTGAAAGACTTTGAATCTTTAGTCTTTTTGTTGTTACCACATGATCCTCCTGTCTCTGCTGCTGGGCTCGGTGTTGGTTGGGACCCTAACCCCTGAATCATCACTGGAAAGTGGCTGCTCTGAGGGATCCAGCCAAAAGTGTGAAGCTCTTTGGTGGTTGCTGTGGTTTCTTCTCTCTGTTTTGCAGGGTTCAGCTCTTTCCTAGTGTTCAGTAAATGATACATATGTCCTTCTAGTGTGGTTTTGTAGGGAAGTGTGAATTGTGTCTGCTGATACCTGTTTGTCAGTTTAGCCTTTCCAGTAACTGTTCAGCTTATTTCCATCAAATTTGACAGAGGGATGGGAATCTCAAAGATAATTATATTCCTACAGAACTCATGAAAATCAGCATGTGGGAAGGAAATTTGTGTCTCCTATTGTGGGAAAGCACAGAAGATTCAGTCATTGTGGCTCTATTTGACAGCACCCAGCTAACGAAGAGGCTGTTGTCTGCTGCTGCCCAAGCTGCACAGGGGTAGCTGTAGTTCTGCCATAGCATGATCTGACTCTTATCTTTGGGAATATCCCTGGGGATATGGAACAGAGTTGGGGTGAGTGCCTGTGATGCAGGGAGACACAGAGCAATTTTTTTTAAATGTATTTTTGCCAGAAATCAGGTTGCGATGTAGCTTAGTGTGAAAAGAAAAACGGAATTAAATGTTTATTTTATTGAACCCAACAGCAAGATCCCTAATCTTGAGTCTATGCTTGAACAGAAGTTTGTAAGACTGAAAATCTGCAAATGCAACCCTTACCATTGACAATACCCTGATCATGTGGTGGGAGCTGCTGTTTCTGCAGGCAAAGTCTGGGGTTTTGATTGTCTTCCTGAGGCTCCATTGCCTGCATTTGTCCTCCTAAACTCCTTGTTTGGCCTCAGATGACTGAAGATGCCAATTCTCTGTTTGGACCTGAAGATGGGATAGGTTCAGCCAGCACTTGCTGCTGGCACACAGGTCCCTGTGCCTCCAAAGGACCTCAATAGGGGAAACACCCACCTGCCTTGGATGCTCATCCTAGGGGTCCTGAATCTCTTTCGAGATAGGTACCCATTCTTTCCTGGGACTACAAGGGAAACCTTGATGTTGGGCTGGATTCCTCACTTTGATTCAGCTGTGAGGAGGGGGGTCCTGTCAAACCAGGGGCATGCTGGAAAGCTTCATTCATGTGTCAAGTGCTTGAGCAGTCTCCATGGGCAGGAACTTATGGTGCAAAGTAGAGAGTAACAACCTTCACCTGACTTTTTTTGAGGTTCACCATCAGTATTTACAAAGCAGGAAAAGTCAGTACCATTCTGTGTTATGCACAGGCAGGAGAACAAACTCACTTGGTTTTGGAAATGTGAAACATGCTGAGATGTTTCAAAAGAAGTTTTCAAGTGAACTTACCCTTTTCTAACATTCAGGAACAACCAACAGCTATTAGCTGTCCCTCCAACTTTTAATGCCTATGACCAAATACTTGAAGGTATTTCTGGAGTGCCCAGAACTATTTCAGAGAAAGTGGCAATTACAGAAATGTTACTGCTTCCAGCCAGCAATTTCCCACAAGATGAGAGCAGCAGACAGACCCTGGCCACAAGTAACAGAAATTTGAAAGAAAATCAAGGGTTTCTTTAAAAAAGAGAAACATTGTAACTTTATAACAACATTATTATTCAGAGAAAAATACTTCCTTATGAATTTGAAAAACCACTTTAGGCTTCAGGATTTTTTTTTCCATGCCCCAGTTGCAATTAATTCCAAACCATGAAATGGATCATACAATAACATGAACTGGATGTGGGTGTTGTTGGTTCCCCAAAGGCTGTAATTTCATCCTGGTCTACTAACTGGTTTTCAGGATTACACCCTGCAGACTTTGAAGGTGTATGAGAGAAAACAGGCTAAAATTCTGCCTCCTGGCTTCTCTTCTCACTGAAAGAGAAAGTTTATTGAGTGACAAATCACTACTTGTTATTCATTATTTCAAGTGAGAAGACATTTTGGTCCATTTCTTTTCTTTTGGTTCCTCTCAAGTACCTTTGTACATTTGTTTTAAATTTTAAATATGTTGAAGAGTTGACTGGTTTTGTGGGTACTATTTTTGACTATTTCACTCCTTATGAAAAGTGCTGTTGTTTTTGTTTGCGCAGGGAACAGCCCCTCATGATGAAATCTGTCCCAGAGTCCTTCTCTGCAACAGTAAACTTGTTGGTTTTGACTACAGCAGTGAAATATTGTTGTATTTTGTTAAGAAAATGCAAAATAATTGACATTTTTCCTGCTGTGTTTGCTGCCTATCAAACTTATTGTGCTATTGCTGCTGCGAGAGTTTTTTTATACAGGTAGCTAATGCACAGCTGAGGAGGAGGCAGGGAAGAGGGGCTCTGTTTCCATGTTTGCCACAGTGAGCCACCATGGATTTGTTCCATCATTAGAGGGTGGAAAGGCAAAAGTATCATGCAGAAGTTATGTAATAAAATTTTGGCCTTTCAGACTCTGGCTTTATCTGACATTTGAGTGCACACTCTGATGTCCACAGAGGATGAAAAAGGAAGATTCGGTTTGCAGCATTTTACATGTGGGCACTAGTTCAGCCAATCTTAAAGACAGTCTTGATTTCCAGGGGTTTCAGATACACTTCAACTTGGATGTGCATTGTCTCTGGGCCAAGAGTTTGGTCTGTTATTGTACAGGGTTTTGTCAGCAAAGCATCACACCTGATGCATCCTGTCTCAGAGTGATTTAGTCTGAGGCAGTTTATGCATCTAAAAGTTTATGGCAAAATAAATTGTCTGTGAACATTTAGGTTACCTTTTTTTTTTCTTAAGACAGCACGGATTGTGCAGCTCTGCTCAACCACACATGTTGAAGTTGGGGTGGTTTTTTTGAACAAAATTATATTTGATACAAGGATTGGTAGAGAGACAAACAGCAGAATGTGGTTCTCTGAGTTTCTATTCCCAGCTTGCAGAATGATAAAGGAGCAAATGATAAAATGCTGAAGAACAACTCTTCAGAGTAGGTCAGAGACCTTTCTTATGTGATGAAAATATTTTGCTGTGGAAATCTCTTCTGGTCTTTGGAAACAGGGCTGAAACTTGTGCTTCTTGCAGTCTCCCTCAGATGAAGTGACGTGTTCATTTTAAAGCATACATTTGTATATGGGAGACAATTTCTGAAACTTCTAACTCCCAGATTGTCCTGCTAGTATATAAAGTGTGTCTTCAGCATGTGCTTGGTCCCAGATGCTCCCAAAATAATCTGAGTGTCAGGAAGAGGTGGGACAAAAGTGACATTACATTCATCTTGGGTCTCCCTAGTCCCAGGTTGGATGAACTTTCTGCCATGAGTCTGAGCACCATCTAGCAGCTGTAAAATGTTCTCTTGAGAGAGGAAAGATGGCCCAGGCCACCTCCTTCCCCAAAACCAAGAGTACTAAGGGTGTAATAAAAATGCCCTTTGTCACAAGGGACTTTTAGGTCTCTGGATGAGGAGCTGGTTGTTGAGTGATTGGGGTGGAAACAGGAGAAAAGAGAACAGGAATGAGCCATATTTGTCCATCTCATTTCCCAGTTACTGCTCAGTTTCTCCAACACCAGAAGGGCAGAATCAGAGGCTGGAGCACCACAGTAACATCTCAAACAGCTCTGGAGTGTAGCTTGTTATGTTTACCCTAATATCAAGCAATCTCTTCAAAACTTAAGACAGCTGTCTCTTTTTTTTTTTTTTTTTTGCTTTTTGCACATTTTTGACTAGAACAGATTTTTTTCCATTGGCTCCATTGGACAATGTGCTGTATTAACTGACAGATCTAAACTTCCCATAATACTGATGAGGACACAGACATTAAGCTCAGTCCTGTCTGGGAATGACAGTCTTGCCTCTCAGAGCCATTTTATCAGGCCCTGAAATCTCCCAGCTTCCCAGGCTAAGGCACCAGCATCCTTAATGGACAGAGGTGTGATTGCTAAGGATATAATGGTCAGAATACAGCCAAGTGAAATTGCTCAGCAATGCTTGTTCAGCAAGGCCAATGTTCTAGCTTTTTCCATCCATGCTTTGTTTTCTCTGATAAGAACCAGAATAAAAAATATGTGTTGTTTAAAGTTGTTTTTTTTTCCCTATGCAGGATAAAAAAAACAAAAAAAACCCCCAACATTCTATACTTAATTTCCACTTCTTTGTTACTAATAAGAAGCTTATTTTTGGGGATGGGTTACAGGGAGGAAGGGTTGGGTGAGTTTAAAATGGCAAAGCATGACAATTGGGTTCTTTTCTGATAAGACCTGTTTTGTACAGTGTCACAGAGCTGTCTGTTCCAAAAGGTTCACTGGCCTTTACAAGAAGGGAAGAAAAGTTAATTTGTAGTTTAGTTATGGCCCCTATTATCAGCCTGTTTAATACATGTAGACCTTTTGCTCCCAAGTACAAATCAGGCTGCAGAGGGACACAGGCACCATAGTAAACCTTATATATTTCTCCAGAGAGAAGGAATCACAGCCCATGCCTATAGCCCATGCTCCCCAGACAGAGATCCCCAGTTCCCTACAGGAAATAATATTGGCAGGAATGTACTGTAAACATTGCTTTTTTATAGGGCTTATGCACTGGAGTCCAGGATCCAAGGAAGTTTCTACCTCTCCTCTGGGATTGATAGCCTCAAATCTTGACCCAAAGGCACTTCTGTGTCCTTTCTTTCATGAACTAAGGAGAAACTTGTTTTTCTTTCAGAACATCACTGTGTCAGGGTGACCTGCACTTTGTCAGTGCCCAAGATGTAGTGCCCTCCTCATGGAGCTCAAGCCTTGTCCATAGCCCCAGGGCTGTAGGTTTTTCTGGAGAGGGCTGAAGGTTTCTTACTTGGTGAATTATTGGAAGAGGAACAAGACTTATGAAACCAGAGAGAACACAGATGAGCCTTTGACTGGTGGATTAAGTGCTCCAAGATTTCCTTGATGTTGTGTTCAAGCATTTTACATCACATTTGGCAAAACACAGAAACAGGCCTTTGAGCAAGGTCAGCATCAAGGTCTTGCTCTCCCACATAGACCCCTTAGGTTATAATGTCATGTTTACTCATTCCCACATGTTCAGAGAATATATTTCATTTTTTGTACATATTGGCAGAACTCCTACTGGATAAAAGGATGCTGCTTCCCATTCAGGTTCTCCTGTAGCTAGCAATTAGGGCACTGTTCACAGGAGGAGGGAATTTGGATTTAACCTCTCTGGGGAAGAAGCTAAACTTTGGTTTCCCCATTCTGAGTGATCTCTCACCATCCAGGTGCTAGAAGGGGAACTCGGGTTTGGTCAGGGATTTTATGGATCCATTTATTCACGTGTATGGGATGGAGGCACAATTAGTAGGATGTAACTCTGTGCTGTATCTGCCAGGCTTACTCAGACGTCTTGAATGCCCCAGGACATCTTGCACAGCCACAGACTGTGTAGGGAGATCAATAACACTTTAGCTCTCCATCAAATATAATGGAAACTTAGACATACATGGGGACTCCCAGGTAGTACCTGCCTGTATTAGTGGGAGTGAATGCCAAATGGGGGAACTGGTGGCACTGTGCCAGGCTGTACAGCACTGTACAGTGCAGGGTGCTTCCTACGTACACACCATCCTGGGGAATTATGTTACTGGGCTCTGTCTTTCCACACAGAGCTGTTGTTACTAGATTCTTCCATTCCCAAAGGAAGACTTACCCATCTGAACTGCTCTTCTGCCAGCTCCCTCAATTTGTGTTACAGTCTTTTGGGGTGACCATGCCAAACTTTGTATGCTGGGGGATTCCTTGTGATCCCTATTTTCTATACTGTGCCCCATCCTACCATTTCATTTCTCGACCAGGGACAGCATATTTTCCTGTGGTTCCCTAATAGAGGCAGGAGGTCATTTATCATCTGCACTTTCATTCCTGGAATGGGTACAGCTAATTCCCACCCCAGACTGTGTTAAATGCCCTTGCCAGGGAGCAGCTGCATGGAAATCCATTTCTGTCTCACCTGGGCCATTGATCACCCCATGCTTTCAGCCTTGCTGTACTCAGGCAGCAGGAATGACTTCACAGTGAACCCAGAGCCAACAACTTTCACTCCAGGCAGCAAGGAGTGGATGCAGTTCTCCCAATTTCTGTGCTCAAATGTATAACATAACAGCCATTACAATTTGTTTTATTATTTTTTTATTCTGCTTGTGGTTATATTAAGCATAGTGTCCAGTTTTCTTCAATTATTTCAAATATCTGGACACACACACATTGTGCTCTATTAGTTTCCTGTAAAGCAGATGTCAGTGGCTCACAGTTTCTGGTTCGGTGTCTTCATCCCTGTCCAGATATATTGATTTTGTCTCTCCCTTCAATAGCTCTGCATGAACAAGGCTTAACATGCCAGTGAGGCAAATGATAACACAGGGCTGACACCGTATCAAATTACCCTTTACAAAGCTGTAACATATGTCCAATCCTGGAGTCAATGTAAGCCCTAAAACATGATACTCTGCTAAGACCTGCCCAAGATACGAAGGGGAACTCCTGTGTTTGGATACAGCACAGGTTTGAAGGTTCCTTTGCCTTTTCTCCCACTGCTGCTGCCACAGACAAAGAAATCAGAGTGACACCTATGTCTCTAATGTGTTCAAATGAAGTAATTTGCTTAGGAAGTAATTTATTTCCGAGTGCAAATAGAAAATTATTCCAAATTATTTGCTCATCTGGGACCGTTGAAGTTTGTGGAATTAATCTTGCCTGACTGTATGGGGGTTTGTGTCTGAGTTAATGTACAGGAATATTTTTCATTGTCAATGGAGATAAAGAACTGCTTACAAGGTGTGATTTGTATTATCCTGAAAGAAATGTTCAGTACAGGAAGGATGATCTATGCCCTAAAAATGCCTCTCTGCCCGCTGACTAGACAGACATCTACCACAAAGGAACCTAAAACTGGTGAGATGGGGGATTTGTCCCACCTTGGTAGTCTCGGTGGCTATGTATGAACTATGTGCTGCTACGAAACACCTTTGGAAACAGCCATCCAAGCTCTGTTCTACTTTTTTTCCAGACACAGAGTACTCTTGGGTCAGGGTAGAGCTTACACTACAGACTCTATCTCCTCAGCCCCCATTTGCATCTCAAAAGACTGAACCAACCCCAAGAGAGAAGATAGAGGTCTGGTACTTGGCTGAGGCTCCTGAGTTCTGCAAGAAAAGCAAGTGCTGTTTGCAGAAAACACCACAGTACAACAGTAGAGAAGGACTGCATCTCTTAGGTTTTCAAAGTGTTATGCCAGAGAAACAGCTATCATGGTGCTTAAAAAAGAAGGAAACAGGTTATGTAAAGGTTCATTTATCTACCATTTGTTGGGACTATTCACAGAAGCCAACAAAAGTTAAGAGAGTTGTGATCATTAGCAACAAAGATTGAGGAAAATCCTTGCCATGGAGTGCAGAAACCCAATATCAATATTTGCAGAGGATGGGCCATGACAGACATGGCATGGGAAGAGGAAGGAGACACTGGTGCTGGAAAATAACTCAGCCTCCACATGGCACCATGGAGTGCTGCACTTCCATCCCAGCCTAGAAGAGAAACTAATCCAGCTCTCATGCTTGCCCTTTCAAAACCTTCCCGAAGGTGCAGGTGCAGGGAAAAAACCAAAACACCCACAATAAAACAACAACAAAACCCAAACCCAAATGATTTGGTGATTGCAGGAAATGCTGTGCAGTGAGCCACTCACTGAACTCCAATTCCTTATTTTAGTTTATCAGAAAAGTTGAAAGAGGACTTCACTCTAGTGTGTAATTAATTGTTTTTCTTGAGGAAAAATGTGCTGCTTATCCAGGCCAGGAAGCTAGACTGAGGCAATTCCAAACTGGAAATAAGGCACATTTTAACTGTTAAGTTGATTAACTGTTGCAACGAACCATGGAAAGACTGATAGATTCCTTCACTTCTCAATGTCATCAATTAAAATGGAATGTCTTTCTGAGAGAGTTGTTTTAGCCAAACAAAACTTTTTGGAAAATTTAAAGGCTACATAGTACAGGAATTGCTAAGGACTTTTCAACAGGGAGGAAGGATTGGTATGTTCACTGTGTAGTTTACTGTTTCTGTTTACTTTCTGTAGAAGAGCTCAAATACAAGAGATGCTTGAGATAAGCGCAAAAATAAAAAAGCCAAGCCTTGAATATCTCCTAAAGTTAAATGTCAGCTGAATTAAATGTGTCTTAATCAGATATGGAGTTTATCTCAAAGAATCTACATTGTGAATCTGTCCTGGAGAATTTTTTATTTAGGGGAAGAAAAAAAAAAGGGAACGTCAGAACTTCAGAGTTGCCGTAACCAATAACTAATGAATTTGTCTCCTTTCTCTCTGATTTATAAGTTCCCTTAATCATAAACATTCCTCCAGTTTTGCTAGCTGACCCAAATCAAAAGAATGAAGTCAAAGATCGTTGTTGCACATTTTAAAATGCAAGACTGTCTCCTTCTCAATAAAACGTGATGGATTCATGGTCCAGCACAGAATTCACAATCATAAAGCCGGGTGATAGAGGTTAACCACCACATTGCAAATACCACGGCCTTTATTCATAAATTAAAGAATAAAACATACTTAAAGAAAAACTGGAGCTTGCAATTTTGTAAACTATTGAACTCCCTCAAAGCTGACCCTGATTTTTAGCTGCTTGTGAAGTACCTGCTTCCAAAATGAAAAAAAGGCTAAATAAGCTGGACTGTATGAGGATGCTATACTCAAGAAGTCAAACCCAGTTGCCACCCATTTGTTTCTCTAGTCATTGCTGCATACATCAAAGCAGACAGAGCTCTTGATCTATTTAGCAACAGATTTACATAGTGCTTCAGGGATCTTGAAGACTCATAATTGTAGCCAAGAAAAAAAAAAAAAAAAGCCACTCAGGAATGTAGAAGAAATTTCTGTGTGTGCTCATTTTTTATAAAACTATTTATTTTAACTTGATACTTGTCTTGATGAGGTGGAAAATCCCTCCCTCTCCTTTTTGAAAAGCTGGAGGAATCTAAAGCCAAATGATGTGCTGATAAGTGAAGTTGTCATCCCACTAGTATTTCAGCAGTCGTATTCTCTGCTGTAGGACTGGTGAGGCCACAGCTTGAGCACTGTGTTCAGTTCTAGGTGCCACAGGGTAAGAAAGACATTGAAGTCCTGGAGCGTGTCCAGAGAAGAACAGCAAGGCTAGTGAGGGGTTTGGAGGGCATGTCATATGAGGAGAGTCTGAGAGAACTGGGGTTGTTTAGTCTGAAGAAGAGAAGGTTCAGGGGACGTCTTGTTCTCTACAAATACCTGAAGGGAGGTTGTAGAGAGGCTAGTGTTGATCTCTTCTCCCAAGTAACTAGTGATAAGAAGAGAGGAGATGGGTTTAAGTTGTGCCAGGTGTGGTTTAGGTTGGATATTGAGGAAAATTTCTTTACTGAAAGAGTGGTGAGGCATTGGAATGGGCTGCCCAGATAGGTGGTGGAGTTGCTATCCTTCGAGGTGTTCAAGAAGCATTTAGATGTAGCACTACAGGATATAGTTTAGTGGTAGTGGTACTTGGATTGTGGTTGGACTCAATGATCTTGAAGGTCTCTTCCAACTTTAATGGTTCTATGATTCTATGAACTTCCTCTGGATTGCAATATTTAATTTTATTTTTCACCTCTGCTTCTGTAGAATAATCTGGTGTGGAGCCAAGATACCCTGGAAGCAAATGGCAGAAGATTCACTGGCTGCAGAAAGTGACCTGCAAGGAACTTGTACCAGAGATACTTCCACTTCTGTTCTCTTACTCTCCTTCTGCAGCATGGAATAACACAATTTACCCTAATTATATTTTTATCTTTCCTCTTTTCCAAGTTCTTTATGCTCCCCTAGTACTTTCTCAAAAAATTGTTTATGACTAGTCTCTGCCATCTGCAGAGTCCTGAGGAGTGGATTGGGGCCATTAAATTAATTTTGGATGAGTGCGTGTGCAAGGTAAATGTACTTGAAAAAGTAGTGTGGATACAAGGATCATGTTCATGCATGCACTGCAATTTCCTATAGCTTAAATGAGGATTCTTTTTATTAAAGTAATAACTTAATTAATACCCATGGGTATTTGAAGATCAGACTCTACCTACCATTCATATGGACATAATTTAAGGATCCTGAAATTAATTAAAAGTACTGGTAAAGGAGTCTATTTCCAGTGGGAATAATACACTGATAACTTTCTTAGCTCTGTTATGAAAAAAAGTTATGACTGGCCTCTCAAGATCAAAAATTAAAAAAAAGGAGAAGAGATGGCTAATGCCTTGTGAAGAGTCTGACCCCATCTACCTTGACTCCCTGATGTTGGGCTTGTCAGCTCATTGTGCTGTTAAACCCTGAGAAAAGAAATGGATGCTCTAGGTCCACTTTGCCTGCAAGGAGGGTGACAAGATTTCTACTGGTTGAAAAAGAGCTCTGCTTTTTCACTCTTCCTAGGATGAACCCATCTCATCTTGTTTGTCCCAAGGAGCAAAGCAGCATGGAAAACTGAGCTACTGTGGGAACAAGTCAAGGACTCAAGAGCAAACCCTTGGTAGACACTAGACCACAGGCACTGGATCTTTTTGTCTTCAATGTTATTTGAATGCTGCCTGAAAGCTCATTTCAAGACCAGATTTATTGTCCTTAGGGCCAGTGCACCTTGAGACCACAAGCTATGCAGGGATATGGATGGGTGTTGAGGCGTTTCAGAGGAGATGTCTGAAGAAGCTTAAACCTTTGTCTGCTGTTCTTCAGCTTTGATGCCTCTTAAACCATTTGAATACAGAAGGGAGATGAGACAAGAGCATTCCTCATGGACTGTGTAGAATTCACCAGTGACTGTTTCATCCTGCTATGAGAGCTAAACTGTAAGAACAAAGGGAAGAGGAAGGTTTTCTACAGCCCAGCTCCTGCAGACAGATATAAGACACTGAGGGACATCAGTAGGTCTGTGGGTGAGGGGAAATGTCATGTTAGGTATCACTCTGTGTGAATTCATATCTCAGACTCTTTCTTTGCAACCTCATCTGAAGGTATTCAGGGCCAGGTTGGATGGGGCTTTGAGCAACCTGGTCCATTAGAAGGTGCCCCTGTCCAAGCAGTAGGGTTGGAACTAGATGTTTTTTAACATCCCTCCCAATCCAAACCATTCAATGATTCTATGATCCCAAGAGGCCAAGTAATCCCAAAGTCTCCAGAATTGATCCGCGCTCTTCCCAACAAAATGCAGCTTTGGACTAGTGTTTTTAATTAAACAGTTGAAAAGGAAGCTGGTAATTTTGTGGGGCAGATCCCATTTAGCCCTTTCCTTCAGCCTTCTGGGTTACAAAAGCAATGTGTTCATGAGGCAGCTACTGCAGCTGATGCTCACTGGTGACTTGGTGACAAGTGATGGTGCCAGGCACCCCAGGATCTCTGGTGGGACATCTACGTTGGCAAAATAAATGTCTAACAGAAACCAGATTAAATAGATCTTTTAAATAAGGTCCCAGTCCAGCTTTCAAAATGTCATGTTGTTGCCCAGGAACATAAAAGGAAGAAAATGAATAAAGTAAATATCCAACATAAAACTTATTCAGGCTACAAATTAATTTTCCTTTAAGTGGGACTTTGGAGTTGCACAGACCTTCCTCCATTGGATATTTTAATGAGTTTTGCCATAAGCAAAGTAAAAAGAACTACTGACTCTCCTAAAAAAAATAGTTAGAATGCAAATTCACTGACCTGTGTTTGTCAGATGGAAGCTAAATGTCTGTGTGTGTTTGGGGAAACTCACTGCTGTTGTGCTTGGCCTCCCAATTAAAGAAAACCTTTCTTTCAAGTGCTGAATGAGTTTTGGTGCTGCACATGAGGCTGGTGCTTTACATAAGTGTGTGCAGCCCTCTCCTGTTTCAAATTTGCCAAATTTTGGGTATGGTAAACAATTTTTTTTCTCTCTGTCAAATATTTTGCTTCCTCTAAGCTAAGAAAAAATAATTGAAAAGAGGCATTTTCTCTGTCACTCAATCTTTGCAAGGGCATGATATGTTTTTGACTCTCCCATCAGTAAGCGTGTTAATTTTTTGGAAAGATTTCCCTTATTATTTTTGTAAGTAGGATGAATTGGTAGCCAAAACAAATAAAGAAAGAAGCCAAGGAAAGAATAAGATATATCTACTTGCATGAATGGTCCAACAAAGGAAATCTCTAAAAACTACTGTAAGTGCTGTAAGATTTCATATAGTAAACTCATCCAAAATTAATGGTTAACAAAACATTCAGTTCTTAAATACCAATAGGATACAAAGAACAGCTTCCAACGGTAAAAAGTAATCCTTCTTTTAGTGTGGAAGGACTATACCGTGGTTAAGGCATTGGCTTTGGAGTCAGGAGACTGAGGTTTAGCACTTCTCTCTCCAGAGTGACCTTGTGTAAGTCAGTTAATCCTGTTGTAACTTCATTCTTTATCAGAGAATGGTCCTGGTGCTTCTTTCTTATCTATTTATTTCCCTTAGATTGCCACCATCTTGGACCATGAGCCTCCTGTTATCATGTCTGTATGGTGTCTTAAACAAGGGGCCTTCATCTTGTTTTGAGCTTCCAAATAGAGTGGACAATTGTTTTTTTTCCAATTAGATACATTTTTTTGAATGGAAAATAAAATTTGCTGGAAGTTTTTGGATAGGACCTCAGAAGGACACTTTCTGTAAACAATCAGAATGTTGAGAGACATCTTTCATCTTTTAAAAGCATCTTGGGATCTCAGGACTCAGCTAAATTCCTATTTCCTCTCCCATGCAGTCTTCACAGGAAAGGAGCTGGATTGCCAGAGTGTCTGTTTTACAAATTGTGACTTGTTTTACAAACTGTGAATTGTCATACACTAGCCTTTGGAAGGGTGGTGAGTGTAGATATTCAGTATCTAGTCACAGGGAATACATGCTTCCTCTGCAGATGAAATCTGTAAAAATAACCTTTGTTTTTCTGATCTCACTGCTATTTACAGAGAAAAAAAAAAACAAAAAACAACAAAACAACAAAACCAACACAACATGTGCTGCTACTTTTGCACGAAAGGGACACACAAAGACCTAAGAAAATCCTATTGCACATGAACCATTCGGTTGGAATAAACAATCTATTGACCAATGTATTGACCACACACACATGGGGCAGGGACTGTGTGTTGTTGCATGACAATGTTTATGAAAGCAAGCCAAGCCTGAATAAACTTGGTCCATCCATAAATGACTCAAAATGAAGCAGCATTTCAACAGGAAGACGTAAGCAGGGTTTTCCGACACAGCTCAGGCTGAGTGGTGCATTGGTGGGGGAGTGGTGTGTGCTGACATTTTCCTTCAACAGTTCACCAGTTGGCTGAAACCAGACACAGAAAATGGTGAACTCCAGAGAGCTGTTCTGTGAAAGTTAACTGAGATGGAGCTGCTTTTTCACAGCCATTACGGTCACTGGTTCAGTTGTCCCCTCTCTGTTTCACCTGAGCTGTCAGGCCAATGCTTGGGAAAATCCACTGAGCAGTGCTGATTTTATAAACTGCTTTGTAAAAGCTGTAATGCTCTTTTGTCCTTGATATTTCTTTTCTTGTTTAAATATATTGTATTTACACTCACAAGCTTTGGATGTGGTTCTGGTAGGTCCTGAACAAATGGCTGCTAAGAGGGAGATCTGAAAAATAACTAAGCTTGAAGGCCAATGGAATCCTAGTTGCATAAAGAAGAGTGTGGCCAGTAGGTCGAGGAAAATCATTCTCTCCCTCTACTCTGCCCTGGTGAGGCCACAGCTGGAATACTGCATCCAGTTCTGGGCTCCACAGAACTGTCTTGAACTTGTCACAGTTCAAGACAGACAGGGAACTGCTGGAGAGAGTCCAGAGGAGGATGACAAAGATGATGGGGGGATTGGAGCATCTCTCTTCTGAGGAAAAGCTGAGAGAGCTGGGGCTCTTTAACCTGGAGATGAGAAGGCTGAAGAGAGACCTTATCAATGTATATAAGCATCTAAAGGGTGAGTGCAAGGAAGATAGAGACAGGCTCTTCTCAGTAGTTCCCATTGTCAGAACAAAGGGCAATGGGCACAAGCTGGAACATAGGAAGTTCCATTCAAATGTAAGGAAAAACTTCTTTACAGTGGAAGTGTTAGAGCACTGGAACAGGCTGCCCAGGGAGATTGTGGAGTCTTCATCTCTGGAGATATTCGAAACCCACCTGGATACAGTCCTGTGTAAAGTGCTCTAAGTTATCCTACTTCAGTGGAAGAGTTGGACTCAATGATCTCTAGAGGTCCCCTCCAACTCCAGCAATTCTGTGATTCTGTGATTCCTAGATAGGAGGAATGGAGAATAGAGGAGTTATTCACCTTTCAGTCAGGAGCCTGGATGTGCAGCAGTCAAGATCCTCAAAGGATGTTTTCAGTCAAGATCCTCAAAGGATGTTTTCAGTCAAGGCAGTGGTGACAGTACCCTTCGCCTAAATGACATGTGGTAGAGCTTTTGCCATGGTGAGATCCCCCAGCTACCCCACACCCTTTTCTATGCACCATCGCACAGACATGCAGCTGCTGGCAGAGAGTCAGAAGATGTCTTGTCTCAGCTGGAGCCAGAGGACTTAATCCAGCCAGAGGCAAGCTCAGGAGGGGTATCCCCAGGGCTGCCAGGCCTGGAGGTGGGAGGACACTGGGAAACCTGTCTGCCCTCTGCTAACCTGACCCACCTTTCTCCACCCTGGCTGGCCTGGCTGACCTCCCCACAGTTACCACAAACTTGGACTTGGCTCCACCTCAGTACTTTTATTTTTTTCCTTTTAAAATGCAGCAGTTTGTTTTTAAACAGGAACTGATGAAAGCCGTTGCTGTTCTTATTTTTCCTTTCTATGAACTGAAGTGATGACAACAGAGTTTCTAGTAAATTATAACATAGGCAGTCAGTCCCAGATTAGTTTTGAAGTTGGACTTTTTTTTCTGGGGGGAGGGTACAAAATACAGCCAAGATTTAATTAAATACTTGCATTTCATAACTGTAATTTGTCTAGCTCAGTTTGTCCTTTCCCATGGGTTTGTTTGGATACAGGCAATTTTTAGCTTTTGGCCTGCCAGACTGCTCTGTACATCCACAGGACAGGTAGAAAACAGCCAGTAGCAATGCTGACATGCTCACACTTCATGGTCTTCACCCTGGTCTGAAGTTGCCACCTCTAAGGATGAGGGGATAGTTTCCAGGCCATTTAGCATCTGGTCTCTTGCTGAGCCTGCCAAGGCTGTATGTTTACCAGCTAAAACAAGCCAACATATTTTTATTATATCTCTTACTACTGTGACTCAGAAATAATTCCATATGGTTGTAGTCTTGCTACAGCTTTTTACAGGCTGAATCTGGAGCTTGGTGGTGTCAATGGAGAAAGTCTCAATGATTACAGTGAATTTTTAAACAGACCTGTGTACATGAGTAAGACCTAGAAAAAAATATATATATGACATGTTATTTTCAGTCCTGATGGCAGATATGTAGTTGCTCACCACACTTACAACTCAGCTCTTTGTTCCTCTCCATCTACCGTTGTGGTGCTGAGATCTCCTGAGCAATAAAGGCTGAGAGACCTGAGGCTGTTTAGTCTGGAGAAGAGAAGACTGAGAAAGGATCTTATGAATGTTTACAAATATCTGAAAGGTGGGTGTCGAGAAGAGTGGGCCAGTCTCTTTTCAGTCATGCCCTGTGATAGGACGAGGGGCAATGGACAAAAACTGGAACACAGGAAGTTCTGCCTCAACATGAGGAAAAATTTCTTTACTGTGAGCACTGGAACAGGCTGCCCAGAGATTGTTCTTCTGGATGAAGTTTGGGGCCCAGGGTTTCAGAGTTGTGGAGGTATCTTGCACTGTTGCACAGGATAAAAAGAGGACTTTGGTGTTCATGACAGTTTACCTGCCAGCCCCCTTCAACTCCTAAAAAATTAGTTGCCTAGAAAAGATATGTATCAGGATGGAGACCCTCAGAGGGATTCTCCTCTCAGCTGCCACAGGATCTGCTGACTGAGCACATTCTGTCTTCTCTCCTTCCTGGCTCTGAGGTATCTCCTTTTCTCCCCAACTGATTATGATTGTGCCTTTGTGAAATTTCTTAGCCTTGCACCTGGGACTGAGGGAGGTTTCATGAATAGAAACAGAGTGAGAGATGTTCCCTATAACAGATTATACAGGTATCACCAGGCAAAGGGTGAAAGGGGGAAAAAGGTAGCGGGAATATAGAACACAATCAAAGTATGGCTGATATTTGCAAAGGGAAAATAACAGACAGAGTTTTGGTTGTGTTGAGATTGTCTCTTTTTTTTTTGTTCAGGAAAATTTTTAACATCAGGAGCTGCAGATATGACACACAGTTGGGATGGGACATCTTCCCCAGTCATTAAAGCCTAGTCTTCCTAGAATCTTATTCCTTGCAAGAAAGCACCAAATTCCTTCACATTCTATTGACATTAGTGAAAACCAGGGGAACTCCACATCTTGCAGGGTTGGGCCTTAATGACAGGTTCAGGAAAGGACATCAGTGTCTCAAAGCTACTCATTACGATATGTAACTCTTATGTGCTTTGCTTCAAGAGGGTTTTACACGGAATAGTTTGGGACAAAAGACTGAAGTCTTGGAGCAGACTGATATCTGGGAATATAATTAGAAATTAGGTAATTTCCCAGGCAGCTGAACCACCAAACTACAACATGGTGGCCTTATTGGCAGGTTCTTCTCTTGAAAACTATGTATTATTCCTGACCATATTTAAATGGGATGTAGGATACTCCACCTAGTAGCCTGAAGCAACACAAACACACTTTCCAGTGAAAGATGCTAATAGTAAAATTATAGTTCTATTATATGAATAAACTGGAAACCAAAGTTGCTGGTTTACTGTTCTGGAGAAGACATCCCAGTAAGGTGGATGGAGAATGCCATAGTAGCTGTGGCACACATCCATGAAGCTCATTGGTATAGAGAACTAGTTAGGACAGGAAAGTAGGGAAAGGTGAGGAGAGAAAAGAAAAAAAGAAGAAAGTTACTTCTATCTGTATTCTCATAAATGTCAGATCTTCTCTTTCCTTACAGTCTAGGGTTGATCAAAGGATGGGAGAGCCAAGGGACAAGGAACATCATAGCTGAAGTTATAATACATGTGGACATGATAAAAGTCCCTTGCATTGTTGGACTTGCTTTTCAGAGAAGTTGTCAACTCCTGGCTCCCACTGGGTGTAAACAACTGCTGTCTAAAGTCAAGGTCTTTGCAGTTTTAAAAAAACTGACTATTTTTTCCACTTTCTTCAGAGAAAGATCTTGACTCTCTAAAACAATCAGAGATTTGTCCCTATTTGTGTACATGATTAACACAAACTCCCGTGATCAATGTTGCAAAGTGGCTCCACAAGGTTTGGAGGTAGAGCATGTCTGATTTGGTTCTTCTTTCTAAGGATTTTTTGCAGTTTTAGTGAAAGGACAGAAAAAACATTACTTGGAACCTGCAGCAGAGCAATTTATTGCCACTTACAACAGTAATTTGTGGAAGTTTATGATACGACCTGCTTTATGAAAGTTCACCATTAGTTCAACATTTTGTCCTCACAGACTTGGCAGAGTTTCATGCAAACTGGATGCTGAACATCCGGTGGACTTTGTTTACGAACACTGTATATGATGGTTAGGATGTCTTGTAGCCAGAGGCCACCACCCAGTTATCTGCAAGCTAATGATCTCACTTGCCAGGGGGAATGGAGAAACCCTGTGCAAGGATTTAGAATAATATGAACATTTAAATGTATTTTCACAGAGTCAGTTCTGTGCTTGAAACATGGAGGGAAAAAAAAGAAAATGGAGAAGCTGCTGATTCCAGAGACAATGTTCTCACACAAAACCCATGTCATCTTCCTCCAAAGAGAATTGCAGGGCTGCCTCAAAGGTGTTTCTGAAGGTTTGTGAGAAGAAGAGAAAATAATGGCTGGATGATCATAAAGCAAAGAAACTACCAGAAAACTAAGGGGAATTTGGAAGGAAACACTTTTGCTGTTTTGTCTTCCCCTTTTATTTGGTGGTGGTTTATGGCATGAAGACTGTTTTGGGCTGTTTTACTACAACATTTTTTTTGGAATGGTGTTGTCATTGTCATGTCCCAGTTTTTATCTGTGTCTTGTTTTCATCTCAAAGAAACACAGAACAAGATGAAAACTTCTTCTTATATTTCATATATTCAGCTGTGGGGCCAAGGAGAGAGACTCAAACCATTATTTTGTGTGTAAAATGAACAATTTACACAAATATTCCTGCTATACCTATTCTGTATAAATAAGTGGTATGAAGCAGAGGCAGCTCTGTCCCAGCTCTGCAGTGCAGTGTATGGGTTAAGGGCCCCAAAACCAGTTCCGTGTAGTAACTTGGTGACTGACTTTTCACACTCCTGGGAGGAGGTACCACAGCAGACTGCATCTGAAAGGCATCAGCAAGCACAGTGTCCTCTGCATGTGTCTTCCAACCACTGGAAAGTACTGCTTAACTTGGACACCCCAAGTTAAGAGGCTTATCTATATCCTGAAGGGAATAAATTACTGGACAGGTGAACTTAGGAGAACTTACCAGCTGAACCTCTAGACTCGGGCCGGGTTGCGTCACATGCAGGCACAGCTTGTGCTCTCATATGGGCATCTAGTTTACAGAGTTTCTCTATCTCTATGTTGTTATGATTTCTGCTATTACTCAGACTTCTAGAAAGCTAATAGAATATATTGTTAGATCCCTGTGATTAAATTCCTTCCCTAGTGCCACAATGCAAGTTAAAATAATAAGGAAGGCACAGGACACACTGTCATAAAACTAACAATGGTAATTTTTCTAAGGTCAAAACAGTTGGTGGAGATACCACCAAAGACTGTGTCTCACTGAAGTCGAAACGTATGATGAAGATGTCCTTTATTGAGGGCACTGACAGTGTTCTTATCCTATGGGGAATGCAGCCTACCTCCTTAAGGCATAAAAGGCATAGTCAGCCCAAAGAGAGACACTTTAGCAACTGGGGATTCAGAGTCCTAAATTAAGATTTACCTTGAATTAGCCTCCTGCTGTTTCCACGAAATATAAAGGGGACTGGCTTCTGAATTGGGAAATTTAAATTAGGCAAATAAAGTTAAAAAAGTGTGACTGGTCCCACCTGGTTTTTTTGTCCCCTGCACTCAAGTCTTGAGAAGAAAATATTTCTAATGGATACTTCAGGAGTGATAATGTTAATTTACACGGTAAGTTGGGAGGCTGTTATTCAAAAGTTGAACCAGAATGTTAGACCTTGGCAATACCTCTGAGCTATGCTCTTCAGATGATGGACACAGATGATCTTGCCTTCAGGGCACTTGACAGCTGAGAGAACACTAATTTTTCTCTATGGATTTTTTTCCTTTCTGTTCTTAGCCCTGGTGATGAATAGGAAAAGAGCCGTCTCCTGGTAAACAAGATACCCAAACAGAGCTGCAGATCACCGCAAAACCATTGTGTTGTTTGAACAGATCAAAATGGTCCTCAGGGGCTAATTTATGAGCTTATTTTAGACTCTTGTGGCCTTGAATTATGAAAGGGAGGTGGTTTTTAATCTATTCCCTACATTTTTGTTTTGATTTGTTTTTCTGAGTTGCTGGCAGTGATAATGACCTCGTTTATATCAAAACCGGGGTGGAGATAGAAAAGTGAGGTCAGGTTGTTTGGCCACATTGAGCATGGTTTCAGTTACTTCAGCAGAGAAGCAAACATTAATGATCATTAACACTTACATGTGCCCAGATGTTACACACAGACAGACACGAACACTATTAATAAAAATATTTCTTAATGTTACTGAATTGTTCTTGTAAAAACTTGGGTGGCTTCCAGTTTTCTATAAGTATGGTAGGCTGAGCTAATTGGGATGAAATTAAAACCATTCTCAGACTTCTGTCAAAAATGTTGAGATAAAAATATGTAATCTGTTCAGCATTTCTCTCTCCTTATTTTTCATCTTCTCTTGCCTCTGCTCCTCTGGTCACTAGCCAGGTCTTAAATATATATGCCCATCCATACTCTCCAGTTATAATTCATGATAAAAAGCATTTTTGGGAGGGATATCAAACTTAGAGCTTCAGGACTTACTAAATGCTAGAAATCAGAATTCTGTAGGTTATTATCCCTTCGTCTCCACTGTGGCTTTAGGTCTTTCCAGCACTCAGAGGTGAGTCAGGGTAAGAATAATAAACTGCATGGTTGCTGACCCAGTAAGCTCTTGTGTGTAAGCAGAATCATAGAATCATAGAATCCTAGGGGTTGGAAGGGACCTCGAAAGATCATCTAGTCCAACCCCCCTGCCAGAGCAGGGTCACGTAGAGCACATCACACAGGAAAGTGTCCAGGCGGGTTTTGAATGTCTCCAGAGAAGGAGACTCCACAACCTCTCTGGGCAGCCTGTTCCAGTGCTCTGTCACTCTCACAGTAAAAAAAATTTTTCTGATATTCACCTTAAGCCTCCTATGCTACAATTTGTATCCATTACTCCTTGTCCTATCACTGGTCATCACTGAAAAAAGCTTAACTCCATCTTCTTGACACTCACCCTTTACGTATTTGTAAACATTGATGAGGTCCCCCCTCAGTCTCCTTTTCTCCAAACTAAAGAGACCCAGCTCCCTCAGCCTTTCCTCATAAGGGAGATGTTCCACTCCCTTAATCATCTTTGTGGCTCTGCGCTGGACTCTTTCAAGCAGTTCCCTGTCCTTCTTGAACTGAGGGGGGGGAAAAATTATGAAATTATGAATAGCAACAACATTCGTCAAATCAGAGAATCATAGAGTTGTTAAGGTTGGAAGGGACCTTAAAGATCACCAATTTCCAAACCCCCTGCCATGAGCAGGGAACCCTACCACTAGACCAGGCTGCACAAAACCTCATCCACACTGGCCTTAAAAACCTCCAGGGATGGCGCATCAATAACCTCCCTGGGCAACCCATTCCAGTTCCTCACCACCCTTACAGTGAAGAATTTCTTCCTAATATCTAACCTAAATCTCCCCTCTTTCAGTTTTAAACCATTACCCCTTCTCCTATCACTGTCTTCTCTGGTGAAAAGCCCCTCCCCAGCTTTCATGTAGGCCCCCTTCAGGTACTGGAAGGTGCTCTAAGGTCTTGCTGGAGCCTTCTCTTCTCCAGGCTGAACAGCCCCAACTCCCTCAGCCTGTCTTCATAGCAGACATTCTTCTAACTTAGGTCCTGATGCACTAGTCAGTTTGGAAAAGGTTGGTCTGCTGCAAATTCCTGGATCTGCTGTGCTTGTGCCATGGATCTGTGTTTCTTGCATGAACTTGAGTAATCTCAGGCATCTGTGACAGTGTGTACAAGATGGAGTTGATAAGCATGTGGAGAGTAACCATTTCTCCCAACAGCTGGTATCTGGAGTCTTTGGGTTGCTAGAAGATCTATGGGCAAATTATGTCCCACTTAAATCCTGTTTAGGCTTGAGCGTCAGCTGAGGTGGAGTAACTGTCAGGGTGTGTGCTCTCAGCCCATGGCTAATGTGAAAGAATGCAGCTTGTCTTCTACTCCTTCCACTGTGGGTTGGGCTGGATGGCAATCATTCCTGTTTACTGGGTGAGGATAGCCCACCTCAGCTACCATAGCTAAGCTGATTTGCTGCTGAATCAGGGGAACGTGCTTCTGTGTCTGCAGTAAGAGCAGCATTCTTCAGTCCTAATCTTGGGATTCAACTGGAAACACTTACTCCTGTTGAACCCTGTTGCACCATGATCTCCTCAGCATCTGCCATCAACAGAACTCCCATCATCTTCGAAGAGCTCATGATTCCTCTCTGGTGCTTTAAGATGAGGCAGGTCTGCATGTGGCATAGCTACAAAGACCAGAACAGCTTTTACTGTAAATGATTTAATCTCTTTCCTTCCTCCAGCAGTTCAGTGCTCCATGATTCATACCAACCCAAAGGAACACATCTATCTGGCTGAACTTCTGCTGATTACCCTGAATTCTATCTAGACATTTTGGGCCAATACCACATACTAACAAGCTGTATCTACATCAGGCTGAGCAGTGCTTCCTTACAGCACAGCTTCCTGCACTCAGCCAAGATAAACAGTGAAAGAGCATCCTGCCGTGCCATGGGGGAGGGAGGCTTCAGTTCTTCTTATTTACTTTTAAAATGTTTAGATTTAGCAAGCAGCCCATCACGACCTGGGGCTTGCCAGCAGTATGTGGTTCAGTCGGTAGATGGCCCTGTGGACTGCACAAGGGGCCACTGACCTGGGGGTCTCCGAGGAGTGAAGACAAACTGGGACTTGGGCAGGAGAGAAAGCCTTGGCTGGCTGTGTGTGGGTCTGCCAGGCATAGTGCTTTGTGCTTAATGAACCACTTAGGAAAGTCTGTGGTTTTGGGGTTGTGTTGGTCCATGCTGTGTAATCCTGCAAGCCCTAAGATTCCACAGGTAGCAATTATTAAAAGTTGTTCTATGTTTATGAAGCACTGGAAGAACAATGAGAAACTTCAGGAGTGTCCATAAGAAGCAGGGTAAGAAATATCATGGGAAGAAAATCAGGCAGATAGCACATGTAGACAACAGTGGTTCTTTGAAGGGATTTGGAGCTCAATGAAGGCCACAACCCAATATATTCAGGAGTCCTCTCTATATGAACAGATCCATATTCAACCACATCTTCTCACACCATCTAGCAGTGTAATGAGAAGATGCTGGCACCAGAAATCCCACAGAAAAACCTGGGAGTTAAGGTCTCCAGGTCAGCCATGACATTCCACTTTGGTGTCTGGAAACGTCATGTGAAGATGAAAAACAAAATGTGGGCTCTCATTCAACACCTGGAGACATCTCTACAAAAAGGTAAATGATGAAATGCAGTAATTCATAGAATCATAGAATGTTAGCAGTTGGAAGGGACGTCTAGAGATCACATAGTCCAACCCCCCTGCCAAAGCAGCATCACCCAGGGCAGGCTACACAGGTGGGTTTTAAATGCATCCAGGTGGGTTTAAAAAAGTCTCCAGAGAAGGAGACTCCAGAACCCCTCTGGGCAGCCTGTTCCAGTGCTCTGTCACCCTCACAGTAAAGAGGTTTCTCCTCATGCTGAGGTGGAACTTCCTATGTTCTAGCTTATACCCATTGCTCCTCATCCTATTACTGGGCACCACCAAAAAGGGACTGGTCCCTTCCTTTTAACACCCACCCCTCAAATTTTTGTAGACATTAATAAGATGCCCTCTCAGCCTTCTCTTCTCAAGACTAACCAGTCCCAGTTCTCTCAGCCTTTCCTTATAGTAGAGATGTTAGAGTCCCTTAATTATCCTCGTAGCTCTTCGTTGGACTCTCTCCAGAGTGGAAAGGGAGAAGAACCTCCCTAGACCTGCTGGACACATTTTTTTAAGGCACCCCAGGATACCATTTGTCCTCTTGGCCAAATGAAGTCGCTATTCAATTAAAAGCACAGCATCACCTTGTTGAGAACAACCCTCACAGAAGGGTTTATAGCTTCCTTCCCCACCCCCTGTTCTTCTAATCCAAGTTCAAATTCAAGGCAAAGTGTGCTTATGGATTGGGTCCAGATGTGTCTGAAGTTTTTACTCTTATTTTCAGCAGTTCCCTCTGCCTGAAAGGTTTGGGCTGTTTCTGAGCATGCTCTTGTGTCCTCTGACACAACACTGGGCTATGATGTAAGTCTGAGATTGGAAAGTGATGATAGTGTCACTTCTAAATCCTACTGAACAGGACCATATAAAAAGATTTTGTCCAGACCAACAACACATATTAATTCTTCTCTCTGTCCAATTAAAGTCTGAACTCTTTGGCTCTGTAACTGGACTTGGCAGGACACTGCTTGGACTAAGGAAAATCAGCTGAGCTCCTTGGGTTTGCCCTGGGTTTAGACCAGCAGGTCCAAGTCAAAGCCCTACCAAAAAGACCAGGATGGTATCCCAAATGGTATTTAAGACACTGGAGAGTCTCTCTGAGTGTTCTAGGTTGCTCATTCTTTCTAGTCTCAAGGAGAGGTGACAGCTCACCTTTTATGAGTCTCAGCAGCACTTCCTGACTTCATAGTGGTTCATGAACATGTATGTAGCTGGACATCAGCCTCCTTGGAACCACTGACAAAGATCTTTTAAGATTAGTCTTGATTTAGGTCTCTAGAGTCCTTCTAGAGTGCCTTCAGCATACGTTCCACCAGGGTTCAGGAGGTCTCCTGAGTTCTCGTCACTTTTTCTCTCCACTCATATTTCCTGAGAAACTCTTCAGAAGTCACACATTCCAAGCCACCCTTTTCTTGACACTCTCCTTTCATCTAGGATGACCTGAAAAAATCAGCAAAGATCATTACCCTAAACTACTATTTGTGCTGTGTTCCTACTTGTTTCGATGCATTTACGTCACAATCCATTTCTGGTCTTTTGTTAGTTGTACATTGTTTAGGAAGAGGACAGTCTTTGTGCCCCTTGTTCTTCTTGCATCCACCACAGCAGATAATCTGGCATGGAGCACTGCATTAACAATGACATCAAAGTAACAATCCAACTACAATTTGATAATTTGATAATGTAACATTACTGTACTAATAGCACTGTGGTCTTGTGTTTGATCTCATCCTTCTGTGGTAGGTTGGTATGAAATTTTCCTCGTTATTATAGAGGTCTTGTAATTTTGCTTTTCAATATAAGGTTAAAGCACAAAAGCTTTTACTCTTCTGACACCCTAGAGCATCCAAATGTTGAAGCAATGTGGGGCTGTGGTTGAAATGGATCTATCTGAAACTAAGAAAACTAGGGAGCAGTTTCTGAGGGGCAGGACATCCCTCACAGAGATTCTTAGGTCCTTATTCCAGGGACCATGTCTTTGTCATCAGTGTTTTTCATTGAATATTTATGATAAGACAGTGACAGTAGGAAATTTGAGCCCTGTCTGAGGCTGGGAGTGGGAAAGAAGCTGCACAGCATGTAGCTGTAAACTGCAAACAGCTATGAATAGATTAAGAGTATCTTCGGCTTCCTTCACAGCCAGTGGCAGGACACATGCTCTGCCAAAGGGCAGTTCAGAGAGGTGGTGCAGCACATATTTATTGAGAGTCTGGAGCATACATGACATCAATGGGAAGAAGTGGGATGCATCCTCTGGTAAATCTGGTCCATGGGAACACAGCTAATAGGACTGGAAGTGCTCCAGAAGACTTCAACTCCAGCTGACAGAGGCAACAGCCTTACATGTTGGTCATAAACTTATCAAACCCCTCTAAATGTTATTTTGGTTTTGTTTTTCTCTGACTCTTCCTAGTAGGACCTCCAGTTCAGGAATTTATTTTAACTTGAAGCTTAAGTTAATTTATACATTAATTACCATTCACCACTTTCTGCTTTACTGACCTTTTTTATTAAACAGTTCAAGTGTTAACTTACTGTACTGACATGATGCTCTTTGATTAAGACATGGTTGCAAATGAAGGAAAGGTTTAGGATCTAGAGCTTACTGGGTAGCATGTGAATTTTTCTTCTTATATTGAAAACATTGTTTAAAACTTGTGCTGTGTTTGTTGATTACAGGTTGATGACCTACCCCAGCCTTGGTTTTAACATTGATTCTGCCTTTGGTATTCTAGAGGGTTTTTCTGGCATATCAAGATTTGCAGAACTCAGTATCAGTGAGTCAGGACATTTTCTTAATCAAACTTAAGTAAAAAAAGGATACTTTGCTGTGTTCATGTTGTCCCCATGTTCCTGGAAATGTCTAATTTTCCTCTAGTGGTCTGGATGAGCTCTCCTCTGGCAGCTCTGGTATTTTGTCTTCCTTAAAATTTGACCTGAGAGTCATGTCACTGGTAGCACAAATTCTGTTTGGAGTTGTTTCCTTTAAAAATTAAATTACAATTCCTCCTTTTGATGGAAGGAAGTGACTCATTAACAAGCAGCTCTCAAAGTTTTTGAGAGTTTGACCCAAGACAGTAGCAGACAGTTGTCTCCACAGTGGGCTGTATCTCAAGAGACTCTAATATAATTATTAAACATCCTGGGATTTTACCCTCAGGACACATTATCTCAAAACAAATATACATATATTAATTTTTTTTTCCTACTGGACTTTCAGAAGACAACAAAGGAAACCACAGTTCTTGCATTGCTGAGAGGTCTAGGACAGACATTTTAAGGTGTGAGGACTCATGCTGCTCAAGAACAAGCTTGGTAGGACAACATACAACTCTGGGAGTTGAAACTGTTTGAAATGAATGTCCTTCAACAATAGCTGCATGGTGCCATCCACACAAACCTTGGCTTACTGTAAATATAGATTCAGATGTTCTTTTAAACACTTAGGAAAGGAAGATAATCTTGATTTAGGTTACTGGAAAGGTCCATTTTTACATTATTTTTAGCTTTAGAATATTCTAAGTAGCAATTGCCTGTTTCTTGTATCAAAGGGATAATCAAGCACACAGCTGTCTCTACAGCTAGTTGTGTTATACATGCAAACATTTCCTGGGGTGGAAAAAATAGAATGTCCAAGTGTGTGCTGCTGCTGAAGATGTGTTCCTGCTGTCAGGAATATGTGGCTCAGGTAGGAGGGCACAAATGAATGAGCATAGCCATAGATCCTTTTGGAGATATCTATAAGCTGATATAAGCTCTCCTTGCCCTTGCTATGGATCTCAAAGCTGTATAACCACAGTGAGCTTGTTCACATCATTGTCTTGAGCACAGAAGTGGGTTAACCTCTGCTACCTGCCTCCCAAAGCTGCCCTGCACCTGCCTGTAAAGACAAGGAGGGGTGCTCATAAGAGCTGAAGGATCTTTGATATGTGCTGTCCAGCTGTCATCAAGCAGTTAAGCATGACTCACAGCTGACATCCATGTCTTGTAGCTGGAGAAGATAGGACAAGTGTGTAAACTTCCAAGTGCAGCTCCCTTGGAGAAGCTCCTTTTACCTGCTGTCCTGCCTGCCACTGCTCTCCCAGTGAGAAGAAGGAGTGAAATAAGAAGCAATGCAGCCATTCAGCTCTTGATTTGTTAATTTAGCTAAGGCTGACATTACATCTTTATCTGAATTAGAAAAGCAAAAATTTCCAAGTTTTTGAAGTTTTTAGGCAGCTAGGATGGAGCTCAGTGATTTTCTCTGTTTATGCTTGCTGTTTCAGGCTATCATAGCAATTACAGCTCCATCTGAACCACTAAATGCACAGGTATCTTCAGTCACCCAGATAACATGCTTGTTAGTACCACAGCAGAGCTGACCACAGTGTAAAATCCCACTGCAAAGACTGTGCCAAGAATCATATTTGGCAGGGCTAGTTACTAGAAAATGGCCATACACTCTGGTTTAATTTTACAGAATTGACTTTTCCCTTATTATGGTCCGATGTCTAAAAATTTCTTAATTTTTGAAATGTTCCAAGTTTTGTTCTAATACATTAATTTTTCTTCTAATTACTAAAAAAACACATTGTCCAACTGAAGTGCAATTTTCTTGTAGAAGCCTTTGCATGGGCATTCAGCCTGAGACCTGGTGCAACCAAAGGAGAAGTCATTAAGTTACCCTCAAAGATTTTTTTTGCAAGTGAAGGTGCTATGACTGAAACTTCTTCAGTATTTTGTTGTAGAGGTGCTCAAAACACTGAGTGATGAGTAAAAAAATCCATCTCTGTCAGGAGATAAGTCCAGGACAGGTTAGGTCAGAATCAGGCAACCATGAACCCTGGAGCCCTGATTAAAGAAAAAATTTAATGGCTGTTCTGTGTCTCTGACTATGGCAGGACAACAACCTAATCTTGGAAAGCAAATATTTCCTTGGAGCAGATTTCCCAGGCAGCCCCAGCTGAGCTCCTGCTGGCGTTGCTCTGTCTCCCCACAAAGCCACTTCTCCTTATGCTAAATGTCGCCTAATGCTCCTCTATCATTAAGAGTATTTTCAATGGAATGAAATTGTTAGGATTTGATCCTAAAGGCTCCCACAACTCTAACCTACTGTATTTATCGTAGCTGGCTCATTTCCTCAGATATGAGGATCTCCATCCAAGTCTTCTGGAGCGCAGATGGAGAAGCTGTCTCCTCCGGAAAGGGCCCTCTGCTTCCTATGGCAAAGGCCTCCTCAGCATGGTATCTGCACAGCTAAGTTTATGATTTACTATTACCTGATTGATAATCCACAGATACTTTCTGCTGCTGATGGAGATTTTGTAGGATGGGAAAAAACCCCACATAGCAAATAATCCTCTGGGCAAAGACTCCTGGTGGTGATGAGTTTAATATCTATTAATGTGTGAATGCTGGTGGCACATTTTTTCATCTAAAATACATCAAAGGGGAAACATTTGGTCAGATGTTTGGCTAATGTAAACTGTTGGGAAGCCAGTGGCTTCAATGAAAAGGGCTGAGGACCTAGCCAGGAGTGGAGGGTGAGCAGAAGTGATCAGAGCTCACCTTTAACAGACTTTTATGCCAAAAAGCAAGTGGCAACAGCTAGTTTCAAAGACAATATCTAAGGAATACACTACTGGTCTTAGGTGTCTTGAAGGAAGTAGTACATGTACATGATCATTTTTGATAAAAAAGACACAAAGGAAGACCAAGAAAAGTATGGAAGAAAATTCTTAGATGAAAAGCAAAGTTCCTTACATGGAAAACATGTGAGAAACTGTAAAATGTCATCTTCATGTAATATCTGTGGGGCTGGATTCCCCAGGGCTTTTGCCCTGTTCCCCCAATAAAGTCAGCCTCCTGATTTCTCAAACATGTTATTTTCTAGATTGAGGAAATATGTACGTACTGGCATATCCTTAGCCTAAATTTGCATAATTCCATATTACCGACTACATAGCCATTCAGTAAAATCCATAGTTTTATCTGATGGAATTGAGGGCCTGTTTCCCATTTGTAGTGGGGGTGCTTCCAATCATCTGCCAGTGATGGCATTGACAAGGAGCTGGCATGTTATTCACACATATTCACACATATTTCTGTGAAATACCACCTGGTAGGAGGGAAAGAGCCTTCTCCTGAGTGGTTTTCATTTATTATCTGTGCTGCACCAGTGCCTAGAAGCCCAGGTCATTCATGGGGTTGTGACCATGATAGGTGTTGTGTCAAAGAAGGCCCATTGGAAACTAAGTGCTGGGAAGCCTGTTCCTTTCACTTGGAAGCCTGCTCCTGGTCTCTCTTATAACTACATGGGGATATGTTACTCCTGGCTTCTGGCAGCCACTCTCTAAATTTTGTCATTTCCCTTACCACTTACCTAAAGCAACTCATGGAGCTAATTTTCCATGTCAGCAGCTAATCTGATCTATCTGAGATCATATTACTAAACTCTCTGTACAAATCTGCTCCTTTTCAAGTCCTATTTAACAATTTCAAACTCTCTAGCTGTTACCACTGTCTATACCTTAAAGATGCAATTAATAATTACCCAACACTATGTACCAGAAGTCACAGATCTGCTTCTTTGAGCCTTGTTTTCTCTTCAAGAACCTAGGCAAGCTGTGCCTCTCTTTACCTCCTAGTTGCATAAAGGATTAAATAATTATATTTAGCTCCAAGAGGCTCCTCTCTGCTGCTGAACACCCAGGTCTAATCTCACTTAACATTTGTGTGTTGAAAGAACTTGAATAATTTCAGAACAACTGGTCTTGAGTTAGATTTCTCCAGCTGAAAGTGGTGTCAGGCCCCTGCTGATTTATTTATTCACTATGTCAGTAATCATCTCAGTTCCTGACACAGCCAAACTAAATACTGCCTGGTCTGCACAGCCAAAAAATAGCTAAATAATGAAAGTATTTTTGCATTTAGATATGTTAGCTGTATTGATTTATGGTCTAACTTTCTCCTTCTATTCGGTAGACACAAATGCATTGCTCTTCCCTCAGATTTAGATCTTGCAGATAAATTACCCCTAATCTCATCCTATTTCTTTGCTGCAGTGCAGACATACCTTCAGACAACAAATCCTTCTTCATCTACCAAGGTTTCTCCACTGATTTTAGTATTTCACATGCCTCTTTATCCACTGGGAATTTGAACTTTCACTTAATATTATTATGAAGAGCTCTTGCTTTCCCTAAAATGTTTGCCTTAAACCTTTGTTTAGAAACACTTACAATGACACAATTTTTTTAATGTTTTTCTGAAAATTAATACTCTAGTTTTTTGGAGAAACTGATATCTGCCTGGAAAACATTTGTTTTGCTCAAATGTTTCTTCAAGAATATCTCCTGCTTCACACTTCCCTGAGTTCTCACCTCCACATTTAATGTCAAAATGAAGTAAAACCTTTGTTATGAAAATTCCTGAACTTTAAAGTTTCAGTCAAAATCCAGACCATAGTTTTATACTTTGATCTCAACTCTGCAAATATAACTCTCACTTAGGGAGATTTTAACTGTTTGTAGCAGTTTGTAGATGCTTTGAACTAGGTTGTCCATGGGGTTAAACTGGGGTAGTTTTGTTGCATTATTTTGCTTGAGTTAATGATTTACCAACCCAATGGCTTAATTCCCCAAAACAAAAGGAAAATTCAGTTGTATTTTATATACTCATGGGAAAGTTATGATACTCTGTCCTAGTTCCACCATCTGCTGCTGTGTTATGTCCTTCTATACCCAAGCAATAGCAGGATTCATGGCCTCAAAGACTTCCATTCAAAAATGAATAGTGCAATACTCCTACAAGTCTGACGGTTTAAGCTCTGTGCCTGTTTCTTCCACTCTGATTTTTTCATTTTTGACACAAAACAGATAAAATCCTGAGTTGCTCATGGTGGGCACCTCTCTTTAGCAGGACTGAGCATCTATCACCTCTTCACAGAGCTAGTCTGCTATGTCAAGGAAGCTCAGATCTTCTGCTCACAGCTAGACTACCATTTTTTCACCTCTACAGTGCTTTTTGACTTCCAGTGTGTTAGTAACAGATGATAGATATATAGTGCACAGGCTAGATCAGCAGTTATTTCACCACACTCCAGAGGTGGTCTTGCTCCCTCCTGATATTACTTGGCCTTACGGTTGGCTCTGGGATCTTTCAGCAAACCCACCTTTCCTTCACAATTCTGCCATTAAACTTCTGCATAGATTTGTAGACAAAATTGCCAGATAGTTCATGGCTTAGCATTGTCACACAGAGATATCTGACTTTTGTAACATGGTAATTTGAGGGCAAAAGCCAGTTAAAATGACATCCCGACTCCAGTACTTTGCTTAGGGATGCCCAGTATTAAGACCATGTTTTTTGCAGTTTGCAAATTGCATGGAAAATTACCAGGGCTTTTCAGGGGAAGTTTTGGTTTAAAGGAGGGAAGGATGAAAGGTTAAAAAAATGCAAGATGTTGTATTCACTAACAATTAATAAAAGTAAAGAGAAACCTGCACTTAGACAAAAATCTATCTTCATTCTTCTCTCTCCATCATGACCTGATTATTTGAAGACTCTTTTTGGGTTTTTAACACAGTTTCTGGTCTGCTTCTAGCCTACTTCATTTCTGGGCACTACGCTGTGCCTGGCCCCTTGAGACAGAAACTGATTATTTGTTATTCCACTGGGAGGTTGTTCCTGGTTTCTCTAGGTGAAGCCAATTCTCCTTCTCTTAACGTCTAAATTTGCAGAAGGAGGCAGCCTTAGATGGTTCCCTACCCACCTTCAGGTGGATGTTATCACTGCTACACTAGGAGTCAGCCTTTCTCCACCTGAATGAATTTTTTATTTACTGGTTTAATAACAGTGAGTGATTCCCAAAGCCAGAAAGCCAATGCATATGGGTTGAGAAGAGTACATATCACACTTAAATATGCAGTGAGATGGAGCAAGGCTGAAGTATTCTCCAGCCCTACACCCATCAAAAAAGGGGTTTCTATGCACTTTGCTTAGCTCCTGAAGGGTCTGGAACATGGTTACTTTGCTGACTTGGTCAGTAAATGTTTCCTGGCTTCCCACTGGCAGGCTCTAGCAGGCATGTTCCCTCCCAGATGCTGGGAAGAACTCCATCCCAGGAAATAATGTATGAAGGATGCTTGGGGGATAAGTTGTTCCTGCCTGGACAGAAAGCAAAACTTCTGCTCGTGCATCACAATGTTGGTTGCAGGATGGAAAATGCCTTTCTTGCTTCCCCAGTGAGAAACATCCTGAGATCCATACTGCATAAGCTCAGGTCAGTGCTCCTTCCAGGTAGTCCTACAAGCTGGGCTCCTGGAGGAAGACCAGGGGATCTGCAGACAGGGAGAGCGAGGAGTCATGCAACACTACAGCTGGCTCTGGGTGCCTGGTGTCTACACAGGCAAAGGGAGCAATTAAAAGTCATCTTTATAATTATTATATAATAATAATCAGCAGTATATTAGTATATCTGTATCAACATCCTTATCCATATCTATCTAAATCTTTATGTATATCTTGCACTGCGGCAGACCCATGTCACCCAAGGACTGGTGACCTCTTTGGCTCTGTCCACAGTTTGTGTGCTCCCCAACGACTGTGTGTGTGGCTTTTGCCACCTTCTTTCACTTTCAGGGAACAGGCCACCTCTTGCACCCTATAAATGTCAGACAGGGAGAGGGATGATGATGGAGCCAAGGCTGCATTCCACACACAGCAGAGAACTTGTTCCACCTTTGCATGGACCTGCCCCAGGTTTAGCAAATACAAAAACCTGTCCCCTCACAAGCTTAAAACACACACATGCAGGGTTTGTGCTTCTTGTACAAACTTACTGGAAGAGCTGCATTAAAGCATAGCACCTCTGACTGAAACAGCTCAGCAGTTAGGGATTGAAATAGGTCCATGGGGTGGTGGTGCTCTGTGTATGTAATGCAAAATAATTTGTTCTGTGGGATGTGGGTTGCAGAGACCAAAGGTTATTGTCTGTTTTGGAAGGCAATTTTTTTGAACTGCAGGCAGCAAAACAGCCTGGTTGCTGAAGTTTACAAAAGACTGTCACTGTTCTGCTATGTAATTTTTAAATAAACACATTTCAGTCATTAAACACTCGCTCTTCAAGCCTTAGTAAGAAGAACATCAGAGCTGTTAGTCAAGCTTTAATTCATCTGGTATGAGTTACGACTGAGCTAAAGCATGTTGCAAATAGGAGGAGGTATTTTCCAAGGACAACTTATCTGTGATAACCTCTAACACAGCAGGAGGCCAAACTCTAAACCCTACCAACTTTCTTTACGCATTTTGGTTTTGCTCTTCTTGTTGCTATTATTTTTTTTACATAACTCAAGAGAGGACCAGGGAACGTAATTGATCTCTTGAGGTTTCTTTGAGCCCTCCATTTCCATGATTAAATGAGACTATGAATTGTTACAGAGGTCACCACACAAATTAATGTTTTATTAGGCACCAGTAAATTGCTACAATAGCAAACCAAAGTTGTGTTTGTACAATATTTCACAAATTACAGATAGCAAGGAGTGTCTTTTATATGTGGGCATATTCATTCCCTCCATCCCCCTATTGCTGTGGTTTCTTGTTTCATTTGGTTTGTAGTAGATGTGAACGGGTGCTGCTCTTCTGAAGAAATATCTTTTCCAAAGGTGTTTGTTAATTTATTAGTGGTTTGCTGGTCATCTGGTGTGCCCAGCATTACAGCCACCTCTGTAGTCCACAAAGAATTGAGGGGGAGTTAAGAAGGAGGAGAAGTATTGCCTAGATAGGGCATGTGGTAGAATATATTTCATCTCTCTGAATGTAATGACATTAATTTAATTAAAAATCCAGGCCAGTTGCTAGAATTTATAGGCCAACATGACTAACACTGTTATGCTTATGTAAGCAGAGAAATTAATTAAAATTTTGAACCTTGTTCATCAGCATAATGAAAGCTTATTTTACGCTGGTGAGAGATTAAGGAAACCTTCTTGGTGGGCTTTTTTACCGAAAGGGAAAGAAACCCTCCCTGCCCCATTCTGACAACCAGGGAATGTTTAATTAAAATCAGTGGAGAAAGTAACAGTGGGGAAATGAAAGCAGGAAGAAATATTTTTGTTAATGTATTATTCCTGTAGAAAGAGTCTGGTAATAGCCTGAAGAGGTCTGATACTGGGTCTGTTGGTGTGAGAGGTAGATGGGAATGTAATTTGTTATGGGAGCTGCAGTGATGGGATTCTAAGGGCTGGAGTCAGGGAATACTGGTGTGAAGGGTGAGTTCCCTGTGGCCACATTACCAGATACTGTAGAAGTTGAGTTGGACAGGATAACTACTCACTTGCTTTCATTAAAAGAATGCCAAGGTCAGGTCCTACTCCCTGTTACCCACTAAAGATGAGTTATTGAATACATGTGTAAGAAAACCAGTCAAAACTTTTGCCTTCCCACACGAGGTCCTTCCAAACCATTATCCTATTGTATCATTTTTTCACCTTTATCAGGGTCTCTTCATTTTTCTTATTTCCATTGCAGTAAAGGCCAGAGCTGATCCTTTCCCTTCAGTACCAGCAGTTTTTAGGAGAGGATCTCTGAGCTCAAGACCTCTGGTTATGGAAACAGGTACAGCCTTTCTGGACTGCTGGTAGGCAGCTCTCTGTGTTATGGCAGGAGACATAGTTAATATTTGACACACCTCGTGATTGACAGGAGTTATACTAGTTGTTTCCCTTAACTGGTTTCATTAAGTATTGGCCATCTGCTACTGAGAAATTAAATACTGAGACAATTAAACACTGCAAACATTAGGCATAATCTTGAATTACAGTGGTTTTCCTGTCCCCCCAAAGAGCAAAGTCCCCAGGCACTGCTGGTGATAGGCAAATACTGCTGAAGCAGCTGATGCATGGGCCAAAACATCTCTCATAAAAATATTTCTGCTGGACCACATGGCAGTGCTGGGCTGATATTTTGTGGAGGAGACACGAGAGTGTTGTGAGTATATGTGGGTTTCTTCAGGGAACTCTAATTCAAATAACATATTTAGGTTTTCGGAATTGTGGTATTTTAAACAAAAATTTGGTTTAAGTTTGCCATTTGCACAAAATACTGGTTTTAATTTCAGAAATTTGAAAACAACCTTTTGTTTTATTTAGGGCTTTTTTGTTTGCTTGCTTCTTTGTTTTGTTTGTTTTCAGTTTTAGTTTTTTGGTTTTATGCTCCTGATGTGACATTTTGGTTTTGGATTATTGTTAATTCTTTAGTATTTTGACTACATTTCCATTCCATAATAGAATCTCATTTAGATACATTGACATGTCCAGCAGAATGAAAATACGTTTTTCCAGCCAAGGATGTGAGCTGTGAATACTTTTATTACAAATAGGTCTCAACCAGCCCTTGAGCTGTGACCTTGAAAGCTGTTGCAGTGTAAACCTGTTCTCTCTGCCTGGCTCCTACCTTTTGTGAGGGACAAAGCCAAAAACTTGGATCTTCCCTCCTGAAACACTATGTTTTTCATTGAAGGGTGGAATCCCAGTCATGGATATGGAGTAAAAAAGACAATCTCTACATCAAACTTTATCATCTATGTGTTTTAAGACAAAAACATTGGGTGTGTGGAGATGAAAAAGCTTTGGTCAGAATGGTGGATTAGCAAAATAAATTCACAAAAAAGCTAAATATTGCAAGTGTTTATTTGCAAAAGGAGCTTGTACAGAGGTTTTGGAGCTAGGTACATACTTCTTCACACAGACCAATCTAGATTGCAGCTATTGTTTAAACCAGGTCTTAAGGAGAGGAGAAGTCCATCCACAGAAACATTGTAGCCTAATGTGAAACTGAATTTGATTATTAGCTTAATGCCAAGAGAGGGGTAAATCCTAGTGCATTTTCTGCTCTTTGCATTCTTGCTGTTTCTGGGAAGGCATCCACCAGGAAGAAAGATGCTGAGCAGCTCCCACCTGTTGAGCTGCTGTTCTTGAGGAAAGTTTACACCAGCTCTTGCTGAATATCAGCACCCAGTTAGTTCAGGTGAATATCGTATGCCAGCAAGGTCTGGCCCTGGGGCACCCCACACAGCCCTGGGAGACCAGCTCCTGCTGCCCAGCATCTTTATCAACACCACAAACTCCTCAAGTAAAGGTGGACCTAAAGAAACCTCCCCAACATCTAACTTTTGCTCCCAACATTTGTTCTGGTGTCAGTGAGGACTTTGAGGTTAGCTGCCTGTTTATTTGTTTTCTATCCTGGGATGCTGTGTGATCTTTTTTAAGCCCGGAGATGCAAAATGCAGCTTTGCCTTCAACAGTTTGTGTGAGTGGCAGTGACTGATGCCTTTTGGAAGAGCACCCCAGGGGCCAGGAGATGTGTGTAGCTGAGTGTTTGTCTGGGTATTGGCTACCAGCATTTGTACCAAACCAGTTTCTATTATTCCATATGTCAGGAAGAACATTTGCACTTCCAGGCCACTAGATGATGATGGTACTGTAATTACAGCTGCATCTTAATTAAAATTCCCACATGAATAAAACATTAACATGATTATTCTTAGCTTTTTAACCAGTAGGCTGTGGTCTCGTCTCATGTAGCTACTTTCTTAACTGAACCACACACTCCAACAAATGAAGAAGAGAAATAAACATAGAGCGTGATTTCACCTTTTTCAAATTTAAAACTTGGAGTTGGTTAAATAATAGTGAAATATCTCTGAAAACCACCATGTTGGCAGAATTGTGTCTGTCATGGGAGATCTGTGAGTTTTAAGCCTTTGCTTCGTGTCTATGCTAGGTCTGGAAAGGTTTGATAGACTTGCAACTGGGGACCACAAACTGTAATTTGATGTGTAATTATGTCTTTTCCTCATGGAAAACTGTTTTGCACATGCAAATATTAACGTTTTGCATCTACCAAAAACTTAGAGGCACAGGAGGAATGTCTTCATTAGAGCTAAGAGTCCCCAATGGTACAAAGCCAAGCTGAGGCTCCACCTGTGAAGTGCTTGGAGGTGCAGGGGTTGCCTTTCACCTGGGTTGCTGCCCTGCGTTCCTCACGCCATGGACTGGACCTGCAACAGCCCACGAGAGCCTCAGGCTTCAAAAGCCTCTTCAGGAGTGTCTTCCCTGGAGCTACAGGTGTGAGTACAGCTCAGAGACACACCTGAGGCAGCCTTGCATGGCATGGCCCAGGTGCTGACAGCAACGTGGCTGCAGCAGCGTGCAGGTGGGTATGAGCTGCAGAAAACCTCAGTCTGTGGAAATGTACAAGTTGCCGAAGTTCAGTGCTGTGTGTCTGCAGTTGGCTTTGGGAAGTCTGCTCTTGCTGTAATCTTGCCTTTCTCAGCAGCAGCAGTGAGGGAAGAAAGGTATTTGTTGGTTTGAAAAAGAGAAGACTGAAGAAGAGAAGGCTCCGGGGGGACCTCACAGTGGCCTTCCAGTACCTGAAGGGGCTACAGGAAAGCTGGGAAGGAATTTTTACAGGGGCTTGCAGTGAGAGGATGAGGGGTAATGGTTTTAAGCTGAAAGAAGAGAGATTCAGGTTAGAGATCAGGTGTAAATTCTTCAGTATGAGGGTGGTGAGACGCAGGAACAGGCTGCCCAGAGATGTTGTGGGGGCTCCATCCCTGGAGGTGTTCAAGCTCAGGTTGGATGGGGCTCTGAGCAGCCTGTTGTAGTGGGAGGTGTCCCTGCCCATGCAGGGGAGCTGGAACTCAATGATCTTTAAGGTCCTTTCCAAATCAAGAGATTCTGTCATTCTGTTTGTGGATTAGTGACTCTTACACTATTTGAACTGTCCATTGCTGTGATTTCAAACTTGGTAAAAATAGAGATAAAAACCAAAGATACCCCACAATGGCACCACCATCCCCTTCTCTGGTGATTTTTTAATATTTAGTTTTTGTGGTTTTCCTGGTCCTCTTTATCTCCCTTTTAATCAATAATAACTTTTGAATCTTTTTGCCTGTTTCAGCTGAAGCTGACAGGGTCATAAAGATCTTAAAGATATCAAGTTCTTAGAAGTTTCATTACAAAACTATGTTTCTATAGAGATGAGTGAGAGAAACCTCGTAATCTTCCCATCAAAACTGGTAGCATGAATGCAATTGTATTGCACACCAGGGAATCCTTACCTGAGAGAGAAAGAAAGGCTGGGATTGCTCCAAGCACCGGAGAGGCATTGGTCAAACCTCACATTTTCTTAGATACACGGGTCAGCTGATGACAAGACACCTGGAAACCATGTTCTGCTGCACATGAAACTACCCTGTTAATGTAAGTAGCTAAGGGGAGCTTCAGACTCCAGCCCAGTACATTTAGGCAGTATGTCGGAAGCAAGGGGCTTTGCCATATGTTCATGAAGCCTCAGGACGTGAACAAGAACACTGCCACTGTCAGGATCTTTTATTGTGTGTTTCTGTAAGGACTGAATGTTGCAGAGAGTGCAGGCTGTGAAATCTGCTCATAATGAGAGGTTACAAGTTAGTACAAAAATGGCTGTGAATAACCTGAACCCAAGTTTAAGTCATAATAAAAATGATAGGAGGTAGCTACACATTCTCATTTTAGCTCTTGCAGTGGTAGTCTTCCAGGGGACACATGGTTGTGGTCACACTTTGCTGATTGGTTTGGCTTCCTCTTGAAAGCTGAGTGCTGAGTTGATTTGGCAATTATCTAAGAGAAGTAAAACCATTGATTCCTTTTATAGCAGTCTCGTACTAGACCCACATATCAGGCTAGGTGACATAAATGGCAAGCCCCAGTACCCCATCAAATGGTACAAAGAGGGGACCAGTGAATCTGTCATGAAGGATTCAGCTGTTTCCACCATTAGTCATTTGACTCCAGTTTAACATGGGCATATTCCTGTTGCATGCGATGCAAATTGGGCATCTGACATGTCTTTGAGCACCTCAACCTTAGTCTTAAACTTCTGCTTGGTGCAAGAATTTCCAGCAGCTTTTCAAGACAAGGGATAACAAGAAAGTAAATGGCAATACTGGTTGCAAACACAAGATAAGGTGGTTTGAGTTTTAGTACAGTTTACAGTTCACACTTAACCTCAAACTCATACTTAAATGTCAAAGGTCTTGTCTCCACTGTTCCTGGAAATACAGCCTAACTTGATGAGGAAGAATGGAAAAAGAAGAAAAATAAGAGCAAGTAATTTCTCATCTAGGCTTGAGGGAAGAGAGTGTCTCAGTTCTCTGTAGCCCTGCTGGCTTGAGAGTCACCCAACAAAGTAAATGCAATATTGTTTTCAGTGGTTCACTCCTTTCCATTTTAACATTCTCCCAAGCCTGAGTGTTTATTCTGCATGCCCAACATGAAGAAACTTCACCTGTGACTTACATGAGATCGAGTTGTCTGCACTCTGGGAAACATGAACTAGGATGAGTTTTGCTTTGGCATGGCAAGATATTTATCTTGCAAGTCCCAAGTCTATCCTTCTGTCCATCCCAAGGCACCAAGATTTACAGTAGTGGAATTGCTCACCTATTACAAATACCTGCCTCCTTGGACTCACAAATTTCATGTGTGAAATATCCAGAAAAAGCTTTTAAGGGGTGACATTTTAAGCATATTCCCCCTCCCACATCTTGGCACAGAAAGCAGAGCACACGTTTCTCACGGTGCTTAGCCACACACATAAGCACAGAATGGTGCTCACCTCCCTCTCAAGCATCAGGAGCAAGCCACAAGGAAGAAAGAATTGAGTTTTGGAACCTTTCCACAGAAAGTTGCAGATGCCAAATGGATTAAGTGCACTGAAAAGCAACCTGGCATACTAATGGCAGGTAAGTCCATCAAGGTTGCTAAACACATTCTCAAGGATGCAGTGTTTGAGACTGGAAGCACCTACCTGCACATTGCCATTCCCTAGGAAGGCAAGAAGGGACAGGTTTGTGTCGTATTTGTCTGGTTTTGCAGGGTTTCCTGACCTAGATCCTGCCAGCAAGACTTTTGGTCTGGGATTGCATGGCTGCAGTCTTGTCTCTTCGTTCATGCCCAGAGGGCAGAACTGTGGTGAACCCAGGACTGATTCTTTAATGGACATCTAAATACTTCATCATTTATGTCACCCACTCTATAACTACTATCTCTTCTGCTCAGTAATTTGGCAATTCCTACCTCTACAATCTGGTGATGGAGATTTTAATTCTTCATCAAGTTCACTGTTTATTTCAAGTGGCTTTCAACCCCCCTAGATGTTTTGTGCAACTTCAGACTTACTCAAATGTGGGCCAAGAATTAAGTTATACCTGCATTTCTCTTCTACCCTGGAACCAGTATCTGGATACAAATGTAATGATTTGCTCTTATCCTTGTCATAAGTTTAAGTCACAAGATCAACTGTTCTGCAGTGTCCCACCAACCCCTGAAATGTGACTGAACCTTCCAGCTCAGGTAGTTTTTAGCTAAACCACAGAAAAAGCAAGCAAGTGTAAATTAAAACTGTCTTGACTTACCTTTTGCCCAGTTCCCAATGTTGTGAGTCTAGGTCTTTCTCCACTAGGGTGTTTATCCAGCCAACCAGTATATGAAGAGACATGTTTGAGAGCAGAAGGGCCAAGCTGAGCCCAAATCTCATCAGTCCCTGGCCAGATCAATAATTGAGGTCTGGGAAATAGTCTCTGTTACTATTACATCTGATTTTTCTTGGCTTCCCATTCCAGTGGGGGAAAAAATATAACCCTGCAGAGGCTGAAAACACAAGTTATAGAAGTTGTGTTGGGAGAATGACAGCTTTGGTCATACAGGAGCTTTCTTCCATGGCAGCTGCTTCTGGGGTTTTTTTGGTTGTTCTTTTCGTTTGGCTTTTTTTTTTTTTTTTAACCAACCACATTGGCTACAACAGCAGAAAAAAGTCCTCATGTTAAAACCCCCTGGATTAACCTCCTGAGAAACTGGCAGAAGAAGCTGTCTTTGCCCTCCCTTAAATTATATGTTTGTGCTCCCCTGCTGCTACGATAAAATAAAATGAAAAAGAATCTTCTCAATTTTTCTTTCACCAGTGTGTTAAGATATTGTCAGGTCAGCCCTGGTGGTAGGGGAGCAGATGACTAATAGCTGTGTTTTTTAATTAAATGTTATCAGAAGAGGATGATAGATTAGCACCACTACCCCCCGCATTTCCCAGAACATTTCAAAATTACTTTTTGAAAAATGGACTTAAAAAGAAAAAAGTGGGGGGGAAGCATGAAACAATGATGGGAATGCCTTGTCCTTCTGCTGGACTTGAACAAAAGCTTTCTGTCTGTCAGAGAAGGAAAAGCTTATTTATTTGTTACAGTTCAACCCAGTGCATGCCTGACTTGCACCTGTTTGGGATTTCTGCAGCAGAGTTGGGTCTCACCTTCATAAGTCTCTGTTTTACTGCAGGCATTTGTAGAGCCACAGGGAGCTTTTTTTATCCCATGAGCTGTGTCCCTGCAACAAACACTGGTGGTTATGCTGGTGTGAACTTCTTCAGCTGGTGCAAATGATGGTGGACTCTCCATGGCAGCAAGGTGGGAAGGAGCTAGCCCAGAGGTTTTATCCTGCACCACTTTGAAAGAGGGCAGACGTCAACTCCAGATGTCCAGTGAGAGGTAGTTAAGTTGCCCATTGCTTTCTGCTGCAGATGAAGGTTGTGTATTCTGAAGGCATGACAGTGTTCACTTCAATAAGCTTCAATCAGCAATGCTAAGCCCATGCCTGGACTAGATGTCCAGGCTCTCCCTATGGGCAATGGGGAGAAAAAGGTCATTATGGACAGTAACTTTGCATGTGCCACAGCTGTAAAGTGGGAAAAATACCCCAAACTTACCTGATCTGGACCTTGTGTGATGAACCTGTCACTGTGCAATGTACCTGCATAAGCAGCTACTTACAGAACAGTTTTCTTTGCCTTCACAGGTGGTGACCATGTATTAGAGGCTCTATTGTCTACTTTACTTTGCCTATGCAGCAGAAGTGCTACAAGCAAAACACCCCAACTCCTCTTCCTCTTTCTCTCTTGCCATTAGTATATAAATTACTGTATCTCTAAGAATAAGCACTCTGCGTATGCCTGAGAAGAGATTTTATCTTTTTAAAAAAGATGATGACAAAATGAAAAAAAGCACTGTATGCATTGTATCCAAACATGAGATGTAGGCCTTTAGAGCTGTAACATCTGAAATATGGTAAAACATGGAACACTGAATGAGCCCCATGGTTCTACTGCTGAGACATTTACTGGGAGTGTGTGGGACATCATTAGAGCACATAGAAAGGAAAAAAAATCTCTTTCTTATCCAGAAGTAGCTCATCATTGAAGGCTACAGCTCTGCACTTACACAAAATAAGGGTTCAGAGTCTGAAATTGTTCTTCAGGCAGGCACCAAAATCAAATACCTCAGTGCAGCTGCCAGGATGCCTATTTACTGTTGAAAGGCTTCTGCTCCTTTCTCCTCTGTTCACCTTTTTATTAAGACTATCACTAAGAGCACTCAGACAAAAAGGCACCCTTCCTTCACCTTGCATCAACAACTTAAGACCACTTTCATCAGAAAATAAAGGCTGTTAAAGTGACTAACGCCTTTCAGACAGCGGGTTTTGGATTGTTCTTATCAATGTAAGAGCTCAAACTCTTCCCAATCTCATTTTAGGTCCCTAAGTGCAATCCTGGATGCTGCCCAGAATGAACTAGTAGTGGGAAACAGGGTTGCAATCTACAAATACAGTGAGCACATCTTTAACTTTTTATCATTGTTATTTTGATTAGTTGAGGTTTTGGTGCCCGGGAGCTGGGGTATTTTTAACAAAAAAGACACAAATAGCTTGTAAGGCAAGATGTTAGAATGAGAGACTGGAAAACTGGGCTAGTGCCCAGGTAGATGCTTATTTTTAAAAAGCAAAGTACTTATATTTCTGCTTTCCAACCAAAAAGGTGTGTCAGTGCTTAGAAACAGAAAAATTTTATCTTTTTTTCTGCTGCATATCTCTTTTTCTGAGATTCCTCCACCTTTGGATATGGCATGTACATCCCATATAACACAAGTACTACTTCAAAGCCCCAGTCCTGGCTATTAACACTCAAACGCTGACTTCCCAGGCACCTTGCTGCCACAAAGTCTGAGCTGCAGCACGTATGCCAATAAAATCCTGCTTACTTATAGTGGTGGGTGAAAATAAGATAAAGGCTCTTTTCTCTGCCAACTATATCTTTTCTCTCCAAGGAAACTCAACAGAGGTGCAGTTCTCCTGTAAATGCTGATGAATTCTTTGGCCCATTTAGACTGTATTATTGCACAAAACACAAAAGAAACTGTGGAAATGGGCATTTCTTTGAATTTTTTCTCCTGGACCTGCACTGAACACATTTTTAACACATCCAAGTGTCATTTCAGGAATGAAATAAAAGGAAAAAGCTGCTACATTGTTGGAAAAGAACCTGTGTCAGAGTTTACCTTCTTTGCATTTAGGATGGTGACCCAAATAGAGACGCCTTGTGTTCCTGTCATGGTGCCCTACAGCCAGTGACAGAAACACGGACAGTTCTAAATTAAAAGAACATTTTCTGTATTAATTTATCACTCTGGTACACACAGGGCTAACTATTTTCCAGAAGCTGGTTACTGAGCCTCATATAGCTGATGGAGCTTAAAACGTTATGAAAGAAATACAGTTGCATTCTTGGTGTGATGTATTTGGCCTCATGAAAGGGCATTTTGTTTAGGTAGTGCATAGAAATCCCATAAAGTGCCTATGGACATAGATATGATCCCAGGGGGAAGGCAGCAAACCTGAGCAGAGAAAGCAGCATAAATCACAGGCCTTAATGTGCAGCTCATAAATCCAGTGCTTGTACAGAGGTCTGATAAGGTGGGATGATGTCTGAGCTCTTTTACTTCACATGACATAGTATGTGGCATTTGCATCCACGCAGCAGTGAAATGACTTCAGATTTGCATCTCATTTTTAACTCCTCCGTGCTGTGGGCAAGTCAGACTCTGAGCTTTACATTGGTGTAAATAAGAGAAAAGCCCTTGGTTTCATGAGAGTGACTCCAAATGAAAATTCTCATATTTGGGATGAGGATCAGACTCTGTTCCACTTCTGATTATGTTCATTTGACATGAGATAATAATATCAACCTATACATTTGTAATTTGAACACCTGTGCCTGCTACTCACAGTAATATGTATGCGTGTGAATGCTTATTTTGTATTTGCATATTGTATATTTCCATATTTTGAAGGCAGAATGGAAGATATACCATTAAGTTTCCATAGAATCACAGAATGCCAGGTTGGAAGGGACCTCCAGGATCATCTGGTCCAACCTTTCTAGTTACTACTATAGTTTACATGACATGGCTCAGCACCCCGTCAATCTGAAGCTTGAAACTGTCCAATGTTGGGGAATCTACAACTTCCCTTGGGAGACTACTCCAGTGTTTGACTGTCCTCATGGTGAAAAATATACCTTGAGCTGTCCAAGAGTGAAGCTGTTACTAAATGAGAGCTGGATGCTGCTTGGGTAACACGAGTCTGGTAGCCACGTAAACCATGTCCATGTTTAACTCTTCTTGTGCTCTAGGCACTGAAGTGTCTTTCCAAATGGCAACATTTGCAATACTTTGGGGTTTTGGTTCTGTCAGTTGAGTGAATGTTCCCTTCTCCTTAATTTCTTAAATAACCTTTCCTAGATATCTTCTTTCCCTCAAGGTTTAACCCACAGAAAAAGGAGGTACCATCATTACCTTCTTCTCTGCTATCTGAGGAATATTTCCATGAAAAATCTCCCTTTTCAAGGTAAGTTGCATCTGTGGGTTTCACTGTAAGAAAAGAGAGCTGTTGCAATCTTCCTCTTCCTCTCTCTACCAGTCAAAGAAACAAGTTTTTCCTGGCTCCCACCCTTATGCAGAGGGGATGTGGACACTGCCCTGCCACAATATGATCCCCAAATCTGCAGCTGTAACTCAGTCAGATGATGCTATCCAGGCATGCAGGCTGGGAGTCTGCCCTTATTTACACTCATGTAAAACAGGAGAAAGTCCATGGGCCTCTTAGACTTATTCTTGACTTACATCAATATATGTCAATAGATTCTGACCCTAGGGCCCTAGGAACTAGACATGTTAAAAATATTCTCGCTGGCACGATGCAGTTTAGACAAGTAATCAAATATCCTACCTTCTTTGTTATTTCTTCCTGCTCAGGCATTGGTGGAATTATTAAATAATACCTTTAAATTAAATTTCTCTTTCCTTTTGTAAATCCAACACAGCTATCAATGCTTTCCAGACATAACTGGAAGAGTGGCTACAAAGATAATTCATTTTTCTTTTCCATTTTAACTTGTGAACCAAGGCAGGCAGCAGGTGCTTTCTTCTTTTGCACAATTAGCAGTAGCATATATTTGCTGCATAATAATTTATTCTAACAGAGGAAGATGATGTTTCCCTAATGATGCATGCTTCTCAGAAAAGGTGAAGCATCTCTCCTTTAAAAAGCATAGACTGTTGAATGAAAAATCATTGTTCCCTTTAATCAGTCTCAGGCAGACCCAACAAAGTTACTAAAACGGATCCAACTCTCTGTGTTCTCAGTAAGTGTTAGCAATGATCTCTCGTAGCCTCCAGCATTTCACTTATAACTTTGGTGATGAGAAATGATAAAGGGAGGTTAGTGTGGAAGAATTTTGGTATATTTACTGGCCACTGTAAAGCTGCTTTATCTGCTGCAGGGAGCTGTTGTGTAAGGTTTTGTGATTTGGGACTTAATCTACAGAATTAGTCCCCTTTAAAGAAAATCCACTCCAAAACATGGCTCTAGCTGCCATATAGTGCTCTGTACAGAAGAGGGAACTGCAAGATGCATCTGGAAATATATGTTGTTCATTACTGCTTCTTTACAGAAAGTCCATCTCTGCCCTGTGTCATGGTTGTTTATGGTGCCCTCAGACAAGGGCATTGTCTCTGCTGCCTTCTTCACTGTGCTTGGTTCCCATCTCTGCCTGCCTGTCCCCAGCATTGCTCCTGCTGTCTTGGCACAGTGGGAATCACCCTCCAACAGCCCTCTCCTCCATGAAGGAGACACTGAGCAGGTTCTCCCACTCTGCAGCATGCGGGAAGCATTCAAAGTCTCCTACCTTCTTTTCCCCCTCCTGTTGTTCCCAAAGCTGGGAGCAATGCCTTGACTTAGGTGTGGTTTTTGGCCCAGGGTCCTTACACTGTTGTAGTTACACACTTTTCATCCCTCCGTGGTAAACTTAATTTTCTTTTTTAGGAGAAAGGCTTTTCCAACACAATACAACATCTGTAAAATAGATTTCAGGCTTCCCCAGGGTCTCCTGTACTTCTTTCCACTTCTCTCCATTATGATGTTCTTTCCTTTGGACTCCCCTTCTCCAGGGAATTATTTATAATTATACAGAGGAATCTCCATTCTCTTCCACAAATTTGCAAAGTTCAAATCATCATTTGTTGCTGGGGAACAGGAAGTGTTTTCTTTATCTAATGATGGGCTAGAATCAACTGCTGTTCAAGTCGCTGGCATTTCAGAGACTTAGAAATCATGGTAAAAAGTTACTTTAGCCATGCCATGTGCAGAATGCAGCAGTCCCACTGTGTGGAGGAGACAAGGCTGGTTCTGTCAGTTCTCCCATCCTAGGTGGTGGACCAGGCAGTGTATCACACAGGCTGGTGTTGGTCTTAAGTTTGAAATATATTAAGGAAATGCCAAGAAATGTAATGCACAAGAACAATGCCCCACTGGAGAGCTCACGGGTGGTTACCAAAAATTGTCCAGAGGGCAGATGTGTTGTGTGGAATCTCTGTACCTCTTGCAAGATGGTGGCACTGAGTCCTGGTCCACACAGCCCTTTCCAGTAAAAGCCTCTGATGGGGCCTGGATCCCTCCTGAAGTTTTGAGTAACTGTGTCTGGAATATCAGGCTTTATTTTTTTCTTTTTCTTTTTCTCACCCCCTGCTTAGCACAGAGGTGCTAAGTATTAAAATAAGAAGGAGGAAGGGAAGAAATCATATCTTGGCATTTCTAAATCACAGAATCATAGAATGCCAGGTTGGAAGGGATCACAAAGATCATCTGGTCCAACCATTGCATTTAATAAACTATTTCATGTTGAAAGCATTTGAAGAATGACTCTGCAAACAGTGATAATACTTAATCATTAAGCTTTCAAACAGCCTGGCCTGACAGCCTTAACCTTTGCACTGTGCAAGTGAAAACAAAACACAGGTAAAACCTCTTCCTGCCATAACTCCAGCTGACTGTGTAGCAGATTACACCAGGTATGAATTTACCCCCTGGCGTTTGGTTCATTTCTAACACCAAGTCACCCTGGCTTAGTTTGAACCCCAGTGCCTGATATAAGACTCCCAATAGAGTTAATTACTCTGCTTTTTATAATAATCCATTGCCCAGTCAACCTACAAAACATTTCATCACAGTAGCAGCCTGAATGTTCAGTTAGGGGACCAATTAATCAAGCTGGCATGAAAAAAAAAGTATAAACCCACATTTTATAATAGTGTAAAATATCAAGTTATTAATTTCAGTTGCATTTGGCATTCACAGACACACATGGAGTATCTCTACAGCTTGATTTATTACATTCAAAACTGAATGTCTTTGGAAATCAATTTTATTAGACTTCATGATTTTAAAACATACAGAGAAAACATTACTTAGTAATGGTTTTTAAATTCTAGATAAAGATGCCCAAAGGGAAAATACAGAAACCCTGGTGCATTTTGTCTTGTTGACCTTTTACATGGACCAGCTCAGTGATTTGGAAAAAGAAATTATGGAAATTAAGGAGTGTATAAGGAGATGAAGTTTGTAGGTATTAGCACTTGGCCATTGTGCATGAGAATGAATGGACGTTATCCCATTGTCCCCAGAGTCCTTTGGATCAGGAAACATAATTATGTAGCATCTATCTCATTTAATGTCAACAATAACAACAGAAAGAGAACATGAATAAGGGGTTGTCTTTTAAGAGACAAATGCAAATTCCTTATTTATTTGCAGATGCTTCCCCATCCAGAGCTAGATGGAGCAGGGGAAAGGGTAGATTAGAAGCTAATGAAAGAGAGATAAAGGTGTTGCAGTACTGAGAAACTCAGCCCTGAGCTGTTCCCAGCAGCCTGTCAGGGGATCTCTCTCCACCTCTCTAACAGCAGAGATTTGTTCAAGGTTTCCAGCAGCAAGGCAGGCAGTGGTTCACACTGAAGCAGTTGATGTGCAGGTTGGTGAAGCAACCAGTGGAGGTCACCATGTCTCAACCAGTGCATGGTCCTCATGGGCAAGGTCTTGCTACGCAGGGAGCATGGTTTGGGAATTGAGGTGCCAAGGTGGTGTTGGCCATTTGCTGCAGCTCCTGTCTTTGGCTCTTTGCTTGTCCTCTCCTTTCATTCACTTCCTCTGCTGGGAGGTGAGGAATCTACTGTGGCTGGGGACTGCTCATCGATGGAACTCTTACTCTGGGTTAGGACCTTCCCAGGAATGTTCAGTGCCTCTTTCTGGGACGTTGATGAGAAAGATGTTTGTTGGGTTTTTTTACTTTTTTTTTTCCCCATTGTTTTTCTTCTTTTTAGAAGAAAAATTTTGTCAATGTTTAAAAACTTTTAACATACACACATACACATGTATGTACATATACATCTGTATGTGTCAATATAGACATTTTCCTAGAAAAACATCACTACGTAGAATTAAATTAATATTTTCATGACTATTTTTCACCTCCAGACAAGAGGAATGCTTCCACAGGAAACTTTTAACCACTCACAGGTGTAAGGCACACTTACTTTTCAGATCTACTGCTGATCACTTATAACCAACATCACTGGGATATGGATGAGCGAGGTCAGAGAAAGCACAGGACAGTGTGACACAACTTGGTGCTGGCAGAGGCATTGCAGCCAGTGGTTGGCATAAAGCCAGAGAGAGATGAAAAATCAAAGGGTGATTGTGGGTTTTCTGGTGAAACTCACATTACCAGCATCAACTTATCCTGGCGAGAAATCTCTGTGTAAGAAGGATGTTGACAGACAGGAATGGGGACCAAGGTGGAACACCTACTGATGCTTTTTTAAAAAGCAGCATTTGAAGAGGATCACTTGCTTTCACCTGCATCCTCAGCAGGCTCTGACTGCTGAGCTCTGCAGGACAGTCTGAACTTATGGCTAAGAACAATACCTGTGTTATTGCATCTATTTAGTCCTGTCATCATTACTAATGATTTGCACCAAAGAACAGAGGAGGGCTGTGAGTGCTGGCAAACCCAGACCTCAGGGAAAAATGAACTCGGTTCTTACCCCAGAGAGACCATTAGGCAGCTTCCCTGCGTGCCATGATCTTGTGTGGGTTTAACCCTGAGCGAGCTCCCTGTCTGCTTCCTTTATTTCCATTAAGCCTCCTAGGTTCAGCTTCTCAAAACGTGGATTGTTTTTTTCCAGAGTTTTCTCTGCCTCGTACAAGATTCCTCCTTTTTTTTGCTTTCTTTGGGTTTTTTTTAGGGGGTAAGGCATAATCTCAGGACCTCGTCTGAACTCTCTTGTGCTAAGACATTAATCTGCATTGCATAATGTTTCAGAGCAAACAGCACTGGAGTGAAAGCAGGCTCTTCCCTCTGTATTTTACTCACTTCACTCCTCTCAGCAAACAGAGATGACATTTTTGTGCATAATAGGCCAACACACAAAACAGAGGCGTACATTCTGGGAGAGGTTTTGTGTTTGCAAACTTCTGCTATTTTATAAAATGAAGACAAGTCCAGCTGGGCCTCAAATGCCAAGAGACATGCCAAATGGCTTGTTAGCTAAGGGGCAGGATCAATACCTTTGGGATGGGGTCAGAGGGCAGAGAAAAATGGATTTGGGAGAAATTGGAGCAAATAAAGTTTTCAGCTATGTTTTATTAAACTTATTCCTCCTTTGCTTTAATCCTGGTGTTTTATTTTTATCCCAGCTCTCTTCCCTAACTGGTGCTGCTTAAGCTCAAGCAATAGCTGGCCATAGTTATCTGACATTATAACTGGTCTGATACACAGGGGTTCATAGTCTTGGCAACTGCTTTTACCAGGCCTGCATTTACCAGGCCACTCTGGGAATGGGTCTAGGCAGGGATCACGTTACCCCAGGGGAGGGAGTCTTCTCAGTTAAGTTGACCCCTCTCCAAGAAAAAGGCTCTTGGTGTCCCATAGCTGTGAAATGGCCTGTTGGCACCAAGAGCAGCACAGGGCTGTGAGGAGACACAAAGGTGGCTGGGAAGAGAAGGGAAAGAGCTAGTCTGACATCTGTGGGACAGTTACTTCTTCTCCCAAACAGCATCCCTTCAGTGAGAGCAGGAGCAGCAGACTCAGCTCTGCAAGGCTCCTGTTCTACTTTTCATCCTTTCCTCTTTCACACCTTATTACGAGAGGGTCACAAGCAAGGGTCTTGGCATGTATGATTTGGCAACGTTCAGCTTTGCATAGAAGACTGAGAAACATCAAGCATGTCCCATTAAGCACAGGATATTTGAGCTAGCTTGGGCTTGCTGGGGGTGGTTTAGGCCCCCCACTTGTTTAGTCTTGACTTGCCTTCAGCACCCGCTCTGCAAACATGACCATCTATTGTTCCTCACCCTCAAAAGCTGCCATGAGTGATTTCCTACACAAAACTGACTGTTTATGAAAACTGCTAGTGGAAAGAAGAACCTACTTGAAAAAACTCAATGTCTTGTGATATGGACAAATGTGCTACAAGGATCTAAACCTAAACAAAATTTCCTGTCCCAGGAAATTTAAAAACCCAGGGTATTTAAAAATCCATTCCTCTTTTGAAAGGCAGAATGATAGTAGAAGGACAATACATCTATATTTTTTAAGGGTGTCACACAACATGGCCAGGACATACTGTCCAGAGCACACATATGCCAACCATACCCAGACCAGGTCGGTTTGAAACACTGTTATGGCCAGAAGTCAAACAGAATGTACCATATTCACAGCTACTTTAGACAGAGTATGGCTATGCTTACACTGCCAAAAAAACCCCAACCAACCAAACTGAAAAAAACCCACACACACAAAAAAAAGAGGTTTTGGATAATGATCCCTGTTCCTGAATCTAAGTGGGATAGACAGGTTTCCATCCATACTGCTTAACTTTATCTACACTGTATCTACACTTTGACCTGATCTTTCTCTAAACTTCATGTGGTCCTATGCCATGTAGCTCCTTTCTGTGTGTTTCCAGCCCATGGTATCCAAATACACAAGGGTTGAGCTGAGATCACCACAGCAGTATTGTTTTCCCAGCATGGTCCAGGGAGGTAAGTGTCCCTAAAACCAAAACTGGACTTGGTCTACACCAAGCCAGGGAACCTGATAGCCATGAAGACATGTGGCTGATCTGTTGTCCAGGACCTGAGCTTGTCCCAAAATACTGTGTTATTTAGCACTGTGCATATAGCCCTTGATCAACTTGAATTCATATAGGTAACCCAGGACACGAGCCCAGCAGTCTGGAGCCTGATTTTATTTGTTCAGTTCCAGTCTTGACTGTAGCATGGAGATACATTTCCATGGTCCTGGGATGGAAATGGAATTCCGCTGTTGGAATCAGCTACTGAACTCAGAGTAGTGACCCAATACCTCCGGACAAGCTGGGACCATCTCAGCAGTGCATTCTTGGGAGGGGAAAAGTGGAGGTCAGGCTGTCCCGGGTCATGTTTGACCACTGCCTAGGTTGCCTCCTGCCAAATCTGACCTTTGATAATGCAGTTGGCAGCACAGCCCATGGAAAGCAGGACCCAGGGAAAGCTTATTTAAGTCCAGGTGATAGTCAGATGTGGCTGGGTGCAAGCAGAGGAGAGTGTTCAGGGGTTTGCAGGTGGCTCTGTATTATCTTCTCTCAAAAAATACCCTTTTGTCACTGCTTGGCCACTGGCTCCCTTGGAAACAAGCCTTGTCCTCTGTAAAAGCTACCCTCTGCCCATGTAACCCCAAAGTGCTGAAATTCATCCCTCCTGAATCCTGCAAAAGCCCAAGTCTGTGCAACGAGCTGAAATTAGACTCTGGCTACAAAACACAGTCCAAGCCTTGAATTCTCTTAAAGTTCAGCGGATTCAATGCTGGGAATTTGTGTCCACCCATGCCAGAGGTAAAGGGATTAGCTCTGAAGCCCTGATCCCACTCCACTATTCCCAAAGCTCAGGGCAGCCTGGGCTCCCGGGCTGAGGTTCAACCCTTTGCAGCTGAAAGTGTTTAAATAGGAACGTCCATCACTCGGTGTGAATAAAAGCGAAAGTGGCCCTTTTAAAAGAGAGCGATGACTTGATCAAAATGCTGCTTTGTCATATCTGTTTCATAAAAATTTGCCCCCTCCGGGCCAATCCGGCTTGATGTCAATGGTGAACGCCAACCGCAGCCTTGTCTCGGTGAGCACCACACAAAGCCTTAATTTCACAGCCTTCAACCGACAGTGAAAAATCACCAGGAACTTTCTCCTCAGCTCTGGGATCTCCCTAGCAACCGCAGGCCAAGCATACTGTAATTCAATTTATGCCTTGAACTCCTTCAGGAGTCTCTTCTTTAAAATCTGTCACAGTCAACGTGCCTTGGGAAACTATTATAAGAGCCTGAACCTTTGACCAGCCGGGGAAAGTAAGCGCTAGTATAAATCTCGTAAGCATGTTTGGTCTGTTTTTAGGTTGGGGGGGTATGGTACATTTAACATTCAGCCCATAGCCTCCATCTCTTTGCTGCTTGGGAAATGCACCCCACATCTGTCACACTGTCTGCGCCGAAACCGGGCGACCGGCCCCGAAAAGAGGCGCGGGGGAAATGCCTCCGCTCAGCCAGAAGAATTGCTTTATGTGGAAATGCACTGACACGGCCCTGGGCCCGTCGGAGACAGAGGGGTGGCATGGGAAAGATAAGCAGGAGTGACCTGGCAGGTTTGTGAATGTCTCAATCCTGGGGCTGAAGTGGGTCGAACAAAAGACTGAAAGCTTAGCAGGAAAACACAAATGATAATGAACTGCTCGCTGTGTTTAAATAGCCATCCCCAAATAGTTCTGCAGTGAACATTGTCAGGTTACTTTAGTCAAAGTGAGGTTTATAGGCCTGTAATTTTCGGGGCTATTTGCTCAGGAGCCCTCTGTGAGCATCTTGAAAAAATTACTGCTTTCGCTGACAAATGCCATTTTTAAATTAGCCATATGACACAATGTCTTATAAATAGGACTCTTCTTTGTGTGCTAACTCCGTGTTTCAAGTGTGGTCAGAAAGAGAAGGGACAAGCCTTTAATGAGTAATGCTTGTCTGGAAGTTCGTTGGCATTGCAAGTCTAGGGGCAGATTCAGGATAGTGTCAGCCTGGGAGGATGGTGGGGGGGTTTACACCTGGGAAAAAGTAGCAAATACTCTCCTGTGGGGTTGGTGAGAGCCTCCATACACGCTGGCTTTGATGGGATGGGCAGCTCACAGGAGCTGGCTGCTAAAGCTAATTTTAAAGTAATTATTAACTTATGCCAGCCCAATCTGAGTATTTATCCCAGGAGCCTCACCCCATCACACTGTGTGAGCTGGGAATAATAGGTCTATGCAGCGAGAGGGGGTTTTCCAGATGGATCAAAACTAGACATCACATTCCTAGCCTGCTCTCTCTCTCTTGGCTCTGGAGAAGCATCCTGGACAAAGTGGCATACAGTAGTAATGCCAGGATGATCCTGGTGGGTGAGTATTACAGATGGTGAAGATTTTGGTGAATATGCCACAATTAGCCCATGCAGCTTCTGTCTGCAGTGCTTCCAGCTGTGGCCATGTTGCAAGACATGGAGCAGCTGCTGGCAGCCAGCACAGTACCTGTGGGAAATCCCATCTGTCCATGAATGGGGAGGGTTTTATGCTTCATGCAGGGCTAGATTTGATCTTGACAGTCTTTCCCCACATTGCTTAATACGACCATATTTGTATTTTCAGTCCTGCTGTTTTGCTTTATCTCAGGAAGCTTTGTAATGCAGACTGGGGACGGTACTTGGCCAGGAAGTATCTCCATCTACCCTCAAAGAACAACAGCCTGCAGCTTTTTCCAACACTTGGAGAAGTACTAAGTTAAGGACAGTTTAAACGCAAGAAGGGTTTGAATTCTTGTCTGTGGCTGAGTAGGGACTTGGCATAATTTTATGCTGGGAGAACCTGCTCTGACTTTAGTAAGGCTTATGGGCATTTGACATTGCAAAGTAAGTGGCTGCTAAAAAACATAAAGAAAAAATAGGCCACAAAGAAATAACACAGCAACATGCAAAGCCATGGACCTGGAAATGGCAGTGGTACAAATTAGTGCAGCAAAGCTGGAGCAACTACCAGCTCAGGGCATATTTAAATCTTTTTTTGTTTTTTACCTTTCCCCCAGCCTTTCTGCTTTTCCCATCTAGTTCTGCTTGTTGGCCAGCAGACCTGAGTCATGGCCCCGTTTGCTGTTTCTGTGTATAGTGGCTGGTACAGGGAGGGCTTAGGTGTAATAACACCCCATCACTATTCATTACAAACACAAAATCACTGCTGGAATACCCACAGGTTCCCACGAACACAGGGCTTTCTTTCATCCTCTTGTCTCCAATCTAAAGAATTCTCCACTGTTCAGTCAAACTGAGCAAATAGGTAGAGGAAAAACACACGTATTACTAATTAACCAGAGATCATTGTTGTACACCAAACAATAATATCAAAACTCATCAGTTTGAGTAGAGTGGGACATCAGTGAGTGAAACATTAGCAACATTCTTTTAACTGTTTGTGTCCCTAGGAGAAGTCTAGTCATTATGTGAAGGCAGGGATAGATTTCATTCCCAGAGTGGTGCAGGAGTCGGCTACTCTGTTGGTGTTGAAGTTGGACTCACATTCATTTAAGATATATCATGAACAAGCAGGTGTTGGGTAACTTTGTGAGCTGCCCATAGTGAAAACAGCACGGGGTTGCCACTGCTGCTGTCCCCCACGGATGGGGGGATGCCAGGATACTTCAGACCAAAATCTGAGGCATTTGCAAAGCCAGGAAAGCAGATTATAATAGCTGCTTTGCACCAGGGGCATGTTTCTGGCTCTACATCAAGAGAAAAAAAAAAATATTAAATATAATTTATCTTTCTCTGGGGAGTTTATGGGCCAAGTTTTGAGGGAATTATCTTTTTTGCATCGCCTGTTCGCTAGACTGTATAAATACAATACCTGCTTGAGAAAGGAACAACAGTGCTCCTTTCAGCCTTGCAGGATTTCAATTCACAGTAAGTTTATCTGACATCTCTCATGATTAGCTGTGAACTTATCTCAAGCAAGAGAGAGGGGTGGAGAGAGAACAAGAGTGAAGATAAGCACCAAACAAAAGATGTTTGTCTCTCTCTTGGTGCTGCCTTAAACAAGCACAGTCTGTCAGGTACTGAAATATGAAGTAGCATTTTTGCAGTGGGAAGCAAGAGGAAAGCATGGGATATAAACCCATTTTAGACACCAAATACATCCCACTGTTTTTTATGTTTCTTGACAGATTGTACTGCTAATTCCACCCATTCAGTGGGAAAAATTCTGTTAGCAGGTAAGAGCATGCTTTGAAGTGCAGCACAAGATTCTCAGTGACTACAAGCAAGTCTGGGTCAGAGAAGAATTGATCCCATTTTCAGCTGAGTCCTGAAGCTTGCAGGCATGAGAATGCAAGGTGGAGGTTTTCTTCTCGGGGCCACAAGGATCTGTCTGTGATCAATTTTAAAGCATAATCCAGTTCCCAGTGAAGGTAATGAAAAAGGTCTTGTGTACCTGAGCAGTTTGAGGAGAAGACTGGGCATTTTAACCCAACCTCTACCACTTACAAATCAGAGCACATCAAATGAAGTGATGACACAAACATTGTGGTTCTCACCACCACGGGGGGTTATGCCAAAAACTATAAATTTATTCAGAAGTGTTTAGGCAAAGCTGTGAGGGAAAATTCCTTCAAGATCTAGCAAATATAAAGATGCAAAAATGACTTTTCTTCAGGGGATCAGGAAATCCCTGAGCTAAGGCCAGCAGGAGCTTCAGGCATGTGCCACAGGAGATGTCATGCTCATCTGCTTGAGACCCCTTTTCTCAGCATCTGCTCCTGGACTCCTCAGAAGAAGGGCACCAGGCAAGCTGCACATTTGTTCCATTCCTACAGAATCCAAAATAGAAGCAGAAAATGTCTTGCAAAATTGCCCGTGATTTTTCAGTAGAAAAGACAAATGGCTTGATTTTCAATGAAATGGAGCACAAGGTTCCCTACTGGCTGGATGCCTGCAGGATAGCTGTTTTCAGGATCCTCTGTGGTGTTTTACATTAATCAGGGGCTTCCCCAGGCTGTAGACATGAAGTTATTCCAGAATAGCCCTGAAGGAGCAGTTGTTCACAGAATAAATATCCCTGAGTAACTCCATCTGTGGACACTGTTATTGCTGGTTACCAGAATCTTCTGCTGGTGAACTAATCTGAAACATCTCTCTTTTTGCCAAACAAGAGTCTTCACCCATGTGTTATTCAATACTAGCAGCTCTCTGAATTCCTTTTAGCTATAACTTGAGAGTCCTATCAAGTATGAACTGACCCAAGGACAGAAGTTTACATGGTAACAGCTGGCACATGTTGATTATTCATCATTTCACAATATTAATAATGTTTTGCTCTCAAATGGCCTTTGCTGGAGTTGCTGAAAGTACTTTGAGAAATCACAGTGGAGTAAGCAGTCTTATTTCCATTGCTCAATCAGGAAAAACTGAGGAACAAACACAATAAGGCATAATTTTCTAAAGTTATTAGTAATCTGAGATGTTCCCTCTTGGACAAAATCTAAGTGGAGAGCAAGAAGAGTTTGTCCTTGTGATAATGGTGACCGGACTTTCTGAAAGGTTCCGCTGTTGGTACCCAAGAACTGGAGACAACAAAACTCCTTGTCAGTCTTGAAAGTGTTGACTTATAAACCGGTCATGGGGATATTATTATTAGCATCATTATCGTGGTTGCACACAAATACTGATTTGGGGGTTTTCATTGCTCTACACTTGTATGGAAAACAGGGATCCCAGCCCCAAAAGCTTTTTCTCAAAACAGCAGCCCATAATCAACAGGAGAGACACTGAGTGGAGAGTGGGGCAAGGCAAAGTAGGATTTGTCTGAGATGCCCAGGGGAATAGCAGCATCCTACCTGCTCTGCTGCTATGGGGCCGAAATTTCTTGTCTGCTTACAGAAGAGGAGGGATCTGGCAGGAAACACAGGGCAGACTTTGCAGTGATTTGGTGGGAACTCTTCCATTTTCCCCATTTGGCAGGAAAAATGGTCTGAAAAGTACTTGTTGGAAAGAGCGGGCTGGCCTCATCTCCCCCACCTGCCTAGCAACTTTGGGGAAGGTTTGGGAAACAACACTAAACCATTTTCTTTTTCCCTCAGCCTTTCCCCCTTCTCCCGGGCCACAGCCTGCATTTATTTTTGTCTCCTTCCCACTTTCTTTCTTCTGTTGCAACTCCAGTGGCATATCCTGGCACTTTCCAAAGTGAAGTCAGATTTTGGCACCGTCCCTTAAGCTGTGATGAAAGTTACAACGGGGAGGGTAAGTGGAATTTGATAACAAAAAGCCTCTTGGGGCCTTTTCATCTTTGAACCACTGGCAGTCCCAATAAAGTCCTGTTTCTGTCTCAACATCAACATTCACCATTCTGCAAAAAAAGAAAATGGAAGATAAAATAAATAGGAATTACTGCAGCAGATCCGTTAAAAGATTTCCCTTTTACTAGATTCCAACAAATTGCTTGAAACACATCTTAAACTGCCTGCATTTTCAGGAATGTAAATACACTGAAGGACAGATTATACAGCCACAACTCTGGGGCAGGCATGTCAGGAGTACAGAAGACAGAGTCATAATCCTCCCCCTTATTCTTCCTGGCTAAATATTCTTATGTGGTCAAAGTGACCTACTGTGAAGTCATGTCAACTGCTAAGTGGTTTAAGATAAGTGTCCCTTGATCACAATGGAAAGTTTGTGGACATTTTCTGAGAAATAAGCATTTTGAAAAACCATCGACAGCTGGCAATGAAGAAAATACATTGTCCTCCCCAGCCATGCTGAAATTCTGTGCTCAAATGTAAATACAATGTGAGCATGAAGCAGTAAATTTTTTCAAGCACCACTCAAAAAAGCTGCTAGAAAAGGGAAAAAAAAAAAAAAAAGACTGAACTCTAATGACCTTTGTGTACGTCTATTTGACAATATAACTTCTCTAGCCAAGGTTTAAAAATGGCGCAGTCTTGCATCAGAGGGTAGACTGGACCATATTTCTAAACTGTGCTGCAGTATTAGACATAGTAATTTATTTTCTATTTCTCCAGTAGGATTTCACAGAAATAAAGAGCACGACCTGCCAAAGCACATGTTTTGGAGTAAATAATGATGAAAAAAATGTGGTGTTTTGCTTGCCAAAGTGCACTATTTTGCCTTAAGGCACAGAGGACTCCCACGGTGCGTGTGTCCAAATTGTGAGGACCTCCTGGGTCAGGATAGTGGTGGTGGGACTGTTCAGAGCCTGTGAAGCTCAGAAGGTCCAGCACCAACCTGGACGGGAGGCAATGTGCTGACAGCTGCCCAGATTTTGCTCCTCAGATGGGGTCCCCTTACCCCTGCCCTGTGCTACACTGGTAGCAGGGCACAGCCCCCCACTGTCACAGTCTGCAAGGACCTTGAAGTATAGCTCAGATTACTAGGACAGCCTTCCTCAGAAAAGTAACTAGAAATGTATCTTTGCTGGATTGGGGCATAATTTTATTTGTGTTGTTTTCTTTTTCTTTTAGTCCATATCCTGCTTAATAGTGCTGTTCTTACTACCTGGAGGGAATCAGAAGATTCTCCACACTGAGTTTTCCACACTGCTCCTGCAGGCCTCCAGCTATATCCAGAAGGAGAAGCCTACAGATGAGATAATTCCCCTGCATAGACACTGCCATGGTGTCCTCTTGGTGGTGCCCAAAGCACCCATAGCTCTGGCTGTATCTTCTTGAGCCAAACTTATGAGCAGTAACTATAAAAATTATTTTTTCAGCCACTGCTGGAGACTTGTCTTCCATTGGGCTTTTGAATGTGGGAATTTCCAGGAATACATCCTCTGGGTTTTCAGGAACATGCCCTTGTCTCCTCTACGGTGTATTTACCTCCTCCTACTTCAGAAATAGAAGTGAAGAAAACTTTTGACAAGGTCCTTCAGCCATTTTTGTTCACAGTTGCTTTGCCATGGAAGGGTTAGATATATCTCATCATTATTCCAGAGGCAACTAAAATCTGACATTTGCTAATAAAAATATGTTGCATGTGAATCCCATTTGGTCTGGAGTATGTAAAACTGCTCTACTGCAAAAAAAAATGTTGATTTTATTTTATTAAAATAATACCAGAATCCAAAAGAAAGGACAGGTTTTCCACTGAGTATCGATCCCATTGTGGTCATGATAGTGACAAAGTGATAGTGATAGACAGTGATAGTGGGTTCACCATTTTACTTGTCATCTTAGTTAACATTGCCCAGCAAAGGATGGATTCATTGGCCTGTAGATTTTGCCTTGTTTTCTTGAACATCAGGTTTCTTTGCAAAAGTCTCTGACATGAGTAATACCCACACAAAACAGTGACATCAGCCCAGGTTTGGAGGAGGGGGAGGGGAAATGTTCCTCAGGCCTTCTGTGTTTATAAGGCAGGCGATAAGCCAGATTTCATCCTGGTCTACATCAAATTCAAGGTTAGGTGACGTAAGGTAGGTCAAGATTCAGCTGAGCAAAACCTGAGAGAGGACAGAAAAGACCGTACTGGCTTCCAAATGCCTTAATAAGGGCATCTTCTTTTAAAGAGAGGGTTAGTCTAAAGTAACTACTCTTATGCTAACAGTTATGATAAGGCAACTCTAAGTGTTTAAATCAAGTGGGATTTTCTATTCAAGGAAATGCTAAAGACCACAGTTTTCAGCCACTTAATCTAGTAGCCCATGGCTGCTCAGGGGTGTCACTTCTTAGGGAGCAGAAGACTTAAAGTAGAGAAATGTATATAAATGGCTTTAGTCATAAAAACCAGCCCAGATAGTTTCTGAGTATCTTAATGTGAAACTATAAATTACTAAACTCAAAGCTATGGTTTAAAAGGAAAAAAAACATTCAGAAGCTTTAATTGAGCAAGGACTGCAAAGCTTCATACTGTCTGCAATTATATAAGGAGTTTCAGAAGGGAGACTGGATACAAACACAGGCACATGGAAACTCTCCTGTAGTGGGTGTCTCTAACTGCTGCGATGTCACCAAACCCCACAGAACCCTTTGCAGAAGGAGCTTAAAATGCTCCTCCTGCCTTGCTCCTCCTGCTTTGCAACTGCCCATCCAGGCATTATAATGCCAGCACCAATCTGATGAGGCCTGAAAGGCTGGGGACAGTCTTGGGGAGGCTTGGCCAAATTTGGTACTTTGCACAAAATGTGTGTTTGCCCTGCAGCTTCACTCCATGGCTGCCAACAGAAGGAAGAATAAATGAAACAAAGAAATAAAGGAAAATAATCAGGGAAGGATGCCAGCATTTGCCTTTCATTTTCACCTGAGATCAATGTGGATGTGTTGGCAGAGGTTTATTTCAATTAATGTGAATGACTGATCTATTCCTCTAATGCCTGTCCACAAGAGGAGCATTGATTATGAGGACTCATTTCCTAGCCTTGCTGCAGTACAATATTAGTGGGTCTGAGGAGAGATTTGCCCTGACACCTTTTGTCCTCAGCTTGCAGACACCATTGTCCGTGGTGCATAATCTGATTTAGCCTAATCCAGTCCTAATGGGAACTCCCACCCAGAAGCTGGGGAAACAGGAGGTACTGCAAGATTTCCAATAGGTCATGGTGGTCTGTTTTGTTTTCATTGTCTGCTACTTTAAAAAATATATGTAAATAAATGGAACCCTAACCTGAGATCCCCTTGGAGTGAATGGAGAGAGTAAGGGACCTTCAGAAGGTGGTGAATTGATCTCCTATTAAAATAGATCTGGGAATTTAACTCAAGAACTCCTTGTATCTTTGTGTATGTATGACTGTGGGATGTTCTTTTGGACCACAGAAGTAAACACTGTGGAAACCTGAACTAAAGGATCTTTGCAAAAACCATCCAATCTCCATGGCAGAGCCTTTTGGCAGGGCTCTGAGGTTTATGCCAGACTTGAAACACTGAAATTGTTCCTGAAAATCCAGCATATGTTGCTGAACTGGGACCTCCCAGAGTACACAGATGATGCATTTCTTTGCAGAAGCTGGAGCTGGAGGTTGCTGCTCTTTACTTCCCCGGCAGGATTTCATTTGGGATTTGGCTCTTGTTACCAGTTCCCTAGCCGCTTGGACAACCTCTCTGTAAACCTCCCAGGGTACCTGCCCTAGCTTCCACACTGTCTATGCTTCCTTCTTAAGTTTGAGCTTTTCTAGGAGCTTTCCCTTCTCTTTAATCAGCCAGACTCTTAGTGGTCATGACCTCCCTGTGTCTCTCCGAGACAGTCGCACACCCCTGCGGATGGTCTCAGGTGGGGCTGAGACAGAAGTTTTACAGAGCAATTGAGTAAAAAAAAACACTTTTTCTTCTGAGAGAGCCTTTCCTGGGAGAAAGCAAGAAAGGAAGCATCTTCCCTGAGAGAATCTCAGATTTGTAGATGTCTGCTTCCAGCACTGGGACTTTGATCTAGCAAAGCCCTTAAGTATCCACTTACCTCTGGATACACGATTAAGTGCTATGAACTTTGCAGGGTCTCAAGCACTTACTTTAAACATGGCACATGCCAAAGTGTGTGGCTGAACTGGAATCTGAGGCCTGGATCCAACCTGACGTACTCAGGAACTGAAAATAGGTCTCCCTATATAGTCAAAGAAGGGAAGAAAGTGCTTCTCCAAAGCCTTTGGGGGATAATCCTGCCTGTCACTCGAATGAGATGTATTGCAGAGGAGCCTGATTTTTCTCATTTGCTCCTGTTTTGCAGATGTTGGCTGGTCAAACAGTGCTGAGAATGAATACCTAAATGTACTTACCCAGAAGTACTTTAGGCTGCAGCAAGGGTGCATGAGATAGGACTGTCCTGCTACTGAAGGCAAGATGGTGGCATCCTGCAAGAGGATGGCTACCCACCACTGAACCCATTCCTACCCCAGCATCTCCTCTCCCCCTGTGCTTCCCAAGGCTCCAGCACAGCTTCCCTGGGAATATAACACCCGTGCAGCAAAGCACCTAGAGACAGGGAAGGGGTAACAGAGCAGAGGAGAAGTCCCCAACTCCACCCTTAGGCTGATGTCTCTCTCACCCATCATTTGGAGGGGGTGGGAAAGGAGCACAGTCCCTGAGCCCTGTGGTCCCTGTGAAATAGGTGTGGAAGGGAGCATGAAGCCACTGTGACCCGGGGAGATGGCTTCCTGCTCCCAGTGGGTTTGGTGATCTGCCCAGCCTCTAATCCCTGCAGTCCCCTTGTTCTTGCCCAGTTCGGTTCAGAAGAGGAGGAAGATATTCAGGGTCCTCACTTCTGTCCAGGAGCCCCTCTGTTTGGCTCCATGTCCTTTTGCTCTACATTTAGCAGAAAGTGATAACAACAAAATAAACTTTCAGTAGTTCCAACTAAAAGAAAAAAGAGGCCAGTGTTTCCTCTCTCAGCAGCACAGAGAGCTAACATGTCAGCTGGCTATCAGCGGTACCTGCAAAACACGGTGTTCCCTGCCAGCAAAGCTGATGGTTTGTTTTTTTTTATTTTAATGGCTGTGCTCTGAAAGAGCTACTTGTTAGGTACATTGTACACCATGGGAATGAGGTGTGGGGTATTTTTGGTCCTGGCATTCTGTATTTTTTTTTTTTTTACACATATCCCAGCCATCTCCAAAGGGGGGGATGAAGCAGCGAGTTCGCTGGGTCAGTCTGAAGGGCTCTGTCTGCTGCTCCCATCACATCCGTCTTGCTGAAGGGATGAAGAGCTTTTCTTACGCACATCTGTGTTTTACGGTGAGATTAAATCAAGTACTTTGTGCCAGCACAATAGATGTCTAGAAAGAGGTGTGAAGTTTAACTGGCCACATAGTTGGAGAGAGCTTAAAGCAAAGTAAGATACAACTGGTAAAGGACAGCATTGTCTCCTGTGTCCCCATGGGAGTGTGGGTTAGAGAAGATGTCATGGGTTTTTAGAGAAGACGACAGAAGAGCACTGCTTGGGAGAAACATCAGCTATTCTGGAAAAGTGTGACCTGGGAATGACATGTTCCTACACTAAAGGAAAACTTTTTTTCCAGCAGTACTTTGCTCCTCTAAACCAATCTGCACCCAACTTGTCAGCTGTACAAGCCCAGATGTTGGTGCCATAGTTTTCTATTGTCTCTATTTGCTAAGTCCTGAGTCACAGAGTTGGTAGAAAGAGGGACAAACCATCATAAAATCTCAAACTCAGTGGAAATCATGCAGTAAGAGTGAGAGGTGGCCAGGTTCTTGCTTGTCCCTAGAAGGAAACTTTTACCATCTGCACTGCCCCTTCCCCAGAGACAACTGGGTGACATGGACTGCTGGAATAGGACTGGTCCTGCCTGTGTTCAGACTGATCCTGCCTGTGCTCTGTCCAGTACAGACCCACTAATGCATGTCTCCAGGAAAAATGTCTCCATCCATATCAGTTTCCCCTCCCTCTCCTGAATACCAGCAGGCATTGATACTTCTGCTTTTTTCTCTTAGTTGCTTGTGTTAGTGTTTCTCTTGACCAAGAAAAGCACTGATTTATGATCAGATACAGCCTTTAGCTTCCAAGTTCCCATATAAGGCACTGATGCTATTTCTGCTTTTCTGCTGTTGTTCCCAAGTGGACCGTGAGATCTCCTGCCTACCAAGATCACTGCTGTGCATCATTCACCAATTACAGAGTTAAGGATTCTATAGAAACCTCTGAACAGCTGCAGGTAGAAGCTGATGGCATTATCTACCCTTAGTTATATGTTTCAGGGCAGCTTGAGGGGAGTCAAACCTTTCCAGAGCTTTACACCAAAATGAGTCCTGCTGATGAGCAAAATGCTCTGCAGAGCAGTACACCTGAGTAAGGGCTGACTTAAGCCTTAAATAATTAGAAAAATTCCAAACAAATCCCTCCACCAGGTATTTCAGCCACATCCTGCTTTTCTGAGGCCTGACACATAGAGTGCAAGTCCTGGGGGCTGGCACAGTCTCTGTTACAAGATCCTGGGCAGCACTGAGCAGCCTGCCAGCATTTAACCAAATGTGAGATATCCATTGCTGTAATAGTTCCTGTAATACAGCCCCATCCCACCCAGGTAGTGATTTATTCATAGTGTGCCCTGTTCTTTGCAACCAACAAGTTAACATATGGATAGATTGAATAGTCCTGCACTCTCAGAGACCTGAACATAGATGGTCCCAAAGCACATGATGCATTGTGTGCACTGGGGGGTTTGATCTAGGTGATCTTTAAGGTCCCATCCAACCCAAACTATCCTAGGATTTTCTCATTGTTTTAAGAGAAATTGCTACTCTCCCATACAGCCAAGCCTTCCTCCATTATCTTGATGCTCTGGATGATGAACTTGCACAGTTCAAGTTGTCTGTTTCTCGTGAGGTGCTTCTGCTAGGTTGACTTTGTGAGGCAAAGCTACTGCTTGACACATTTTGAAAACTGATTATTTTGACTTACTTCAGAAATAACCCTTTTCTTTACTGAATTTGGCTTTCTTCAGAAGTTGCTTCTTCAGCATTTTTTTCCAAAATGTTTCCTTTCTTCTCCTGGGAGTTTTAACAAAAGTGAAAGCAGCATTAGTATTTTCCACATAGCTGCTTAAGCTTTTCTCAATAAAGGACATGTTTTTCTGCAGAGGAAAGCTGGGGTTTTTTTTCTTCTTGTTTTAAAGTTAAAAATGCTAATGTACTACCCTGCAGGAATTGTCATTTTAATGCTTTATACTCACATTTGCCTCAATCAGCCAGACTCGCTTGGATTCTCTTTCCTGTGATATACCAGAGTCTTCTCTCATGATGTGAAAAACCAGTTGTGTTCTGGGAGATAAAAATTGGCCAAGCCCCTAAAAGAAAATTCTCATATATAAAGGGAGCTGAAACCACCACCACTTGCTGTGGAAAGCAAGCTAAATCTAAACATTTTATTTTCAAAGCAAGTATTTGAATTGTGAAGGATTGCTGGCATTTTTCTCAAATAGCAGAGCTTTCACAAATAAATTAATTCTGGAAAAAAAAAAACCAACAAAAAAGGAAAAATAAAAAAGACCACTTGCCCTCCAAATACCTAAGAGCTAATTTTCTACTGGAAAACATCTTTTGTGGAAAGTTTTGATGATCTCCACATTTGTGTACTGAAACCTACATATGTGCTAAAGTGGCTTTACTGATCAGAACCTCAACATTCTGCATGTTGCAGATTTTATACATTTATTCCCAGCCAAACCATACCATATAAAAGCTGGCTTATTAGTAGCAATATTGAAAAAAACTGGCTAACAAGACATCCTGGATGCTGCACACATACTGATGCTCTTTATAGAATAAATGCTCTGTGCTCTGATGTGGCAAATGAGGTCATTTGAGTGCACTAACTCTGGTCTTCCTCTCCCTGTTCTGCTTGAAAGAGATTTGAATGTGAAAAGGTTTTGGCACTCGGGGCTCCATGGTTTGGAACGGCTTTCAAAATTGGAGACTTAAAGGTCACTTCTCTCTGAAGAAGTAAGGGACCCAACCCCAATACCAGCCATCAAAGAAATTCTAAAAAAAGAGATTTTTTTTTTCCAAAGCACTTTGAGTAGGCTGGGGATGTAGCTGTTCTCAATATACATGTGAGACCTCTGCATTTAAAGTATATTGTTTTATCCCTGCAGCATAACCCTGTCTGTCAGATAAGGAGAAGCAGTAAAAAAAGGGAGGATGTGGTCGCTGTCCTGGAAGCTGGAAAACAAATTCAAGCTTAGGAGGGTTGTTTCCCCCACCCCCTAAAATTAAAACCAGTGCTCCCATTTGCTTTCTAAACTCCATCCAAATTCAGCCGATTCTCTGAAAGGGAAAAATAGGATTTCAAAAGCTATTTCATATTTACCAGCAGTAACAGCTGGCTGGGACTGGGGGGCGAAGGCATGGGAGAGTGAGGTATGCTCATACCAACTTTCCCCCCTACCTATAAAGAGCTAAGGGGTGTGTTTGTCCCCGGAACAGGCATATGGCAGTGAGACCCCTGGAGACCATAAAACAAGAGCCAGAGTGCAGTTTTGTTGCATAGGGAGATGTCTGGGCCAGCTCTAGAATGTGCTGGTGACCATGATATGGTGTTACCACTGGCCTTCTCAGGGAGCCAAAGTGCTTGATTCTGGGCTAGAGGGAGATACCTGACAGCAGCTGAAATCCACAGCAACAGAACTTTTTGTGGAGGGCCTGGATATAACCTTTCTCACCCCAGCAGAAGCAGGAGAACCATGCTACCCACCACGTGATCTCATCCCTTCCTTTACACTTAACAACCTGGTGGTTCCCACAGCTTTAGATTCAGATCCAAATGCTTCTTCTGGCAGATGCTGAGAGGATTCATGCTGTGGTCTCCTGCCTTTTGTGTCTGTGCCTAAGCGATCAGGGGGCATGCTTGCCTCTCTTGGCCAGCCTTTCACTGTGCACCAACAAGTCTAACAGGATAGGTTCAGAAAACAATTGCCAGGCTAGAAGTCTTTTATCAAACAGGCTGGGCTTAGCTCTCCAAAAGCCCAGCACCAGCAGCTGTGTCCATGTCTAATGCATGGATAGATGTCCTTTTGAAGACACAGCTCCAATATATCCTGTACATCTACCACTACTCAGCTCTATGCTCCCAGCTCTATAACTTGTTGAGGTGAATCCTTCAAAAGTAACAAGAAGAGTTTGACTAGGGAGGCCTGAGAAAAATGTAAGATAATACAAATTTAAAAAAACACACAACAATTTGTTTGACACATGTTGTAAATGATGCAGTTTTCCTATTCAAGCAATCATAGCTGATAATTCTCCTCTCACCATAATGCTGCATTTTAGTCCTATCAGTACTGATACTTGAGCCTGTAGCAGTATCTCAGTGAAGTTTTGGGGATTACTGAATTGCTTGACATTTTAGGTGGCTCTCTGCTCTTTGAGAAGTGAATCACTGGTACAGCAAGGAAAGCATTTCTGAAGCCCCCGAACTGTCTTTTTCCATCACTCACCAGCCAGCACCGCAGTTGGGTGGGCTCACACAAGATCACTGCGTTCAAGCCTACGACACGTTGAGCTGGTTTTAAATTTCCTGCTCTCCAAACCAAGCTGCAAACTGAATCAAAACGCTTTCATTAGAGGGATGAAAATAAATCCCCCTGAAGCTGGGTTTTATCACGCAGAGCTATCCGAGACTAGCTGACTGGGTTATGTGGGGTTCAAGGACGTGGCCATCAGTCACCAGAGCCAACTGTGAAGCTGCAGAATCTCTACTTCGTGCCCAGACTCTAGACTCAGCAACCAGTGTCACCACCTCGGAGAGTCTGGAAACTGGCACACTGTCACTCCTCCGTTGGGTTTTTGGGAAATCTGAATTTCCATCACTGGAAATTGGTCTGGCAGCATCATAAAACTGGCTTTGAATTATGCTGAGTTTCCAAAGCTGAAGCAACATTTTGATGGCCCTTCTACTTGTGATTACCCTTCAAACATACATATAAGCCTTGCCACACATGTTTGAGAAGGGAGGTGGGCTCTTTCAGGCATGTCTTATCATCAGGATTAGCTCAAGCCCTAGCTCAGGAGCTGCTCTGAACCTTTTCCTTGCCTTTGCTGAGAACACTATCCCAGTTAGCTGGTGCTTCCAGCTGGGACAAGCTGTTCCAGCAGGATGCATTGCCTAGAGCATTTACTTTGTTTTCCCCCTTCTACCACCACTCCTAGGAAGATTTTCATTACATTACTCAACTGCCAATAACTCCCTCATCCCTTCCCCAGCCTCCATCCTGCCCCCAGGAGAGCTAGTCTTGTCCCCACAGTGCAGTGTGGGGCATATTCTACAGTGTGAATGCAGCACGTCAGGAGAAACAACCACTTAATTCTGGTTTAGCCCCTGGGCTCACCCGGGGCCTGATCTGACCAACATCCTAGGCAGAGGTGTTCCCATCTGGAGACAAGTGTTTCTGGGAGGCAGATGAATGTGTCTTAGTAGAGGACTGCTCTCCTGACCATGTGAGCACTGGCTGTTTGCAAGAACAATTTCAAGATACAGTGTCGTAAACATAAGTCATTGACTGCGCTGTTAGCTACAAGAGCAAAGATGCACAAATGTAGACAGATTCATATTATTATGATTTGCAGCTGTCAGAGGAGTTCCTATCACAGAAAGAACTAAACTTAATTATCAATGTGGAATGAATGGCAATCTTAAAATAAGAAAGAGCAAGCTGCCTAAAAATATGCACATTCTTTCATTGTAAGTCACTTGCCGGGAAGACAGGGCCAAATCCTCAGTTGGTGTGGGCTGGTGTTAAATTTAATAGCTACATCAAGTCAAGAGAAGCTGGCTTTCCTGATGGGTGCTAGTTGCAGATCTGATTCTGCACATTTTCTGATCTGTTCCCCATGAGACCCTTCAAATCTTACAAGAACATCACAAGGGTGACGCTGCAGCCTCCAGCACCCATTTGTATTGGTATCTAGATGGGACTGAGGAGTTCTGGGCTTTATTCCTGACTGAGCCTCTATTATTCAGTGACATCCTGAGCGTGTCTTTCATCACCTTTGTCATCACTGGTCACAATATTCAGACCAGAGTCATCAAACTTCAGACCATTAGACAAGAGCAGAAAATGCCCTAGATGAAAACAAAATGATCACTCAAACACAAGACTGTGCCCATTCCTATGTGTTTCTGACACATGTATCATAGCCTCCAAATGCAGACTTCTGACTGATGACTCCGAGTGCTTTCCCTGTTACATTCCCTCTCACTGGCACCCACAGTTGTCATTGTGATGGGGACTTCTTGATTGTGTAAGGAAGTGTTTCCTCCAGACTGCAGAGATATCCTCCTGTCTACCTCCTGAAGATGGTCTGCATGCCACTAGCCGTACATGAGATGTACACTTTGCAGCCCCCTTTCACAGACTGTGAGGCCTTGGCCAGAATTGTCCTCATCATGTGTTTGTGCAAGACTTCATGCACCAAGGCTCTGCCTCAGCTAGGGCCTCAAAAAATATGGCAAAAAAACAGCTATAAATAACAGCAGCACAGGACAGAGTGTTAAAACTCACTGATGGCATCTGAGTCATCACTTCTGCCTCTTGATGGCATGACCTTGGAGGTAGGCTGTTACGTCTGTAAAAAAACATTTAGAAAAATAATAAAAAAGTCTCTCAAGTCCAGTGTCTTGCTCCAGTGACAGCAAAAAGGGTAACAGGAGACTGTTGTTTTAACACTGTGCTGCCTTTTGAGATCTTGTTTTTGTTTCCTGCATGGAGCAGGACTTTACTGGGCTGTTTCTGAGTGCACACATGAAGCCTTTCATCAGTGCGAGTTTCGGTAACGGGCCCCTGGATATCAGTAACATTGACACATTCATACAATATCCCACCCCGTGATTTGTGGTGCTCCTACGGCTCGGCACTCCTAATGTATGAGTGACTCTTTTCATTACCTTGCCATAGATCAAGTGCTGGCCTCTGATTTTGACAGATGATTCAAATACATCTGGTTTTCCTAACTTGAGCCTGCTCAGCTCCTCCAGCTAAATAATGCTTAAATAATGTTGTTTGCCAGAGAAGAATAAACTGTTTTGGAGGGACGTACAAAAGACGCTTCTGATGGCTAAGCTGAGGTCCGGGCTAGGAGTGATCCTGGTTGTGCCTGAAAGGGGGATCTCAGTGGGGAGAAAATATGCTTGGGTGATTTTTTTTCTGGGACCGTCGACATTTAGCTGGGGAGCAGGCAACCTTCACATGAAGAAAGTCAACAACAGTCCCATTTATAACCTATGAAGACCATGAGAACTTCATTTTCTGTGCACAGTGAATGGTCTCTCTATTTATTGGGATTCCCCTTGACATTATGTGACAAAAGCACCCCGCTGCACTGCCAGCAACTGCATTTTTCTTTGACTTCTGACATACCACATCCTAAATTTAATTGCTTTAATTTGTTAACATTATTTTATACTTGACAAGCATCCTTTCTAAGGTGCTCACTGAGCCATGGCAGCTCACTCGCCACCTTCATACCGTTGAGAAACTATGAGACCCCTGTTGAAGTCTGCTCCAGCACACAGGCTGCTGCACCTACTTGAACTAGTATATGTATTTGCTTAAAATAGGAATAGGAGAAAATTCAGGAACAAATTCTAAGAGGAAAAAACACGTTTTGCTTCCTCTAGAGGAGCCCCAGCCATTGGAGCACAGAGGTATGTTCCTCTACCCTGTCTGACTCACCAGTGTAATGCAGTTTAAATACTTCTCTCACAGTAAAGCAATTGTATTCAGAAGAGTTGAAACAGGCCCTTGTGCCCCCTCACATCTTGGGAGAGGCAGGCACAGATCCCCAGGATGGGAAAGGGACATTTGCTCTCTCTAAGCCAAAGGAGCACAAGTGTCCTGACTCCTGAGAAAGAGCTCAGCTGATCTAAAAAGGGTGGGCAGCAAGGGCAGGGGACAAAGGATGACCATCCAAAGGAACGACCTCTCTGGGGAACCTGCTCACCACTGTCACTGTAAAAAAAATATTCCATGTATCTAGTCTAAATCCGCCCTCTTTTCATAGATTCATAGAATGTGTTGGGTTGGAAGGGACTTTTTTTTAGAACCATTACCACTTGTCCTATCACGACAGGCCCTTTCAAAATGTCTGTCCCTATCCTTATTATAGGGCCTCTTTAATAATGAAAAGCCACAATAAGGTCTTCCTAGGGCCTCCTCTTCTCCAGGCTGAAGAATCCCAGCTCTCAGCCTGTCTTCATAGGAGAGGTGCTTCAGCCCTCTGATTATCTTCATGGCCCTTCTCTGGACCTGCACCAAGAGCTCCATCTCTTTCCTGTGTTGAGGGCTCCAGAACTAAACACAGTACTCCAGGTGGGGTCCCATCAGAGCAGAGTAGAGGGCAGAAACACCCCCCTTAGACCTGCTGGTGATGCTGCTTTTGATGCAGACCAGGATATGGTTAGCTTTCTCAGCTGTGAGTGCTCATGTTGAGCTCTTCATTCACCAGTACCCCCAAGTCCTTCTCTGCAGAGCTGCTCTCAATCTCTTCATCTTCCCAGCCTGTATTGTTGCTGGGGTTTGCTCCAACTCAGGTGCAGGACCTTGCACTTGGCTTTATTGAATCTCATGATGTTCACACAGGCTCATGTATTGAGCTTGTCCAGGTCTCTCTTTATGGCATCCCCTTCCTCAGGCGTGTCAACCACACCACTCAGCTTGGTGTCATCTGCAAACTTGCTGAGACTGCACTCGATCCTGCTGTCTGGGTAACTGATGAAGATATTAAACAGTACTGGTCCCAGTGTGGACCCCCTGCGGGACACTGCTTGTCACCAATCTCCATCAGACATTGAATCATTGATCACTCCAGTTGTGTCTGTGCTTCAAGGACCATGTGTTGAATATAATGCATAAGTAGAGCCTAAGAAACTTTCAGGTGGTTCATTTGGTGCTGTAATATGGTACCCATCATGAGAAGGGTGTGCAGCTATCTGAGGGGACCAGCTAGCCCAAGCTAAAACTGACTTGGACATCCCTGTGCATGTCTCAGCCTCTGCAGTGTCCAAATCTGTGGCTTTTTGCAGCATCCTTGCTGGAGGGTAAGAGGAACAAGCTGTGCTGACGTTCATGCCAGCTCTCTGGGGACATGCTTGAGAAGGGCAGAGTCACAGAGCCAGACAGGCTTTGCATTTGCTCTCAGTGAAGTTACCACGATAGCAACAGCTTTTCCAGGAGGATTTTAGGCTGAGAAGGGAACAGCTAAGATAAATGTATCTCACAATAAAGAATACCCTACTCAATAAAAAATAAAAACTTCAGGAATACCAAGGACCAGAAAAAGCTCAACTTTACAACTCTAGAAGCTTCATATGAGGAAATCCTTGTCCTATCCAGCTCTTGCCATTGGCCTCAGAGAGACAGTGTTTCACCCTGGGATCCTGGCAAGGCCCTTACTCAATACCTAACAAGCTATAAATGGCTTAAACTACCAAAGATTTTCAGGAAAACCTTCAAAGTATTTGGATTTGCAGGGATGCAGAGGGGAAATCTTAGGTACTTACCTAGTTACATGCCTGACTCCCTCCAAAACCCAGCACTTAGTCTGCACATAGAATAGAGCAGCCCGGGCTTCCCCACACACAGCACTGCCAACTAGTCATTGGCCACAGGGCAATCTCTTGGCCTTTGCTACCCATGCCAAAGCCTCCAACTATGGCAAGACAAACATCTGTATCCAGCACAGGGCACTGGCTTGAGGTGTGGCTGAAATCAGGAGAAAAATGAAAAAAAGAAAAAGAAAAGAAAAGAAAAAAAAAAAAGAGTTAAATGTCCCCCCAGAGAAGGGCAGTCTTTGCAAGATCAGAGTGGTGTTAAATCAAATAAGCAATTAAAATATTCATGCTTTGTAACCTAAACCTTCTCCGTCTCACTGTCCACTAGAGGGTTTCTTGTACTTTCCACCGACATGCCTGGCACTGCCGGCTGTCTGAGCGGGGTTCGGGGACCACAGAGGCAGGATGACAAGATCAGATGCAGGAACAGCCCAAATGCCACGGACCACCAGAGCCTGTGCCCTCACTGGCATCCCGAGGTGGGACTGGTGTATGGAGGTGTATCTCCAAGCCAGCTTCCCTGCGAGCTCTGGCATTTGCAGGAGTGAGTGCAGTCCCATTGAGGCGGTGCCAAGTCTAGAGGTCCTTTAGTAAAACACACAGGAGAAGTATGGCTTTCCCAGAGGAAAAGGTATATACCCAGATATCAGCTGCATTTGTCACCACGTTTAATAGTAAATTCTCACACTGAGTCCATGAAAACTCACCACCACCCCCCTGGCATTGCTTTTGCCCCTGACTTGTGGCACAGCCAAGCCTTCTGCTCCCCTTTGCTGGTTCTCCCTAAAACCTGGCCACGCTCAGACTGTGCAGAAGGATGAGACTCATCTCCAGATTTGCCACGGAATGTCAGTACATGAGGAAGAGCCAGAGAGAAGGGACAGCAAAACAGTGACTTCTGAGCCTGATGCCTCGAACTCAGATTAACTCCCTCATGCTGCTGTACTTACTGGTGCCATTCACATACCTTTCAATTACTTTCTCATGGCCATGAAGGCCGGGCAGGTAGATGGACAGATTTGAAGAACAGGGCTTTAAAAACATCAGTGGATATTTTCACAAAGGTTGTAGGTACATGGTGGCAGATGTGGCACTGAAAGCTTTATTAACTTCTGTGTACATACCCACAGACTCTCTCTCCATCTGTCAGGAGTGTGAGCTTTTCAGTCTCCAAGCACTTACAAGGCATGTCAGCATCACTTTCCCCTTTAAACAGCAACAGAACAGAGCTGGAAAGAGGGAAAATGTTTTCCTTCAGGCCATCCAGGGGTTGATAACAAAGGTGAAGCAGTCCTTGGCAACCATGAAACAAAAATCCTGTAAGTTAAATTATGTATTTTGAGTGTTGTTGGATTTTTAAAATATAAAATAAAATAAAAAGATAGGAGAGAATTCTGAAAAAAATAAAATAACATTTGTTCTAAAAGTTAAGTAAAATGTGTTGATTTATTAAAAAAAATGTACATTGCCTGTGAGTGCCTGGTTTTCTCCAGCACAAGGCTGAGGTTTTCACAGCAAAGTGTTTTTGGTGGCAAATTTACATAGATCTGATGGTCAGCTGGGGACCCTTGGCTGGCTGTTCCCAAGGCTGTGCCCACCCTGCTGAGCCCCACTGACGTGTGCTGGCTGGTGGTATGAAGAGGTGTGACCCTCCACCTGAGTGTCTGCCTTGGCAAAGCCCCAGGCCTGTGCTGTGTCTACCCTGTGAGCACTTTGCCTGGGTGACTATGCCATTATCATCAGACTTGTTTGGAAAATGTCTAGCAGACACTGAAGGCGAGGGTCAGATTTTCAAAGCCCGTAGAGCTCATAATTGGAGCCAGATTTCTGGAGGAGCTCTGCTCCCATTTAAACACCTACAGAGAGTGACTGGATTGTCTTCCCCAGCTGTTCCCGCTGCGGGAAACGAGAGCTGCTACAGATTGACTCTGGCCCTAGATAAATAATAATGAATGAAAGTCGTTATAGGGGATGAATTTGCAAATATTTAAAGTTTCAAAGCATGAATTTTGTTAATTAAATAATGCTAATAATGCAGCATTGGTCTGACCTGAAGGTTAATGTAAAATTGCCCTCTTTGGTGAGAATCTCTCTCTTCACAAATTCCCTGGGGTAAATGAAACTTTTTCAGATTTCATCTGGCTTTGAAAGCTGAACTGATTGAACTGAAACTTTTCAGTGGGGTTCATTCATCCCTTCTGTATGCCTCAAGATAAACCTGTGTCCATCAAGAAATCATATGCCTGCACATGTTCTGGATTGAAAAATATATCTTTCTTAATAGCTTTTTTTTGCAATTCCTTTTATTTTTTTTTGCTTGTTCTACACTGGGCAGTGTTGTGAAAGACAGCTATGATGATTTATAGGGAACTCATTTTTTTAACCCAGTTTCTTGTGTAGCAAAAAGAAATAAAAGGACCAGTCTCTCATTATGTAATGTAATTGAGTTGAAACACTACCAGAATAGTCCCGTGGTTCTTGTTTAATTTGTCTGATTTTCATTGTCTTCTCTTTTTCCCTCTCCAGACCTTTCCATGTGCAAGAGACAGATACCATAGTGACATGTGTGTGAAGGAATCTTAACTACACTATTGGAAAGCTCAATTTAATCTTATTAGAGATGTTACTGAGCTCAGAGATATTTATTGCTCCTGCTCTGGCAGGGGGGTTGGACTCGATGATTTTCGGAGGTCCCTTCCAACCCCTAATATTCGGTGATTATGATTTTGTAGCTGTTAGGAAAATTTTTGTTTGCAATTTTACTTTAGAGCCTAAAAAGGACTAAATTAAAATTAAGAAAAAACCCTTTGAAGGCAGGAGTAGCACTGTACTTGTAGAGAGGGGTATGGGAGAGAAAAATCAGGTATCTGCCATCATCTTCTTAGAGCATTTTTGTGGGACTATCTTTTAAAAATTCTAATAAGAAGCATTTCATAATCTTTTAAAAATCTGACCTGAGACTTTGTGCTTCAATTTCTCACCTCTAATCTAGTATCTCAGAGGACTGATGTTTTGATAACCACATTAAACCTGGGAAACTATTAGACAATGCAGTACTGGGACAGAGACATGCAGTTGATATCACAGCATTTACTCTGGATGTCCCTATTTTGCCCAAGAAGGCTGATGATTTCTAACCACGAATGTGAGCTCTTACCTCACTTCTTCAGATGGCAAATATTTTAATGGATCATGTTATGCACCGGTTTTAAATGAGGTCCTCTGTGCCCATGGAAACCACCAGCACATGGGTGCAGACTGAAGCATGAAAGTCAAATCTCAAATGCATGAGGAAATAAGGAGCAGAAAGTTAAATCCCTGCTTAAAATTTTGGGAAGAACTCCTTTCTCCACCTCTAGCCTCTCTACATTGCTTGGAAAGGTTGGAGTGCTTTGAACTCTCCTTATTTCTGCCTGAGGAGGGTTGCCAGCTGCTGGACTAACACAGCTCTGCAGCTCTGGAGGCCGTGCTGCTGCCTCTGGCCAAGGCCTCCCTTTTTTTGGCCAATTACGATTCTCAGTCCTCACTTAGGCCTTGACACTCACAGTCTTCTCTTCCTGAGGTTTCTTGTCCATCAATAGGCCAAAATTGGCTTTCTCAACCATTAGGACTTTAAAGTCAGTGAATTCCTCTATCACTCTCCAAGCCCTTTGAAGGCACTCCAGACAAGAAGCAGCTTTTGATAGCCTGTGACTACATAGCCCTTATCACTCCCTCTCAAAACACCCATCAGATTTTCTGCATAGTTTTGTTCTGGCAAAGTTTGGGTCTGGATATAGTATTTTAGATCCCGCCGCAAGCTTGATATCACGGGTCTGCAGAGGAATCAAAGAACACACTGTCTAATTGCAACCTTGTCCAACCACTAATTAGTGCTCTGTGGAGCAAAAGCCTATCTTTAGTCATTCCCAAAAAACATTGGGCCTTTGCCAGTAGGAGAAAATGCTGGGAAGATAAACAGAACTGAAGAACAAAAAATGGCAAGACTGAGATATTTTCCAATAGACAGCCTGTAATTTGCCATGGATGTGGTAATTTGGCCAAAATAATTGAACTCTATGTGTTTCCAGCGGGTTTCTCTTAATTTTGTTGGCATGTTTGGGTTGAGTGGTTGGTAATATGATATGAAATATTTCATCTCAGGTTTGCTGCTCTAAGAACCACCCCAATCATCATTGATCGTAAGCATCACCCAATCATAAACATAATAATTGTTCCACTCGGGTGGCTTTTTTGGCAGTATACATAAGATGCATGAAGGTTTCTCATTCCCCAAATGGAGAAGCATGCTCCCCACATCCAAGAATGCCACTACTGACTGGTAATCTCATTGGACTTCAATTTACCCAGCTCCTCTTCAAGAGTCCTAGTCAAAACAGATAGCAGCCAGCTTGTGCGTTCAAGAGGTTTGAATGGCAGCCTTTCTGCTGAGTGGACAGGCAGCTTCTCAACTGCTTTTTAAAAAGAAAGTAGAAAAAAAAAGAAATCACAGTGGTCTGAAAATATGTAATAGTTGGAAAAATGGAAAATAAGGCTGGAAGAGAGCTTTAGAAGGCATTTTGTCCTCTCTCTGCCCCAAGCCAAGTTCGGTTAGACTTGGTCACTTTGATACAAACATTTGCCTAGTCTCTTTTTAAAAATCTCCTGTGATGGGCACTACATGATGACTTGCCTGAACTCAGCCACTGGCCTTTTTCCTAAATGCCTAATTTAAATCCTTTCTCTTGCAGGGACAGCCCTCCTCTTCTGTTCCTTGTGGAGACACAGAGAATGGTTTATTGCTCTTCTCAAGTAGTGTTTTTTTTTGGTGTGAGGTCAACTCAATGATGGGAAATGATTTGCCACACTCTCACCATGTGCATAACATCTTCCTAGACAACAAGCATGGTTGTGATACTACTGTGAGTGAATGTAATCAATACAGGAGCTCATTTATGTAAACTGTATTAACTCTCCACTGGATACTAAAAATCATAGAGGTGGAGACTCTTTGGCATATTCTATTTTCCCCTACAATCCTTCTCTAGTTTACCCTCTTGGTTTCACAGGTGATTTTGTTTGTCCCAGACGGGTTTGTGAACTTGCTGCCTCACTGGCTAAAGGCCACAGCTACTAACGACCCTTTTGCCTCAAACTGTTTGCCTACTGAGTATAATTAAGCCAATGTGGATGGAGGAAAACTGGACCAGCTCCCAGCCCCTACTTAATTCGAAGTGTGCTGCTCACTCCCCCAAAGACCTGAAGAAGTACTTGTGTGTCCAACGGTGTATCTGTTTTTTCCAAGGTCTTACAGAGGTTGCCATGTCCCATAATAACCTAACTGCCCTTTAATGAGTAGCCAATGGATAGACAAATCCTGTTTCAAATCCTCATTCCTCATAGAGAAGACCTAGAGTACATGAAACACATCTCTGGTGGGGTGTGCTGATGCCAAAGGGACGCCAGGAATTAAAGCCCAAGCTGAGGTGCACAGCAAGGCACACTCACCTGTGGTTTGGGTAGAGCCAACAATGCTGGGAGTTGCTCCAAGAAGGCAGAGAAGGGTGTGGGTAGAGGCTGTGGGCTGCCCACACAGAGTGCAGAGAGAGATGAATGTTGGAGACCAAGGAAAGGTGCGATTGACAGAGAAATTATAAGACAGCAAGAAAAAAGTCTATTTAAAGCAAAATAGTCTTCCTCTTCCTTAAGGAATGCTTCTTCTTGTCCATCCACTGCTGTGCCCTGTTTGGTATCCCTGCACAGCCAAGGACTGGGTCACCATTAGGTCTGGGTACTTCACTGAGGCTTACTGTGCCAGAGGCCCCTCCCAAACCAGCATAGCTATGGATCTTGGCCTGAGAAACTCACAGGTGTTTAAATGAAAAATACAAACCACCCTGAGGCTGGAAAAGCCCAGACATGCCTTGCTGCTTCCCAGCTTTGCCGTGGAGTACTGCTGCTCACCTTAAGTGACTTTCTCTGCTGTGGGCAAAAAGAGAATCAAGGCCAATCTCGCAGCTTGGTGCATCCCTGAGAGATGTTATCTGCCTTTTTCTTGCCTTTATTGGTTTGACCAAATGAAGTTCCCTGCATGTGTACAGCATCAGCTGCAGGAGCAGACTCTATATTAGCTATTTAAATAAAACAACTTGTTATCTGCGACTTCCTACTCTGTAACCTACTGGTAATTTTGAATTGCTGTCAGAACATACCATCCTCACAATCACTTCCCTCCTGCTGGGACTTCTTTTCCTGTGTTTACCCGTGTCCTTTAAGTAATACTTAGGGCCAAGTGTCCATGCTGTGAGAGAAACACATATTTTAACAGTTTAACTTCTGCAAAGCTAGGAGCACACAGCAGAATGGAGAGGGATGATTTAACCACAGTGACATGCCTACCAGTCCTGCTTTGAATCTTCAAGGACATTGAAGAAAGTAATTTTCATAAGGACACTCTCAAACTGAGTAGTTTTCCTTCATGCTGTTTGGAGGAAGGGCTGCAGATCCAAACTTGAGTGGGACCGTGGGATGGAGGATATTTGTGCAGCATCATCTTTCTATGCAGTGAGGACTTGAAATGACTGAAAAAAACCAAATACCCACAGATCTATCTGTAGATCTGGACAGCAGATCAGGAAATTCAGGGCTGATGGGGCCCAGAGGTAGATTCTGACATTGGTGGAGCTGTTACCTTGCTTTCCTTCAACACCAGAGATCTCTCTCCCCACCTCTATCACATCAGGAAAGATCATCTTCAGTTCTTTCTGACAAAAGTCAGAAGTATCAACTTGTTTAACATACTACAAAAACCTCCTGTGATATTAATAGTCTGTCTGCAAATAAATGCAGGGCAATAAGCTGTTAAAAAGTTTGGGCCAGTGGGGTACATATATGGGGACTTTTGCCTCCCACTTCCTCTGAGCTCCATCTCTTTTACTGTGCACAGAAATTACATGAAAGGAGCAGACTTCTGCCCTGGGAAATTCCCTGCACAAGGAACTGGAGCAGGTGATTTTGCACTGCCATTGGATCTATGCAAATGGACTTTGATCCTTATGTGAATACAAATGAAAGGGTGGCCAAACACAGTTTTTATTTCACCCTTGTTAGAAAGGTGCAGGGGAGAGCAACAAAACCCCAGTTCTTTCAGTGTTGGAAACTGAAACTCTCCATAGTGCACTGTGTTGCAGTCCCAAAGCCACACAAACGTGGGAAGGTTGTTGCTTCCCTTGGCCTGACCCTGTAAGTGCATATGAAGTTGTACTTCAAAGCCAGCAGCAACATAATGCTTGATAAAACTTATGCCAAAGATGGAGATTAGTATGACATGGATCACCCAGTAAAATAGCAATGTGGGGAGAGTAAGTGGCTTTTTGTTGTTTACACTATATAAAATTAAACTGAAACATAATTTATCTCTTTATAGGAAAAGTAAGGAACTGCTGACTCTACAATGACAAAGCTAAGTTGCACTGGCCTGTGGCTGCAACAAGTGCTGTTACAGAGTTTTTGTTAATGATGGGCTATGACTGGAACCATACAGCAGTTGCTACTGTTTTAACAGTCTGTGGAGGCAAACACACACTTCTTCCCTGTGATGTCTGATAACCATCGTGCTGCAATTCCAAATGGGGCTTGCTTTTGTCATTGCACTTTGCTCCTTTCCAGGGAACTATTTTTATTCCACTTCCCAATTTCAGCAACTCCGTTCTGATCTTGGCTCTCCAACAGCCATGCTGAGGGCTCCAGGCTCGAGGAGTTGTGAAGTAATTCTATATCCTCTGAGGCTTCAGAGAGGAAATAGTCACAGATTTATTGGGTTTTAAGGGAGTTTGGGGGGGAAACCAGATGAAGGCATCCTGCATCCTGGCTTAGATTCAGAAGAAAGTCAATATGTGTTATTACACATTAAGGATGTCACTTAGAAAAGTTATTTTGGAATAAAAGTAGGATGGAGACTGGGGAAAAGTTAGTAACAATATGCACTCTTATGTGTAAAATTCAGCATACAACGTGTAAAAGAGCAGAGCTCTCAGTGTCCTCTGATCACGGGTACTTCTATTATGAAACTGCAATCGCTATTTAAACGTTGTCTATGTATCAAGTTGTCGAAGCCAACACCATTTCTAACCTCAAGTAAAGATGATCTTTAAATCAATGAGCATTTCAGCAGGAGGTTGTTCTGTTCCTATATTATATTTCAGTGAAGAACAGTTGACTTGCCCTGGAACAGGGGGGGGAGCATGGGGCTGCCAACAAGCACGGCTGTAGCAAGCTGCAGTAGTTGAGGCAACAGTGCTCCACTCCCTGCTGGGCAGCACCTAGCACAAGGTCAGCCCCTGCAGGAGCCAGCAATCTAGCATGCTCGTGGGGACAGTAATTCCTTCTCATCTGGTCTGCATGTTGATAGCCCTTGTTTGTTTTGGTTCATCTGTTTTTTATTGGTTTTCCCCAGGTGCCCTCGCTGAACTCGTCAATGGTTTTTTTGGAAGAGTGTAAAGAGGTTTCAAGATATTATTTCCAAGGTGAATCTTCTGACTTTCCATCGCTCTTCACTGTCCTGACTTTCATTGGTTGTCTTTTCCCTCATGGTTCAACAACAAATTGAGCTCTGGTGTTTGATCCATGTTGTCCTCTGAAGGAGAGGGAAACTGTGGACAAACCTCTTCTATAAAGAGTTCTAACCACCTTTTCTTGTCTTGTTTTACCTGCATTCACAACTCCTGCTTGCCCAGAGCTGTCTTAGCTCCTCAGAGGCAGTTTGCTGTATTCATCAGGGATTGAAATGAGAAGTGGAGAAAACCAGTATACATTTTTTTGAAAGCTGTGTGGGAGGTTATTCCTGCTTTAAACAGGACAAGCAACATCACAAACTATTGGGTTTGAGTAGAAAAAGGAGAAAGGGATGAGAAAAAGGGGGAGATATTTTGGGGTGAAGAGCACAACTGCAGAAAGGGAGAGAAACACGAGAGCATAGAATCATAGACCTCTAGAATGACTTTGGTTGGAAGGGACCTTAAAAACCACCTGATTACAACCCCCCTGCACATGCAGGGACACCTCCCAATAGACCAGGCTGCTCTAAGCCCCATCCAACATGGTCTTGACCACTTCCAGGGAGGGGGTATCCACAATGGGCAACCTGTGTCATTGTCTCACCACTCTCACAGTGAAGAATTTCTTCCTAAGGTCTAATCTAAATCTACTCTCTTCCAGTTTAAAATCTTTACCTCTTTTCCTATCACTATGTGCCCTTTTAAGAGGTCTCTCAGGCATATCAGATCACTCCTTGCCTCTTGGTGATGGTGACCAGTCATGCCATAAACCTTGGCAGGAGAAGCCACGTGGTGAGGGTGCAATTGGTCTGATAACAGAATAAATATCTCCCAGACAGTATCTTATTCAAAAGCTGCAATTAGCAGGGTGATCTGTTCTTGCTGGGGAGACGGTGGTCCTGGTTGACTTGAGGCCCTGGGAGGTTTTCTGCAATGTTTGTTGGCTTTTTAATACAGGAGCCAGAGTCCTGTGGAAGGCAGCAGTGAGTCCACACCTGAGCAAGGTTGAGAATAATTTCAGCAGAGCCTCACAGCTGTAACTACTGCCCGTGAAATGGGAAAACTGAAGCTCTTTGCACATCAACAGCAACACAAATCCTGGAGAAACAGCTAACTGCAGCTAAAGAGACCAGGAGATCTGGTCCTGGGCCTCTTCTGAGATTGAGGTAGGTGAAATTACAAGTCTGGAAAACTATGGCAAAGTGTGTGATAGGGCAGCTGACATTGTCAGATGGAAAGCTTTTAATCTGTGCTTGTAAGTGTGTCTACCAGTATAGTCACATCTCTAGTCAGCAAAAATGGGATGCTCTTTAAAGGAACAAATCTGAAATTCAGTCAGAAAAATAAGTCATGCTACTTCTTGAATAAGATAAATTTCACCTTACTATAAGTGTAGAATACATGGCAAGTTGCCCTTAGCCTCTCTTGTGGAATGAAAAAGGTTTTTCCAGGGCTAAGATTCATTTTGCTAGAAAACACCAGATGAAGTTAAATGACCTGAACCGTAGAATTTCCCATTTTTCTTTGTGGTCCATAAAATGAGTTGAGGGAGACCACCTATACTGGATTTAAGTCAGAAGGTTTTGTCTAAATCACTACCTCTGCAATGGTTACTGGGACAGAGATACCAGCAAAATTTACAACTTTGAAGATGCATAAGTTTCTATTAAACTACAAAAAGCTCAGAGTTAGGTATCAAATATAATGAAGTTGTCTTCTTGAAACAGAAGGATTTGCCTTACTTTGCAAATGTAAGAATTAGGGTTATGTTTAAAAAACTGATCTCACTACATGTTTCCAAGAGCTGTGGCTCTGGGTCCTCCTGTCCTCTCAAATGCAGTGAGTCATGATTTCATCCTCAGTTACATTTTGCTGGGCTTGTCTAAGCCCATCTGAAGGAATGGAGCTGCAAAAATGTCAGCAAAAATTGAAACCGGACATCATGAGGCTGCACATAATGAAGAATGTTTGGCCTCGTCCACTGGTGCTGATGAGGCAAAAGAGGGAAAGAATCCAGCAAGGAGTTGGCAGGGCTGCCAGCAGAGGGAAAAAATGGGTAAATGTAAAGCATTTGCTATGAATTATAGGGAATAATGATGAACGTGGAGTTCTAGGAGAGGTGTCCTGATAGTTTCAGTTTGTAGGAGTGCTGGGTTTTGCAGCAGCAGATCTTCCCTGTATGCACCTCAGCAGGCTTTGCTTTACTCAAAAAATGTGTGAAGACTGATCTGCAGCTTCCTGATACTCTTGTCGAGATGTGAAAATGTCTCTATGCTTTCAAAATCAGCCCGTCATGCCTACAAGAAATGTGGCAGTGCTTACAGCTGAGCAGTTTCCTGTGGTGCCTTCCAAGACCATCTCATTGTCTCCTGTCCATCAACACCCCTGTTTCTTCATGTCCTGCTTATATTATACATTTTTTTGGCAGAGGGGAGATTCTTTTGGTAATATGTTTGCAGAGTGCTGTGCACTTCAAGGTTCTCAAGGGGTCACTGTAAGAGTAATGTTATGTCTTGTTAACATGTGACAACCTGCTGTGTTCCCTGGTACAATCTGATGAGCTTGGAGAATGAGTGGAAGTCATTCTGCAGAAAATGTAACATTTTATAGTTCCAGATCCTGCAAGCCCCAGCATGACATTTCTACACTGTTTGGAAATGTATATGCTGATGCTCTGCCTATAGCAGTAAAGGAAATGACCCTGGAACATCCCTGGCTCTGGGATCTGCTGCCTGCCAGGAAGAGCTCCTGAAGGGCTCTGTCTCTAGACATAAGGAGTAAATTATTCATTATGAGGGTGGTGAGACACTGGAACAGGTTGTACAGGGAAGCTGTGGCTGCCCCCTCCCTGGAAGTGTTCAAGGGCAGATTGGATGGAGCTCTGAGCAACCTGAGCCAGTGGGAGGTGTCCCTGTCAATGCAGGGAGGTTGGATATAGGTATCTTTAAGGTCCTTTCTAACACAAACTATTCTATGATTCTATCTCACGAGCCTGGGAGAGTTTTAGTTGGCACAGGGTGAAAGTGTTTGAAGGACCTTGACTTTATGGAGTGAGTAAGTACACTTCATTTAAACTACTAGTATGGGCACAGACACAGGTCAGAGTGAAAGGTCCTGTCTGCAAGGTGTTTTCAGTAGGAAGGCATGGGAGCCTTCTTGCCACCATTTCTGCACTTGCACCAATAGAGAGTTTGATCATGCTGGGTGCATTAGGCTTCTTGAGTGGTGAGAATGTACTTATCTGTTAGTGATCTCTGTTTTCAGGTACCTCATTGACAGAAAAAAACAAGATAATTTCCTGCTCACAATCAATGTGTGATGCAAAACTTGCATCATGTGCAACCAGTGACTTCATTGCTTTTCCACTGTGTGTGACTGACCTTCCAAAAAAGCAGTAGTATGAAGTCAATACAGTGTGGTATGAACCAATTTACCAGCTACCACTTGACATGTTTGGTGCTTTATCTATTGGAATTGTCAGCACTCTTAGAATATACAATCCTAAATGGAGATGTTTTCCTATTTTGGCAAGTAACTGCTTTTGCATGACTTCTAGAAATTTAAGGAAATTTCTGATTAGAAAAGACTACAGAACCATTGTAATAAACAATCATTCACATGAAAAGCTTTCAGAAGTTTTATTTTTTCTTTAAACCAACCATTTGCTTCCAAGCCAGTAATTCACCATCCAGCTCTGTTTCAAGAGATTCATGATCATTGGGTATCTCCCGAGTTCTGTTCCCTGAGGATTTGTGGTTATGGCTGAACTCGTTTCAGTGCTAAAATAATCCTCAGTGCATGAGGAAAGTATAACATTGGATGCAATTAGTTTATTATGCCCATGGAGAGTTCTGTGGGTGAATTGGCTGTATTCAGTAACAACTGCAAGAAGGAGAAAGCATATGCCAGTTTCCATCCACGAGGAAGAATTTTGGAAGCAAATAATTATTCAGGTCACTGACGGCTTGTGGGAAGGGATTTGAGATGAGCTGATATTCTGGAGCTAGTGCTTGTGACTGGGCACAATTTGTGCCCCTTTCCTGCTTATTCTGAACAGAGCCATTTGCCTGAAAGGTACTGGAAAAAAGGCCTCTGGGATGTGCAGTCACAAGACTATTTCAGACATTGTTTCCCAGAGAGAATCACTGCAGCTGACACTGGTTGAGCTCTCACAATACGTAGGGAGACTGAAGAAGCAGGAATCAAAACACCAGTCTCAGCATTACAAGATGTTAATGGCCTAATTAATCTGAGAAAAACAATTTTTTTAGGCAATGGTTTGAGTAACTCTCCAGCTCAGATGTCTAATTTATTATTTGAAAGAAGAATAACACTTTGAAAGACACACATTCCAAAAGACATTTAATTTGGGGGAACTGTGCCTTTGTACCTTTTGGATTGTTTTCTACTGAATGCTTTCTTGTAAGATGCACTAGGACTTCAGAAGTGTCCATCTGGTTAAGTGCAAAGTAGAACTTCTTTTTCACTGACATCAGACTTTCCCACCAACAGAAGGATTTGAGCTAGAAGGTTGCTTTTTTTTTTTCATTTTATTTTTTTCGTCTAAGAAATGCAGGTCTGGATCAAGCCAAATTATTTACATCTTTCATATTGGCAGGAGCACTCCAAAACAACTTTCAAGTCTACCTGACATAAAATTTTCCATTTAGGTCCTTTAATTTGATCAGCAGACTTGGACTACCCCATTATTAATGTCTTTCTACTGAGAGCTACACAAATCTGGCTTCAACCTGTGCCCAATCTGGCTATGTCAGTGAAACAGGTTGTGCTCCAACTTCCATGTTTTCTTGTGCGCTTCCCTGCATTTTGTTGCATTCCGCTATGTACCTGTCACTGGCCTCACGACTTAGCTGAAAAAATAAATATTTCTCAAAAAAAAATCTGTCAGCACAGCTAAAAGAGCAGCTTGTCACAGCAGCACTGGGCTGAGCTGCCAAGCTGAAACTGTCCTTTGGAAAAATGTGTTTCCCATGGAAAATAAGCATCAGCTTCCCATAAAATATACAGACTTGGGGCAAAGCACTTCTTGATTCAGACTTGTTTAGCCTGAAGTTATGGCAGCATGGAACTTTCACAGAGAAATGTCCAACGATTGGTCTGTGTTGTGTACATCAACCTTGGGTTTAGTTTAATTGATTGTTTATTTATGGGGTAGGCAGACGTGACCATTTTACATTTATTATTATGTTGCTGAGGCTGCAAATTCAGATAGAGCAGTTATTAAAAAAAATAAATAAATTAAAAAAGCAGAGCCAAGACTCAACAATCCTTTTCTATCCAATATTCACCAGCATCTAACAGAGACAGATTTTTCTCACAGCAGAGTCAGTCTCCTTTGGGTTTTGTGAGGAAAACTGGTGTCCTCCCCTTGCCACAGCCCAGGAGTGTTGCTCAGCCTCGTGACCTGGAGCACGTTGCCCAGCACCCACCACAAAGGTCATGGTTTCCCAGGAGCTCCCTCTGCCTCCAAATAACAAATGATTGTGGCAGTTGCCACAACTCATTGGCAGGGCTTTCAAGAAACCCAAGAAGCAAAAAGCAACAGAGATGCAAGAAACACAGAAAAAAAAGCTAACACCATATCAGAGGCAGTGAAAAATGCTGCCTCAGCCCTCATATATCATAACTACCCTAATATAGTCCTGGAGATGAGCTGCCCTCCATGGAATTGCTGGGCATGGCTTGGCAAGTTGTGGGTGAGGAACGCACTTCTCCAGCAGCCAAGGAAAGCTCAGTCCTCCAGATCAGACTGGAGCTACTCCAAAGTGAAACCTCCTGAGACATAAAGAAGTATGGGTGTTGAATCCTTGGAACCAAACAGTCAAATCAACTCTTTGTTGGGGCAAGGCAATTGTCAATGCAATCCTGAAAAGACATGGACACCACTGTCAGCTGTTGCTGTTGGGCAGCCTGGGACAAGTCACATTGTCGTCCTTTGCCTCAGCTTCTCTACCTTATAAGCATAGTAATAGTGCTAGCAGTCTAAAACAGCTTGTGATTCCTGATAGGAGTAACAATTCTGACAATGATGCAATTGCTTTGATCGTTATATAATGATCACCATGATCAAATGGTCGGGCGGTTGAAAACATTTTGTCTTCTTTTCCTTTTCTTTCTTCTCTTTTTTCTTTCTATAGCACTCCAGCTATAGTAGGTAGAAAAGCCAAAAAACTGCTTCCTTTCAAACACCACTCTACACATAAAAGAGGAAGAGAACAGAGCAAATTACAATCCAGCAACAATATTCCACATCTTGCAAAATATGGTTTCAACAAAAAATATTTACAGCCAAAAAGTGAAACATGCAGACCCTGGGAACTGACATTTAAAGGTTCATAATAAACTTACTGAACAGCTTCAGATTTGTTTCTGTATGAAACATCACACTGTTGAAGCTTTTCATGGGAATGTACATGTTCCCTACTAAGTTGGAATTCTGAGTCAGAGTGAACAGGGCAAGACTTTCACCTATCCTAGAACAGTGTGAAACACATACTCACCCCTCACAGATTAGTCTTAGTAATTAAATATCCTTGTACGATGCAGCAACTTGCATGTAAGTCAGCTTTGCCTAATTTAGATCAGCCTCTTGACCCTGACCTCCCATATTATGCTCAGTGCAACATCGGAAACATTTTTACTATTGCCCGGTGAACATTTGGTCACTGACATTGCAAGCAGAATAGCTCATACATTCTAGAGTCCCAGTGGCCAGGGACACTCCTTATGCCAGGGAAAGGCTTATTCTGCAGATAAGGTGTTGCTTGTCGCTGCTCTGAATGATCTCTTGTTCATCCTGATGTGGAGCATTTTCTGTTACATGGCAAAATCTTGATAGGATATAAAAATTTCCCTTGGTCAACAACTCTATACCTCATAGAATCATAGAATATCTTGAGTTAGAAGGGACCCATAAGGATCATTGAGTCCAATTCTTTGACTCAACAGACACAGAAGTTTGTCTTCAACTACCAGGTTGCTCTTGGCACCATATTGGCATAGACTCAGAAGAAAACTGCAGTCTGTGAATGGTGTGTTCATACATGATTTCGGGTATTCTCCCTTGAATCAGCCCAGCAGAACTCACACAGCACAAAACTTCCCTCAGAAACTGGGTCCTGCCCTTCATGTTCACACACTGTGCAAAAGCACAGGGCACACACTGAGCACTGTGAGTTTGCTTCTTTCCTAAAAAGCTTGATATCAAACATGGTAGAGGTAGTTATGGGCAAATGACAAAACAAGTTAAAATAAAGTACAGGCTGCAGTTTAAACATTTAAACAAACACATGCTAACCCAAAACAAATGTTACCTGATGTCTAATTTCTCATAATAGCTATCTGGTGCTTTATGCATGTGACTGATGGATGAAAGGTCTGGAAGCTGGAAATGAGAAGAGCAGCTTGCTTTACAGCACTCAAAAGTGTTTTTAAAATTAATAGGTTGCACACTCCAACCTGGAAAAATGGGAAATGGTTTCAGTCAGGGAAGACGGGGTTGGTTGGAGAATGCACCCAATGGCCAAGTCTTTATCTGCAGACAGGGGTGAGTTTGGCTCAGCTGGAGGAGTCTGATGAGATGGTGTGAATATCTGGGCTGTTAGCTGCAGAAGAGGTAAGTTCCCTTTTACTCCACAGCTTCAAGGATCACTGACACCAAAAAAGTCCAGGATGGTGAAGGGGACCTTACATGGGCTCTGTGCTAATGGCAAGTGGCTGTGCAGGGAGACAGGCAACAGTCAAGACCTCCCTCCATGGGACAAGCAGACACCTCCTTCATCTTCTTCTGTCCTTCTCTGGTAGAGGAAGGAGAAGCATTACTGCACTGAGAACAGCTGGAAACTCCTGTAGGAGACTGCTATGGTGTTTCCAGGTAGTAGACTTATTTAAAAAAAAAAAAAAAAGAAACAAAAACAACTTCACTGACTGAAGTTAAAGCTCCCTGGTGAGATCTAAAGGCTTCCTCCTAAATTCTGGGAAAGTTCACTCTGAGATGCAAGTATAGTGACTTAGATTCACCTCTAGCAGTAAGATGAACTGTACTGCAATATTCCCCAGCATATACTCTCCACACGGCTGCACAAATAAATAATCTTGAGCCACTTCTAATTGAATATATATTTTTCATGTTTTTGAAATTATTCTAGTTTCATTCCACACATTTTTTACTTTATGAACTCAGGCCAGTTGTATATATTAAACTTTATACTGAAAATATTGTGTTGAACCTTTCTTTGGGCTCACAAAGCAAACACCAGGATTGTGAGTGGGAGAAAGTGGGTTTGTTTCTTGTCACCTCAGAAGGGTTTAGGTTGCCATGATGGGAAACACAGAGAAAATTGTTTATCAGTGGCCAAAGCATTATGGCAGAGAAGGTGTCTTCCTCTCTGTGCTTGTGGATCTTGTGATACAAAGAAGGGAGGAAAACCAAAAGCTATGGAGCAGAATGGGCCTTGAGAAAGCCTAGTCTCTATCTAGCCTTGCTTCATCATCCGTTTCCCACAGGACAAATCCTCAACCTCTCTTTCCTGGAGTGCTCTTAGTGACAAGCAAGGACAGCCATTCTGGAGACTTGTCAAGTGGCTTGAGGTGCCCACGTGGGAAATAATTGAAAAATGCCACCTTCGTTGCTTTCATGTTGTATTTTTATGTTGGCTGTAGCACTGTTTGTTTCCAACTGGAGGAAGAAACTCAAATGCAATAACACAGTTTAACATCAAAATACTAATGGATCTTTTTGTCGGTGAAAACTCAAAATGTTATACAGACAAATCCTGTGTCCTGGGAAGTCTGTGGCAGGCTGCCAGAGGCACTTCTTTTCAAAGGCAATGAAGAAAGCAATTTTTTGCTTTATTTTAGGAAAGCAGTCTGAGAAATTTGTAACAGACAGGCCTCTGCCAAATGAGAGGCTCAATGGAAAGACTTCTTACGGCTCAGCTCCTGATCTGGTGTACATGTATGTGTTCTGGTGCAGCAATACTGACAATATGAATAACTATGATACAAAAATATGCCAGTTCCCATTAGCTGTTACAGACACCATTCTTTCTTCCCATCTGCAAACATACAATTTGACAACCCTTTACCACACAATTCTCCCTACTGAGATCAGGGACTAAAACCTCAGAAAAAAACCCCAAAACAACAAATAACAGAAACAGAGAGCTACGGGCAGTTTAACCATGTTGTTGCAGCTATTAAAGCCCTTTCCAAGGCTCCTCACCACTATCAGATTTTTTTCCTTGTTTATTTTTAATTATTTTAAATTAATTATTTCGAACAACAACAGAGAAGATGTTGAAATACAGGCATATTTGGGCCTGCACACTCAGAAAGAGGAACAAAGCTGTGTCAAACTGGTAGAAAATGGCTTTAAATTCCCCATTGGTGGTGTGTGTTCCTCAGCCATCCCTCACTCTCCCTACACACCCACCAAGCTCAGGATTTGTCTCTCCTCAAGGACAACCATTTTTCACAGTATTTTTTGCTCTTTTTGTTGTTCCTAGAATTTGCATTCACACTCAAGGGTTTGATAAGCTTCTCTGAAGTGCTTTAGCAGTGTCACACAGGTTGTAGAACATCTCCAGAACAACAGAACATTAGAAAGAAAGGGTTAACTCTGCTGAGAACAGAGCGTGGAAAGGAAAGGGACTGCAGAAATTACATGGATTTTAAAAAAATACATAACACTTCCTCTACTCTAAAGTCAAAGAAACTGAAGAAAAGCATGTAAAACTGGGGATTGGTAAGAATTTATATTCTTGTGGGATCCTGTATTTTATGCCCATGGGTTTTACTCTCCTAAACTTTCTATGCCTTTTAGGAAAGTATTATTTAATTTTCTTCCACAGCTTTTACAGGTTAGCAATTACTGTCTTTCTCTTGAGTGTGGTACCAGTTACTGTACCTGTGCAAATGAATTAACCTCCTTTTGGCAGCTCAGATCCATGTGTAGCAATCAGGGTCTGTCTATTCCAGCAGCCCATTCCTAGCAGGAGCTGTGCCAGTGGTTCCAGGTGAGCTGCTTTCCCTGGGAATGACTCCTGCCCACTTGCATGGTTGCTCTGAGGACAAGTATGGCCATCCTGTCATCACATGTGCCAAGCACTGGATTCCTGAAATGCCTGGTGGGATTCACCAGACTGCTGGGTGAGATTTGGTGCACTGATCTGATTAATTCTAAAATAAAATGTCAAAGCATGGACCAGAGGCAAAAGTCACAGATGTGTGTTGCCACCTCAGATGCTCTTGCTGTCCTCTGTGACTGCCTTTTGAGGACAGGTCTCCATGGCCTGTGTCATACCTGCCAACCCTGGGCAGGTGTTTGATGCTCTATGACATGTGAAATGTCACTAGACACCTGTGCTTATGCAGATGAATCATACATAGCTCTTCATTAATTACAACAGGAGATAAGAAAAAGCTTCTGTGTCAATCTCCATAGATGGGTATCTATTTTTTTTCTTAATTTTCAAGTTAAGTCCCACTTCTGATGGAAAAGCTTCACCTGTATAACCTGCTGTAAAGTAAAAATGTCTTCCATAAAAGAGTAAGGCAGATCAGGAAAATCTGAAGAGATGTTGATCCTTGTGCCCTGAGCAGCTGAAATCCCACAGCTGTTAGACTGCTAATCTGTGCCTCTTGGTAGCCTACCTTGACCTCAAGAACTAGCAGTGCTCTGCACTCATTTACTTCCATACTTGGTGACTTGATGTGTTTAGGAATGTTCTCAGGCCCTACCACCAACTGGCATAGGACAGCCCAAGTCTCCCTTCTTCTGGCCTCCAGAACAAGGAAGCCACCTGCAAGCTGCCTCGGGGGTGGCACGTTTGTGTTCTCCAGTGGAGATGCATTTGCTGCATCCCATAGGAGAAAGCCTGGCCTGGTTGGACCTGCTGGTTCAAGCCTGCCCCAGGCCCACAGGTAGTGAGTTTATCCTTGGCCAGTGAGGCAATCACTGTGTTGGGAGTCCACCACTCCAAGTCACAGCATTAAAGCCATGCTCCAAGAGCAACAGGTTCAGTAGGAGCATGTCATCTCTTCTGTGGAGCAGCAGCAGCAGGGGACATGCCATGCATTGCCAAGTGAGCTAAACACTCTCATATAGCACTCCTCTTCCAACAAGGGGATATTAGCATGCCAAAACATCAAATAAATCCTTGGAACACGAAATAAATCCTCAGAGATTTGCCTCTTAATCTGTAATGGCCAGATCTCAGCAGCTCAGCTAGGGTGAGAAACCTGATGCAATTTTTTTTTTTTTTGTGAACTTGCCCACCTTTCATCTATGCTCCATTTAACTTCAAAAACATTTCACAATATCTCCTCTAGCCTGTTGACACTTAGGGAACAAGGAAACAGTATGGTTCAGAAAAGTAATAATGAATTGGACCTTTTCCTCTAAAAATTACAGAATCATAGAATTGTTTTGGTTAGAGAAGACCTTCAAGATCATCAAGTCCAACCCTTAACCCAGCCAATCCCACCACTAAACCATGTCCCAAAGCCCCATGTGTGCACAACTTTTAAATACCTCCAGGGATGGTGACTCCACCACTTCCCTGGGCAGCCTGTTCCAGTGCCTGACCATCCTTTCAGTGAAGAAATTTCTTCTAATATCCAATCTGAACCTCCCCTGGTACAGCCTGAGGCATGTCAAGGTAAAGGATCAGTTCTTGATTCCCTTCAGCTTTTACTGACATAGTTTGAATCTGGGATAACAACCAAATGGGCATGACAGAGGGGAGGATAACCTGCAGTAAGAGGAGAAAGAGGGGATGAGTGGCTGTGGATGGGGGCAGGAGGCACTTCTTGTACTGATTTTGCTGCTGGCGAATTCAGCAAATGCAGCTTCACCCCCAAGGAATTCAGCAGGCGCCTGGGATCGCTCCAGAGCTGGATCCAACTGTCCTGTGATGCAAGCACCTCTCATATCTTCTCCTTTACAACTAAATGATTTTTTTTAGTTTGTTATCTGCTACCTAGGACCTTCCTCATTCATTTATTTGCCTTTTAGTGTCTGGGTTCACCACTGTGTCTGCTCTGCCTGACATATCCCTAATCTTTTTTCCAAGGAGTGGAACTTCCTGGCTTGCTTTAAAAACTAGATGCATGTGTCTATGCATACATTTCTATGTCTCAGTAATTTGACTGTCTGGTTATCTCTAGGGTTGCCATTTTCATTTTGCTTGGCACAAGAAGAGTAGAACAGAGTTACTAAAGCAGATGAGCTTTAGCCCTCAAATCTTGCATTAGCTTTTAGTTTCTGATGAACAGAAGAAACACCTGGAGGCTTTTTAAACCATCTTTTTTTTACCCAATACATAACTTTACCCAATACACAGGATGCTGGGCTGCATCAACAAGGGCATCACCAGCAGAGATCAAGAATTCATCATCCCCTTCTACTTGGCTCTTGTCTGATCATACCTGGAGTACTGCATTCAGTTTTGGTCCCTGCTCTACAAAAAGGATGTGGACAGGCTGGAGAGGGTCCAGAGAAGGGCTACAGGCATGATCAGGGGACTGGAGGACCTGTCATATGAGGAGAGATTGAGAAAACTGGGTTTGTTCAGCCTGGAGAAAAGAAGCCTTTGGGAAGACTTCATTACCATGTTCCAGTACTCAAAGGGTGGCTACCAAGAAGATGGAGACTCCGTATTTACAAGGAGCCACATGGAAAAGACAAGGGGGTAATGGGTACAATTTGCTCCTGGGGAGATATCGATTGGACACAAGAAGTAGATTTTTTCACCATGAGGACAATCAAACACTGGAATATTCTCCCAAGGGAAGTAGCAGTTTCTCCCACATTGGGCAGTTTTAAGTCTCAGCTTGGCAGGGTGCTGAGCCATCTCTTATAAACTGTAGTAGTACCTAGAAAGGTTGGACCAGATGATCTCCTCTGTCCTTAGCAGCATCAGCAGATGAGATGAAGAGAAGTGGAAGGAGAGCTGGGGAAGCGGCTGCTGCTCCTTTCCATGTAGATGCAAAGAGATGAGCTTGTGACTCCACGCACAGTGGCCAGCACAGCTGAGCCACTGCAGCTGGAGAGCTCACCCAGGTTATTATTCCCTGGATTCAGATTCAGGTGGGGGAGAGTTCACCCAGGTTATTATTCCCTTGATTCAGATTCGGGTGGGGCAGGGGAAAGGGCAAAAGAAAAAAAAGGAAAACATTAAAAAAAAGAAGACAGTATATACTTTATCTACAGAAAAAAAAAAAAGAGAAGTCTTCCTCCTCATGTCCCAGCTCTTCCCCAGCAGCTGAGCTTACACTGCCCCTCCCTCCTGCCCTACAAAGCTGTCAGGCTTGGGCTGTGAGTAGGCACAAAGTAATATGCTATTCAAACAAATGAATGTACAATTTGAGATGTCTGTGGCCTTGCTGTGTCCCAGCCAGATGTATTAATAGGTCACAAGTTAAACCTGGGTGTCTGCTTACTCACTTTTGGAAAATAAAAGCCTATGTGCCAAGCGTTGTCAATAAGGTCACTCGCACAAGGCGTCTATTTAGTCTCAGAGGCAGCAAAGCCAGATCAGTGGTCTGGGGAGAAGAAACAGCTACTTGAACTTCATAGGTTAAGAAAATCCCCAGCTAAAGTGAATCATGGTTAATAAGTTTCCAGTTACATCCAAAGAAATGCCAACACTGATGTTTTGTGATCAGGATGGTGAGTAATTTTACCTACCCACATTTTTCTAGGCTTTGCTTTTACAAGGTGTTCCCGGATTGAAGCTGTATTGTTTCTTCTCAGGTCCCTTTTGCAGATTCCAAGTGCAAAGCAGAATTTCTCTCTTCCACTCATTTCTTTTTATATCTAATCTACACTTGAAGAGGAGTCTCAAAGTCTCCTCTTTTTCTTTTTCTTTTTCTTTTTCTTTTTCTTTTTCTTTTTCTTTTTCTTTTTCTTTTTTTTCCTTTTCTTTTTCTTTTTTATCTTTTTCTTTTTCTTTTCCTTTTTCTTTTTCTTTTTCTTTTTTTTCCTTTTCTTTTTCTTTTTTATCTTTTTCTTTTTCTTTTCCTTTTTCTTTTCCTTTTCCTTTTCCTTTTCCTTTTCCTTTTCCTTTTCCTTTTCCTTTTCCTTTTCCTTTTCCTTTTTCTTTCCCTTTTCCTTTTTCTTTTTCTTTTTCTTTCCCTTTTCCTTTTTCTTCTCCTTTTCCTTTTCCTTTTCCTTTTTCTTTTTCTTTTCCTTTTTTTCTTTAAGCAGCAATTCATTGCTGACAACTGGAAAGTGTAAACATGATCTTTTGCGCTCAGATGACCCCTTCTTAAAGGACTGAAATGAACTGTGACTTCAGATTAAAAGTGTGCAAAAATCAATCAGTGATTCAGTCCTTTGCTAATCTTGAGCTTTCAAATGTGATGTTATAATAAAAGACAGCCTGAGGGGCAGCCATAGCAAGAGTTGTTCTTGTCTGTCATATTTCGTAGTTTTACCAAAATTAATTAATTATGGCTTCAAGAAATGTAGATGACTGATATTATAACAGATATAATCAAAAGCCTCATTGAGGAGAAAAATCATAAATAAACCAGGCAGAGGCCAAGCTTTCGTGGATTTACCTGGCATACCCACCACATGGGTTGGCTATTGTCCTTTTTCTTTTACTTATTTATGTCCATAAATCTGTGTGAGACTTCATAAAATAAATCAATATTACATGCAGGGATAGAGACACTAGCCACACTAAGCTAATGATTTCTTTTTATTGGATTTACTCAGGCAATTAGGTCAAAGACAAAAATGTTTATTCACACCAATGAGCCTGTCTCAGCTTCCTGATAGACTCATCAAAGGGCAATAATTACTTTCCCTGAGACCTTTCAATCTGCTTGGTTCTTACAGCTGGAGAAGGAAATTGCTTTCCCATCCTGGGAAAATTTAGAAGATTTTGATTGCTTCCTCCTATTCAGAGGGATCCTTGGGATGTATCACATTACCAGCTTCCAGTGCCTGCCACAAGGTCTCACAGAGAGCACCGAGTGCCTTCCAGAGTTTGGCCCAGACACAGAATCAGTCCTTCAGCCAGTATCTGTCACAACAGACATAGACTCAATGCAGACATGGCCTTCTCCAAAACAGTGAAGAAAAAGATGGTGAGTTCTACAGACCTAGGGTTTGGGTATTTTTTTTTTTGCCCTTCTCTGGGATGGGAAAAGCCTTTCATCTGCTCCAAGACAGAGAGTAAGTAGAAAGGGAGGAGAGAACCAGTTTCCCATGAAACCCCCAACTTGGAAAAGCAGGTGGAACGGAGAGGAGAAGCCACCTTTCAGTTGTGTTTTAATGAACAAGTTGTTTGTTCTTCCGTGTCCTTTGATGAATGGGTGTTTTTCTTCAAAAGCTGACGTTTGTCTTTCATTATGCTCAGCGTATGCTCTGCTAGGCAGGACCGTTTTTCTACACTAGATAAACAAACACGAAAATGAATTTATCTCGCAGAAGCACGTTCTCTTTCAAGTCTGGCACAAGCTTGCCCTCTCCCCGAATAAATCTCTGGGTAAATGTGAACTCCTCTGCAAGTCCTCCCCTTTACATCAAATGGAGACGTTTTGCAAGCTCCCATCTCAGCACAGCTCAGGAACGTTGTCACTGGCTCCAGGCATGTAGAGGCAGTGATTTAACTACAACTCACAGCTGATTTTGAGAGCCCTTTATCATGAAAAATAAACTTTCCCAAACCAGAAAGCATCCAAACCCTTTTCCCAGCTAGTGGTTAACAACATTTTAACCCTCAGATTTTGGGGATGAAGTGAAACAACACTTCCTGCAGGCTCTTGCGTGGAAGTTGGGTGGTATATTATGATGCCAGTTAAAGTTTTCCCTTTGAGATGGAGCCTCTTCATTTGGTGCACACTCTGTGGATGAAGTTGGTTGAATCTTTACATGCAGTTCAGTTTCCTTCCAAACTTAGTCCAGTCTGGGTTTTGTACTTCATTGGTTCACATTCTGATCCTGCACATAGTTTCTTTGGGTTTAGACAGGGCAAAACATGTCCAGAAATGACAATTTCTGAACCTTCCTGTCATTGTTTGCCTTAAACCCACTGAAATGCACACTGAAACCAAAGCACACTGAAGTTCTTTGCTGTTACTCGCCTTCAGCACAAGAGATGTGTCTTTTGAACCAGTTCTGACAAAGGGAGAAAGCTGGATTATAGTCCTTCACATATCTGGACAAATAATGACTCAACCTTATGTCAATGAAGCTTTCACAATCTGTCAGTATTCTTGCAAATATCACAAGTAGTTTAATCAAATAAGGGTCCTGACTCATGAAAGCATGTGCTTGACTGTAACTTCATGTTAGTGTCTCCTTGAAGTCAATGCTACTGAGGCGTGTCTGTGATTCTGTGCATGCTGAAGTGCCTTTGAGTGCTTAACTGATAGAGGGCCAGTATTAGTCATTCAGTAACACCTGTCCTATTACAGGAGCATATTAATAAATCAACCCAGTCAAGCTGTCTCTGAGCTCATCTGTGAAACATGTTGTGATGGCAACCACTGAGCAGTGCAGCTCCTTTAGCAGACCATGCCTATTACAGGCACGTCCCTGATGTACAGGAGATTGAGGGCAGTTCAGGTCTTTTTTGAGAAGTTTGACTTTGTAACAGCATGCCCAAACTGGAGATTATGATCTGTTTCCCTCACTCATGATTTTGGATTCTGAAGCCCATAAGAGAAATTAGTTCATGTAACCAGGGATTGTGCTCCCTGAAGCTTTCAAGCTGCATTGCAGACAAACCCATTGTAACTCTTTTGCAAGATCCAGGTAAGTTCCAGCCACATTGATTAAAGAGCAGCATCACTGAAAACAACTCTAATCATTGTGAAGGTTGATGGGATGGACTGGCCTGGATTGTGCCTCAGCCCCACCTTACGGTCACCCCCAAATTTGTACCACCCACCTGTCAGCAGCAGCACCACTGCTCCCAGTTTGTTTGTACAGCAAGGGAGGGAGAAAATCACTTCACTTGGCTAAGGATAATTTGAACTCTGTCCTTCCCCCTTGGAGAAGAATGACTTTGGCTGTCTTACTGATGATTTCTTTCCCAGTAACGGTTTTATTGAGTATATGAAAGTGTTAAGCGATGTCTCACTTAGCCTGCATTTTGCTCTTAACTGGATTACCATACAAAGAATGTTACAATGAGGCTCTGGGGTCTCCTAGGTCAGCTTGGTAAATGATAGCACCTCTTGAAGCTATAATGGATGAGAGGATCCTTGATAAGATTTGACACTTGTACTATATGTCCTGTCACAGCAGACATTTTGCTTTTTTCTTGATGTTTTTAAGGCCATAAATACTGGTCTCTAATGTTAAGTATGTGAACCTCACATTAATCACACTGCCAGGGAGAGCAAAGAGCTTTGCTCATAAACTGAAAAGGAGCACAGTTAATCTATCAATGTTCTGTAATGAGGACTATTATAACAAAGTATTTAGGTTGATTTACTGATGGGCTACACATCTCTGCTAATGATCACACATCAGTAAAAGAGCAAAGGGACCATCTGGATCACCAGCAGTTTGAGATTTACTGAATAATGTGCAGATCCTCCCTTATCTCTTCTGTAAAGGTCTTAAACTTATTCTGCATCTGTTCCTTTTCTTAAGATCAGTCTGCTCACTGGGCATCACTGCCATCAGTGTCATGCACAGTTTACACATCTGGGTAGCCTGGCCTCTCAGTTCCAGTATTTTTAAGTATTGCCTTCTGTTTCAGAGACAGGGGAAGAGAAGGCAAAGGTACTTCACTGATTATAGAGCTACCTTAACATGAAGTACACAATTAAATAAAAATAATGAAAGTGAACCAGACCGAACAGTACAAGTTATTCTTTACCCCATGTAATCTAGCATCTAGCATCCTCCCATGGACATCTGACCCGTGTCAGGTGCTGATGCTAAATAGATCCAAAACACATCTGCAGTCCCTACTTGGGAATTTTGAATCCTAATATCATCAGATATTTCATGGGCTCAGAAGCTGGGAATAGTCTCACTTTCCCTTAGATGTCTGCATTAGGAATACCTATATCTAATGAGTTACATACTCATCTTTGGCTTGATTTATGGTTCATGGACATTTCTGAATCATCATAAGAAAATGCCCACATCACAACAGATGAGCCCCACTCAGTGAGGTATGTCACATCTTAAAATTACCTTGGTTTTCCTCCTCATGAAATATTTCTGCCACAGGGTCACTATCCCTGCTCAAGAAGCATTAGACAATACACTGCCAAGTTGAAGCTGGACTTGGAGGGAACTGTTTGGAGGAACAGTCATGGATGTATATGATGGGAAGGCAGGGACAAGTAAAGAACCAGGTCTCCTAAATGCCAGACCAGTCTAATTGGAGGAGCTTTGCAGCTGGGTCAACCTTCAGAGCACCCACAAAAGATGAGGAATGGAAGTTCCTGCTTTCAGCTTTGCTTTATCTAGGAGAAACTTCAACACATTAACTTCAACATATCAAGTTGCTTCAGGATGCTTCTTCTGGTGGGTGTCAAAAAGAAGACACCAGGTTTATGCCCAAGCTCCTCATCTTTCCTGTGTGAAGCACTCTGTGGACCATCCACACAAGCATGAACATGGACACTCCCTTTCTAGTATGGAAATCCTGGCCATGCTTGGAGGTATTTTGATTGCTTCAGTTGAATTCATTCTTGGTGGGGGATGAGTAGGTCTGATTTTCAAAAAGCAGCTGATAAGACTTGGAGTTCTTTGAGGGCATCATGTAGGCAGAGCAGTTTTTAAATTTAAAAAAAAAAGAAGAAGAAGAAGAAGAAGAAAAATCCCTTCCTCCATTTACACAGGCGAGCAGTGGAAAGAGCATGACCTCTCAGGAAAACAAGGAAATGAATTATCCAGAAACCATATGCAAATGTGGACTGTCAGGCCTGTGGGTTCACTTCTGCCACTGAATGCCAAGCAATCACCCCAGCTGCACACTCATCAAGCCTGTCCAAAGCAAGGCAGGCCAAATTTGGTGTAAGAAATGGGACAGAACAGTCATTTCTTCTAAAAGGTCATCAGTAAAACAAACATACTTTTTAAAAGACCTCCTTAGTCCTAGTTTGGCTCCAGTTCCAAGGGAGAGATGATCATGTACACCCTTGCCTGTTCTGTGCTGAACACGTTGTGCCACCATTAGCTTGTAATGAAAGGTAATGAAAGGCTGTTGCCTGCTCCAAACTGGCCAAGGGGTCAGAAAATATGCCAGATCAGAAAATAGAAATGGCCACAGAGTGTCTGGGACAAGAAGAGCCAGTGTATGTGGGTGGGAGGAAAGTACATGCTTCTCTTGCTTGGCACATTTGTAGGTATCAGCCATGGATGAGGACTCAGAGAAAGTGTTAACAGGGGCCCAAACTGCTGTCCCTGCTTTGAGCAAAAATAGTTGGCAGTCACTGCTTGCTGCACCTTCCACTTGCAGAACAGAGAGAAGTTACGTGTCTTTAGCAGAGTGAGAAACAAGTAGTTTGAGCAAAGGAATAATAGGGAAAAGAAATGAAAAATAAATGTTCAGTCAGAAATTCATGTACCATTAACATTTAATAAAGTGCGCCTCCTTTCCTCCTTCAGGATGCAGTAAGGATTCCCCCACTCCAATGTTTCCTACACTTTTCTTCATCTTCATCTTTTTTTCTGGTCTATCTTGATTTTGAAAGTAGCGAAAACAATATAACTCCCTGATCTGCATGTCTTGGACCTGATTACACTAAGTGTTTATACTCCAGGTCTGAACCTCAACTCAGGCCCATATTTTACGACTTGCCTCTGTTTATCTAACCAGTGATTCTGGATGAAAATATCCTCAGTCTGCAGGGGACACAGAATAGATCTGACCCTGTGTGCTGGGGTTCAATGACAGCTCTAATATTTCTCCTCTGACCAGAGCTTAATAACTACCACCACCACCAACAGTAAAGATTCCTGAAATTGAAATTTTTTTAATTGAATTGAACAGGAAGGGTAGCTTGGTGAGGAATAGCCTAAGTCCAAACCCCTCCAGCTCCTCCCAGGTGCATCCAGATCCCAGGTACTCATCAGGTTAGTGTGATGGTCCTCCCCCTACTCACTGCTGCAGCCCCTGCAAGCCCCAAACACCCTTAAAATAGCTGTTATGATTATCTGTGTCAGGGTAGCATCTAAAAAATCTGATCCTTCTGCCTACCTGCAGGAGATGGAGACAGCTAATTAGACAAAGGGAAACGAGATGATATTAAGATAACTCTGACTGATAAGGAGTGGCCAACAGCTCTCCAATAGCTGCACAGGGCATGGCAAGGGTCATGGTCAGGATGAGTTTGAGGGAAGGGTTAGAAGGGGATGCATGGAGTTCCTTCCCAGGGTGAACACATTATTAAAAAAAGTCCAAGCCTGTTGACAAGAAACTGAACACGTAAGTGGAAAACAATTGGTAATTTGAGGATTTTTGTCTCCCGTTGCTTGGACAATCTTTGAAAGTGTGACAAAAAAGGAAGCTTAAATCCCCTAGAGCTGTGTAAATCCTGGACAACCTTTTTAAAAAAATGTATTCTTCTAACAAAGGTCCTTAATGAGCTAACCTCAGGAGACTGTTTCAGCATCTTGCCTCCATGCCCACAAAGGGAATGAGGATCTGCAGTCTGCCTGCAGCTGATGCAGAAGCTGTGCAGCTGCCAGCCCTTGTCACCACTCCTCCCACCAAGCAGTGGTGACTCTGGGGATAGTGACTTACAGTAATGCTTAGCAGGCTTGTCTGGAAGGGCCGCAGTTACAGGTAGTCAGACTTCACATTGCAGGACCCAGGTAAGGAGACACAAAGGAAGATCTCAACAGCTCCATGGTCTTCTTCTGAAGGAGGAGGATGAGGGCTGGTGGTGGAGTTTTGGTAGCACAGCAGTTGTGTTAACAGTGCAGACACATGGGCAATCATGGAAGGCATCACGAGTTATAGCTGGGTGAACTGCAAGCCTCATCTATGAGAGCAACCTTTGGAGCTCTGTGTTATTCAAACATGCTGCTGCTTGTCAGCTAGAGATCCTGACAGGAGATTTTCCTAACCCATTTCAGACAGATAAACAACAACATCCTGGCTGTCCCATCTCAGAGACACCCTCCATCCCCTATAGACACTGGGAAACATGTGAAGCAAACAGCATTTCTTTCTTGGTATAGAACACCTGTGAAGCCTTTGTTTATCTCAAAGTTGCCAAGGCATTTAACAGGTCATTTGTAAAAGTGCCTTGGCCTGATTAATCTGTTACAAGAGTAGTTATTTAGGCAAGGGACACTATCACTCAGTCTCCTCCTTAGACAGCAGAAAGAAAAAGGCAGGACCAGAAGTTGCAAGACAGACTAGCTCACTCTCTGGGCAACCTCTGCAGACTACGGCAACAGTCTAAACTGACTAAGTTTAGCCTGGGTTTTTCAATGAAATATCTTAAATTTAGAAATAAATTAATCTGGGTTTAAGAAAATACTGTATTCACTCTTCAGTAGTGTCACTGTCAATGCAAGTCCTTCAATATGTCATCAACATCTTGCCTCTACATTGACCTAGAGTGGAAGTTAAACCTGTGATGTGTTAGCAGTTATGCTGATTAATATTTTCTAGTGCCTTACAGAAGTAGTTAATTTGCAGGTAGGGATTTCTGGTAATTAGGACAAGGCTGGAAACACTTCATGCAATCTTCAGTAGAAAAGCCTTGTATGGAAGGTAGGGCATGCTACGACTTTGGCAGACAAATCATCCTGGAAATAGATGCAATGATCAATTAAAATAGGCTTGCTAGAATTAGCTTTATTCCACAAGCTGAGGCGTGGGGTGGGGGGAGACAGGGCTGGAAATAGCTCAGAGACTATATGGCTAAGTATCGACTCCCATATATTCTGTACCTTTGAGTCCAGTTCTCCTCTGGAGTCACAGCATGTGTGTTCTCCAAAAATCCAGCTATACCCTCAGCTGCTCTAAATCAAGCAACTGCCCTGGGGCTTAGTCTGATTGTGTATTCAGGCAGTGCAAAGGGCCCTGGTACAGACAGGAATATTGGGCCCCACATCTCATGAAAATCCCAGCCACTTTTTCCTGCAAGTCTCTGCACGGAAGAGGCTGCCCAGTGCCCCTGCTTTGTGTAAACAGGCTGGTAAAACCCCAAGGAGCAAAGAAATACATTTTAGGCCCAAATTTGGAGTTGATATACAGCAGAGCCATCGGGAAGGGTGTAAATCAGGGATGAAACCCCCACTTAACCCTGATTAATGGGAGGTCTAATGGATGAGCACCCAGCTCTGCTCTGACTTGCAGGCAGAGCTCCCCTGTTGAACTCCATGAGCCCCCCTGCATCCTCACCCTCTGGCTTGCAGAGTGCCTGCGTTTCAAGGACAAAGCAAACAGTGATTTCTAACCCTTTAAAAAAAAATTAATGAGATGTGGAGTAAAAATAGCTGGAGAAGAGTTGGGCTTCTTGAGAGAGTAAGAGGTGAGAGCCAAGCACCTCCATTCTCCAACACCTCATGGACTTGCCTTGTCCGTCTTCAGCTTCAATGCAAGTTGTCAAGTGCCAGGGTGTGGGAGAGGAGCGACACTTGCTATCGGCGGCACGGGAAGGGACAGGAGACATGCCAGAGCTGAGGGCCTTGGGGAGCTGCTGAGCGCTGGTGAGCAGACACGGGCAGCAGTGGCTGCGTGTCAGCCAGCAGAAGACCCTGTTTGCCAAGGGATGGGGTGGATGGGGATGTGAGTGCCAGCTCTGTTGTTATTGTCATGTCGTAAGGAGTAAGTGCACTGGATTCTACATGCCTGTGTGTTTGATCAGGAGAGCACCACTGACAGAGGATAAATAAACAGAGATAAAAACAAGATTAAGCAGGTCCTTCTCCTTATCGCTGCCTCTTTATCCTTATTGATCTCTGCCCAGGCTCTTTTCATCTAGCCTGGAATTCCTCACATGCTTGAACCCTCAGCTGTCACATCTAATTAAAAACGCTGTACAAAGCTTCGCATGCAGCAGCGGGTATTTTCAAGCACCCGGCAGCTGCGTGTTCAGCCTTTCGCCTTTTTCTGTGATAACTCACTTTGCCTTTGTGAAACCCACCTGGGTTGGTAGCCAAGGAATGGCAGATATGAACAGGAGAAAAACAACCTGCTTTTTGCTTGAAGAAGATTGAACAGTTCCAGCCCTGATGGTGCAAATGGTGGACAACTGGTCTGAGCAACATAGGCTTCCTGCCCTGGGAGAGAGAAGATGTTATTTCTACCCCTGTTTGTCTGATGGGGACATTCCTCCTTTCTTGCAGGTACCGATGTCTCCTGGCAGATGGGCCAAAGTGACACACCAACCCATCTCCCTTCCCTGCTCTCTCACCAGCACTTCCATTCATTGGGTTGTTTCCAAGGAAAAAATGGTCTCTGGCTGCCTCATTTTAACCTCATCCCTGCTTTTGTGTGCTGCCAATTTTTCTCCAAGACTCCTCAGCCCTCTATGCTAGCTGCTGCCCTCATGCCCACCACATCACTCTGGACTAGGTGAATGAGCGTTTTTTGCTTAAGGCAAAGGTCACTATCATGGTGGAAGTGATTTCTTCTTCATAGAGAAGATGTCTTTCATGCACTGAGCAGAACATTCTGAGGTCGGTCAACAAATACCATGCAGGCCTAAGGTCTGCATGGATGTCTAGCAACATCCAGGACATGGCTCCAGGTTGAAAACGAAAGGGCTTACCAGGGTAAGGGTAAACAACACAGAAAAGGAAACAAATAACCTTATTTATTTTCTGCCTGACTTTTTTATCTCTGCATTCTTCCATATTCTGTTTAATTTTGTTAAAACATTCAATAAAGGATCACTTGGATGTGGCTTTTCCTCATGCTCTCATGATCTCTGGAAACTATTAGAACTCTGGTTTTGGCTTCGGTTTGCGAAAGTGGCTGGTGGTTTGAGGTGAGGCAAGATTTGTAAAGGGTGGGGGGTGGCAATGCTTTCAGGCAGATTGGCAGAGCCAGGGAGTAAAACCAGGCATGATTATGGAGACACAGCCCCCCAGGTCTGATCTCCCATACGTGTAGCATGAGGCACCTTCACTGTTCAGAGCTAAAACATGCTAGCAGTTTGGGGACTGTGCTGAGCTCTTTCTCTTTCTGAAATTAGGACCCATGACTGCATCTCAGGCTGGGCATCCAAAATCATTGGCATTTTTAAAACGACAGATCATGTCACTCCATTGCTTTTTCAAGTTTTTTGCCTGCCCCTAAGAATAAGACAGTTTACTTCAGATTTAATATGTGATCCAACAGGCAATCAGGGTAAGCAGTGCTGTTATTTATTCTTCCCTATGCCATCATTCAAGGCCCCACATTTTATTGCTCACTACTGAAACAGTATCATTAGACATGAAATACGCATTGCCAGGCTCTTTCCACACTCAGCTCTCTCCCTCTCCCTCACCATATTTTTTTTTTTCTGAGGCAGAAGAAAGAAAACTTCTTTTCAGGATACATTGTAGGGAGTGTTCATGAACTGGCAATTTATTTTCTCCTGGGTTTGACAATGCCAGATCCTTCGTGCTTTTATTGACTCTGGCTAAACACAATTTTGGTTGGTTTCGAATCGTCTTCTCCAGCAGAGTGTGAAGTCAGCAGGTTTGTCGGTTGTTTTTTTTTTGCCCTTTCAGACACCCTAAAAGGAGCAGAGGGAAAGATGGTAGCTTTTTTTCATTTTTATCCAGTTGGACTTTGGCATTCCCTGAACGGACCTTCTGTTCAGGGAAAACAAGGGAGAGGCTCACAACCAAGAAGCGGATTGATGGTTGTGAGGGAAAGTAGAGCCAGGACATCCTTACCTGAAGGATCCTGCTGCAGAAACCTGCTTTCCTGCATGTCCCTGCTGGTAGCCCCATGCATCTGCCTCTGTGTGTGCACACATACTGCATACCCAGAGAAATACAAGTCAGTCAGTCTCACCTCTGTGCCTGGCAAGGTCATGGAGCAGATCCTCCTGGAAAATCTGCTCAGGCACACGGAAAATAAAGAGGTGATTGGTGACAGCCAACATGGCTTCTCTAAGGTCAAGTTATGCCTGACCAATCTTGTGGCCTTCTACAACAAGGCTACAGAGATGGTGGATGATAGCAGAGCAACTGATGTCATCTACCTGGATTTGTGCAAGGTTTTGACACTGTCCCACATGACATCCTGGTCTCCAAACTGACAAGGCATGGGTTGGACAGATGGACCACTTGCTAGATAAGAGATTGGCTGGATGGTCACAACCAGAGAGTGATGGTCAATAGCTCAATGTCCAAATGGAAGCAGGTGATGAGTAGTGTCCCTCAGGGGTCAGTATTGGGACCAGTGCTGTTTAACATCTTTGTTGGAGACGTGGACAGTGGGATTGAGTGTATCCTCAGCAGGTTTGCTGATGATACCAAGCTGTGTGGTGTGGTTGACACCCTAGAGGGAAGGAAGGCCATCCAAGGGACCTTGACAAGCTGGAGACATGGGCCAGTGCCAACCTCATGAAGTTCAACAAGGCCAAGTGCGAGGATCCTGCACCTGGGTCAGCACAACCCCAGGCACAAATACAGGCTGGGGGGAGAATGGCTGGAGAGCAGTCCTGAGGAGAAGGACTTGGGGGTGGTAGTAGATGAGAAGCTTGACATGAGCCACCAGTGTGTGCTGGAGCCCAGAGAGCCAGTTGTGTCCTGGGCTGCATCAAGAGAAGTCTGGCCAGCAGGGCCAGGGAAGTGATTCTGCCCCTCTGCTCTGGTGAGATTCCACCTGGAATACTGTGTACAGTTTTGGTGCCCTCAACAAAAGGAAGATATAGACCTGTTGGAGAGGGTCCAGAGAAGAGCCACCAAGATCATCAAAGGCCTGGAGCACCTCTGCTATGAACACAGGCTGAGAGAGGTGGGGCTGTTCAGCCTGGAGAAGAGAAGGTTCTGGGGAGACCTTAGAGCATCGTCCAGTACTTGAAAGGGGCTACAGGAAAGCTAGGAAGGGGCTTTTCATCAGAGAAGATAGTGACAGGACAAGGGGTAATTTTTTAAACTGAGAGAGGGAAGATTTAGATTAGATATTAGGAAGAAATTCTTCACTATAAGGGTGGTGAGGAACTGGAATGGGTTGCCCAGGGAGGTTGTTGATACCCCATCCCTGGAGTTTTTTAAGGCCAGGTTGGATGAGGTTTTGTGCAACCTGATCTAGTGGTAGGGTTCCCTGCTCACAAGAGGGGGGTTAGAACTTGATGATCTTTAAGGTCCCTTCCAACCATAATGATTCTATGATTCTATGATTACCATCACCTTCTCCCATACTGTGAGAAAAGGCAGATGTAGATAATTTTTCAGGTGGTGTCACCTGCCTGAGGCAATTGGATGGCCTCCATCAATAGACACCAATATCTCTCTCCAGAAAAAATCTGTCAAAAATCAGAGGGGTTTTATTTGCATTTTACACAGGAAGGTAAAGAATCCTCTAAGCTAAAGAAGACGGACAGTTTTATAAAATATGAAGTCTGCTTGAAAGTTTGGCCTGAGTTGTCCCTGTTTCCCAGCAATCCTGCTTGCTCCTGTCCACGTGCTACCATCAGCTGTTGCTCCTGGTCTGTCAGAAAAGATAGCTGGGGGCAGAAACAGAGCTAAAACCACACTTTCTGAAAAAAACTTGCAGGTTGAAGATTTACCCCTGATGTTTTGGTGCATGGCCAAACAATGGTCCTACCAGGCAGTGGGGTAGGAGCAGAAGTGAACATCCAAGGTGCAGAAGGTGATTTGAACTTCTTAGTCTGTCTTGGCCCACCCTTGGGGCCCATCTCGGGTAACCCAGGACAGACACCTGAGTAAAATTCCCCTACTTCCAAGCAAAGTCCTTAGTGGTGTTGAACTGAAGTGACCTGGGGAGTTTTGAAAGCAGGATGGATCCTGTCTCCAAGATGATCAGTTATTTCAGCCACGAAAAGGGGAATTTCTGAAAAGGGAATTTCTACTCACTTACATGAACTAACAAGCAAACAAATATTTCTGGTTTTATTACCTCTCTTCCTTGCACAAAACCAAAGCGTAGGCTGTGCAGAAGACATCCCTCACCTTATCTCTCTGCCTTCTGCATCCCATCACCTCTGAGGGACTCTCTCCTTGGACTTGCACCACAGATTAATGGGTTGTTGCAATTGCTGCCTTGGCCCAAAGACAGACTCTGGAGCCCATCATCCAGATCTGTTCCCACACTGCTGCCCTTCCATCTCTCTGGCAGACCAAAACCAAACCTCTCAGGAGATGTCTGTGGTTCAGATCCAGCTGCCACCTCCTACAGGAGCCTCCCAAGGGGCTGATCCAGATTGCTCCTCATTAACTATTGTTGGGCTACAGACAGCAGCTTTTCAGTTTGGACTGAAAACTGTTACTAGTTGTTAGTACCTCCCCACAAGGGACATGTCACGACAAGTACCAGGTCAGTGTGTTCATGAGCTGGGGATGACCATCCCTTTAATATTGAGGGTGCCTCACAGCAGCAAGCCAGTGTCTCTGCTGGAGGCCACTTCTGCTGACTGACCTCTCCAAACTGTCTCTTCATGCTCTTTGCTTTGGTGCACCATCTTTTTCACCACAGTCATAGGACTGGGAGAGCCAGCCAGGCACCTCAGAGGGCAGCAATAGCAGCCCCTGACAGGACCAGCCAGCCCTGCCAGCGTTTCCAAGGCTTCTTGAACTGAGCATTAAGTCAATCTGAGAGAGATTACCGTGCCAAATGCAGTCATTAATTAGAGGGACATGCTTGGGCACTGAGCTTTTCATTATCTATAGTCCTCATTGTGCCTTTACAGGGGCTGTACTAGTGCTGTCAAGGCCCATCAAGCTCCAGCCCTTCCTACTGTGCATGTTTTGCCAATTCATGAACCACTTTCCCTTCACTGGTGTCTTCTCCCCTGCAGTGCAAGTCTATAGCATGACTGCTTGCCTCCTTTGCAGTGATCCTGCTCTCACCCAACCCCATCCCCATCCCTGAATATGACACCAACCTTGTACCCTTCTGTCCTCCCAGCACCTCAGTATGACACTAAAGCAGTAGATGAAATTTGCTTTTTCTTGTCATCTCCTCAGCCTCTGATGCCACAGAGATGACACCAAGCTGTGTGAGCTGTTCCGGGGAACCCAGCACTTCCTTTGGCTACCCCTGAGAATTTAGGAATTCCCAAAGCTCAGCACCTGGTTGTCAGCAGTGCCTCTCCCTGGCTATGGTATAACATCTCATTTTCCTTGCCTGGCTGTGCTCAGAAGGATCCAGTGTACATGGGTAGCAATCCTTTTCACTTCTAAAAATCTGCCATTCATGCAAGAAGCCCTTAATTAAAGAAAGATCACTTCCCAAATTAACTAACCTCCTTTTTCTTTCCCCCCAAGAAAAATCTGGATGTGTCTCTACAGAACTGGTTCCCTAGTGTCTGTATTTGTTCTGCATTTTAGAATCCCAGAATGGTTTCGGTTGGAAGGGACCTTAAAAGCCCTGACATGGACAGGGACACCTTCCACTAGACCAGGTTGCTCAGAGCCCCATCCAGCCTGCCCTTGAACACGTCCAGGGATGGGGCATCCACAGCTTCTCTGGGTGACCTGTTCTAGTGTCTCACGACCCTCACAGTAAAGAATTTCTTCCTAATATCTAATCTAAATGTGTTCTCTGTCAGCTTGAAACCTTTCTCCTTTGTCCTCTCATTACAAGCTGTTGTAAAAAATCTCTCCCCAACTTTCCTGTAGCCCCTTCAGGTACTGGAAGGCTGCTCTAAGGTCTCCCCAGAGCCTTTTCTTCTCCAGGCTGAACAGCCCCAGCTCTCCCAAACTTGCTTCATGATCTTTCAATGAGCACAGTTGAAACAGAGCAGAGAGAGACAATACAGAGGATCTTCCTGACCCCTCTGAACCAAGGCAACTCTGACAGTGAGAGAGGTGGGGCTTCCAGTGCAGTATTTCAGTGGGAAGGATGTTTTGAGGAAGGTGGAGGCATTGTAGCTCACCATAGTTGTGTTGGCAGTGGAGAACACATCTCCTCTTTCTATGCTTTCTAGCAGAAATCACAGTCTTATATTTGGAGCCCAGGCATTTGCCTGTTCCTACTCCTGATCTGGAGTCTCTGTGCAGCTCTTAGCAAGTCATTTGAGTTCCCTGAATATTGCTTTTTGATGTAGAGGAATAATTTTCATTCTCCTGACCAAAAATGTACAGATTTGAATCATAAAATTGACCACTTCAGTCTTGTTTTCAGCATTGATTCATAAACTTGCCATGCTGCTCTTTAGGAGCACTAATGAAAAGTCAATGTCCTTCTGTGCATTTTTTTAGCTCAATGACAGTTCTTCTTGGTATAAGAAGTGTGACCAAGATGAGGCACAGCACCCATGCTGCTGTAAGATCACGTAATGAGAAGCAGTTCCTGCTGGAATGAGTGGACAGACCTTTTTAACAGAAGTGTTGCTGCCATGATCTTAGAGATAGGGCATGAGGCAAACAGAGCAAGTCCTTTGCCAAAATTTGGGAAGGAAATTGTAAATGGGAGTGGCAAGAGAGCTCAACTCTGCCATGCCATCCTGAACTGGAGGGCATTATTGCACCTGCTGGGAAATTTGGTCTCTGATTTGAGGCAAGAAAAGGTGACAGTATTTGGAATTTAATGTTATGTAGGTCAGCAGTGCATGACCTTTTGAGATTTTGAAAAACAAGTGTGGATTGGCAAGTAACTACAGAAATACTTAGATTGTTTATTCTACCTAAAATTCTAGACATTTTAGTATTAATGTTTGGTATGAGCATTTCCAGCAACTGATCTTTGGGAGTTACAATTCTCAGAACAATCCCATTCATTATTTCAGCCCACTTCACTTGAAGCTCCGATTTCCAAATGAAAACTGAGGGAGGGAAAACACACATTAAAAGAAAAAATAAATAGAAGGATTCCAGCAACTGATTTTCATTTGAGCATCTTACATTGATTTCCCTCCTTTATAATTATGCAAAAGAGAGTGCATCTTTTCTTAATTAAATGGGTAATGACTAGTTTGGTAGCCAGCAGAGCAGTGCCTTGGGAGGAAAGATAGTATTTGAAAGCAGAGGTTACTCGCAAGGCCCTCTTAAGCAGATCTTTGTGCCAGAGGCTTTGTTTTGATACTAGAAACATTTCCACTACAGCAGCCTGGGATGGCAGTCATGTGCAGGATTAGGAACTGACTCCATTCAAATAACAGACAGCTGTTTGGAGTGAAAACTCGTCTCTGTCAATTTGCACTCAAAGAAGGCAGAGGCAGAGGGGAAAAAAAAGAGAGCCCGGGCCTGGGAATCATTGTCGCTTAATCCCTCCTTTGGCAGGAGATAAAACTAGGGCTTTCCAATGCTCAATAATTTCTTGCATTGACCTGGAAAGAGATTTCTCTATTCACTGGGCTGTAAACCTTCTTTTTTATATTTACTACATGATGTACAAGAACTGAATCTCCAGCAGGGAAAACATGCTACATTGGGCCAGGAGCCTGGGAAGAAACTTAGTCTCAGGTTAAATAACTTAGTAGAACAGGGACACACAGTAGTTGCTCAAAGCACTTATGGATTGTTCTTTTAACTTCAAATGAAAGTTTTTCTCATTTTCTGCAGAATTGGCTGAGATTTCCAGAAGTGGCTGATGATGTGTGGTGGTCTGCTCTTTCAATGTCATATTTCAAACCCAGAGGGAGACTTGAATTTTGAGACTGGGAGCACAGGTCATATGAAAGGTCAAGTATCTTCTGTGCATCTCAGGTCCCTGGTATTTCTAATAATTCATGCTCTCTGATTTAAAAAAGAAAAAAAAAAAAAAAAGGGTGTTGGAAGTGGAGAGTAGAACCTCTGGCCATGCTCTGCCAAACACAACCACAGACACAGCTCAGGGATGAGCCCTGCTTCATAAAACACACAGGAATTCCTGGTTATTTTGGGTTTTTATGCCAGTGCTCTTGCAAAAGGTGTTTCTGTTTTTCACAGGAAAAACTGGCTATGCATGAGGACATCCCTAAACACAACAGAACAAGTGGCAAAGCTGTCATCAGGATTCAGGATTCTGTGCACCAGGGATCATCCCTTTTCCCTTGTCCTCCTCCATTTAAAGCTTTAGAAAATTGATTTCACTAGGAAACCAAAACACCTCTGGGGCTATTTGGAAAAGGTTTGATGGAGGTTTTTCCTCTCAGAGATCCGAGTGTCATCTCAACTGAACAGTTTTGCACAACCATATGAAAAAGAGAGGAAAAGCCCTGGTGATGTCAGAATGTGCTACTGTGGCATTTTGAAATGAAATTTGGTTTGGCTTCTCTTTTGGATATAACTTTGGATTTAATTATTTTTGTTTCCTGTGCCACATGATTTTTCTGAAGAAGGCCACAGAGTGGAGAAGTGGAGAAATGCTGGAGTGGGTGTCTGTAGGTGGATGTTGTACAGGGGCCTCCAACCCCTTCACCCACAGTCAGACTCTGTAATGTCTATATCTAAATCTTAATCTAAATATCTAAATACATAAATCTAATTAAATATTTATATCTAAAACTCAATATCTAAAAGAAAAAAAAAAAAAAAGAAAAAGGTCAGTTTCCTTGAAACCAACCATTTGGATTTGCTCAAGAAAAAAAATAATACAAAGTTTGTTTATTTATTTATCAATGTGTTTGTTTGTTTGAATCAGGTAAGAGGAGTTTCCTTTATGGAAGATTTCAAACAAGACTGGGTTTCACACCCATGTGAAATGAAGCCAGCTTATGAAATCTTGAACCTCTCTGTCAAACAGCACTTCTACCCCCAGGGGCTACAGAAGCTGATGCAGAGGGTGGGTGAACAGCCACGCCACGGCCAGGAGAAACATCCTCTGGTAACATGATACAAAAAGTGGGAAGGAAGGAGATGAAGAAGCAATTTTGCATAACGCTTTCCCTGCTTTGTTTGGCTTGGAAGCCTCTTTCCCCATGTCCCAGCAGACAGTCCTTGTGCCCAGCTCACTCTTGTATAGAGCCGAAGTCGGGACGGTTTGCAGTGGCTGGTGCCATTGCGCTCGGCAACCTACAGGAGGAAGGTCTTGTTCTTAAAAAAAAAAAGCAAAATCCCCCTTGAGCTTGAGGGTGAGGAGACATGGATCCTGTCCCAAGCCCTGTGCTTATTCTGGGTGGCCTTGGACAAGTCATATTGCTGACTCTGTTCAGCTCTGCCTGAAAGAGCAGGATGAGGCGCGGTGGGGGGGTCTCGCTGCCTCCTCCCAGCCATGGCAGAAGGAAAACTGCATGCCAGGAGCTGCCAGCAGTACCCCTGATGGGTGAGATGGGCTTTCTAACTTTGCTTCAGCTGCCACTGCATTGACATCTGCATCTTTGGGCATATGTGCACTGGCCTTGAGGAAGGTCCCAAGAGGATGTCTGAACCTGCCAGGATGCAGCTGGGAAGATGTCACCCAAGAATTGTCTCAGAGGAGGCTTGGGAGCAGTGGTGTGCACCAAAGGGAGGAGCTTGGTGTGACACAATGGCACAATGGACAATTTCTGTTGCCCCATCTGAATTTTCCAGACCCTGTGTCATCTAGGTTGGGCACAGTAACAAATAAAATTACTGATCATCTGACTGCGATTAAAGCCTACGGCAAGTTGTTCTTGACAGTAAGCTCCAGATGGAAGCCACCATCATAAAAATGGCAACTGCAAGGTGTCCAAGCTTCGTTAAGGAATCTGGACCTTAACAGTAGTGTTAACATTTTCTTTGTTGATGAGAACAGATACATTAGCAACTGCATGAACAAATTGTCTAGTGCCTCAGTGTTAGCCAAAGCAACTCTCTTTTCATGAAGTACAAAACAGAGTGGCAGATTGAGATCAGTCATCTCAGAGATATACTAGTAATGACCAACTTTAAATCCTGCTAGCCTGGACATTGCAAAATGTGGAATGCTTCTTTGGGGTTCACAACTCAGAATGAAAACATGGAAGATTCACCTGGCTTTCACTCAGCAAAGGCTAAGATGTTTTCTTCTGGTTGTCCCTCTCTAGTCAGAAAGTTCTCCACCACCTCTATGGGCTTTGGTATTTTGGTCCCTTTGTAAATACTCATATTTCCCACTCAACAAAGCAGTATCCACCTGTGAGACAAGGCTTGTCAGAGCAGCTCTTTCCTTCTTTTTGGAACTTGAACTCTTCAAAACTTAGTCTGAGAACTCTGTTTCTTTCCAACTGTAGAAGCAAGTCTACGAACGTGTGTGACCTTTTGCTGTGAACCTGCCCTTGCTGACATCCACCTCCAGGAGAGATCATCTCTCTTGCACCCTGTGATACCTGTGCCACCATCCCTCTGGGAACTCACTGAATTTCAGGGATTATTGGAAAGATGTCAATGCTTTTCCTCTCCAGCTAAAGCGGGTTAGACCTGTTATAGCACGAAAGACTCACAAGAGCAGCTGAATTACTTTTTCCTTTTTAAGCCACTGAAGTTCCAATGTAGGGTCTTGATAAAGTCGTTACAGTGCCAAAAGAGGAAGCACACATCGTTTCCATGGCTGCAAGCAAACATTAAAGATAGTTACATCCAAGTGACTGGATGCGTCAAAGAACACAATAACATGTTCATGTTCTTTACTTGCACAAAGGATGTTGTGGATAATTTTTCCTTGGAAAATTAGTCTTAGTAAAAAAATAATATTTTTTTAACGATAACACTTTTAAAACAAACTTTCAATCTGAAATTAAAAAAATACACAATTTCTTTTCAATTTAACAGTCCTGTTGTAACATTCTAGGGAACACTGCTATTTTATATTAAATAATTACTTTTTATTCATGTGCTATTCTTCTCCTTGACTTCACTACTGAAGAAATTTTTAAAAATCAGTTGTTGTTTTGTTCTTCCCAAATCTTTCTTCTTTCAGTCTCTGATTTCTTAAATGAACTTTACATTGGGAAGTTATACACAAAACCTTCTGTGACTCCCACTCTGTAAATTCTGTAATATCAAGGAAGCTTTGAATATCAACAGCAGGTTCATTTTCTATTTTGTCTTTTTGTAATTTTTTCCAAGGTAAAGGAAGTTTCAAGCAAAACAGTCAGCATTAATGTCTCCTGCTGCATGGGGGCAGAGGAGGAGGTGGGTGATCTGATTCAGGGATTTCTCTCTTCTGCACTTGTGCCAGGTCTTTTAGATTATTTTAGTTGCTAAATGCTTGCATTGGACAGTCTTTATCTGCAAAAAATCACCCCATCAGCATTTAATTTTGAGAGGAAGTCTAATCCATCCAGAGGAGAAGCAAGGTCCACCCTGATTGGCTGTATAGGTTGAACTGAGAGGAGGTTTTCTTCAAAGATTTGTTTATTTACAGGGAACTTTTCTAATCCATATAGTGAAGATCAAAACCTGGCTTCAGACTCTTCAAAACCACAAGATACAACAGAACTTACCCTCCTGTTAGATTTTGGAACATCATCTTGGAACAACATGAAGGGGCAACAGTTTCGAAGCTTTTTCATCCCTCATGATACAAGCAGCCAAAGAGTGCCCAGTGCTATGAGGGAGATACTATCAAGATGTGTACATAGTCTTGAGTTAGAAAAAGTCATATATCCACCTGGAGAAGGAAGAGATGGCTCCTATGCTGTTAGTTCCTTGGAGGTAACCTCCAGTTGCTTCCACGGGCGCAGTCCTTCCACACCTGGAAGTGAAAGCCCAGGAAAAAAGTTTTTCACATAACAAAGCTGCCAGTATGAACACAGCTCAATCAGCATGGTCTTGGAAGCTATCAGACTCCACGAGGAATGGTGTTGACAGAAGAAAAGCTATGGGCTCAGTCTGCAGTTCTTCTTAATGCGTTTGCTGCCTTTGAAGCCTTGTGCTCAAGTTAAAGCTTGAAGCTCTAGGTCTGAGTGGTTCCAGCCAGTCGTCACCATGCTGCCTTTTGCCTCTGAACAAAACTGTCAGGCAGTCTGTCCCTTCAGCTGATGTTTCAGGACATCCTTGAGTTATCTAGGTTGTCTCTGGTAATTCCTTTCCCCTGCGTTCAGATCACACATACAGGAGCTTGGCCACAAAAATTGCTAGAGCTACTTTGACATTTCATACTCTTAATATCACTGCAACACACTGGAAATGTTCCCTTGGCTTAATTTAGCCTCTAAACTAGATAAAATGTGCAGAACATCAGATCTTCCTCTAGCATAAAAGGGCACTGCTCCTCTGAGGGGTTGTAATTGGAATAGGATGGCTTGGAGGTGCTCACAGTTAGTGTATTATACACTCAGATCACCTGAGTTAGGACTTTTCAGCAGCCTTTCATAACTAGTAAAGAGTTTCCCTTTTACACTGTGCTGCTGGTTTCTGCAGGGTTGCAGAGTATATCTTGTACTGCACTGGAGATGTTGTTTGTTGAGCTGATAGCTGTTATCTCCATGCTTCAGTTTCCATATGGCCAAAAACAAGAGCGATGCTTTCCAGCTCCATGAGCTCCTTTGAATAGTACTGCCAAGAAGGGCTAGATATTCAAGGATAGCATGGTTACAAGGAGCTTTGTTGTAAGACAAAGAAAAACAAACCAACCCCCTATAAATACATTTCTTCCATTGGAGAAAAGCCATGTTCTGGCAGCCCCAAGCAGACCACCTGATTGCTGAGCAGCTGGCACCTGCAAACTCCAAGGGAGAGGCAGCTGGGAAGAAGTCCAGTTTACCTACCTGCTAGCCTGTGGGCTGGTGGGGCACCAGCACTGGTGCTGCTGCCTCATGGGCAGAGCAATGCTGAACTACAGAGGGTTCTGCTAAGGTCAGAAGATGCATGGAGACACCTTGTAGGTGCTCATTGTCAGACACAAAATGTAGGCCCAAATGCATTTTCAGCTCCACTGTGACCACAGCATGTTTTGTGGAGCTAAGCTTGGAAGTATCTGGGAGGAGTCAGCAGCAGCTAAAGTCCTCTGGAGCACCTTCTGGGGCACAGCACTGGGACACCTCCCTGTCCTGTGCACCCTTGATCAATGCTGCAATTGAGATGTGGCAGGAGAGATGCTGAAAGAGAAAGGGTTAGACAAGCATAGGCTCAAACCAAAGTTTCAAATGTCCAAAACTGTGTGAGATGAATCCTTGAGCATTGGCCAGAATGTGAAAAGAAGAGCCTGGGGATTTAGTTCTCTCTCTTATCTATGGATTTGCTGCTTTTCTTTCAAAGATTCAGTATATGGCTGATATAATGAGATACAGTATATGTTTATTTTCCTTTTATCATCTTTCTTTTCCATTTAACAAGCATGTTGAGAATCCAAGGGAAGAGATAAACAAGAATAAACTAAAACCAAAGTAAAAATAGTTTTATTCCTATCAATAATGTGGTACAAACTGAAATTCGAGAAACCAAACAAATCTTGGTTCATTTACCCACTGAGTTAATAATTACAGTTTCTAAATAAGACATTCTGTAGCCTGAGGTCCTCATTCTAAGCATATATTTATATTAGCAGTTAAGTTTACTTTTCATGGGCAATTAAGACATTATTTGCTCGTAGCTATTCACAGACATCTCAGGAGGGAATGGGGGGAGAAGGAATTGTAAAGTCAAAAGGATAATAACAGCCGAAGACCCTTTCCTCTTCTTCTGATACTGATTTTCAGAATATAAACAGAGGCACAGAATGCTGGATCTCGGTAATATACCTATTTTAGATGCCAGTTGTTGAGTAAATAGACTTCTGTGGGAATATGTTTGTTTGAAAAGTCCTTTGGGATTAGAGAATATTAGCTCCGCATTCAGCCTGAGACCTATTTTTGTGAGGCGTCTTTGTTACTTTGTCAGCTTTCTAAAGCCCTTTATGACAGGTCTCAGCCCTGGTGATATTTATTCAAGTAAACCTAAGAATAAGAGTTAAGATGTAGCTGTTCCAACACTGTGGACATTTTGGGTCTCAGTGTGTTTCGGCTCAACCCTGAAGTGCAGGACATCTCGGAGCAGACTAACTTCAGCGTGTCACTTCACCATTTTCCATCAGCAGTATCTTTTCCTAACCAGTTCTAACCCTGTGTCACTTTGCTCAGACACATGAACCAGTGTGTTCTTTCCTGTCCAACCCCTTTGCACGTAAGGCCCCAATTTTGAACAGGGCTAGTCCTGGCATTTGCTTCCAGCCCTACTTTCTGCCCTCCAAGGAGTAGAGTCCGTAGATGTTTGTATTTACAGCAGAAGAAAATAAAGTTGTTCTCTGCCAAAAAGGGCATCCCCCATCCCCCTGACTCTCAGCTTCATCACATGGGAAGAGCATTCCCAGGCTGGATGAATTTTGACTTGGTTGCTATCAAACCAGGTTAGTGAAGACACATTTGTTAACAGTAGTTAATAAAAGGCAGCTCTGGGTTTTTGCCATGGCTCACACTAAGTGTCAGACTTTACTAGCTAACCTGAGGCAAAATACATGGTTCACTGACTTCATCCTGAATTGGTTAATTCAAACCAGAGGAGAGGTGATGTATAATCCTAATGTAAATGTGGTTGTGTTCTAACCCAGTGTTAGTTGTCACCAAAAAGCTCTATTTTTCAGCTTGAGTATCTAATCAGGCCCTCGAAATATATAATAGGTTGAATTTTATTTATCATTTGGATGTGATTATGATGTTCAGTGTGGTAAGGGCATGTAACAATAGCACAAGGGGTAATGAGGGGAAGAAGGGAGATTTAGGTTAGATATTAGGAAGAAATTCTTTAGTGTGAGGGTGGTGAGACACTGGCACAGGTTTCCCAGGGAGGCTGTGAAAGCCCCATCCCTGGAAGTGTTCAAGGGCAGGTTGGATGGGGCTCTGAGCAACCTGGTCTAGTGGGAGGTGTCCCTGCCCATGGCAGGGGTGTTGGAACTAGGTGATCTTTAAGGTCCCTTCCAACCTAAACCATTCTATGATATGATGTGATATAATATATATTATAACCTTCAGTAAGCCCAACCGGATGACACTAGGTTTTCTCTGCATCGTGTACTTACTCTTTCATATATCACACATTATGTAAACGAACGGGCAAAAATACAAAATAAATTTTTCTAACAAAAATAATTATCTGAACTTTGCTGCTATGCTGTGTCCCATGGTGACTGAAAATCAGAGGAGCACAGCAGACATGGGCAGCCAGAGCAACCTTGGAGTGGAAAACCAGAAAGCAAGGACTCCCGTTAACAATCTGTGTCGCAATCACACACCTTGCTCCTGTCCATCTCTGTCCCTGTTTTATAGACAAGGGGAAAAAGGAACCTTAAAGTCCCCAAGAGCCTACAGTATCTCAAGGGTAAAAGTCTACTGAGGCCACAAATAACAGTGCAGTGAGCACTGTGATGGTGGTGAAATCAGTGTATAATGGACAAGGCTCAGGAGACACTGCTGCAGAAACAAGCAAGCCAGACATGGCTCTTAAGTTGACCTGAGGCTGACTGAGTGTTCTCAGACAATAACAAGTAGAAGGCATTATAAAAGGCTGTATCCTCACTGGGAAAACATTTAGGGTGTGTAATAAGTAAAGGCCTAAGCCTGAGCAAATGATACTTAATTTGGGGAGAAACAGGTAGCTTCTGAGTGCAATTCATTTAATCCTAAATAAGAGGAGTTAAAATACACTAGAGCACATCAAAATCAGATATCTAACTTTAGGCTTCTAGAGCTACATGAGAAAGATCTCAGCTTAAGCATCACAATAACATTAAAACTCTGATTTCCTGCTGCCCACTTGTGCAAGAGGAGGGTCATGCTGTTTCCCTGTGTCTATATCCCATGGGTTTGTTCAGTAAATGAGTACTTGGAAAATGCTTTGAACTCCCTGTGCAGAACAAACTACTTTCCCTGAGTGTTATCATGAATATCTAGCCTCCAACCCTGTGTTTGGAGAGTGTGGTGCTTCATTTCAACAGCAAACCCACAGCTGCAGCCTTGCTTGTTTCCACAGGTGGATTTGAAGTAGATGCCATCTTAATCACTGAACCTGACCATGAGAAATCATGAACCCCTCTTCCAAAGGCAAGATCTTCCACAAACACGGGCCTTGCTCCAGGAAGGCATTTCTCTGAGCAGAACACAGATGGATTGTAGGAACAGACAGAAACCCACTGTTAGTGAGGCCGAAGAGAAATACTTGGGCAGATTCCAGAACTTAACTCAGGTAAATAAAACAGTGCATTTCTGTGAAAAGCTTCATGAATAAGCAAAGATTTTTTAAATAAACCCTTTCTGGAAGTTGCTGCATACAGTATTCTCCTCCAGGAATGATACCATTAGACACAAGCTTTACGACTTTGCCATTTTCTCATTAGGTAACTGAACAGAAAATAGAGTTGCAACCCAAACTAGGCTGGAGTTGGAATACTGCTTGCACCCTATTCTGCTCTGAGTGCTGCTAACCAGGCACAGAGTGGGCTTCATCCCCTAAAATGAGTTTCCTTAACAATCAGTTATTGATTCCCATTTGTTTCCTTCAGCTGCCTTTGTAGGCACGACGAGAGGCAGAAGGTGCTGTGCCCTGTGAGGTACCTCTCTTTGGGGAGTTCATCTCTTTCTGTGGGCAGCACAAAAAGCCCAGCCCTGACTGCTCACTGAATTAGTCAGCAGCAAAACTTCAGGAATTCCACATGGACTGCACCTTCCCCAACTCTGGGGACAAAGCTCTGCTTCCTTGTTCAAGAAAAACATACCTAAATAGCTGTTCAACCTGAGCACATACCTGAAACTGAATGGAGATTAGGTGGATGAGGAAGTGTGTCACTTAGCAGTACACACTATCCAGTGCATAAATATGCAGGGGAGGGAGGAAAAACAGTCTTTTACATTCATTTTGGTTAAAAAATGAATTTGGATTTCACCACAGTCACTTTCTGTGAATATTCAACACCTGAACTATGCTAGCATGGAGGTTTTTTGACAGCAACATTCAGTGATTTTCTGAAAGTAAATTTGAAAGTTTGAAATGTGGGTTGTGTTTGAAATTCAAGTTATTTCAGCAGCCAGAGCTGAGTCTTGCTTCATCTTTGTACAGGACTCAGCACACTGGCAACATTTCCAGAATGAAGGAACAATAATTCTTTCATGAGATCACCAAGTAAATATAAGTATCATATTCATGGACTGTTCATACAGCAAAAAATAACAGTAATTCAGGTTCAGATCATCTCTGATATAATTACAGCTCTGCACCTCCCATAACTGCCTGTCAATTCTGGTCATGTTGACTATTTATGTATGGAATTTTTTACTGGTGTCTACATAAAAGAGAGAATCCCCTCCTTGTGGCTCAATATGGAGATCTAATTAATAAAAATAAATATAATCCTTAGAATCTAAATATGTCTGCCAGTAAAATTATTAAATTCAACAACCTCATCATTTTGTGCTACACGTGACTTCCTGAAAGCAGCTCTCTGTAGACCTCAAGGAGCCAAATCTGTCTGAACAGCACATCTCAAGTGTTGATAAAGGGGTTTTTTTCATATTGCTAAACTGGTTTTGATCCATGTAGAGGTGTCTGCACTAACATAGTAATAATCCCAGGCTTTTTCTGTGGTTGATAAAGAGACTGGAATGCAGAGGATGGGTTTGATATTTGAAGATGCTTCTCTTTGTCTCTCCTTTAATTGCAGAGGGTCCATGTGGGGCAACCAAATTCCTGAGCACTCTACCAGGCACTCTGGTAAGATACATAAAGCAACTGGCAAATTTCCTCATAAAGTCATCCAATTCCAGTTCCAGAACTAGCCAGACTCCTTCAAGTACCTGCACATATTTCCCCAGCTTCTGTCCAACCCAAAATTATCAACTTCCACTGGGCAAGCCAGAGCATGTGGTTGCATTCAAGGGTGCTTCGTGCTGCTAAGTGCAGGCAAGAGCAGGGTTCAGGTGGCACCAAGGTAGCTCAGGGTTTTTGTTCTTGCTTGGTTTTTTTGTGTGTGTGTTTCAGTATCCCCCCCCCCACAATCTTTCCGTTGCACCACACAGTGCAAAACACGAGGGATTTATTCTCACAAGCAACACAAGTGCAGCATTTCTGAGAGCTGCTCCATTTTTCAGTAGCCCTCGGCAGGTAGTTGCTGCAGATAGGAAAGTCTGGGGTAGGGGATTCTCTTTTCTGACATTGCCCTCATCCAACTTTTCCTCTTGATATGTGGTGCTGCCATCCTCAGTTTCTCTCTGACTTCTGGCTTGGGGTTCTCACCCTGCATATGGCAGGATTTCTGATGATCTTTCTGGGAGCAGCTAGTCTCCCCGACCCACACTTCATCTCCAAGGGTGGAAAGATAACACTTTGTCAGTAAGTCTTCCCTGGGCTGTCATTGCTGCCAGTCAACTTCTGGCTCCTGAAAAGAGCCTTTGCCAAGGAAGATTTCCAACTTCAACCTATAAAGCTTAAGATCATCCAGTCTCATACTGCTTATCTCATTTTTCTGCCTGTGTTTTCTAGATCATTGTATCTTCTTTATCCCTTTCCTAAAACTGAGGCTTTTTGCTACTAATAGAATACATAAAATATCCATTTCCTAGATGAGCATGAGTGATATCATCCCAGAGTAACTTTGTGTGCTGGTTTGGTGGCTTTTTTGGTAGTGTGGGAAGGGCCCCACTGCTGGCTTAGGTAAGAAGATGTGAAGCTCCCCAACTCCAAAACCAGTCAAGGAGCCATTAGAGAGACATGGTTTAACTTTTTTCAAAATCTTTATAAAGGTAAGGTCAGGTCTGAATTTCAAAGAGACTAAAACTCCACTCCCAAAGATGCACCTAGAGATGAACAGGCAGATGCCCCAGACAGTTGCCCAAGGCTCCACAGCTGACAGGAAGGAAGCTGTGGGTATAATTCTCCCAGGAAAAATATAAAATAATTAGACATGGGTATTACTATGTCATGTCCACAGAGACATTTTCTTGCACAGCTCTGTAACAGAAAATATGGCAACAAAATATGTAATGTATATGTACATCTCAATTTGGAAATAAATCCTTATGCTTTTAGAAAATCCCCACTACATTCAGGCCTCTGTCACATCCACGCTACCTTTTCCCACAGAGATGTTATAAGCTATGACTTAGAGTGAGATTTTGCTCCATGTACAAAGGATCACTATGCAGAACACTTACACAGCAGAGCTTCCTCATCAGGGTGAGTCTCTTGCCATGTGTCTTTCTACTGCAGAGAGTGGTAAGTTAGTAAGCTGTGAGTTTGAAAGTTAGTAAATTGGTAAGTTAGTTCTGTTGCTCCCTCCCTGGAGGTGTTCAAGGCCAGGTTGGACAGAGCTTTCTGCAATCTGCTCTAATGGGAGATGTCCTGGCCTTTGCAGGGGCTTGGAACTAGATGATCTTCTAGGTCCCTTCCAACCCAAACCATTCTATGATTCTATGTTTTAAGCAGTACACATATAAACACACACACACAGAGCGTAGCTATCTGGCATCTAGCTAAATTTCAATGTCCAGAAACTGATGTCTTTGTAAGTGGTCTAGTTAGCTCAGCTCAACAAGTCACCTCTTCTCTGCTGAGCCCCAGTAAGACATGGTGCTTGCTCCTACATGTTGCTCTGCCTCTGGAGCAGGCTAAGGATGTTCATATGGTCATTTACTGCAGCTCAGCTCCCAGACAGAATTCACTGAGCTGCACTCTCCTCTTTGCTTGCAACTGTGTGAACACATTGCCAGCAGCATCTCACCTCTACACCTTGTTTCAGGAGCCTTCCACAAGCATTTTCTCTTGCACTGTACCCAGTTTTTATTAAAACTGCTTTGGTTGGAGCTGAACCCATTTAACTTGATCAGGTCAGATCAATAAATTATAAGGCTGTTTCTGACAGCTCAGAATAACACGTGTGGGAAATGTTCCTTTTTGAAGCAATGGGTAGGAAGTATTCCAGACACACAGATGGAGAGCATGTGTCTGCTGAAATTAAATGGAGCTGGGACTACACACCCAGAAGAAAACACTCAGCCCTTTAGCAGTGGAAGGCCGTTAAAAGAGTGTGGTGATGACACTCATGCAACCTAATATCTCCATCGATGATATACACTTATTTCAACCACCTAATGAAATTGGTGGTTTTATTGCTTTATTGCTTTCTTGAATTTAATAACCTATGAAGGAAAAAATTAAATGACCATTTTCTCCATGGTGGAGTCTCTGTTTCCAATTGGTATCTTGTTTCATTCATTTTCTTCGTATTTAAATGCTGTTCTACCCCCATACATTGGCAAAGTTTGAACAAATATACAACCCACAAAAACTTAGGAAAAGGGTTTCTGGTTTCCAGTCCAATCTTATTGAACCCAGTAAAAAGCCACCTTATGGAAAGAGTCAGGAAATCTCTTAAGCATGGTCATACATATGTCCTGATTCAGAAAAGCCTTTAAGCATGTGCTTAGCCCAGCTTCATTGGGAATTAAGCACATGCTAAAATTTGTCCCTGGAAAATGTGTCCTTTGGTCCACCACCTTCTTGCAGATGACTGGGTTCTTCATCACTCAGCCATGTAGATCCGAGTTTCATGATGGCAGGTGCCAAACCTCTAATTGAGCAGGGCTAGAGGGCTCCATGAGCAGCCTGGGCCCTTAGATTTTTTAAAATTAAAACTCAGTGAATGTCAGGGGACTAAATGTTTACTCCTAAACCACAGGCCAACTTACCAACACGAAAGGGGAAAAAAACATAAATTCCTTGAAAAACTGAACACAGAAAAGGCAGTAGGAGATGAGATAACTGATGTTTTTCCTGTTTGCCATCTTTGATGCTCATAAATGAATGAGTGCTCCTGAAAACAGCCACCCTCCTGCTCAGGGTTTGCCATAACCATGGACTACTGCTATATAATTATAATGAGACACATTACCCTGTCCCATTGCACAAGAGAGGAGACCTGAGGAAATGTGCAGATCATCTGTGAATGTGCATCCTCAGTCCAGGAGACCATAAATTATTCAAAATACACGGTCTCCTCAGCTTCCACACCGTGCCACCTTTGTCCTTTATTTTCAGAACTACCTGCCCCTCTTCATTGCCTGCTATACCTCAGATTGGTGCTTTGGGCCATTCTTGCACCTGAAGGGTAAAATGTGAAATGGACCATCCTGGGACAAAATGTTCATATACACAGATAAAGGAGAGATGCCAAGTTTCTCTAGCCAGCAAAGGCCTGGGTATTTTTCCCCACCTGAACACCTCAGGGGAACAGTAAATCCATCTGGAGTGCCATTGCACATATTTCATCAATAAAGTACTTAATGCAATGCAGCAGAAATGAGAATCTAATAGCGTTCAAATCAGTTTGTCACAGAAGGAGCTGGCAGGCTGCCCTGCTCACTGAAACAACAAATTGACATCAGTTATACTCACAATCACATAGGTCCAGCAGCCAAGGGCTCCCAGAGGCCTGAGGATAATGCATAGCTGTGAAATGGCACATGGGAAGATCATCAATTAATTTATCATGAAAAAAGCACCAAAATAATCAACATCTTGTAACCTTTAGTAATATTTTGGAGAAATGTGATCCTTGTCCACTCACAAGCTTTTTGGGGCCAAACTGGGAGGCCAGCTTATTCATGGCAATTGGTTGCCCACAGGGGTCCTGATCTGCAGACAGGTAGCACTTCTTTCTATAAAGTATATTGAATTAAACCCATATGGGAGATCTGTCAAATCTCAGTTCTTGGATACCTGTCCCAGGAATCTCAGAAGTGGGCAGGACACTACAGGTGACAGAGGTTAGCAAGTCTATTATGGAGAGCAGAGACAAGGCACTGGTGAAATAAACAGAATGAAGAATAATCTCACAGCTAGAGCACTTGTGTTGGATACTCACATGGATAAGAATTAAATTGTCCTTCATAATATCTGTGGCATTTTCATTTGAAAAAAAAATAATGAAGAATGTCCCGTACCAAGAATAGAATGTCCCAGAAGACTAAACTCTTGTGAGTCCATAGTCTTCACTCTGTTACTCCACTTTTCTGGCCTCTCAGTCTCCACAGGCAGAACTTCACCTATGGCTTTGGATGTCAGAATTGGGCACAGACAAGGCTCTTCCTTTTTCTGAGGTCAAAAGAAAAGTTTAATTAACATGGGCAAGCCTGCAAACTCATACCCAGTCCTTCCTAAGGAATGTGAGCTGTGCATTTCCCACTTAATCTTTGCTAATGGAAAGGAGATGCTGAAGGTTGTGACAATAAATGTCTTCTGCATATGATTGGTTTAAAATCCTTTTTAAGGTTTACATATGCAACTGTGTAGCTAGGCACCAGCTGAGCCATGGTAGTGGGTCCTCTGTGCTTTCTAGGGCAGATGACAGCTAAAATTCACTGGTGTAGGACTCTTGCTGAGGTTTAAGTGGATTTGCTTCACCTCTCCTTCACTGTAGGTTAACAGCATAGTCCTGGCTGTCTGCAGTGCCTCAGCCAACTTGGGAGCTGCAGCTGTTCCACAGCTGTTGCTGCTGGACATGGCTAATTGATTGGAGTTTTAACCAGTATCTTACCAGGATTCTCTGGATCCTGACTTGGGGAACAGACACTGGCTCCTGGATGTGAAAGAACAGCAAGCCTAAGAAAATCCTCCAAGCCCTGTGCAAGCCTAGCTTTGAGAACTTCAAGATCAGTATTCAAACTTTTCACAAGCTACAAAGGGAACCTACAAAAACATCCAACAAAGATGCACCTGGCAACTGAATCTCAGAGCGCCAGTGGAGACCAATAACCATGGGCTCTCCATCTAGCTCCTAGGAGATAGCCTCACCTCTCTCCCTCCTTCCCTATACATCTCTTCTCTACAGATGCCAGCTACCTTTTCCTTCAGAAATGGCCTATGATACATTCAGTAAATTCCCAGAAAGTGTTGCTCATTTCTGTTGAACTTTAAAGTCTGCTACTTCTATTTCAGACTGAAGGGAGGGTGTGGGCAACCAAATACTCGCTTAATATTTTCATCTGCACTATATGTCCTAATAAAACTGAACATCTCATTCTGCTGATCTTGCCCTGTTTTCCCCTGGATCTTCACACTGAGAGTTGTTGTATGCTGGATCAGATAAGTGTGCACCTGTAAAAAGTAATACTCTTTCCAGGGCAGGTGTTAGAGATTCTGTCTCTGTCACTCATTGCCAAGCCTGTGCAGGAATTAAAATTAATCATTTAATGTATGTATAAAATTTTCAAAATAAACAGTGGTTAGAGAACCAACGGGTGGGAAAAGGTCTCAAGAAGCCAGCTAGTCCTTGCTTGGTTGTCCAAAATCAGTTATAAGCTGATCATTCCCCTTAAGCCCCTGGGTGACAGAGTGTATGCAGCCTGCTCAAACAACCCAGATCAACACATCCTTGTCCTTTCTCTTAAAAAGACTATTTTAACCTGAAAAGATGTCTTGAGCTGCTATTGAGCAAATTTAAATCCACGGTTTGTCATAGTCGTCACTGCAGTTCTGAACAAATGATGTCTTTGTGCAGCACTCATTTAATGTGTACTTTTGCTCTCCTCTGCGGTTTAAACAATATTTTTTCTTGCATTTTTTTTTTAATTGGGAAAAAAAAGTCTTACACACATAGGACCTGGACCCACAACTGCAGGTTGGGAGATCAGTATCTAACACATAAGACCACGGGGACAGCTGCAAACAATTTATGGGCTCAGATTAGTAAAATCTGTTGAAGTTCTTTCTATGCCAAACTCTCCTCTAAGGAAGTTACATTCTTGGACAAATCTCCATGTTTAGTAATTGAGGAAAAATCACGTCATCAACAGAGGGAGTCAGCTTGGTGCATCTTAGCAAAGACAGCAGAGCACTACAGCATGCTCCATGTATGGATTTAATGTTGACAATATAAGTAGAACACTGATGGGAACATTCTTCTTTTAATGTTGCATAAGTGAGAAAAGGTGATCTACACTTTTCTACAATCAGGGGATGCTGTCCATTCTCTGATTCTCATGCCAACTCTGCATTTAAATATCAACCATATTGTTACAGTCCATTAATTTTCATAGACTGAAGCTGTTGTGGTGCCACACAGTGAAAATAGATGGTACAGATGTGTTTACTATTAGGAATTTTGCTATTTCTTCTTTTTTTGTTTGTTTTTGGTTTTAGAAGCAGCTGTAAAAATTAATAAAAACACTCCAAACAATCCATATTCAGGCTAAAATTAAATCCATCTCATTCTTTGGCTGGTTGCAGAGCTGTAGTGCTAAACTTGGGAACACTTCTGCCACCTATTTGCGACGTAATTAGAGCTCATTTGAAGTCTGATGGAATTTCAATCCTATTCCAAAGAACGTCAGTTGCAATAAATGGCTTTCTTGGACCAAAGAAAAGCTATTCAAAAAATTAAATAGCAAAGGGCAACTGTGCTGCAAGGATCTGAGAGGGGTCTAGCTTGCTCAGCTTTTTATGGGTGGAATGAATCTGCCATTAAAAGCAGCTCTAGAGCATTTGCTCAGAGGAACTTGTCCTATAAAGCGTTCAGCTTGTTGCAGTTATTCTTTCTCTCTGTGCCACTAATTTTGAACAGCAGGATAAAGGCAGTTGGAGGACACCACCACAGCAGGCACAGAAGTACTTCTTGTCAGAATAATTCCCTGCATTAGGAGGATGAGCTATAAAGGCACAGGGCCAAACTTGGCTTGTATTAATGCCCCTGCTAGCACATGACTTACAGAAGAACACCAATGATGCTTGAAAGTGCTCCTTCTGGCATACCATCATTCCCAGGGCACCAACAAACCCAACAGAAGTGCCATTTCTAAGAAAGACACTGCAAATCAGCCAGTCCCTGCCATCATTTTCCACTGGAATTCGTTGCATAATGTAGGAAAGTTGTGAATTCCTTTGGGTTCCCTCCAGATCTGGGTTGTCACTATTGTTTTGTGTCGCAGTATGTGTAATAGTTTTGGCCTTTTTTTACAAGATCTTGATAATGATCTAATGGAATGCCCTTTGCAAATTTAAATTCATCCCATCATCCTAAAAGGTATTTTTAGATTCCAGAAAGGTGAATTAAACATTCCTTATAAACACACATCATATATTCTATATAGCTTACAGACATCTGCATACTTATAGTAATCATATGTCTATATGGATCTAACTGCCAAGAAGTACTGAATTAGTATAGGAAGCAGAAAGTAAGTAGATTTTTACACCAGTGTGAGTATTCTTTCTTAAGAGCTATACAAGTTAAATATGAACTACTGTGTTAGACACCACCACAGCTAGCAGATACAGGTTTATTGCACCAAATGAAAGCTACATACCTTGCTCAGAATCCCTGATGCTCATGCCATCCTTTCTCTTGTGGTTTTGTGCCCTTTTTTTGGTGCACCTTCCTTCAGTGCAGCTTAGCAAGTGCAGTCATCATGGTCCCATTGAGTTAATAAGGTAATGACAGTTTGCATCTGCAGAAGATGCATCCGAGGAGAAAATTCTTTTGGAGTAAAGTGTTAGTGTGGGCAGAGTTTATCAGGAAAATTTTCACAAGCAAGTGTAGAACCTAACAAGGTGTATTGTATTGATTTTCCAGTTCACGGAATGAAGTGACTACACCAAATACAATTGCTTCTATATTATCTGGAACATACATAACCATGTCATGAGAAGTGATCTTTAAGAAAATGAATACTTTACCATAGCTATTAAAAATGTAGCAATAACACAGAAAATCTGATGAGGTGGTAAAATAAGTGGTCATAATTCATTTTTATGAGAAGACAATACAGTGAAGACAGAGCCAGACTCTTCCTACAGGTGCCCATTGGGCAAGAGGCCATGGAGATAACTCACAAGACTGGAAATTCCAGGGAGATATCAGAAATGAAAAATCCCAATGAAGGTAGTCAGACATTTAAGTAATTTGCCCTGTGAGGATCTGCAATATCCACCCTTGGGGATACTAAAAACTCGGCTGGAGTAGGTCCTGAGCAACCTGAACCAAGAGAGTTCATTTTTGAGCAAGTGATTTGTGGTTTTCTATGTGACTTAAAAAAAAAAAAAAAAGTGCTGTATTCACAGTTCTTAGACAGACTTATTTAACAGGAATGGGAAATCCACAGGAATTCTGTTTCAGTTTTTCTACCAAAAAAAATCAAAACTAAAATATTCCTGTGTCACAGTGGCACTTGTAGTGTGCACTGTCATTGTCTGTCAAGTGCTTCAGGTCCTCAGAGAATTGATATAATACACACATTTAAATATTTTCTGAATAGCCATTAAAAGGTAAGAGCAACAGTGGAACTTCTTTTTAGAAATAATACTTGGCTGTTAGCAATTTGGTTATAATTCCTCAAAATGTGCTTGTAAAGATTGCTTGGAGAGCTGGGACAAGCTATGGGATGCCTATGACGTGATTGTGAAGTCTGTGTTATCCAGAAGAGGTGATTTTCATGTCTTCATATGCCACCATTACATCAAGCATGTCTGAAACCTGGTCTGAAAGTTTTCAGGTGCCAAATGAAGCCAAGACCTGTCCTTAGAGGAGTAACGGAATTCCCATCTTCTGGAGTGACTCAACTGAAGAGATATTTTAAAATCTGAACATCAGTGGGTGACCAGCAATGAGTCCCAAATGGGCAACAGAGGAGAGTGAAGAGGACTGAGTTTACTTATGAGCAGCTACTCTGGCTCATTTCTACAGGGCAGGTATTTGCAAAAGCTTAAATTCACCTCACTTCAGAAGAGGCATGGAGAGCACTTGAGAACTGATTAGTTCCTTAAAATAGGACTTAAGTGGGAGTTAAGGGCTGCTCCAGTCATCTTTATGGATGGGAATGCCACCTACAAAGAGCAGCATGGCCCAGACAAAGACCTGCTCATGGGAAAGCCCACAGATGATGAATAGCAGAGGGTTTGAATGTAGCTGAGACATATAACCAACCAGAACAGGAAGGAGATCACAGAATCACAGAATCGTCATGTTTGGAAAAGACCTCTAAGATGACTGAGTCCAACTGTGCACCCAGGAGAAAAACAACAACAACAAAATAAAACCCAAAAAACCCCAAACAAGCAACACCACGACAACACCCACCATGCCCACTTAGAACGTGTCCTGAAGTGCCACTTCTACATGTTTTCTGAATACCTCTGGGGATGGTGGCTCCATTACCTCCCTGGGCAGCCTGTTCCAGTGCCTGACTACTCTTTCAGTAAAGAAATTCTTCCTAATACCTACTGTAGGTGTTCAATGCTGAGGTGGGACTCCGCCTCCAGACCATCATAACCGTGCATGCGTGTGTGTGCGTGTGTGCATACACACATATAATAAGAAGCAAACACTTCTAAAAACATGCATGCAAACACTGAGTGAATATTGTGATTTTATTCACATGCTTGGGAAGGTAGAATGAAAAATAATGTCAGACTGGTTCTGCATTCGGCTACGGAGGACACGAAATGCTGCTGCTAATAAAGGCAGATTTGGCAGCTGTGGAGCCTTGGCAAGGGTACAGAGTTCCTTCACGAGCTACTGAATAGCTCCAGCTGTGCAGAGCTTGAACTGTAGCTCGAGAGCACTGCGAGACAGCTGTCCTGCTCCACTGCCCGGCTTGCCCGGCTGAGGGAGGATGAGGGCGTTTCTAACTGGGAGCTAGCGCTGTGCTTGGGTCCTTGCCCTACCCGTCCTCCCTTTTCCTGGCACAATACTATCATAGGAAGAGCTTCTCCACGGGACAGCCTGCAGGTATGGTGTGACACAAGTCAGCCCCAGGCAGGGTGAATGGTCCTGCAGATCTGGTCCTGGTCCTGTCGTTGACAGAAGGAGAGATTGCTGCCAGGGGCGTGTTTTGCAGCACGGCAGGGGGTTGATATTCCCCCAGCTCAGACGGTGATATGGATTCTCTCTTGTTCTGCTCCACGACGGAGATAAGATGAAACTTGTTTTATGTACTGTGTTCTCGATGCAGTTAGCAAGGTGGGAGGAAAAGGAAGGTGTACTGCAATGCTTTGTGCCCCAGTGGAGGAGGCAAACCTGTCAGCTCTATTTAGTATAGTGGCAGCTGTGTCCCCTGCTGTACAGGGAAAAGCCTGCAGTGCCTTTCAGTGTGCTCAGCTCTGCATGAAGTACAGTCAGCACAGTTCACCATATACTTACATTAAATGTATGCTCAGTTGCCAAGAGGCTAAATCAGTGCTTAACACTTTCTTGGTCCAGTGGCAAATATATTGGCCACCAGTTTTCCTCACCCTTACAGTTTGGCTGCCACAGACCATCAGATGGGGCACAGCTCCTGTTCTCACTGCCATCCCATCACACAGCGCACCAGGGCAACCAGCTGTTTGCCTCTGCTCTTTCCCCTGGGACATCATTGAGAAACCTTGATGGCCTGATGGTTAGAAGTCTTCTTCCATTTTCCAGATGGAAGCTTATTTTTGACCATTTCATACCCTTTTCTTCAGCCAATGTTGTTTCAGAGAGCTCTTCTTCCTTCAGGTAGTTCCCTGAAACGTTTTGTCCAGGTGAGTGAACGTGGTGGGTACATGGGCATGTGCACACACACTGTGAAAACTCTAATCTGTTTATATAGAGACATGTCAGCCTTCATTTCTCTAACTAAACAAAGCTGATGAATGTTTGCCCAGTTAGTCCTTTCCCTGCTGGCTTTGAAGTCAATGAAAAGTTGCCCACAGGGGAACACCATGTTTTGGTGACTCAGTGCCTTAGGTATCACTTATTAAGGCACACAGCCATTTCACAGCAGGGAGTCACCACCTCGATGCTGGGAGCCAAGCAGGACAATCTGGATAACTGAAGAAGTGGCAGGAAAGTCACTCTGGAACGACTACAGCAACTCAGATTACCCTGTTTTACCCAGATTATGTACATTTTGGCTATGTTGTTCATTACCATCCTGAACCAATTTTTCCAGCAAGGAAAAACAAAGTGTTGATGTCAACAAGCAGAAAAAAATAGCTTTTTTTTTTTTTTGCCAAAATTACAACAAAAGATTTTTCTTTATTTTTCTTCTTGTTCCCTGAACCTCAGAGTAAAAGCAAAAGTGTTGTTGCAGCCAAAACTATCCTTTGAAGTGACTCGTAAGGTCAAAACTAGAGTTTGTTTTGGGGCAGCAGGTAGGTGGAGGGGTCATGGGATTGAAGGGAGCTGCACTAAGCTAAAAGTGGAGTTGCTGGAAGATAAAACAGGGAGTTGAAAGGAATTCTGGAGAATGGGCCAGTTTAATTAGAATTCTAGTGGGGTTAGAAAAGAATGAACTAACATGTTGTTCCTTAAGCATTGGGACTTAGGGAATATTTCTTGGGCTTCCTGTGGCTCCCTTCCATGTGGATTCTCCCATGTTGAATAACTCTGCTGAGCTCATACTGTGACCTTTCCAAGCAACTTAGTCTCTACCTTGTACCCTACTGCTAATTTTCCTGAATATTTTAATACATAATATTGTGATGCCTTTTCCCTGCTCCAAATTGCATTGAAATCAGCCAACAGGCTCAGTAATTATTAAAACAGGGGGGTAAGCCTGACAGACAAACAAACAACTGCAGCACAGCTGTGTAATCCTCATTTCCTCAGGAAATGAAGCAAAATATTACAAACAGCGCCCATTACAAAAGCTATGAAATATATTAATAAGAAGGATGTAGATGTTCCCCCATTGAGACCTTACTTGGCTCTAAGATTGGCCTTTTTGTCTTTCTTTCAGCTTCCTCTGAAGATTAAGAGCTTGATCACAGCTGGAGATGGGTTGTATAGACTGCCTCAAAGTGTCTTGCTATACCAAACCCCATCTGGGGATCATGTATATCTGGTTAAACCCACTGCCAGCTGCTTGTTCTGGGAGGAACTTCTTGCCTTCCTTTGCAGAGTGGACCACTGTCCCCTTCCCAGCTTCACCCATGTGTTTTCATGTAGGTAATCCTCTGATACTGGTAGGGATAAAGTCATCTCTCCCCTTCCCCTGCAGTGCACCCTTGCTCCAGAGACTTGAAGAAACTCCAACACTGAAGCTCTGTCATTTTTTGATATATTTTTATATGGACCATATGGACCTATTGTGTATGGCAGAATGACCTGCAGCAGCAAGAAGGGTCACTTGGTGGCTCAGATGGTCCCTTCAGGGACAAAACTCTTATGAGTTTTGTTGGGGAATTGACAATATCTCTTTAAACTGACTGATGGTGAAGAACAGGCTCATACACTCCAACAAGTGCCAGGGACCTTTTCCAGTTGGTAATTTAAATCAGGTGACTGAGTTTCTCAGAGAAGAAATTTTAGCTGAGTAAATTAATTATGAGAAGACAATATTTTTTTTGGCCTTAGTAAAGCAGCTTCACATCGTTTGAAATGCATTTGGTTGTATTCTACTATTTACTAATATTTTTGTTAATAATTTACATTGCAGCAGTGCTGAAGAGACTTGAGATGTGTTCTGGAAACAGAGGTTGGCTTTACATTGAAAGCCTTTTTCTGAAATAGAAAAGGGGGAGGGGACAAGAGCACAGCTTATAAACATCTAGTGGAGATACAAATAGCACTGCTAGCAGTGTCATGGTAGGTTATGGGAGCTACGACAGCGTCATCAGACACAGGTGGTTTTTAATCCACTTGATGTTTTAGCAGGAGCCACATCAGCACTTGATCCTTTTGATCTTGCTTGATGGAGCACATGGACCTGTTTCTGCACAGCAACCTAATGGCAGGCATGCCACTAACATGGGTGGGGGAATGAACACAACTCTATCTCCAGCTGGTGTATGGAGAGGTGTGCTATTAATACAGCTGCCCACTTCTAGTTGATTAACTATTTTATAGGAGCAGCCATGACAGTGACTACCATCTCTCTGGTTGCATAAAGACAAGACTCTGTTTCCCTTGGCAGGCTACCAACAACTCGTTTACTCAGCAAAGTTATAATCTATTTCAGCACAAGTGTGGCAACGAAACCTCTCAGCAAGTTATATAAAACCTCTGTGTTATGGTAACGTTTCACTATTTCAGTCTGTGGAAGTCAGAAACCAAAATTTTATCACTAAGTACAATATTCATCAGACTTCCTGAAACATCAGAGTAGCATTTTCCAGCATCAAATGATGGACAGCTAGCAAATATAGGGACTTTCTGAGCATTTATAATTTTGAAAAGAAATCAAGCTGGGCTGAGTGAGCTAATATCTTAATATGGGACACCCAGAGCAAATGTCCATCCTGCATAATAATGTACCTGTGTGCATTCACAGCCTCCTCCTTTCCCCTAAGGAGGGGAATACTCATCTGCTTTAGTCATCAAACTTTAAACTTGACCCTTCTCAATTCACACACATGAACCAAGATGCATTTGGTGGCATGATACCCATCTTTTCTGGCAATAGACACACAGATGGATCATTCTTTAGAGGAAAGGAGCACTTAGGTACCTCAGGTAGGAGACTAAAGGTTGGTGGGATGCAGCTGAGGTTTGTTTCCTAAGACCCTCCAAAGCCAGCAAAGAGAAATTGCATCCTTCAGGGATGTAGCTTAAATTAGGTGCTCTGAAACACGCTCTGGAAGAGCCTTCCCTCTCAAGCAGCTGTAGATGGAGTATAAGGAGCTCATCCTATTCACTTGGCCAACAAAATGTAGAGGAAGCCAGCAGGTAGCATGAAGGTTCCCCAGAGGAGGTAACCTGGAGTGTGTCCAGAGTCACAAAGCAGTTCTTTACTTGTTCCATGACAGCCTTGATCCTCTCCCATGGTGAGCATATGTTACACACAGCAGACTATGGAAAGATCTGGTGGACACAACTAGACACTTAGTAGGGACAGACCAGAGAAATGAATAACCTTTCCACAGAGACAAATGCCATCCATTCAGAGGAAGGACAGTAAAAAGAGAACTTTCACCTCATTTATAAGCTCCAACAAGGATTATTAGTGTCAAAGTAAGACTAAGAAATTGTAAATAAGTCTAAATAAAAGATAAGATCCGTCAATCTTTGTATTCATCCATAGGCTATGAAAGCTTGGCTGCTTTTTCCATGTCTCTTCATCATTTGGTCTAATAAAAATAGTATCTCTTTCTATAAACCATGGGTTCCATGTGTACTGACACCACCACAGCCACATTACTGATCCATCTGTGTAACTCCCCTGCTCACTGAGTAACTAGTGATTGGTTTTTGCTCTTTTACAAAAGTTCTTTCTAACCTCTGGATTTGTAATCTCCATAGAGGAAGGACTGGCAAGACCCAAAGCCCACTCCCAAAGAAGCAAAGCAAGCCTTTGTCACCTCTTTCATTATGCAAAGAAATGGTATGGGTCATACAGATGTATAGATATCAGTACAGCTTAAACACATGTAGGTGTAGAAACAAGGTCTAAGAAAGAATTGGATGGAATTAGAAAATTCAAGTGATTTGGCACAAATCATGTCCTGGAACTTCCTTGACTAAACCAGCATAAAATAAGTAATTCCTCATAATCAATGAAGTAAAAGTTAAGATCTAGTCCTGTAACTAACTTCCTGCAAAGACCAAAGGTTATGGCAAGAATGGATCTGCTTTCAAAGTTACAGGCAAAACACATTTTTCAAGTTAAGGAGTTTCATGTCTGATTATTTGTATCTACACAAAAAAGAGAATAGGGTGGGCTTTGGGTTTGGGGCTTTTTGGTTTGTTTTTGTTAAATGTCAGATCACAGTGATATTACCAAAGTCTTGTTTTGATAACTTTGGAGTATCTTGGAGATCCAGTCTTGTTCAGAGCTCCTAGCACTTCACAAACCAGCATGAAAACACTTTCCCAGTCCTGAAACCCAAGAGAAACAGTGTTGCCTTTCCTTGTCTCGGTCTACTGTTACCTCTTCAGAGGTAAGGGACATCAGGGCTTCCTAACCCAGGAAAAAAAAACAAACCAGTTTCTAGTTAATGTAACTGCTACCACAATGACACAAATGGGATCCAAAGCAAAGACATGCTGAAGGTGAGATCCAGGCAAAGAATAAGTTCAATTTTCAGTGTAGGATAGTTATGCACTTTGGGTTCTACATTGGTCCATTTGCTTAGGTGTTTTTATCAGGTGGCTTCACACCATAGCTATTTGGTGGAAATACAGGAAAGATGGAAAATATGTCATGTTCTGAGATGGTAGCAAGCTCTCTCTGCAATCACTCCACAACCACCTCTTCCGAGATGCCAGAAAATCGTGAGCTCATGACAAACTTTGTCAAGCATGCAGTCAGCCAGGAGCCAGTAATAGCAGTGATATCTAAACCACTGAAAAAGAACAATTCAAGTCAGGGGTAACTAATATTGCTTGAGAAGAACTCAAATTAAGCCAATTCATAAACCTAGACATTCTTATTAAACTGCTTAAACTAACACATCTTGCTATTTCTAGCATTCCAGTACAGTATATATATATCCTAAACCACAAGGCATAAAGGATGGGGTTTCTAACCTCATTGGCAGCATGTTTTTTACAACACCATACAGTTCATAAAAAGCTTGGCATGCATTGCTGGATTCATTTATATCCATTAGAGAAGACCAAATGAGCTCGACAGTTTTATTTTCACTTGAAGGTCTCTCAGTACTGCAGGCTGTCTTGATGGCATCAGGCCCCAGTGACAACTGAAATATTGCTCACTAAGAAGAATCAGAAGGATCATGGACCAAACGGACTGGAAACAATAGTGTAAAATTGCATGGAATTTGCATGGAAAGAATGTGCAAACTAAAGCTACAACTTATCTGTTGGCCTAGGGGGAGATAAATGATGATTCTCCCACACAATTTCAGCAACCTTTGGATTAAGCTTTGAAAATAAGGATCTTGCTTGTCTTCCCAGGATCTTCAGCTTCTTCAAACCTCAGTGGTAGTCCTTGTTTTTACCCATGAAGCTGAGCAGCAAATCTTCTCCGTTCCTTTCTTACATAAAATAGGCCTAACATATGTTATCTAACCAGGTTTCAAAGACTGATCCTACAGCAACACTGAGGCACATATTAGCAAGTCTAGTTACCTTGTGAAAGTGAAATGAAGTGGGATTATGTCTTTAAAAATCATGAATCTTCCCAAGTTTTTGGCCACTTAAAAAGTTACCATAAATTTGTGGGTTTCAGTCTGGCCTTCCCAAAAGCATTGCACATCCTGAACCCAAACTCGTTATCTTGATAATTTTCTGTTCCTCTCCTAGAGGTTTTCTCCATAGTCTTCTCACAAAACCAAAAGCAAATTCAGAGCCTTCTTTTTTTTTTTTTTTTTTGATCACAGTATGTTGATTAGCAGGCAGGTCAGGGCCTAAGATCTTTGTAATAATGAGTTAAAAAAATAAAACAAAACAAAAAGACCAGAGAAACTCACTCCAGAATGACTGCACAGGTTACAGTTACTATCATTATGTGTATGAAGTTCCTGGCAAGGATTTTTATAGGTCCTGGAGTCCTAGGGCGAATGAACCCAGCCTACCTGAATGCTTCTATAAATCCTATCCGTGTCTAAATGAACATGTATACTTTAAGAGGTCTGCCTATCAGGAAGGGATATTTGGTTCCAGTTGGCAGTGGATTGGGAGATAGAGGTAACTTTTTTTTTCCCTGCTCCTTCTCTGTTGTTCTGCTCCTTTATAAAGTTTTTGTACCCCAAGAAGCTCAGTCACCATAAGGGTCTGCTGAGCTACAGCAGCTGGAAATTACAGATACTCTGAAATGAAAACATCTTCAGGCATTCACAGACAAAACTAAACCGGGAGGTAAGGACTGAGAGTATACTAGTAACACCAAGTTTGAACCGTTGTCTCTGTTGGTACAGGTTTTAGGTAGTCCCACCAGCCTACAGGGAGCCCCATAACTGTCAACAGCTCAGGTATAGCCAGGGCATACTGAAACATTGGCAAGGAAGATCCAGTTTCCATCTCACTGGCAGTGAAGGGCACTTCAGAAGATTAGCATCAAAGGCACATCTTCCCATGGCTTTCCTTTGAATTAAGAGCTGTGATTGTTCTCTTTGTAATCTGTGTTTTTACAAAGCTGCCTATCCCTGAAGATCCCCAAAATATTTTGCAAGCCAAAGGCCTCATTCAGATCTGTCTTGTATTGACATAAATGAAAATTACCCTGTTGGTAGATGAGAATCAAGCCCTTTGTGTAAACAGCATTCTTGAAACTCAGCCTTCTCTTGGGCAGAAATCAATCAGCATGTTTGTTTGGCTTTAACCCTGCTGTCATAAGCAATAAACCTATAGCAGTGGGAATTGAGAGTGTGCATCCAGTAATGACTCCACATTTGATGATCTAGGGTTGACTGGGCAGATGGGTAAAATTCCTCAGGACAGGAATGGCCTCTTAGAGGAGGTCAGAAATTGAAAATATCACAAACACAGTATAGCAAGGGGATGTCAACCCTAGGGTTTCTCCCCAGTTTTAGTGCAGATGACCTTGTTAACTCACACCTTGCTACAGACGTAATCAAACAGTTTGACTTGCAGATCCCTGTGCATTTTCTCACAGAGGTGCAGGCCCAGTACCAAAATCTTATGTCTCTTGACAACAGACTTTCATTTTCACAGGTCTTTTTAGAGCAGTTCACAAGTTCAGAGGGCTGTATTGACTTGCAGTTTGAAATCCTTTACTTAAATCACCAGCCTGCAGCACAGCTGAGGCTTTCAGATGCTCCCATGATGAATACCAGATAAATAACTTGTATGGGGAAAGAAGAACCATTGCCAATCAAGAGACATGGCTTCTATTGAGCTTTCACACATTGGCTTTCACCAGTGCACACATTCACCTCCATAGCTTCTGCTTGCTGCTGCTTTAAAAGCCATTTGGGGGCAGGGACAGTCTCTCATTGAGTTTACTCTATAGATAACTGCAAAAGAAAAAAGGGGGGAGGAGGCAACAGCAGCAGGTAGCACCCTTTTTCCTCTCTCACTGCTTATTTCACTTCACATAAGCCTTAAATGGCTCATTACAAAACTCTTCCTCTGGGATATCCCGAGGCATCAAAAGGTCTCATTTTAATTCATTGGCACTTCTCAGCTGAGGTAGGAAAAAAGCAAGAGTGCACCTACGTGTGTAGGGGGATTTGCAAACAAAAGAAAAAACCTGAGGCAACTCTGAATAACAAAACAAACAAACAAACAAACAAATAAACATGGACCTGGTTTTGCTTTCAAGAAGGGAGCACTGACAAGCAGAACAAGTTTGCCCTCAGTTCTCCATGGGGTCTTCCTGGATTTTGCACTACAAAAACTTAGGACATGGAAAGCACCAAGAGAAATAGGCTCCAGCCCTGGGTCCACATTCTTCCTCCCCTTTAAACCCATCAAGTAAAACACCCCTATCTTGAAAGCACAGAGCTCATTATGAGGCCCTCAGTGGTGAGCTCAGCTCTCCCTTTGCCTTCTCCCCAAAAGAGTTGCATTAAATAAATAATGATGTACTGTAAATAACTCCAGGATTGTTTTCCCTGGAAAGATTTCTGAGGAGCCTGGACAAGAGCAGAATGAATGTGGAGGAGTGTTTCAAACCAGAAGGAACAGATACAAGGAGTTTTAGCTAACCGGCACCACTAAATCAAAGGGACAGAGCTAAAAAGCCCAGTGGGAGTGGTGCATAGAACAGCAGAACCTCTCCCTGTAGGTGTTATTCCCACCAGTTTGTTAGTTGGTATCCTGCCCTCCTGATGCCTGAGTACATCCTGCTACATGGGAATACACCCGGAGCTGGCGAAGCTCAACAGCATCGATTGTTTGCAGTTATCTGGCTGCAGTGAGGCAGCTCTGCCTCCGTGTCAGGCAGTCCCTGGAGAGGTGGGGCTGACGCCTCACAGCCCCGTCAGCCGAAGCCGCAGTCCCCTCGGTGCTGGTGGCAATGACACAACTACCAGAGGAGCTCATACCCAGCAGCATCTGAAAGCAATAAAGCCAATGAAAACTGCGGGGAAGCGTAAGCTGCAGGCGTCCGGGTGGGAGCAGCCAGAGTGTTTGGTTATAGAATAGAATTCCTCAGCAGGCATTTCTACCCTGAAAGACATCCCAGTCTCAGAGATAAAGTTCCTGTTTTTAAATATTCCCTTGCCATTCATAGCGTTTGATCTCTAGCTGAGAATGTTTTGTTTGGGAAGAGGAGGCTGAGGGGAGACCTCATCATTCTCTACAACTACTTGCAAGGTCATTGTAGAGGTTGGTGCTGGTCTCTTCTCACAGGTAATTAGTGACAGAACAAGAGGGAATGGCTTCAAGCTGCAACAGGGTAGGTTTAGACTGGACATGAAGAAACATTTTTTCACAGAACGAGTGGTTAGACTCTGGAATAGGCTGCCCAGGAAGGTGGTGGAGTCACCATCCATGCATATGTTTGAGTGTCATTTGGATGTGGTGTTGGTGGATATGGTTTAGGGGAGAACTTTATAGAGTAGGGATGATGGTTGGACTTGGTGATCCCAAAAGTCTTTTCTGACCTGAATAGTTCTATGATTCCATTTATCATCTTTGTTTCTATTAGATTGCTCTCAGACACTAGATTCCTCTTTTCCCTCTCTTACTAAAAGGCTTTGCAGTAGCAACCTTGTTGGGAACCCAGAGTTTCTACCACTACAAGGAACATTCACAGCCACTTGAAATATCTTCATTCCTGTAGCAAAAGGATATGTATTTTCCTCCTGGGAGACAGTTCTCAGCAGAGGCTGACAGGACAGAGACTTATGACACACCAAGGAAGTATCCATCCTACGAGTGCAGAAGGACTGTTAGTAAAATGGCACATAAAGCAGACCCTGGAAATATGCTTAAGCCCAAATTGCTTAAACTTAACTCAAAAAAGCCTCTTTGGATCATTTTAATTATGGATGCATCATATTTTCTGTTTCACTGACAGAGCACCCCATAAGCCTTCCTTGGTTGCACAGGAGAATTGCAAGCAAGTGGACACACAGGCTCTGAAATGCAAAGTTATCCGAGCCTGCAGAAGGTCCATCAAATAATGGCAAGCAGACGGGGCAACAGCAATAAAAAATCTGGAACATTTCAAAAAATTCGTATCTTGTGAGTGCAAATGAGATTGGAAAATACTATTGTTTGGATTTTAACCCAAATCAGCTCTGGATACTTTTGCAAAGAAAATGAATACAGCTCATCTGGCTTGTCTGAACACAAAACTGTCTTCAGATGCAGTTTCCCACTGATGCTTTGCCCAATTTAAGGGTCAGGGAGGCATCTCTGATACTGTGCAGAACATAAGCACATTCTCCTTCAGCTTTTTGCAAGTTCCCCAAGCTTGCCTTCATCATGAACTTGAGGTAAGCTTCGTTGCTGCTGTTGAACAGGACTGCTCTCTGACTTCAGAAAAGTGACTTCTCCAACCCATTTACCTCAAGCTCTCCCTAACTTTTGGCCAAGGATGTTGAAAGCAGATGTCTCATCTGCAATGCCACTGTCACTTTGCTGCACTGAACCTGACCCAGGACAGGATGAGCCTAACCCAGGAGGTGCTCAAAGGGAATCTGTATTCAAGTGAGTTTGAAGCCTTGGGAAAGATACCAAACCTCTTTCTTTGAAGCAGGATTTTTAACACAGATTGCCATAGATTTCAAGGTTTTTCTGCTTCATTCCCAGGGATGCTTTGCAAGCATGTCAACCTTAATTAAACCATTCCAAATAATTACATTGTTTTTGAAAACTGTCTGTCAAATATATACAGACATAGACAATTTGTAAGTTGCATGATCACAATAATATATCAAGTTCCTGAAAGTCACTGAGTCTTGCATCAAATTGCCTTCAGTCTAAATTGTTTTATTCTGTTGAATTGGGTTATAAAACCTTGGCCACCTAGTGAATCTGGTAGTGGCTATAAATCTCTGCAGCTGGGAAACTGGAAGGCAGCCCTGCCTACCTTACAATGTGAAAAAACCCTGCTTCCCATTCCAATTCAGCAGTGCCTGCAGAGTATAAAGACCTTTCTGAGCAAAATCCTTCAAAAATAGTAATAAAGAACCAAGGGGAGCCCGGGGAAGAAGGAGTAATTATAGATGGTATTTGAAGGGTTCTGGTGTACTTTGAAGGACATTGTGAAAGCCACAGCAGTGATGGGATGGGATTTTTGCTCTGCAAGAGTTTGCAGGCGTCCTGCTGCAAGGCATATTGACAAGACACATGCAGCTCGGCCATACCACTGCCGAGCTATATCACTTTGTTGTACCCACTGCTTGTAAGGCCCCTAGAAACCCAGAGAGCTACAGTGAATGTTGCTGAACATCCATTTCCCAAGGCTATTGAAATAGGATTCTTTTTTTTTTTTTTTGGTGAATGGCCAATGAATAAAACAATCCTGACGGAAGAAAACCAGCCAATTCCTGGCTTCTGTGTTAGGACTGAATAAAGAGGATCAGCTCACACAGTAGGCAAAAAGGATACAACATACTTGAGATAAACTGGTTGCCTTTTATCCTCTTTTCTATTAACTTCCATGTTTTCAGTTTTCCTTCCCTCAAAAAATTATTATAAAGCCTTGTAAAACGTTGAGGGCAAACTAATGGCTTGGTAGCTGCCCAGAACTTCTTGTCCTCTCCCTGCTTTTCTTATTTAACTATAGAATCCAAATCCTATTTTCCAGTTACAAGAGCTACCCATGACTGAATGAATGCATCGTTGCTACTGGACTAGCCAATTCACATCCTTCTTCTTCCAGAATTTGCAGACAGAGATGGTCCCCAAGTCTCCCTTCTTCTTCCAATGTGGTCATTCCCATTTCTATAGCCTCATCCTCATTTGCTTTCACTTGCAAATTCACTCATGTCCTTAATACCGGTGAGGGTGGCTCTGTCACCAGCAGCTGAGCCACTCTGCCATCACAAGGGCTGCAAGGGGAAGATCCTGTCTCTCTCCTCCCCCATCTCGCCTTAGTCTCTTTTATCCCTGGTACCAGCTTGGGTACCTGTAGTTTTATGAGCAATTAAGGTTGCTAAAATGACAGAAAAAATAGCCATGTGCTTTGCTGGGGTAATTTTCTGATGGGTTGAGGAGCTGGCACAAGACATGAGGTGAGGACACATGACCACAGTGGGGAGATGGGAAAGGGCAGCAGAGCCTCTGCTTGCTGGCAGAGGTAAGTCATGTCTTAAGCCATCTCACCCCAGTTCACAGAACTGCACCCTGAGGCAAAGCATTTGTTCAGATTTGGTGCCATATTTTTAATTTCTTTGCTCTTACTCAGTTGTTCTCCTCTGTTCCTTTAGCTGAAAAACCTCCTGGTTTTGATTTTAATTTCCTTTGCAAGGTTTAACTCAGCTTGACACTTGGCGGTCCTCACAAGCCCTCTATGCTTTCTGACCTCTAAGATGAGGCTTCTTTTGCCAGTCAGATCTGTTTTTCAACCCTTGCAACCTTCTCTCCACCCACTCCAAATACCCTGTTTGATTTGGATCAGTTAAACAACCCGGTTTGCACTTGGGTCAGTCAGGAGCCTCCATGTTTTTTTGCTAATGCCTCTTTGATCAATAGACAAATGTTTCAGTGCTTTTTATTGGCCAATATAAATTTTCCACCTGCATTAGACAAAATCTACTTATTACCAAATTGCTTATTTGATTGTTGCTTGCAGCAATAATTTTTCCTTTCCACAGAATCCATTGTACTGTCTCACATCCCAGCACACAATATTTTTTGCCTTATGCACTGAATCTCCTCTTCCTCTGTGCTGAATCCATGTGTTAGGATTACACAGATATCTCCCAAAATTGCTCCCTCGTTCCTTATTTTCAATTTCACACAAGAACTTCATACATAGTAACTTTAAGTCCACAATACCACTCTCTTTAGTGGTGAAATCAACCCACTGAACCTCAATTTCGTTAGTACTTCCCTATAATCAACTGTCTCAAAACCATTCTTCCTGATGAATATTTGAGACATTTGCTGACCTACATGTAATGACTTCACCTACCCTTTTCAAAGGCTGAGATACTCATCCAGGGCTCATTTCTTTGAATGTCTCTCCTAAGTGTGCATAATTATACTTGATTCCCCTTCATGTCCTTAAGGGACATGCCTTAGCTTCCAAATCCATGTTGTACTCCCTGCTCTGCTGTGGACCCTCTCTAATGACAGGTCACTCAGCTCTGCTGTGCAAGGACTCTGCTGTCTCCTGTCTTTCTGGGACTGGTACGAACCCAGTGCTCTTTCTCCTGCCAGCAGGTGGGTGGGTGAATGCATACTCATCTATCCCTTCTCCCCTGTGTTTTACCCTCTTGCCTCTTTGTAGCCTCTTGGGTGCCTGGATGGCTCAATTTATCTACTTTTCTTCTTGAAATACTTGTTCTTCTCTTTCCTGCTGGTTTCTTCTCCACTTTCTGCAATACAGCAGACCTTTTCCTCAGCCCTGTTGCTCCTGTTAGTCTTTTCTTCTACCTTACTTCTTATGCTTACCTCTGGCTTAAAAAGAAATAGCCATGCTCAGCTGTCTATTAAAAACTCCCTTTCTTTTGACTCTGACCATATGATGGAAATTCTGCAGGGCCAAGGTAACATCACCTGGTATTTTGTGTTTGAGATCATGTCCTTCCTTCTGGGCTGATGTGACTGGTGTGAAATATTGCTTTACCTAGATTTGACAAAAAAATACAGCTCAGGACCTACTAGGGGGTGGCCTTCAATTCCTGTATTAATAAGCAACCTTGCCCCACATTATGGACATGGACAAGGAGCATGGAGAACTTTTTCTCCTCCAACATGTCTGCCATATAGGAATAACTGACCAAGCTCACCTCCTCCTTCTGGTAATTGAGGGAACCAGGGACCACAATGTGGCTTTTGGAATTATAATAGGACTTCATCTATATATCTTGAGTGGCAAAGCAACATGCTGCTGTTATGTACGGGCTTGGGCTGAGCCACAGTTAACAGCATTATTAGCAAAGTTTCCTCTGAACCACAGGCATCTGGTCTTTAGATAGCCTGACCCTGGGATTCAGATTCAGTACCTATAGATTGAGCTACTGTGCAGGGTTTCTAGTGTTTAATAAAGTCTCTGCCCACTCTGCATCTTCACCTGTCCATACTGTCTCTTTCTTCTCTTTGAGCATCTCTTTTCCAGAGTCATGCAGGTGCTTAGTATCCCTCAGATCCTAAAACACGTAGTTACAACTGGCTTTGTGGCTGAATAGTTATTTAGAAAAAAAAAGCCCAACAAATACACACACACCCAGAGGCTGATACAAATCTCAACTACATTACAAAACCGTCCAAAAAAAAAGTCCTGATATGTATTCACCTTTAGCTAAGCACTGACAGCAAGGCAATGTATTATCTTTGCCAGTCTTATTTTCACTTGAATGGTGTTCCTTTTATCCCCTGTGGTGTTTAAGGTCTTCCAAAAGAAATACAAATGATCATAGGAAATGAATAGCTGGTTGTGCATGGGTGTTGGGAGAGTGCTGAAAATGGGCTTTCAGGCTGCATTCAGTGAGAAAGTGAATCACTCTCACACAAAGCTGAGCCTCGAATGCGAGGGGAGAGAATGAAAGCAGGATGTGATTCTTAGATGACATTTGATGCTGTTTATCTAGTGGAACAGTGCATAGATTCGGTGCAGAGGAAACACAGCATCTCACTGCTGGGGAGCAATTGCATTCATCTGAAGTGATCTATTAGCTCTCAGGTCCTTTAAGAAAATGGGGAACAACATGAAAAGAGGCAGAAAAGGGGAGGAAGAAGTAAAAGGAGCCCTAGGGCCCATCTGAAGTCTTTGGGAAGCTGGGGGGGGGGTGCAGAAGTCTGGGTTTAGCAGGCTGGTGTCTGCCCCAGCTATGCCTGTAAATATGATTTAACCTGTTCTTAAACTTTACATGGAATCTCTATCTTGCATAAAAGTCCAAGAACTGCAGGTAAGGGATCCAGGAGCTAACCAGAGGCTGGTAAGCCATATGGGGTTAAAACCTACCCCATTATTCCATTTCATTATTCCACGAAGGATGGGCTTCAAACAGAGTCAGCTGTGTGGGGTGTGCGTGTGTGCAAATTTAGCCTGTCTGCAAACCAAAAGTGAGTTCAAGTGCTGTGTAGCAGATGTGCTGGATGCAGTCTCTTCCTTTCCTTATGATCTTCCTCTGCCTGCCTTCCTGGCTTAATGCTCACACCTTGCTGGTGTGAGCATCCACCAGCTGGCCAAGAAGGGCCATATCCCCTCCATGTGATCCTTTCATTGTTAATTTGGAGGTTGTTACTTTGAGTATGTAAAGTCTAGTCACTCTTGGGTTCAAACCCCAGGTGTTGTAGATCAACAAAGCTTCATTGATTTCTTTTCCACCAGTTCAGCCAAGCCAGTTCCAAGAGATGTGAGCACCATTAGCCTTATTTAGCTCATAATTTCTTCTCAGAAACTACTCCCAGTGTTCTTGCACTGCAGGAACTTTGGAAGAGTAATGCCTCAAAAGTGAGAGAAACCTGTCCTTGATGCTAGATCTTCTAGCAGATGGAAAAAGGAGCAGATCCCCAGTTTGCAAAAGCAGGCAGAGCTGGAAAGCTGTAGGAGGAGTCACGTCTACCTACACCTCCTGATCTCCTTGTGTACCCTGCCCAAGGTTATAGATGTACTAATAATGGGACTTCTGAGTTTCTTATGGTTTCAAGGTGTGGACACTCCCCTGAAAAGATGCTGAAGGGTATTTAAAAAAAAAAAAAAAAGGGAGAATGTTCCATCTCCAAAGCTTGCTGTCTACCCAATTAGGTGGGTAATCCAGAGGGAGACCTGCAGCCTATAGCTTTCCCACCGTCAACTCCAGGTAGGACCCTATCCCTATCACACTGAGGGGTCAGTGGGTCTCCTCCACAGAGAAGAAACTTGGTTTTAAAAATCTGATTTTGTGATTTATATTTTCTGTGTTTATGAGACCAGCTGGGACCTCGCTGGTGGGCAGGGTGCTGGGCTCGAGGCAAGGTGTCCACTCAGCCAGAGCTGGATGCATGTCAGTGCACCCTCTCTGGGTCTGAATTTACTGTAGCAGTTACAAACTGTCCATGACTGCCCTGTCACAAAAAAAAAAAAAAAGCCTTTCCTCACAGAAAGCAGCATACCCACTGAGAGTCTGGTTCCAGTGAGCTCTGTTAGAATTAAGCACTTATTTTAATTTGCAGCCTTTAATTACCATTAGAGTATTGCAGGGCATAATTGCTATTTTTTAAGTCTCTTTTTTACTGATGCAAGGAATAGATATTGGTAGTTTGTCAAAGTTACATGCAGCAACTCTCTTTGACAGTGAGAAAAAAATATATATTCCAGCATCCTGCTTAGAATAGCAGTGATTTAAAATGACTGGCAAAGGTGCTTTTGCAGGGTCAGAGTGAGAACAAGCACAAAAGCATCTCACTTTTCCTTTCTTTTTGGTGGCAGTGTCTGGGTGGTGGCTCATTATCAATTGTAAATTACAGGGGGTGGAGAAAGGGACATGAATGACAAAGTTCAGAAACAGCATCTGCTAAAGAAAAACAAATGAGGTGGGGGGCAAAGCAGGAAAAAAACAGATGAAACACTGTAATTGCTTGGCAACAAGTTGCTATTGTAATTTAGAAAATTGGAAGCATCCGTTCTCAAACAGTTCAAGCTTTACTTCGTTTCTTCTCTAATTTTGACTGCAGCCCTTGTGTTGTGATCAGCTGTGTCCTCCTGTAGGATTACAGGCTCCCCCTCACACTGAGCAGTAATGGACCCCTCGTGTTTGGTTATGGGCCATGGAAGAAAGCATTTTACGATTGTTTCGCAGTGCAGTCATTTAACAAGATTAGAGATAATTTGCCCCTTGGAATGCAAAACTGTTTCTACAGGTGCTTAAGCTTCCTGGCTTTTGGATTAGAGGCCTCGTTTTGTTTTGTGCCGTTGCATTCAGCGAGGTCTCCCAGGACTGTAAATAAATGAGCAGCTACCCTCCACAGCTGTGAAACTCATTTTCCAGCCTAAGCTACAAGAGTTGCAGCTTACAAAGCTCAGTGGATGCAGATAAATATGTGCATGCTAATGTATTAAACGTGCTGATTAACTGGTACTGACTGTGCCTGAATGCAAGCCCTGTGCCGGCTGGCAGACTCCAGAGAAACAAGCCTGACCAGAGAGGAAGCAGGAGGTGTAGGGTCCTCAGAGCTGCTAGGGGTGGTAAAAAGGGTGATGGCCATTCTCCTCAGTGCTGGCAGACTTCCTTCACACCTCCCTATCTCATTCTCCCACAGGGGAGAGCACAAACCCTAAGCTTTGGACACATCCAGGAGGACTGGAAGTCTAGTAGATGTCCTCTGAGATGGGGAACCTAAAGGATATAGGGCTGCATGGACTCCTTCCAGAGGAAAAGAGAGTCAATGCACACTCCCTCAGGGACTCCCACGTGTTGCATCCAGCACTGATTCTGCCAAATAAATGTGGTCTCTGGAGAAATTATGTGAGATGCATCATGGATGCCTGGATAGAGCTGCCTCATGGGCTTCTTACTAAGGCTTGGAGGAAGTTTCCTGTATTCGACTTCCCCCATTTTCTTTCTTTCTCCTTTCCTTGTCTTTTAGCATTCCCCTACCTTCTTTGGGTGTAATTTGTAATTTTCGCTGCAGGTAGGCTGTGCAAAAAAAAGACCTCCCTTCCTTTCTTTCAGACTGTGGCTGTGCTCAGGTATTTGAGGACAAGGAAGCAGGATCTGTTTACCACTGAGGTTTTAAGCCTCTAGCTGCTCAAGCCTGGCACAAAACTGAGCTGAGTTAGGTTAAAGTGGATGACCTCAGTGGCTTTCAAATCAAACTTAGGTAAAGGGTCTTCTTTTTCCCAGGTAACTCCTGCCTATCTCCTAAAATACTAATGACAGAAGTGAACACTCATCTGTTAAAAGCAACATAGTGTTTAATCAACAACAAAATAAAGGTGGAATCCTCTATTCTATCACTTCAGCAAAGCATTTCCAACATGCAGTTAATGAGATGGGTGAAATACAGAAGAGATTTAGTGAGCATTCCTTCATTCCTGCACTTTTTAATTTCTCCTTAGACCTCCTGAGTCTGTGGTTGCTAACACTTTGACAGGGAGAAAGCATAAGCAGTGGTTTGGGGACCAACCCAAGATTTAGAAGTTAATTGTTTAAGAGCTTGCTGTGCCAAAGATCTTCTGGCTACTTTGAATACTGAAACATTCCAGGGTATTTAGGTGCCCAGGGGACAGAGGACCTGAACAACCAGGGTCTATAGGCTTACTACTGAAGTATTTAAGAAGCGGTTTATGTGAGATTTTTTTCATACAGATTTTTACAGTCTTCAGATAGGTAAAAATGCAAAAGATTTTGTCTGAGGAACCAAAGGTATGTTCAGCTGCAAGATGCACCAAGAGGGATGACTCTATTCAAGCCTAAACCCTCACTGTGTGTTCCCACCTGTCCCAACCCTTCTACTAGTAGTGAAGTTTTGATAAGGTTAGTATTTTTTTGGGATAGAGTATACAGTAATTTCAAATGAGCACTGGCCAGGAAAGAGAAGCAGCAAGATTTAGCAAGTACAGGTGAACAGAACCATCGCTTCTGGCACCAGGTAGTCCTGTTAACTCAGATGGATGGTAGAAGAGCTCCTAAAACTGCCTGTCTGTAGGCTGTTTTTTTCTTCTTCTTAAAATAGGGATAGTTAACTCTTTCAAAATTAACTACCTTTTTTTCCTGTTATCTTTTTGTTTCAAAACATTGTTCACCTCTACTCCAAGAGATTTAAGAGCACAGACAGCTTCAGTTCATCAGAAATGCACTTTTAACAAAAAAATATTTGCACAGAAAATTTTGCCCAACTATACTTTTAAGAGTTATTGAAAGTTTTTCTCACAGTTCTTCTAGTAAAATGACAAAATGAGATGTCCTTATCTGGCACAGAGATTGCAGAAATAAATATGTTAAGAAATGTGATTCACACAGTAGGAGCCAAAAAGGCAGGTGTCCTAAATTGTGTCCCTGAGGAAATAATAACAACAAACAGTCTTAGAGCCTGACAGAGTATCACAAGAAAAGAGTAAATTCCACCTAGTTCATCTGTTTCAGCCAGCTGAATGTCTGGACCTAGTGGTGCAGAGTTTTGTTGTTACCTTTTTACTGATGCTAACATGAACCGTGAGAGCAGATTTGCAGAGGAGGCATTTCTACAAGAGAAGTGACATTGAAATTTCCTGTGAATTTCCTACAAGCCACCAGGCAGCCACTTGAGGAGCAGCAAAGTTCAAGCTGTAGCAAGCAAAAAAAGAAGAAGAAAAAGCAAAAGTAGTACTGAGAAACCTGTCCAGAAACCACAACTCAAATAACCAGCTCTACTAACTAGACAGCCACATGGAGAGCACGTACACCTTCAGAGCAAGGTGATGCCAGCAGGGATTGGTCTGGAACAGACTTCCAGATGGCTGCATATATTGCTCAACTTCATGCAAATATGATTTGAGCAGTTTTAACTGCTTATGTACAGAAATTCCCAAGCACCACATTTATGAAAGCTTATGGAAAAGAAGAAGAGAAATACAATTGGCAGCACACACGTAAATATGGAGGTTTTAGATACCACAGTACTTGTTGGTATGTGATTGCGGGCATCGGTAGTTCTAGTTTGAGCAGAGCAAAGAGGACTTGCCAGACAGTTTATAGTCTCAGGTCATGCAGTTTATCAAGCCCCAGTTCAGCACAGGGGAATGCCTAGAGGTGAGAATGTGCCTAGAGACCTCCTGGGTACGCAAAGTGAGGAATCCTTATCCTAGCTGGTCTCTGAGCACTAATGCTCAGTCACTATTCCAGAGATTTACATTGCAATAACACCTAAATCATAGAATCATAGAATGTATGGGGTTAGAAGGACCCTTTAAAGGTCATCTAGTCCAGCCCCCACTCCCCCTGCAGTGCACAGGGACCTTGTTAACTAGAACAAGTTGCTAAGAGCCTCATCAAACCTCACCTTGAGAGTCTCCAGGGATGGGACCTCCACCTTCTCTCTGGGTAACCTGTTCCAGTGCTTCACCAACCTCATAGTAAAGAACTTTCTAATATCCAATCTAAATCTACCCTGCTCTAGTTTAAGGCCATTGCTCCTTTTTCTATTGCTACACATCCTTGTAAACAGCTCCTCCCCAGCTTTCCTGTAGACCTTTCAGGTATAAGTTCACCCCCAGAGCCTTCTCCTCTCCAGGCAGCCTCGAGGCTGAACAACCCCAGCTCTCTCAGCCTGTCTTCATGGAAGAGGTGCAAATGTCCCAATGAAGGTTCATTTCTACTTCTTTAGTCTCTAAAAGCTGCTTCCACCACTGCAGTTCCTGAAGTTCACAGTGTAGGTAGATGAAATTTAAGAGAACAGAGCAACAAGGGCATGAACCAAGAGGGAGCTTTGCCCCAGTGGGCACTGCTGTCTGCTGTCAGGAGAACTTTGCCAGCACTGTGACAGGGAGGGACCTGAAAGGCAAAGGCAGGGGGATCCTGAAGGCTGCCCTCCTGGAAAGGATGTATAGATCATATAGCTTATCTCTCCTTTAAAAATTTAAAAGCAAATCTGTAGTGTGGGGCTGTGTTTGCTCTGCACTTGTCTTTACCTGAGAGGCAGGGGCTGCTGCTTGCAGTACTTGAGCAAGACCTGTCCTTGATGGAGACATCTCAGGGCCCTTCTCATTGAGCTCTTCCCAAGTAAAGCTGCAGGTGGAGGTAGGTTGGCCATGTCTGGCTCCACTGCTCTTAAATTTAGATAAGAACAAGGTGTCTGTGTTTGGAGTGTACTTCCCCTGGCATCTCTGCCAGTGTTGGAAGGGGATCCATTAGCTCAAGAGGGCAAATGGGGTCACCTCAGCTGGGACTTGGGTTTCTCCCTTTCCCTCCTGCTTTCACAGGGACTAAGGGAAGGCATTTCAGGCATCTTGGTAGGCGACCAGACTTGCTTGGATAGCATTCACCACCTTCCCTGGAGCCAAGGGCTTCCTTTCTCTGAGCATCACAACCCAGTGTTTTAGGGCAGGTTATTTTTCCTGGGAGTTGCATGCAGCCCCCATTGCCCAGAAGGCCTGAAGTGCATAACTGAGCATTGTTTCCCCTGACATTGTTCCCTGGCTCTCCACTTTTCCCAACTCCTTCTTACCTCATCCTCCCCTCTCTGGCTAGAGAGCTGTAAGCCGCTGATTAGCACTTCATTTGACAAACAGGAAGTCGGGAAGAAAAGCATCATTTTCAGAATTAGAGCCTCGGAATGAATTGAAGAAAGAAAGGGGGAAGAAGGAAAAAAAAGAAAGCGAGCCCTGCACACTTTCCTAATTGCTCGTTAGAACCAATGGCCTTTGTGGTTCCTTCCCTCTGTGTCTTCTTTATAAAAGCGTTTGCACAAGACGTCGCTATTGTCTGCCAGACAGCCCCAGGGTAGGACAAAATGAACTAATTGATTTGCAGTTATGTCCTGGTGAATAGTGCTAAACATCCATCTGCGGATTCCTTGTGAGGAGTGATTAATAATTTGTACTCCTGGGCCTAGAAGCCTGAATACCCTTTTTTCATGTAAAACTGAAGCGTTTCATTCTCTCAGCATCACAGATATCTCGTCCGCATTGTGGGTTACCAGGACGAGGTCAGGAGCGGTTTGCTAGCGCTGCCTGTTGTCTTCATAGGGGTAAAACCCAGCACGGTGGTGGGACTGATGGGAATGTGTAGAGCTGACACATGGTACCGTACAGCACACCCACGACAGCCAGGCCAGAGCAGATGTTCCCAGTCCTCTGTCATTTTTCCAGGGATGGAAGATTTTGCATGTGTTTTCAACGGGAGTGCTGAGAGACTTAAAATTTATTTCAAACACAGAAGCAAAACTGAGACTGAGACAGTTCAAGGGATTAGGGTTTGGATTCAAATATCAGAATTTTTGTGAATGCTGTTTCTATAGCTACCAGAAGGAAAACTCTAGTGCCAAACACACTTAAACACTGAGGAGTTTAAAAGGTCAGTCCCAAAAACTTCACACAAATACCACATACATGTTGAAAGTCACAAGACCTCTCCACAGGAGCTCCTGCTCATGGACCTGCTTTACCAGGGATCCCTCCTGTAAGAGTTGGAGACAGAAATAATTTAACTGGTAGGGCAGAGTCCGTGGACACATTGCTTCTGCCTGTACTCGGTCAACTGTGACTGCCTGTGATCCCCACTCCCAGCCACGTCTCATTGTCTTTGTGGTTGTGTCCCCAGCTCCACCATTCTTTCTTGATACTTTCCACCTCCACCTGGAATGAAAAGTTCTCTGAGCCATTTCCTGCTTCCTATGAAATCTATTGGCCTCCTGGGGAAAAAAAAAAACATTGACTCAGCCAACTCTTAATGAAGTCATCTGTTTTCATGGTGTTACCAGTGCCCTCTACTTTCCCAGCTCATTAAAAAAAATTAACAACCTTTGGAGACATCCAGAGATCCAGAGATGAGATCTACCTGGTCAGAGTACATCACTTCCAGTGGAAAAATATTTTTCTTTCCCTTGGGACCCATTTTTATGTCTTCCTACATTACCTACATTCTATCCCATGCCTTGAGCTTTTTGTTTACATTGATAAGCAGATGTCTATGAAGTCTTGCCTTTTTGTCAGCTTGCTCCATGTCTGCTTTGGACTTCCGCAGCCAGTCCTTTCTGAAACCAAATCAAGGTGTAGTTCTGGGAATGACTCTCTCCAGGAACTGATCTGACATCATAGATTTGGCTCCCTTTGTTCTCCACAGTCCTGAAAACGTATCGGAGCACGCTTTGCACCTGTAAATGTTCCCTGCCACTCCCTTGTATATTCACCACCGATCCCATTTATGTCCCATGGCATAAAAAACACCCTGGTGTGCTGCCCATGCTGCTTGGTCTCAGGGTCAAGGACTGTCTGTTGTCCTTCATGAGAAGTAAGGATAGGTTGGATGGGACCTTGAGCAACCTGGTCTGGTGGAAGGTGTCTCTGTCCATGCAGGGGGGGCTGGAACTAGGTGATCTTTAAGGTCCCTTCCAATCCAAACCATTCTATGAGAAGTGTGAAGAGTTTATGTGCCTGAGACAGACAGACATTAGGTGCAAGACAGATTGGTCTGTTTCTGCCACATCTAAGTCTGATTTCCTTTTTGAAAGGCTCGGATGAAGCTCTAACAAGGATTTCTCTCCCTGCCGAAACCAGGAGGGCATAAGCGGACAAAGGTTCTTCTAAGACTGCACCACTCAAAATATTCCCAGAATAAAACAAGCCATGAACATTTCATTATTCAATTTTGTCAGACTCCAGCAGTCATCCTGGTGATGTCTGGTTGTTTTCTTCTACTGGTAGGTAAGAGCTGCTGGGGAAATTAGCTCCTCTGAGTGCTACACTGCAGTGTATTAGGTACAAGTAATTACTGTAAGTGGTTTGCAAGAATATCTTCGGGTAATGTATTTAATATAGTTCTGAAAATTATTGTGTGAGAAAATAATTACCTAAGATAATAGAAAGCACCTGTTTCAGAGAACTTTCCTTATAACCTTTTGGGAGTGATAGGCTCTGGCTACTCCTTAAAAATAGTGGGAAAGCTTTATAAATATATGGTGACATAAATGGATTGAGATTAGATTGGATGGGGCTTTAAATGAAAAAATGTATCAATTTGGAAGAGTGTTAGTGATTCAAGATTGATGGTCCCAGGGATTTCTGCAGACCCAGGGAAAGAGCAAAGATATGGGTATATTGTCATATTCTTTCAATTCTTTCATTCTGGACACTGCAAAGCAATGACCTGAGCATAAACAGATGGAGTAATCAGGTTTGGATGCTTTATGACAATGTATTGTTTATAATCCACTGCCCTGAACAACAGCATAAGACCTTCTTGTTCGATCTCTCAGTTTCTGAGCGTAATAACAGACAATAAGCATGTCCACAGTGCTGAGCTGACTTGTGAAACTCATTGCTACAGTACATTACAGAGGCCAAGAGTATAGAGAAAAAACAGGAACATAACAGAAAGCATAATTTTGACATTCATTTGTAGAATTCCATACAGCACACTCATGTTGAATACTTTGAGCAGTTTGGGTCTGTCCACCATGGAAAGGGTCTAGCAGAAATATGAACAGAGATGGCCAGAGGAAGATAATGCCTCTTCTTCAGGGATTAATGTCACAAAAACCAGAATGAGTTAAAGGAGACAACTCTTTGTCCCACATATAGTTCAGTAGTGGAATTGTTTGCTATAGGAGTGGTAGCTGCAGAAAGTGAGTTTTAAAATCATTTAGATGTGGTGAAAAAAAATCACTGGGGACTATTCAAGCAGAATACACCACCATTAAATAAAAAGCTCCCAAAGTCCCAACTCTCAGATTGCTTGAGGAGGGGGTAGGATGTTCTGAGGTAGTGTCACTGTATGTTATCCTGAAGTTTGTCTTTTCCCTATGCACCTTCTTCAGCTGCCAGCAAACAGCAAGCCTGTAGCAGAAGCAGAAATAAATCCATATCTCCTGAGTCCTTTCCCTGGTGACTCTGGGCAGCTGACATACTGAGCCCATGAAATTTAGACTCTTCCCGAGCAAGAACACAAGTCAAAAATCTGGGCTTTCTTCAGTGTGATAAAAGACACTGGAAAATGTTCAGCTTCAGCTTTTTCTGCATAATTGCAACATCTGACAGGCAGGTAAAATTAGCAAGCCAAAATGAGCAGTCTAGCACTTATCAAAGTAGAAAGGCAGCCTCAGAGATGTGCACCCATAGTGTAGAGTGGCTAGGTGTTCCATCTCCCTGCCCAGGAGAAGGTCCAGGGGACCTGACCAGTCCAACTCACAGGGCTGTCCCCTGTCCGGCAACAGGTTCTGCACCAAAAAGGGTGCAAAAGAAGCAGATGTGGGACAGCGTGGGACGCTGCAACCAGCTGCAAAAACCCTCCCATTTCTCCCAGCCTTCCTGTGCAAGGCTCAGTGGCAGAGGTGACAGTGGGGAGAGAGGAAGAACATGCCCCTCTCTCACCCCAAAAGCTCTGGCGTCTCCGGCCACTTCAGACAGAGCCATTGAGCAGGGTGGAGAGGCTGTGCATTGTGCCCTTTTCCAGAGGGCTGCCTCCTCTCCATTTGTTTACCACACATCCTGTCTTCCTTTCTGTTTGCTTCACACATCATCGCCTTCATTAATCGTCCTCCCGGCTCCCCATTTGGGCCTTTGGATTTTCGGCTGGCCATGGGTAATTCTAATTACCTCAGGCATCAAAAAATAAAATAAAATAGGAGCTTAAGTAGGTGCACTTCATTCTGCAACTGCCTTTTACAAGCAGTTCAGTGCTGGCTACCGAGGGAATCTGATTAAACTAATTACCCTGATTGGCTTGTTTAATCAACTGCTTGGTTTAATTGGGCCTCGCTAATGCGGAGCGGTGGAGTCCGTGGTGCGTAATGTGAGAACCAGGAGACCCGTAACACCGGCGGTGACACCACTACAGAAACCAGCCCACATTCCCAGCCTGACGGCGGGGTTTAATAAATGCAGACCTCAGCTGAGAGCCCAACTGTATTCTCAGGAGCCTCAATGGGCTGGAGGTTTTAGTGATAATTAAAATTGCTAAGGAAAAAAAAAAAAAAAAAAAATCCAACCCTTTCTCATTAAAGGACTTGTCCTTTGCCCCTCCCCCTCCTGCCTGTGGCCTCCAAACTTGAAGGAATATCAGGAATCCTGTCTGCCTCTTTCAAACAACACTTCAATTCATCAGGGTAAAGATTCCCTCCTCCTTCACCTCCCCCCATCCCTGAGATTTTTTTACTCCTATTTAAAGTGTGCACAGCTCAGAGTAGATGCACAGACAAGGAGATTACACATTACCTTGCACTAGGTAAATCTACTTTGAGTACCTGGGGAGGTTTGCAGAATACAAGCAGCTTCTGTGGAAGCATCCTGGGAATAATGGGGATTCCCATTGCTCTAATTCCTAGAACAACAATAACCTGCAGAGCATCGCCATGCCTGGTCCCATCTCAGCTCTCACTCCCTGCTCCCTTCCCTGCCCTCCACTTGCTCTCGCAGCAGGGAGGGGTGAGGATGAAGAGCCAAAGACACGCCTGGTTTAGCAAAGATCCACTCATCTGGGGCCAATATGTTTTATGGTGACACGCAGAGTGGATTTGTTACTCACTGAGGATTTCCTTAAGGCCAAGGACAGACTGGCAGTCCAGTGGGCATTGGCATGAGTGTCAAACTGCTGCAGGCAGCATTGTACAGGGTTTCCCCTAGCCATAGCACATGTCACTTGGGTACAAATTAATTTCATGCTCAATTGTCATAAATCTCTATTTCCCATCTGTAAAACAGAGAAAATAGCATCAAAACACTGTGAGGATGAAAAAGTGTGGGACCTTTGTAAGTATCTGGTAAGCATAGCCACATTAGCAATTCTGGAGCTCTCCTAAAACATCTTTTGAAGGTGATCTTATCAGGTTAAAAACAGAGGATCAAGCTAGCTGGCCATATCCAGCATGTATTTTGAATTATTCACAAAGCTGACTCTCTTTTTCACTACAGGAAAGAATTGTGAGCTAAGATGAAATATATTTCCCAGGGAAACCTGTTCAGCTTTGCCTTCTCGTGTTCCTCAGAGCCTCCACACTCCACCCTGGGGCAACATGAGACACCACCAGTGTCTCCCAGGTGACTCTTCGTGACACCTGCATCCACGTACCCACAAACAGGACTGTGTCCTGCCCCAGGGTTCATTGCCTTCTGGCAGGTACATATAAAACAAGTGGGAGCAAATTATGGAAAGAAGCTTCTGCTGTCTCTGCATCTCTCTTCTGTCTCCTGCCGTCCAAGCACAGGGGCTTTTGAGACATTGCAGCCCAAGAGGACAGCATTTTAGAGGTCTCATACTTTCTTCTGTCTATTCACCCCCAAAACTACCTGCTTCCATGCAGTGGAGCCAAATATAACTAGGAGTGGGCCAATCCTACCATTTTAATTACTTTGTCTTTAGTTAAGGAATGTATATAGCTGCCTTGTTTAGGTGGGAATTAGTTGGGTCAATGACCATCTGGGGTTAGATTCCCAGGAGAGGAACCTAGTCTAGTGGCAGGGTTCCCTGCTAATGGCACTGGAGCTGGAACTAGATGATCTTTAAGATCCATTCCAACCTTAATGATTCTATGATTCTATGAAGAAGAAAATAAGCATGTAAAGCAGACCTTAGGCAGAATATCTATTTAATTTTCAGCTGCTCTTTGTCAAACGGAGCCATCAGACAGGGATTTGTCACACCTAAATGTAGCCACAGTAAATATAAATATATAAACATGATGTAACAGCTCCAGACTGCCTTTGTACTTGATGCAGAGCAACGGGCATTTATGCCTAGTTCAGGTGCCTACCTTGCTCCAGAATTACCTTTTTGTTCTTGTTTGGGTATAATGGGAAGTGCACGTGAGCTTGGAGCTACACTGTGGCCAAATGACTCCCACTTTGGCTGCCAGGAGGAGGACACTAGGGAAGACACCAGGGCTCCCTCAGAGCCCAGCCTAGGCTCATGATGGGTGGGGACCTGACAGTTCACCAGCCTGGCTTCCTTGCCCTGAAAACCAGCAGAATAAACCTGACCTGTCTGTAGCTGTGCTTACTGCTGCGTTTGTGAGCTCTGTCCAAATGTTGGCCCAGCCTCCCCACTTGCAATGGGCAAGTGACTACCTGCAGGCACAAACAGACTTGCCAAAAAGGGTCTTGTCTTATTTACAAACACATAATCTGAGGGGGAAAAAAGGCAGTTCCTCCAAAAGTGGTTGGATAAATTCCTGTGTCAGCCCATGTACCCCCTCATTGCTGCCATCTCACATTCCAGGACCATACACAGTGGGTTGCTTCACCCCACATGCTCCCCAGTTGACACTTTATTTTTTTCCTGAGCAAAACACTGTAGTGATCTGCAGATTAGTAAAAGATGTGTTTGAATTCTGTAAATTTCAAGGGCAGGGGGTGGTTCTGAATTGTACGTTTTGGAAGGTTCCTTTGCATTGTCTCACCCATAAGCCACAGCAAACGAACACCGTGGTTCATAAACCCAGCTCTAATTGCTTTGGAGAGGTCTCTCCTTTTAATTTTGTGGTTTGTACTGGGCTGAAAAGTGTCCATATAAGTGAGGAGGTGAAAGCGTTTTAAAACAACACGGAGCCCCAGTGTTGAACTGGAAAGGAAATAAAAACTTTTCTTCATGGACTGGGTATGGTTTATATCCCAAATGACCATGCTGAAAAGGTCACGAGGCACTGCCCAGCTGCAGTTATCACATTGACTGTCCAAAAAGTACCAGCTGCAGGACATCTCAGTTAAAGTGGTGGCAAAAATCATTACCGTTTTTATGAGGGAGACCATGGCATTTTTCACCCGAATATACCCTGTCAGATACGAAACAAGAGAATAAAAAGCAAAACCCATTTGCTAATCTTTCTGCTCTTTTAGGGTCATTTGGAATAGTGTTGTGCTGATCTCCCTCCTCATCCTTCTGCCCGGCGGCATCCATCTGGGACACCTAATGAATGATTGGTAAACATAACTTTTCCCAGCAAGACAAAATCTGTTCCTAACTCATGACCTACTGACACTCGTTCATTATGTAGCCTTCTTCCAAGAGACAAGCTGTTTAGAAAACTATTGACTGGCTACATGCTCCGTACAGCCATCCCCTAATTACAAGACAGACCCCGTTAGTAACCGTGTGATAGCAAAGGGCTGCTGAGCAGATGTTATGTACGGGGTATCACGGCCACTTAGTGCTTCACTGAGACGAGGTGGTGCCATGGAACCTGCTGCAGTGCCTGTGGAGCTGGAGGAGACATCCTGGCTGGCCGTCATCAGGGCTGAAACAGGGCCATATTTCATGAATGTTTCCTCCTACCGCCATCCCTTCTTGCTGTGTAAAGAGCTCAGCAAACACCTATGATAACTGATGGAAATTTTTTTGCTGCTTTTCATTGGCTTCAGATGAGGCATTACTTGAAAGTGTTTCAAGATATGTATTAGTCCTTTTGTAATCCTCCTGACACTGTCCTTCATTCAGATGCACTGGATTTATCAGAGACCTCCCTCTCCTGCAGGCAGGGCCCCAGCAGGGTGCTGTGGTGCTCTCCATTGTTTGGTGGGGAGGCCATAAAGGCTAAACTGAAAGATTCATTTAAAGCCATAAAAGATTCATCTAAAGCCAATCATTCCAGCTAGCTATTTCTTGCTGATGAATGACAGACATTGCAGAGAGAATTGCTACTTAACAAACACTTTTAACTTCTCACTTTTCCCACTGTGATTTTGGGAACTTATGGAGGCTAGAGAGAATGCTGGCTTTTCCCTCCATAGAGAGCCTTGGGGTGATTCACCTGGCAAGGTAAACAACCTCGTTGATCTTACAAGGTTTAGCTCAAGACTGAAGCAACTTAGGGGTGCTCCAAGAGAGTTATGTAGTAGTTTTAATTTAATTTTTTTTCCTTCTAATTCCAGAGGGCTGCATTAAAACACCTTATTACCCATACATTTTTACCCATAAAAATGGAATATCTCCATTCCACCAGAATGATGCCAAGCTGTCATTACATTCAAATTGCATTTTAACAATCTTCATGTTTTCAGGGCATTTCACCTTTGCATTACTAAACACTCAAAATCCAAGAGATTCACACCTTTCTTTACATCCTCTGTGTCTTTCTTAGTGGCATGAGAGCAAGGGGAATCAGGCTGAGAGAACTGGGGCTGTTCAGCCTAGAGAAGAGAAGTCTCCAAGGAGACCTTATAGCAGCCTTGCAGTACCTGAAGGGGGCCTACAGGGAAGCTGGGGAGGGGATTTTCGTCAGAGAAGATAGTGATAGAGCAAGAGGTAATGGCTTTAAACTGAAAGAGGGGAGATTTAGGTTAGATATTAGGAAGAAATTCTTCACCATAAGTGTGGTGAGGTACAGGAATGGGTTGCCCAGGGAGGCTGTTGATTGCCCATCCCTGGAGTTCTTTAAGGTCAGGTTGGATGACACTTTGTGCAGCCTGGTCTAGTGGTAGGGGTCCCTGCTCACGGCAGGGGGGTTGGAACTAGATGATCTTTAAGGTCCCTTCCAACCTTAACAATTCTATGATTCTACAAAAACAATGAAAAGCCAGAGAGTTGGCTCTGGAGCCTTGGCAGTGCCGTAAGGAAATGAAACCGCTCTGTGTTTATCACTTCATTCAGTCCAGATGGGTTGTTTTCCCCATACTGCAGTCATCATCCTGTATCAATACAAAGCCCTGAATGATATTTCTGTAGCATGTTGCTTCAATGAAGTTGTCCTAGAGTGGCTGTACCAGCGGTTTTGAAGTTGCCTCTGGGTCTCTCATGTGGTTAGGCTTACAGATGTCTTCTGCGGTCTCTCTTTCTCTATCAGTCATGGTTTCATTCTCATGTCTTCCAGATTTCCAAATACCTCCTGCCTGTGCCTGCTTGAAGGAAGGCTCCCCGTAAAGCCCTCCCATGTATTACAAAAAGATCTGCTTCTGGTTTTGCTTCACATAAATCAATGTATGTTTTGCAAAAACCTAGGAACCGACAATCAGATTATTGATCACAGCCAACAGTTCTGGCTCCTCTTTGTCTAATCCTACAGCCGCCCTGGAAAGTGGTTTTAGATTTGTTGAATGAATCTGCAGCTGATGAAAAGCTAAGGTCAGACATGTGAGCCTTAATCAGGCAGAGCACAGGGAGGAACTTTGCATTTCATATGTCCTTCTAATTAGACTCAGTTGCAGCCTGTATCATTCCTGCATCTGAAGCTATCAGTCTCTCTTGAGAAAAGCTTTTATCTGCCTAGTGCTCTGCACCAAATCAGGACAGACTTGGCTCATTTGCAAACCTGGCCCACATTTTGCTCAGGGGAAGTTCAAGGCAATGAATACTTCTGGCCATCACTCCCATCTGCCTGCTGAGAGTAAAGTTCAGCAGGGTGACTGCTGAGAGTTGTGTTGTCTCCCTTTGAAAACAGACACCTACAGTGAGAACAGAGCAAGACGGAAGGATCCAGCAAGGAGCTGTGATTTGAAAGACTCGAAGTTCAAGCTCCTAACTCAGCCACAGTCCTCCTGTGCAACTCAGGACAATATGTTTAGGGCACATTCTCAGCGCAGAGCAGAAATGAATATACATAAACCTTGGACCCATGAGGTTGGACCCACTAGAGTGGATCCAAGCACCTCAGTTCACGCACAGGAGCTAAGCTGCACACATTTGGGAAGCTTTCAAGCCCACCTGGCTCTGCTCCCAGGTACTGTGTCTCTGCATTAGTGATAAGCATGTTAACAATTGGATTTGCTATTATTAACATAGACATAGCCCTGTCCATGTGTGTCTAGACACCAGCTGAAACCAAGTGAGAACATGTGTCTCTGCGTTCTGCTTCTGACATAAGCCCTTGCTGTCTCCCTGCCTTTGCCCTGTCTAACCACAAAAGCTTTGTGGGTTACACAGAATTTGCAGTCACTTTTTGGAGCAGACCTGATTATTTGACCTCTCCAAAAATCCAGCACAACACAAAACTGCTGGGCAAAATCAGAAACAAACCAAACAAAACAGTAGCATCATCCTCCTGGAGTCTCTATTACCACAAGGAATCCTACACCACAGGCTGATTTCAAGGTGTTTCCTCTCCAAAACCCTTTTTAAAGAGCTGAGTAACCTCATGGGTCTTTGCCCTGGGCTCTGGGCTGGTGTGAGCAGGGCTGCAGGGGTATAACTCAGTACAAAATATGACCCTGGCTTATCCCAGCCTGGGTCTGGCAGGACTGTGTGCAGAGCTGCAGAGCCTGTGTGAAAATGCCCTCACTCAGGCTCATAAAATGTTGTAGTTTGCAGCTGAGAAGGGATAAATTAAACTAACAAGCATGACAGCTATTTGAAAATAAGAAATCATGTTTCATGGGGTAAAACAACATCTGAGGCCCCAGAGAGTCTGTACTTTGTATTTTTAATAGTTCTTTCACTGCAACAACACTCTCCCCTCCACTTAGCAGGGCTGAAGACCCCAAGTTCAAACATTTCCTCCACTGCCCTCTTCTTGGTTTACTGCAGCTCTCATCTTTACTATCACTCTGGATAACTTTCCTTGGTGAGGAGAAGGGCTCATTAGCTAGGAACTGATAAACAAAGTGAAGGGTGGAAGGAGAGGTCCCTGCTCCCCAAAGAAGGCAGCCCTGGGGGCGGTGGTGGCCTCCCACCCAGGAGGGCTTCGCCCGGAGCCCAGCTGCAGCCTGTCTGCAAATGTGTTGGTGGACAGGCTGTCAGAGTGCTGAGCCCTCACACGCTGGCCTTTTGGGGAAATCAGGCACTGAGGGTATGAAAAAATCTGCGTTTCAGAAGACTCACAAAGGCAGAGGGTGGCTGGTCTCCTTGGGCCTGCGTGGGGTGGGTTTTGGCACCCAGGGAGGGGTGGGTGCTGGATTTGATGCAGCACTGCGGTGCCTTGGGGTTTCAGTGGCAGCAAATTCTTAATAGGATATGAATCCCCATTACAGGGAACCCATATATCCATGGGTGCTGCCTATACGCTCTTAGCTCAAGTGTGTCCAGAGGAGAGCCACAAGGATGATCAGAGGGCTGGAGCACCTTGCCTGTGAAGACAGGCTAAGGAGGTTGGGGTTGTTCAGCCTAGACAAAGGAGTAAAAAGGACTATGTCTTGCAATAGCTGGACACCCATTTAAACATCTCTATATGCTAAAACATTTGTAAATGGGGTTTACAAAATTTCTTTCCTTTTACATTTTAAGTATTTTGATATCTTAGCAGGGGGACTGTGATATTTTTCTGCTAAATGGGAGACTGCCTTTTGAATTAGGAATAGAAAGATTCCTCCAAAGCTAAGGAAGCAGCAGTAGGTTTCATACTCACATTCACACATGCTGCATCCTATTACTCTAGTATTTATTTTTATGCTTATTTTTCTCTCTTTCCTGTCTTTCACCCCATTTTTATTTTATTTTATTTTATTTTTGTTTTCTCCCCCTTTTCAATCACTTTACTGTAAAAAGCTCACAGTCTTCACAGAATCACAGAACAGTCATTGTTGGAAAGGACCTCTGAGATCAATGAGTCCAACCATAAAAAGTATGTTGTGTTTGAAATCAGTCAAGTTGACTCATCCATCCCAACAAGAGAAAAGATGCTCAGGTGGCATTTACAAATGTCACTAAAGCCCTAGACTTTATCAGTAGTCACCTCCAACAAAAGAAGCTGTTGGTTTCTTTGGTAAAACAGATGCAGGTCAAGAAGGGTTACACTAAACAGTGTGTCAGGCTGTCAGTTAATCAAAAAACTGTAAACACCCAAATGATGCTACTCACCAAACACACCTGCCCTCTCAATTTGAGTTGCTTCATAAAATGTCATCAGCTACTCAGTCTATAGCAACAGGCATTGCCCCCCCTTCTCCTGCAGACCTGAGCAAAAGTCAGGCACGGATAACATGAATCCCTCAGTTAGTAATTAATTCATAAAGATGATAGAGAAGGATGCAATTTAGTGTGGCTTTGACATTTCTGTTCCTGTTTTAATATGGAACTGTATCCTCTTCTGAGAAATACACTGGTAACCCTTGGAGATAAAATGAATTATTTATCTCAGTTGTGCAGGCAACTCCAAAAGCTGCTAAAAAGCAGCAGTCAGGAATATGATCCCACAGCACTTTATCAATGGGAATTGCTCTTCTGTTTGTGACACAGGGGCTGTGGGAATCCTTCTTATCAAAATGAGTTAACAGGCTTTTACTGAAATTTGTCCAGCTTGAATGATAAAAAGAGTGGAAAAAACAGCTATGATCCTTCTGCCATTAGCATTAAAAAACTGAATTCTAACCCAAAGGAAAACCTGATTCTCATGTGGGTGGGGGCAACTTTATGTTATCCCAGTTTCTCAGAGACGCATCAAATTTCCTGGAGAATCCATGTGGTGCTGAAGAAGTGTCAAAGCTCAGGAGCTCCCGAGACTGAACTTTTTCCCATCCTATGGGGCAAGGTACTCCTCTATCCTACAAAACCTTGTACTTGATAATTTTCTGAGGCCTTCTGCATTGAGGTCATGTTAGAGCAGCTCTTGGGCTGCTCCATTTTGTGACTGCAATTAAAGCAATATGGGAAAGATCTCATGATCTACAAAAGCATGAGATTATCTTTTGGCTACTAAACCGAATGATCTGCTGGATCTGGCCCTGAATCTTGAACTTGCTCAGTGTTACTTCTTTTTAATTTCTAGAACAAGGCAAGTCAGAAGCATCATGGAACAATTTTGGATTTCTAGTAATTTACAGCACCACTTTAGTTCACACAGACACCTCACCCTTCAGTGCACATTCAAACAGGCCCTCATACCTTTATAGATTCACCATCACTGGTGCCATAGATAAGGCAAGACTCCAAGCAACACAGCTACATGTGGTTTTAAACTTAATGTTCATATATGTAATGTAACTTCAGCTATTGCCAAGGGAACAGTGGATGCTGCTGAGATTTGCATCCAGTTGACAAAGAACCAGTGTAATGTGGTCCATCAAACATGGTTCACCATGGAGCAGCCCTTCCTCCTCAATGTGATCTCTGAGGTACAGAAAGGCACATTCCCCTGTGGGCTGTGCCACAGCCACCTCCCAAAGGCATCCCAAAGGCATCCCAAATGCTGCTGTGCTCGTGCTGCCACACAAACAGAGCGACAGAGCAGCTCACACGTGGCAAACAGCACCACACAGACACATGTGCTCAGGCACACTCACACCCTACAGGAATCTGTGAATTATGAGGCGTTAAACCCCTTGCAGAACTCTGGTGACTTCATAAACCACAAAAATGATTAAATTGTTGCCACATAATGAGAAATGTTTCCATATTTTAATGTTATACCCTACATAGAGCAGGAACTTTGATTCTTCCTTATTTCCTCATCAGAGGCTTCCAGGTGTTTTTCTCCTCTGCTCCCTGTTGTGCAGGTTATCTCACACAGTTTCACCTTCTTGTGGTACTTTCACCTGCAGCAAGATCCCTCTCTGTTGCCACCAGCACAGGCAGATGTACCCTATAGCTGTTCCTGAACAAATCTTTCCAGGAGAAAGGTTGTAGCCAAGTGAGAATCTTGTTCCCTTATATTGCCTGTGGCATTTCCTCATCTTGTAGTAATCTTCATGAAGAGGAACTGCACATTGAAGTTAAAACAGAGAAGCAGCATTAACCATTCAGAAATTTGTTGCAGCGTGGCTCCTCACTCAGAGCCAGCATCTGAGAGCAGTTACAGCATTCCCTTCAGAAAGTGACCCAGTTATAGAAACATAGAATCCTAAGCTGGTTTGGGTTGGAAGAGACCTTTAAGATCTAGTTCCAACATCCTGCATGGGCAGGGACACCTCCCACTAGACCAGGTTGCTCAAAGCCCCATCCAACCTGGCTGTGAACACTTCCAGAGAGGGGGCATCCACAGCCTCATTGGGCAACCTGTGCCAGTGTTTCACCACCCTTACACTAAACAATTTCTTCCTAATGTCTAACCTAAATCTACCCTCTTTGAGCTTAAAACCATCACCCCTTATCCTATCGCTACACACCCTGGTAAAAAGTCCCTCCCCAGCTTTCATGTAGCCTGCCAAAAGGTCTCCCTGGAGCCTTCTCTTCTCCGGGCTGAAGAGCCCCAACTCTCTCAGCCTGTCTTCACAGGAGAGGTGCTCCAGTCCTCTGACCATCTTTGTGGCTCTCCTACGGACTTGCTCCAAGAGCTCCACATCCTTACTGTGTTGAGGGCTCCAGAGCTGGACACAGTATTCCAGGTGGGGTCTCACAAGTGTGGAGCAGAGGAGCAGAATCACCTTCCTTGCCCTGCTGGCCACACTTCTTTTGATGCAGCCCAGGACACAGCTGGCTTTCTGGGCTGCAAGTGCACATTGCCAGCTCATGTTGAGCTTTTAATCAGCCAACACTGCCAGGTCCTTCTCCTCAAGGTTGTTCTCAATCTCTTCTCCGCCCAATCTGTATTTGTGCCTCGGGTTGCACTGACCCATGTGCAGGACTTTGTACTTGCCCTTGTTGAACTTAATGAGATTGGCATAGGCCCTTCTCCCAAGCCTGTCAAGGTACCTCTGGATGGCATCCCTTCCCTCCAGTGTGTCAGCCACATCGCACAGCTTGGTGTCATCAGCAAACTTCCTGAGAATACACTCAATCCCACTGTCCATGTCACTGACAAAGATGTTAAACTGCACTGGTCCCAGTACTGACCCTTGCAAAACACACCACTCATCACTGGTCTCCATCTGGACATCGAGCCATTGATTACTACTCTCTGAATGTGACCAACCAGCAAATTATTATCCACCAAGTGATTCATCCATCAGATCCATATCCTTCCAGTTTTTAGACTGGGATATCATGCAGAACAGTATCAAACACTGCACAAGTCCAGGTAGATGACGTCAGTTGTTCTTCCCTTGTCCACCGAAGCTGTGACCCCATGATAAAGGCCACCAAGTTTGTCAGGCAAGATTTGCCCTTGGTGAAGCCTTGCTGGTTGCCACCAACCACTTCCACATTTTCCATGTGCCTTTGCAGAGCCTTCAGGAGGATCTGTCCCATAATCTTGCTGGACACAGAAGAGAGACTGCCTGGCCTGTAGTCCCCTGGGTCTTCTTTCCTTCCCTTTTTGAAAATGGGGTTATGTTTCCCCTTTTCCAGTCAGTGTGAACTTCACCAGTCCTGAGAAGAGAGAATTTACCTCCATCCTCAGGAAGCTGTTCCAGTATCTAATTATGCTCAGTGTGAAGAAATTACATTTTATTTCCTATTCATTTTTTTCCTGACTTCATCTTGCAATCACCCCACCCTGTCGTGCTCACATCTCTACAATTAAAGACGAAACCTTTGCATACCCGTTGCCTTTACAGGCAGCTGTGGTCTGTGACCAAAACACCTCTTAATCTCATGCAGATCAGTGGACTAAAATAATTTCAAATATCTTAGAAATGCATACATTAAATAGAAAAAACAAACCACAGGGAATCTGGAGCTATATTGCTGAGGTAGCTTAATCCTGGATCTCAAATATTCAACGTGTACATATTTATGTACATTTTAAAGTTTAAGCAATTAAAATACCATGAAGACAGAAACTGCAAAATGAATGCAACATCACAGGCTTTTGTTTTGTTATGCTAAGATTCATTTTGCTTAGTTAGGTACTTTTTGCTGCTGTTATTTTGTTTTACTTGGGTATTTCCTTAAACCTTAAAAACATCATTTTGGTCAGTGCTGTCAAACGAACCACAGCCACACATAGGCTGGGTTGCAGACCAACACCCCACTTCCATGTGGCACAAGATAAGGAAAGGCCTGCAGAAAAAACACAGTTTTCCCTTTCTGCTGGTCACTTCTTCAAGGGCAATGGTCAGTAACTCAAGCACCAGCACATGAAAGCTCTTGGTTCTCCACACCCTGGTTACTGGTAATCCATAATGGCTCATGAAACCTTCATGGGAGGTATGAAGAGCTGTCTGTAATGACTAACGTGGCTTTCATGTAAAGTACTCAAAGACAAGTTTTCTCTGCCAAGGTCAACAGATTACAAAAGAGAGGATTTTACAGAACATATTGTTTCAGAGAGATAAAGAGCCAGAAGAAACACAGATGATGTTTCAGAACTTAGGTTCATTTACATTTCAGACTTATCCACAACCATTCTCTCCCCTCTTCTCTGCACTCGCCAACATCCCTCCATGCTTTTTGCAGTTTACAGTCAACTTTTCTTTTATCTTAGTTCTGCCTAAAACTGCTTATTTCAAAGGTCTGTTTTGACTTGCACAAAGCAAGGAATGGATCTGAAGGTCCATTAGCCACAAAAATGATCAGGCTGCACCTTAGCATACAGCAATACCCATCTACTGGCTTTGACAGCTCTTCAGAAGTATTGGTTTGCAGCCAAAAAGAAGAAAAATGGCTAGAAATGCAAATATCATGGGCCAGTTCTGGATCTACTGCTTTCAGAACTAGAGATTCTCCAAAGTGAATGTATTATACATTACTCTTTTGTATCATCTGGGTTTGTGAGGTTTCTTACATGATTTGCCATGTGTTCAATGCTGTAACTGGTTAATTGCATTTCTTTATTGATTATTCCACTACTGCATTTAAAAATCCTAATACCTTTAGTGGTAAGGTAATTCCAAGTAAATTCTGGGAAGCAAAAGCCAAAAATGAGATTAAAAGACTAGTACAAGTCTACTACTATATATTTTCAAGTACTACAACTGCCCCTAGAGTCATTGCTGTGTTCTGAAAAATTCATTAGGATATTGTAACACTTCTCTACGTGGCATAATTCCCATTTGTGACAGCATGAGAATATAGAAAAATCAATTAAAGACCTCTTTATTCAAGTTATGCAATTGTCAATTTGTCCATATTTTAGTCAAAATTCCCTAAGTGACAGGAATGTGACGCCCCCTTTTGAACTCATTTCCAGTTAGTTTTGTTTGTCAATAGTCTAAGGTCGTTAATCAACAGAGTTTCCTTGAACCATTAACAGAATCTTTGCTCTGCTTGGTTGTTTCTCTTTGAAGAGGATTACAAAACCATTTGCTCTAGTTTCATTCCACATGGGTTCCTGCTTTGAATTGCATGCTAAGTTTTGGGACTGAGCAAATCCTTCATCTGGTTTCATGTCAAAACCATCTGAAGTCACGGAGTTCTGCACAGAACTGATGCAGAGCCATAAGTTGTCCAAATTCTCTACAGCTTGGCCCAACTGTATTTCTTGGAGAAAGGGTGGGAACTAGAGCAAATACTTGAGGGAAAATGAGCTAAGTTTCAAACAAAACTCATGACCAAGCACATTTTACATCATTTCAGGTTTTGCAGCCAACATATTTAAAACTCTTTTCCCTGTCTTTTTGTCCAGAAAATGCAGCCCAGTCCACAGTGTTCTTCAGAAAGGCTAGCAGAAGATCAGCTGAGGTAGGAAAATATGCCAAGTTTCTCTTGTAACTGCATGAAGTTCCACATATTTTTAGTCCAGAGAACTCATGCTTCTTTTACATTCACTTCCCTAAACAACTACACATGCAGGTTGCTGGATCTGACATGTAGTTTCTGACATTCAAATATTCAAGCTAGGTATAATAGCAAGTGGAGACAGAAAGCAAAGGAGCAGGCCATAATTTGTTTGTGCAATCACAAAGTTAGTCAGTGTGCATTGGGTGATGAGGATCAGAGACTGAGAGAAACAAGTGTTAATTTCTCAAAAATAACTGAAAAAAATTATTCTGGGAAAAAATAATCCGATTTTGACCAAAGAAACATCTGAGGAAACCACAATCTGACTCTGCTGGTAGGAAACAACATTTTAAAATCATATATTCTTGTAGGATAAACCTGCTTTGCCTAATTCTCACTCATCAAATCAGAGCTCAGCTTGGTTGGAACTAATGTTGTATAAATCTTAAATTATTTTAAATAAAAAGATATTCTCAAGAATTATTTGTTTCATGTTCTTTATGAGTTTCTTCCTCTCTTTCAGATATTTTCTTGCAAGACAAGAGCTGAAAGATTTAGAGAGAATGTCAAAATCCCATCTCATCTTCCTGAGCTGCTTCATGTGAGCAAAGTATCACTGCTTGTTTCAAATCACCATAAGAAGAAAACCAAAGGTTTTAGTAGTATCTCCTACTAGAATAAATAGTATAACTAGAAAAAATCTATAGGCTTTGGGGTGCACAAGAGGGACTTTCAAGCCTCGAAAAGCATATTAACAATTTCAGCTGATAAAAGTCATTACTCACCAGTGTGTTTTCTTTTGCTTCATCAAAACATCATCAATCTAAACAAAAAAATCCATCTAACACTGTCTGGGAACAGACATGATCAAACACTTTGTTGCAGCTTGTTCCTCCAAGCATGATAGGGCAACCCTGAAAACTGTGGCCATGTTTTGATTTTCCAAACATAATAATCCAGTACCATTTGAGACAGCTTAGGAACTGTAAGACAGCCACATGGGCTTGGCCAGTGTTACACAAAACCTACAGGAGTCCATGATCTTCTGGAGGGGCAGGTGGAGGCCAGGTGAGCTACAAGAGGTATCTCAAAGGCACTAAGTTACCACTTTTAAATAACTGAATTCCACTTCTGCATCATATGCAAAGGCCATTGAACCTGAAGCAAGAGTTTGTAGCAGAAGAGGCATACAAAGTAGGTCACTTAAAACTGTTTCTCCAGATAGGTTTCATATGGCATTAATCTTTAAAATGCCATGAGATAACTGATACAAACCAAATACCTCTTCCTTTTGCCAGACTTTTAATAAAGGAAGATGTTACTGAGGTATTGGAAATACAATGTGGAAGGATGAGCTTCCTAGACAGAAACAGTGTGTGAACCTATATTGCTGTACCAAAAAAACCTGGAAATTGATTTGAAAGAAAGTGCTGAGATCCAAATCCAATAGAGTCCTTGGGCTCCCGATGCTTATTTGGGCACAAAATTTTGTACTGAAACCACTGGTCCCATGCCCATATGATCTCTACACAGCACAAGCATCTTTGGATGTCTTCACTCAATAGGAATAGCCACCCAACAAGTGATAGTTCCATTTTATTTTAATTTTTTTAAAAAACCTCATCTGAGACCAGACACTTCCAGGAATAGGAAATACCATCAGCGTATTCCCCTATAGTTTATAACTGCCTGTGTTGTCTAATCAACACTGATCTACTCTGCACTGGTGCAGCCTCACCTGGAGTTCTGCATGCAGTTTTGGGCACCACAATATAAAAAAGACATCAAGGTAATGGAGAGCATCCAAAGGAGAGCCACGAGGATGGTGGTAGGTCCGGAAGGGATGACTTATGAGGAGCAGCTCAGGTCACTAGGATTATTCAGCTTGGAGAAGAGGAGGCTGAGGGGTGACCTCACTGCAGTCTGTGGCTTCCTCGCAAGGGGAAGAGATGGGGCAGGTCCTGATCTCTTCACTCCTGTGACCAGTGACAGGACTCAGGGAAATGGTAGGAAGCTGAATCAAAGGAGGTTTAGTTTGGAAATCAGGAAAAAGGTTTTTCACCCAGAGGGTGGTTGAGCACTGGAACAAGCTCCCCAGGGAAGTGGTCACAGCATCAAGCCTGCCTGAGTTCAAGAAGCATTTGGATGATGCTCTCAGGCACATGGTGTGATTCTTGGGGTGCCCGACACAGGGACAAGAGTTTCTGATGATCCTGATGGGTCCCTTCCAACTCAGAATATTCTGTGATTCTGTGACCATGCTACTAGTGCTGATCACCCTAAAGCTTCTTCAGAGCTAATCCATGGCTCTGGGGGAATCCTCCACAGCTTGAAATCTCAAGGGTTCTTGTGGATTTGCAACTCTTGAGTTTGGAATGGACAGTTTGATCCAAAGTGAGCAGCTGGTGTCAAAATTGTGTAAAACCGCACAAGTTTTTGCATGACATTCAAGGACATGAATAAGGTACCTGCTACCTGCCTGAATCTAAGAAAACTAAGGGATGTTTTGGACTTAAAACAAATTAACTTTTGCAGGATTTGATTTTATTTAAACTTCTTCTACAACCAAATCAGAGCTCCACTCTCCCTGCACACCTGCAGGTCTCCAGCTGAGCAACTGTCAGTATTAGACAGCATTAAATTAGTCTTGGCATTTTGCAGTGTTCACTAATTATAAGCACATCTGCTGAAGAGCAGTTTGAGCCGTTTTGTGGAGGGATGAAAATTCTGATGTCAATGTGTTTGATGCATGTGTTTGTTTCCCCTTAGAGTGAGGATGGAATAAACACTACTTTAAAAATCTGTAATCTTTATTTCTCTTCCAAACAAATGCAAATGCTCCCTCAGCTCCCCTGGGGAACATAGCTGGAATATGGAAGACTCTCAGGGAAGATGAACAAGCCTAAAGGCAACATTGTTGTGAATCTCTTTGTACCCGTTAAAACTAATTGGAAATACAAATAGAACTCAGAGAAGGCAACCAAACTGAGGCCCACACAGGGGTCTCACACCTGGGATCAACAGAAAACGGCAGTCACTACAGCATCAGCAGCCTCTGGATGTGTGCCTCCCTTCACACTTTGTCCAGTCGAGGGCCGTGTGTGGCTGTAGATGGTGTCTCCTTTCACCTCTTGAACCCTGACTCTGGTCCAGCCTCATGTTTCTGGGATTGCGAGAGAACTGTCTTGCTCAGAAACAAGCTCATGAGACTGAAATGTTCTGTTGTTTATTTATTTTAGCAAAGAAAGCAGTGAGAGCAAAAAGGTTAGCATTTAATTAACACAATTTTCCTCATTCACAGTGGACGGTCTTAGCAATAAGATCTCTCATGCTATAAGACTGGTTTTCATATTCAAACGAATATCACATTACCACAGACAGTGGGATATAACTTCTTGGTGGTCCGAAATCCTGTGTCCTGAACCCTTTGTATTAATGTGGATAAGGACTAATGATCCTGGAGTCAGTAGGGCTGTGCCAGTGTCACAGTCAACCAAGAACGAGATGATTTTTCTCTGTTTTTTTTGTCCTTCAGACTCTCACGACACGTTTGCTTCACACCAGTCTCTCCTTGACCCAAACACTTCATGTCTCCCTTTGTGTGTCTCTTGTAGTCAGTTAAAAGCTTTTGGCAAAAGAGTGGGTTCTCCATAGATAATGCTGTCTGTTAGCTTTTGGTCCTGTGAGCAACACCAGCCCAAATTTCATTCCACTGATCTGTCATTTTCTATCTTGCATTTAAATGTGTCCAACCATCAACAGTGACTGCTTTAGCCCCTGATGTCCAGCAGCTATTTTGTGGGAGGGGGTGCAGATGGGTGAGCTGCAAAGGCCTGGCAGGTCATTCATCAGAGACATCAGTCGACTGACGGCTTCAGTGCAACGTTCACCATTAAAGCAGATATCCTGGAGTCATCCTGTCTGCCTCACAGTGGTCAGGGGCCGTTTATCTCCCTGCACAGAGACTTGCAGCCCTGCTGGGACTGAAGCTGTGTGCCACATCTGCACATTAGCAGAGCTAAGAAACCTTAAATCCTTCAATGACTGGAGTCTGGGATAAGCAGATGGCTGACGTGGGTGGCAGACAGGAGCAGAGAGGTCCAGCTTTTGTGAATCACCACCACCATTGGCAGCACATTGCTTCAATCCAGGGAATTTCCCCTGGCACCACTCTTGTCCCCACAGCTCTGCAGTGCTCACCCTGTTCTGGGAGAGAAACCCAATGACCCTGGGATGAAGCACCTCCTCCGAGTTCGGCTGAAATACATTTTAACCATGCCCCTGGATCTGGTGCAGCTGTGGAGAGCAAAGCCATGTGGGGTTCAGGGACTCAACTGAAGTTCAAAGTGATTCATGCTATGGCTCATGGGATAGCTGCATCATAACCAAATGGGCATTTTTATCTAATAGAGCAGGTAGGCTGGGTGTTAGTTTCCATCCCAGCAAAAGCTTGTTATTTACAGGATTGTGACAGACATGTGAGGAATCAAGGGCACTCCTGGCTGCAGCTGCAGGAGTGGCAGAAGTCACAAAAGAAAACAGGTGGTGAGGCTGGCACTGCTTCATGTGCCATACAAATAGCAGTGCATCCTCCTCTGGGTCACTGCACCAGGATCAGCAAAGGGACAGACTTGGCCTATTAATGGCTCAGGTGATGACTCTGAATATGCTCTGCTCCTGGGCTGAAACCACAAAGATGGTTGTGAGCAAAGTTGCTGTCTGGTTACAACAGCACAGAATAGAGGACAAAGAAAGAGCCCTCTTATTGTGTAGATCTCCAGATCACATCCTGAGAGGCTGTGATGCAGCTTACTCAAAAAAAGAAAATAAAACCTGCTTGGATAAAAGTGCCCAACCAAGCTGACAACTCAGCAAACCTTTAATTATCAGTGTTTGATCAGGGCTGTGCAGAGAGGTGAGGTTTATGCTTTAGGATTCTAGTCCCTTCTATGGTTGATTAGCATTGTAAAACAGAGCTGATTTATATTTTGGAGTAGGTGAGAAGTGAAGTCTAAAAGACATTTTTTAAGATACTGAAGTAATAAATATTTCTTCAATTTGTCAAAAGTCCACACTCTTCCCTCCCCGTTGGTGAGCATGTCTTTGCTCAGCTCCCACCCACCAATCCTTTATGATGCATGGAAAACGGAAGTTAGTGAAGTTATTAAATAATTTTCTGCTTTAAAATTGCTTTTGTGGCTTTAGCTGCTAGAATTTCTCTGCCGCTTTACGTATCTCAAGAGATTAAAACACCTTTTAAACTCCTTTTAAGTTAGGAGCAAGTCATGAGCATCAGTAAGGAATCCCATCACTTTGTTCAAGGTTTAGACAAAGTATGCACTGATGCCCTAGAAGCAGACCACACAGTTTAAGAGGAAGACTTGTGTTAACTTGAAAACAGGGCTGCACTCTGGTCCTTGGAAAAATTAAAATAGGATCTTCTGGTTGAAGCCCAGCAGACACAGATGGTTGAAGGAGGCACTGTCTCCTAATGGTCTTTGGGGTGGTTTCCTCCCATATTCTGCAATGTTGGGGATTTCTTAAAGTGAAAAAGCAATAGTAGTTCTAGTAGCTCTAGTAGTGCCGTCCAGTGCTTCCAATGGAAGGAGAGGCCCAAGCTTGGACAACTGTTTAATATGGGGAGCTGCTTTCCACACAAGTGGGAGGGTGAGGAGAGAGATTATTGATGCCGAATCTAAAATGAAAGGCTGGTATCACAACCAGAAAAAAACATCTCCTGGCTCTGGATGATGCCACATACCCTGCTGAAATGACTCACATACATCTAATGGTACATGGAAAACAGTTTGGAAACTCCTCTATGGAGGCTTTGTAAAAGTGACAAGGAGTAGATTACTATGTGGTAATTAGAGTTGTTTGTTGCACTATAATCTATTGACTTTGAATAGTAATTTCATCAGTCATTACTGTTGTGCAGTTTTTCAGCATCACATAGAGAAGGAAACCTTAGGCTGTTCAATGGACCCTAATATTTAGCAAGGGTAAATGCAAGGGCAAAACTGTGTAAAATCATGCAGCAGCCCTTGTCAGCATCAGAGCACAAGTGTGATTAGAACTGTCTCTGCTTAATACGATGCTTAAAAATATGAAGACACTCAAGCTTATGTTCTCGATGAGCACAACACTGTCCTGAATGCACACTAAGAGGGAAAAAAATCACATGGGGGGTGTCAGAGCCAGGCCATGCAGGGAGGGAATATTTTGGAAGACTGTTTCTTCGTTCTTGGTTCTCCAGAAGAAAGCTTGCTATGAAAATCTACTCACACATTATTGATGGTACTTTTGTTGGGACAAATTGAGCTAGATATTTATTCTCTGCTCTCCCCCCCCCAATACCCTTACTGGCGTAACAATCCTCACCTTATTTTCGAAAGCATTTTAAGCTGCTCAAGCTGCAAGCATGACAAAGGAGCAGAAGGTTACTGCCCCCATCCCCAGAAGCTGTTGTGTGCTAGAGAATTTTACACTTTACAGCATAACTCTGAAGAAACTACATTTAATGCACTCAGGAAATGAGTAATCCCTGTCAGACTGCAACATGCACATACACATGGAATTTTTCTTCTGCGAATGGTGTTCTTGTGCTCAGCACAGGGGTTCAGGAGGAGGACATGACACCCACCACTATTGGCCCTTATTCTGGTCCTAGGGGATGGCCTGGCACCTCCCAGAATCTGTCTAGTGTTTTCTCCTATAACAGTTATATTTTTCTCCATCTTTCTTTCTCTTTTTTCTTTTTCCTTCTTTCTTTCCTTCTTTTTCTTGTCTCAGTGCCTTGCCTTGTCTAGCCACCTTCCTAATTCAAAGATACCCAACTTCCAAAGTTTATATCTGTGAACAACATCTTCACATGCACAAATAAAAGTCACTTCCAAGCTTTTGGCATTTGCAGGAGTTGAGCCTGAAGTGTTAAAAGTACAAACACTTTCTGATCAGCCATTCCCTTGATAACAGATGGCCCAATCTATGCTCCAAGATTGTCTTTAACTCTGTCTGACCCAAAGTAAAAACCAAATGTTCATAAACTGCAATTCTCCATACCCCAAGATGTCCATTTTTGGCTGTAAATCTGGAGCACATGCTGTTATCTGAGATCTGTAACAGTCGTGTGCCATGCAGGGAGACGCGTTAGCTAACTGTGATCAACACAGGCAGACCAGCGCTCCCTCCAGCAGCTTCAGCTTCTCCTGAGAAACTTTCTCTGCCTGTAGTTCCAATGTGATAAGGTTATTTTTTTATTTCCCCAGATAGTACCTCACCTTATAACTTGAGTAAATGTACCAAGCCCAAGCCCAAAGAATTATATGTGTTAAAGGCCACAGGACACAAACTGCACTTGGATGGGAAGGGATTCCCTGTATAACACCAGAATTAGGGCTCAAGATCTGCAAGGATGAATATTCCCTCTTTCCATTGGCATTAGTGTTGCTTCAAGGGCAGGAGAGCAGAGAAAAAATCCACATAGAAACTACTGAAATACCAGCTTGAGGTTAATGATAAGAAATCAAACCATAGCTCAGATGTCTGGCTGAAACCACTCTTCCTCAGCATTCATTCAACGTACTTCTCATGGGTTGTGATCACCCACTGCTCCTGCCAAAGGAACAGGGAGATAGCTGTGACTGGATGCTTGGCACCCCTTCATTTCAGGAGGAAAAAGGCTGCATCTGCTACTTTTGATAAGGTCACAAAATCTGTTAATCTAAAGGATATATATACATATATAAATCACCTTTCCCATGAAACTTTTGTCTCAAGACTCAAACTAAGAAAATAAGAGCTAATTTGTTTTTAAGGAATCCATAAAATAGACAAATGTTCAGGTTTCACTGATGTGAAAAAAAGTCTTTTCACAGGCATTATTTTTTGTGGGACGGGGGAAGGGGAGCTTCTAATCTGTTTATACTAGGATTAATATTAGGAGTGAGTTAGTTTTTCCAAGGTTCAGCAGAGCATGAGGGGGAAAACAAAACAAAACTTATTTTCAGGAATGTTTACCAATGGGTTCTGGTCATGACTTGTGTTTTGAAACTTGGGAGGCCAGTTTTGGAGCCTCGCTGTTAGTGTTTAACTTTAGGATTAGGAATTATTGAGTTAGGTTCATTAAAATAGCTGGGTTTTGTCCTTCGAAAATTTAAGAAAACATGGTGTAAGCCTTGGAAGCAAAGTCTCTTTCTGGGTAACAAGGGTCTCATTCAGCTCCTAGCATATGGCTGGCTGTGTTTTAGAAATCTGTGTTAGAATAAGGGTAATGCTCCCCATTCTAGAAGAATCATCAACTCTGTTCTCAGGGATTTATGTAGCTCTCAGTAAGGCCAGTTTAAAGACTTGAGAAACCTACTGAGATCCCAGCATATTGAAACTACTGCAAGGGTGGCAGGGGTCAGTTCTGCCCTAAATTTCATGTTCAGTTCCTAGTTTGAAGGGAGGGGGGGGAAAGCACCAACATCACAGACAGGATTAGGCTAACAAAGGGCATCTCTGAACAGTCTTAGATGAGTAATGGATGAAGATACTGAAATATTCCCCCAAAAAAAAACCCTGAGGAGAGACTACTCCTAGATGTCAACATGAGGACATCCTCATGGGAATGCATGAAGAGGACAGAAGTGATTGTCCTGCCACAATGAGCTGTTCTGCAAAGGACAGATTGCATTCCTGTGCCTGGCTCAGGTAGAGGACAAAGGCTCCTTCAGGGGCAAACCTCACTCCTTGAGCTTCCCAAAATGACTTGCAGCAGTCTCTGTGGCTTTCTGCCAGATGCATGGTAGGATCTTTGCATTTCCATCAGCAGCAGTACCAGTTCTGCCTTCAGCCACTTTAATATATCATAGAATCACAGGATCCTAGAATGGTTTCGTTTGGAAGGGACTTTAAAGATCATCTCTTTCTGACTCCCCTGTATGTCCAGGGGCACCTCCCACTAGACAAGCCCCATCCAACCTGGCCCTGAAAACTTCCAGGGAGGGGCCATCCAGAACTTCCCTGAGCAACCTGTGCCAGTGTCTCACCAACCTCATAGTGAAGAATTTCCTCCTAATAGCTAACCTAAATCTACCCTCTTTCAGTTTAAAGCCTTTACCCCTTGTGCTATCACTTACCAAACTGAACTCAAAGCAGCTGCCCCATTATAGCCCAAACTTGTCTATGTGTAGTTGCACTCACAAAAGTCCCTTTAACTGAGAACGGTCCCTAGTGGGCTTTTATTTCAAGAAGAGTTTTAGAAGTTTGGGTCACTGTGAACAAAATCATGCTCTCCTCTGTTTTGGGTGTTTTACAGCAACTCAACTCTTTTTTAATCTGCAGCCCAACCAGCTGACAAGCTGGCAGAAAGACAATGAATCCACTTTATGATGGCTTTCAAGGGCTCAAAATGTGTTTTGGATCTGTCTTGGAGTGAAAACAAAACCTTCTGAACTTTTTCCTACAGTGAAGTCATGTCAAGACCATTTTTGCCTGGGAAGGCTCTGAGATTGCCTCCGTGATGCAGACTGTGAAGACAAGCCTGCTTATTGCCATTGGATGTCAGGTGGCTGCTTCTTACCCAGAAAACACCAGCTCAGCTTTCAGCCCTGGACATAAGACAAGGTGGTTCCTACTCTGGACGTTTCCTCCTAGGTGGGATATCGGCTGTGGCTTTTCTCAGGAATTCTACAGATCTTCCTAACGGTGTAAGGTCACAGTGACATTATATTTCTGTGACAAACAAGCCAATCATGGGCATATCATGTTGGGGCCCCAGTTCCCAGCCTCACCCTTCACTTTTACAGATTCCACCAGCTTCCTGATGTAGATACCATTCTTCTCATGTTTCTACACTTAGCAGGGGGAGATTTTGTATTGTACAATAAATTAAAAATAAATTTTAAAAAAAGAAAAAAAAAAAGAAATTGCCTTATACCTCTTTTTCCTTCTTTGGTTTTTTCTTCTTCCAACAGCTCTGCTTCATTTGTTGTTTAAGACAGATAAGCTCACTGACAAATGTAAGCCCCGGTCCAGAAAAAAACAATCCTAAGTTAGTTTTTCCAGGCAGAGACCCTGACTATGCCTTATTTGCACTCAGTGGTCTATGTCAGCTCTCACATAGTTTCAGACCTGCCAGGAATTACACCAGTGTTGGTTTATAGTGTACTTGATTTTGAAGAGAGGAGAAACTATGCTACTGTAGTCATTATTTAAACCATATCCCTTTGCTTTGTTGAATGGCAGGCTCCTGTTCACACAGAGCATATCATGCAGACACAAAGAAAGGGGATGCCTTTGGGAAGAAAATAATTTTTTTCAGCTGAAATACTCATTTTTTTGCATAAACCCCCATGATTTCAGCTAGAGAAAGGTCAGAAGAAAATTGTGACATATTTATTGATCTTTCAAGCACAGAGGTTTCCTGTGAAACATGATCCCATATGTCAGGTGAAAACACAAAGCTTCTCCTTGAAGAACTTTCAGCCTGAAGAGAAAAAAGTAAGAAAAGACACACTTGTAGCATAAATCTTTATTTTACTAATGCAAAAATTAACCAGTGTGAGAGTGAGTTTTATCAGAAATATGGCTGAAAAGAAACCTTCTTTGGGAAGGCAGTCAGATTCATTATCCACAAGATTATCTGTCTTAGTTATTATCTTTCCAGAAGATTTCACATAATAACTTCTGCCATTCTGGTTGATACCACATTAAACAGAAAAAAAAACAACCAACTTGTCACATAAATTGCTAGAGCAGACATGTCACCAGTTACCCTTAAAGATGCATTGCCTGGTTTTTATTGTTGGTGATATTGTGAAGCCCGTGAAGCCCATGAAGTCCAAGTGGTTCAGCCATCCATTACCTCCACATATCCTTTACTAGCTCTTTCTACCTTACATACTGATTATTTCCATACGCTGCTGCAGAGCTCATCTTACATTCAAGGATAAACTGGGTGTGCAGGGTCAGATGTAAACCTGGTACCCAAACAACTGGACGTCAAGGGATTGTCCAAAGAGGTAGCTTTCCAAGAAGCAAACACCAAGTGCCCAGCAGTCCTTCCACACGTAGGTTAGTTATTTTCCCACCCTCCATTTGTCTTCTTTTTTCCCCATCAAACATAATCAAACTGAACACCTATGGTTTCTTGGCCACAGAGCATGTAGCTTATGTTTGAAGAGATCCATTTGTAATGAAGATGATGGCTTCATGTAAGCATCCAGTGAACTCATACTGTCTTCTTCAATGTTTATATTCACTTATTGTGCTCTACTGTTCTCAAATAATTACATAACTAGCCCCAGCTCCATTTCAAACAGCCCTTCAACCCACATCAGCCTCATGTATAAACACTGGTGCTTTATACAGTCATTTTGTATGAAATCTGTCTGCAGGGCAACAGTTTGCTGTACCATATTCATTTTGTGAGATGATTCATGCAGCAGTTAAGACTCAAAGTGCTTTTGATTTCCTTGCAAACAGTCTGTCTGCCTTCCCTGCTATTTGTAGCCGAAGATCTGAGAAGGGTTGCCCAGTATGGTCTGTGTCCAGAGTCCTGCTAATAAATCACTGAGCTGCAAAAAGCAGGCACAACCAGATCCCAGGCATCTGGACCCCTTTCTCCATTACTGCAGGCACAAAGTCTCTCAGAATTTTTTTTTTAAACAGGTCCAGTTTCAGCTCAAGCACCTACTGCTAATGGGTCAGATGCTGCAAGGCTGCATTAATATGGTTCTGTGCCCAAGCAGGAATAATTTGTGTCTCATTTTGGGTCGTTATCTTGGGCTCAGCCCTGCCCTCATCTTAAAAGAAGGAAGGCTGAGTCTGCCTGCAAAGGCTTGGTGGCTTTCTGCCCCGTGAGAAGCAGTCCCATACAGTAAAATAAAAAAGAAAAAGCCTGAAAGTCAGCCTGCTCCAGAAGATGATGCAGAAGACAATCACTGATGCAGAAGATCCTGGCTGTCATGGAGGTAAAGCGGCCTCTTGGGGAAAACTTCAGGCATTTTTGGAAACAAGAGCATGTCCAATGAGTCACCATCCAACTCCCCACTTGACTTTTGGGCAGAGAGGGTGGTGAAATGGTCCAGTCAAAAAAAGTGCATCATCCTGACAAGCCTGTTCACCTATGCAAGTACAAAAATGCCCGGGAGGCAAAAATTCCCATCACCAGGAGCAATTAGGCACTGTGGATAAGGACTGGCAGAAGGCATTAGCATAATGTAATTCCAATTTAAGCCCTTTTAAAACATCATTACAAGAGGAACCTGAGCCAACATGTTTGGCATGGGGACAGATTCACATCTCTCCACCTTCATCCTCAAGCGCTGCAGTTGTATCTCAAAGGGAAAAGGATATTGCAGAGCACCAGCCCATATTCCTACTTGAAAGGAAAGTGAGGAAGAAAATAATCCCAGGAAGTTGTGCTGATTTCTCCTCTAATATGATGAAATAGGCAATTCTTCCCTTCCTCTCATTAGCAGGAGGGGCTGTAGTCTTTGTTCTTTAAAAAGGAGAAAGATGAAAACCTCCGGGCTGAGTAAAGAACAGTTTTTAGGAGATGTCTCTCAGTGACACATCCCCTTGTTGTACATACGCACAAACACACGCACACACCCCACACGTGCCTGTTTTCACAGACACACATTTTCTTTTTCATTGAAAAAATATTCTGGTAACAATCAAAGGCAGCTCATAAATGTCATATTTCGAAAAGCATAATGCGCAATTCCCATTTTAGAGCAGTTTTTATGACAACCAGTATACCAATGTTTGTGTATCATTTCTAGGACTATAAAATAACTTTTTATGGCTCTTAGGCTAATATCTGAAAAGTAGAGTACATTTTCGTATGAAATTCTTTCCCAGTGTTTAAAGCATCATACCCCTTGACAGTCCCCCCTCCTTCTCCTCGTTTCTCTTTCCATGCAAAACCATGTGACAAAAAAGCAAAGTGCTTTTAAGAAACAATTCTCCGGCGTAGAGCCAAGCCCTTCTTTTCTTTTTTTTTTTTCTGGGTTTTGCCAGTTGAAGCTGACAGATATCTATAGCAAACAGTTAACATATATAAACATGTCAGATATAAAACAAATACACTTTGAAAGAAAACAGAGAGCTCGAATGGTTTGTGCTGCAAGACAATGTCGGCGCAATTAGCAGGATCAGGGTGTGGGGTCTTCAGGCTGGGCTTGACAGGTCTATCCAAGGTAGAAGTACCTTTCTTCTTCACTCTGTCAAGGGCTGCATGGATGGCATGGAAAAAAGACAGGCCCTCAGTGTCACAGCCACCATCTGGTATAAATGAAAAGAAGGGATAAGTAGTTTTTTATGATGGCCAGTGAGGCGATGGGTATGTGAGACATCTGCAGGCCCGTGTTGCTGGAAGATGTTTCATGGGTCAAATAAACTGAATTGTCACTGAAATGCAATCACTTAGAGGCCTGATCCTGCCAAGCTTCTGTGGGATGCTGAGCCCGCCTCCCTCCACTCCAGTGAAGCTTTCCTCTGCTGTTTCTTATTGCATGGCATTTAATGAGATTATAAATAAATGAGACTGCATTAATTAGAGCTAGGAAAGAAAAAACAAGTAGCAGTGCTGCACGCCATGAACAGGCCTGTAGTAACACACCACCTGAGCTACCTGTAAGTTCATGGGATGTTGACCATGGAGAGGTCCACTTACTATGGACAAAGACGTCCAAAGGATAATGACCAGAGAGAAAAGGAAGATCATTCTGCTTGGGTTTGCTCCTTGCTCTGCTGCAGCTCTGGAAACACATCTTCACAAAATAATTTTTTACTGTTCACTCCCATTTGACGGGGCAGGTGTGCCCCATGGGCTCATTGGTTTTGGCAGTCTTGTTATCAGTTTGGATGAGGAAAATAGCTATTTTAGCCTGCCTGTCAAGTGAGTGAGTGGTATTAGCATCATTAGAGAGCAGTTCATGGTGGGATTTAGTATCCAAAATGCTACAGGATTAATCTGGCTCTGAGGCGCCTGTGTCCAGTGGATCTCCTTCTGGGTGGGTCCTATACAGCAGTCTAGCACAGACGAGACACCAGGGTGGGTCCTGGCCATTGAATCCCAAAAATAGGCTAAGAATAGACTAAACAGATAATTAAATACATTAATTCAGCTTTCAAACAGACTAGGAGTGTACTTAAATGGCCTGAGATTCTTCAGGCTGAGAAGACACCGCTGAAGGGGATATGATGGAGATCACAAGTAGGCTGGGAAATATGAATAGAAAATACTGTTTGCTGTCTCCTTTAACGCAAGAACCAAAGGAGGTCAGATGAAACCAGTTAGTGGCAAGCTCAGAGGAAAAAGAAACAAAAGAAGAGTCATTTTCCCCAGTGGGCAGTTAAGAGAGGGAACTCTTAGCCATAGGACTACCAGGTACATTCACACAAGAAAAATTGTTTAAGAGCTATTGAAGGCAAAGATGCCTACCCTGGTTAAGGGCAGAGCTAATGCTGTTGGTGGTTGGCAAGCACAGCACTGCTCACACCTTGGCATCCACGAGGGGAGGCAGGTCAGGCCTGCCTCAGGATGGAAGAGCAGTCAGGCTTAGCATCTGCATCCCACCAGAACAGTTTAAAATTTACATTTTAAATTGCAGTCAGTAAGACAAATAGCAGTATAGATGCTGCCTGTAGCTGGAAGGAAAGGTACAGGTGTCCAGGTGCTCAGAGTCCTTTTGAAAGTCCAGCAAGAAATACCTGAGCATCCTGGGAGCTGAATCTCCTCAAAAAAAATTACAACTGAGATAAGCAGGGAGTTTGTCCTTCTGATGCCTCCCAGGGACACAGACCGAATCTTCACTCTTTTGTGAGCAGAAGAAAAGAGGGATTAACAGTGAAGATGGGTGAAATTCAAGCACTTTGCAAGATTCCTTCAATTTGGATAAATCTGAAACAGATCTGGATTGGAATTTAAATAGTACACAGATTTCAGAAAATGCTTTCCACCAAAGTGATCTCCCATGTCTCAGCTGGATGAAAATAAATGTTTTTGACTACAAGAATACTGATACAGTGTGCCTGCCTTCCTTCCTTCCTTCCTTCCTTCCTTCCTTCCTTCCTTCCTTCCTTCCTTCCTTCCTTCCTTCCTTCCTTCCTTCCTTCCTTCCTTCCTTCCTTCCTTCCTTCCTTCCTTCCTTCCTTCCCTCATTATTTCCTCACTGTACTCTGCCTTCTGCTGAGAAATGAATGCAAAAGATTTCTAAACCCTTAGAGAAAACTGCTATTCATTTAAACCTCCTGAACAAAATAGGAGAAAAAAATTTTAAGTCTGAAACTGCATGGAAAAGAAAGCTTTTTTTTCAATGCCTTTCTACCTAAAATTTTGAAGGGGGAGGGAAACCACATGCAAAACTACTTTGAAAAGTGGGATGTCTCTACCTTTGCCTTCCTCACTGCAGGCACAGATGTGATAGGTCTCATCTGGCTCACAGAGGAGTAACTGAGGCAGGATCCACTAAAGGATAATATTATAGGTTTCTTGTTCCTTGGTTAGATCTGCTTTTACATTCACACAGGAAGTCTGCAGCAGCAAAAGGTTTAAGAGCAAATCTTAAATGAGTAACCTCTCCCACCCCAAGACCTGCCTCTCCCATTTCTTTCTCTTTCCCAACAGAAAACACACACTACCAGTAGGAGAGCTAAAACGAAGGCAACCCCAGAAACTTCTGAGCTATTCCAAAGAGATGAAGGTGACACTGCTATCCAAAGCAGAAGCAGCAATGCTATTTTAATATTTTTTTTTTACCCCTTCAAATATTTCCAGCAATAAAAAAAGCACCTGATTTCCACCCAGCTCCAGAACTGGAAAGGAACCTGCCAACCACACCCCACAGCAGCTCAGAGTACCCCGTGGCAGCCCTGTCTCCTTTTCTGTGCCTTTTTCTTGTCCTCTGCTGCACGGTGACCCCCCACCCTAGGGCCAGATCCTGAACCAGCATATGTCAACATGATGCTGATTGACACCAGGTGAAGATCAGTCCTCTGAGATTAACTCTTAACTTTATAGCACCAGTTTTGGGGTGGGATTTTCCAAAGAACTTGTTTGGTACACATATATAACAGAGCAGGAAAAACCGCATAAGTTTTTTTATCGCCCTCCACGATGTAACATAAACAAGTTCAGTCATATATTTTAATGCATGAGAAAATGACCCTCCAAATACTAAAAATATGCAGAGAAAATTTCTGACAGCTTAGCAGAGCAGCCCACTCTGGCAGATGTGCTGCGAGAGCTGCTTGCATGAAACTCCCTGAGAAGAGGCTTCAACCCCAAGGCAAACATCTGTGAAAGCTTTATGAGAACCTAGAAAAGCCAGCATCAGACATCTGTAGGCTTCTTTTGGGCCAAGGACAAGAGATTGCCAGTATCTGTTGTATGAGGAAGGACTGCTGGACTCTGTGGGCTTCACAGCTTGCTGTGAGGAAATCCTCCAAGCTTCCTTACCTCAAACACAATCACCTGAGGTTCCTGCCTCTTAAACATTCATCAAGTCCTTGAACAAAATGTCCTTAAAGACAAAAATTAAAGGGATGGTCAATCTGTCTATAGACAGATTAACTCTGAACCATTTTCTGAAAACATGCCTGGCCTTAATCCCTTAAGTCTTAGCAATATTGGACTGGTAATAGTAGTATTGGACTGGCCCTTTAGCACCTGCCACAAACCAGGGCATTATTCAAGATTGCATCTCAATTGCTGACAAATTTCCCTGTCTTAATAGCAGCAGATGATCACTGTAGGACATGACATAAGCTTTTGAGTTCTGGGCATCCATGATCCTATTCCTAAACATGCTGTGCTTCTGTGGATTTTTTCCTCTTTTTTTTTCTTTCTTTTTTTCATAAAATGTTGGATTGATTTTGCCTCCGTTGCACAGGACAAACCCACTGCCTTTAGGATTGAGCTTTGAGACTCTGAGGTCAGAGTCTCACTTGGGGTCACCAACATATGTCCACGAGCTTGTGGGTGACGTTGCACAGGAGATTGGGATGGTTCAGAAAGTAGATGAGTGAATGAAAGGGACAGAAGACAGACATGTGGCTGGGGTAGGACCTCTGAGGCCATCAGGCATGCTAGCTCAGGCTGCTGAGGAGCCACAGTTTTTAAGAACACCTGGAGAAACCAAGCTGACATCTACACCCTGGCGCCAGTCACTGTGCCTGGGCCAAAAAAATAAAGTGGGCTAGGAGCTGAACATAGACTACACTCTGCTCTTGTTTACTTTAGAAGCATAGATGTAACCAACATGTCTCACCACAGCCCTGAACTCCAGTTCAGCTGAACTGGAGCCTGTGACAGCTGGAGGAGAGGAAATGAGCTTGCGTGGGTATTCAGCTGCGGGTGTCTCTTCTCAGCTGAATTTAATGTCAATGGTTGTTGATACTACAGGCCATTTCCCGTCTCCCCCCTTAAATCTGGATCTTCAGTGGATTTCCCCATGGTAAGAGAGGTCTGTCCAGCTTTCCAGCCAGCTTTTCAGGCTTAGTAGTGTTCTTGTGAGTGTTGGAGAGAAATTTTTTATGCAAGCTGTTACCCACGTCACACAAAAGTTCAGAAAGAGGTTTACAGGAGTAGGAGAACGGGCTGCTCTTTGCATGGAGTGCTTCCTACATAGCAAGTAGCACACGCCATCTATGGATAGGCAAATCAGAGTTTGCTGGAGTTACTCTCAAATACACAAACAAAACTCTCAGCTGGAAATCTTCACATGACGGATCAGAATGCCCGATTGCTGCAAAAGACACAGCGTTGTTCCAATACCATCCCCTTAGGGGCTGAGTTTGGCCTCTCGATTATCTTCCAAAACTATTCAGGCATCCATGGACACGGTCACCACCACCTGCAAGGTGAGTCATGCCTCCAGTTTGTGGGTGTTGACTCTGGCCTTGACACACATATGTTGTCTTAGTGCAAGGATTATGAGTGGCTGTGGAAGACTCTGTGATGAGCTTGGCTTGGTTTTGTAAAAAAGTATCCCTTGTCCAGGAATGTCTATTCATTCAGAACATTTAGTAAACTGAATCAGCACAACAGGAAAAACAGTCTTGTCCAGAAAACTCTGGGCAGCTCCAGTCCTTTGAAGAGACAGCCATCCCCCTAGAATCTCCAAATCCCTCACATATTGATTTACCCAAAATCTCCATGAGACAGCTATAATGGTGGGGGTGGAAACTCTTTGCAGTAGCACCCAGTGTTGCAGAGAGGCTGTCTGCTTGTGTGTGGCACTAAGTTTTGGAGTAGGAATACCAAAGTCTGCATTCCAACACCACCAAAATGTGGCGTGGCCCATCTGTGAGACACCAAGCAGCCATGGGGCTCTCCACTGCCTGTAGACTTACCTAGCTCAGCTGGATAGTAATCTTCACTCATTTCAACTTCCATGTTTCTCCTCACCTTTGCTCCACAAAATATTCTAGGCATGTTTGCTCCACAAAATATTCTAGGCATGTTCTCTTCCCACCCCTCCTCTATCCATCACATTCCCACTGTTTTAATTGTTCTTCATAAAATTTCTACAAAAAATTTCTCTGAGTTGGGATAAAGTGCCTGCAGTTGTATTCAGAAACCCAATCTGAGGCACGTCACTAATAAAGTTGATCCTGCGGCACCTGGGGAGAAGCTTTACCAGAAGTTGAGTTATGGTAAGTAAACCATAACTCAACAGAACCACTGTTCTGAACCATTTCTCTCATCTCTCTAGAGGAGTCCATTTCTCCCAAGTTTCTGTGGAGGAGGCCGCCAGAGAGCAGCTGGCTAAGACTGATTCTTAAATTTGGCTGGGGTGAAAACTGCTGCCCTGCAGATGTCAAAGGGAGTTAAGTTTGCATGGGACTGGGAGGCACTTGTGAAAGCACAACCCTTTCTGCTGAGTCCTTTGTTTGCTGTGCCATGACCATACAATGAAGGCTGGGATCTCTCTGTGCCAGGCACCACATAAAAAACAGAGGGAGAAAGTTTTCTCACCCTGGAGTTTGCAGTCTAAACAGACAAAGGAGGACTGCAGAAGAGTGAGCAGAGTTTGGCTTGCAAATATTATGTTAGCTCCCTGATTTCTTCATGGTTGGTTGGGTGACAGATGTATTGCTTTCTTTGAATGGTTTGGGAGGGGTATCTGTGCATGCTTGGGAGTGGAACAGGATCTTGTCTTTATGGCAAATTTGGCATTAGGAGATGTTCCCAATTAAATGTGGGCATAGTCAGATGAGCACTTGCAATCCTACCAGAATGATTTCGAACTCAAGTGGTTTAATTTGCTATATACAAAGGATCATGTTCATTGGAAAATGCTTTTATTCCAGAATGATGGCATCTCTACGTGGAGTTTTTCAGGGAGAGCTATTCTTTCTTAAATCCATCCCCTCCCATAACCTAGATTAACTTCCCTGGATAGAAAAGTGTGTGTGTATATGTAACACACAGGGGGCCCAGGGAAAAGCAGGAAGGGATTAGCTGAAAGGAAAAACAAAGGAAAGGGCAGAGATATGGAGGGGAGAGAGATAAATCAGCTTGCAAGAGGGAAGGAAAATGAAGGGCAGCTGGAGGGAAGAGCCCATAGGGCCAGGACCTGAGCAGGGGGATGCCCCAGCGCAGGAGAGCTCGGAACAGCCTGACTGCTGCAGCCTCAGGCAAGTGGAGGGCAGCTCCATCAGGCTTTTCTCCATGAAGCCCTCAGCTTCTGGAAACACCCTTCGCTGGGGAGGTCGGCTCTGGAGTTGTTTGTTTTCTTTAGGAAAAGGAAGTGTCTCAATTGAAGGAAAACATTTTCTGTAAAAGCTGTAAACAACCCCAGCGTATTTGCTGCACCCTTGCAAACTGTTGCATATTACTCTTCTGGAGTCAGAGGCAATAAAGCTGAAAACTAAAACACGCACACAAGAAAGGGAACCAATCTCTTGTTAAGCCAAGTTCACTGTTACTACAAGTGAGGCAGGGGTGAGGAAAACTTTGCTCTGAAACTAGGCCCACAACAAGCTGGCAAAGCTGCATGTTGCCCGTACCCCATGAATAAGAGCCATCCTCCCCCATAACGTTTTGCCACGAGGATCTTGTGGGAGAGACATTCAGCTCTGTTGTGGGTTTGCAGTGCTGCTATTGTCCCTGAAACTTGTTCAGGTCTTGTGGCAAATCAGACAACCCAGTGCAATGTGGCTGCTGTCTTCAGTTCAGCCACCTCCACTTCTGCACCGTACAGAGCTCCTATGACCAAGTGAAGAAAGAGTCCTACACGTGAGGATTTAAATCTCTGCTCTTCCACTGGCTCCCTTGGGCAAGTCCCTTAGCCTCAGAAAACCCGGCCCCTGTGCTTATCTGCTGCTCCTAATGCTTCCTTACCTCTAAGAGGTGTCTCAAAGAGGTCGGCACCAACCACCTTGAGAAGCAGAGTCCCATGGCAATAGGAGCTACACATATTCCTCAGGTGGTCCAGATTGTGATGACAATGGTAATATTTTCATTGTTACATTTTCTAAAATGTGCTCTTTAAAGAAGAAACAGGAAAATGCAGTACTTGCCCGAGACTATATCACCTGCAAACCAAGGGCTTCGTCTAAATGAACAATACTGCTTGCCAGATTGTATTTCCTGTGAGCAGGAATTTTGTTTGCTCTGGTGCAAAGCACAGCCAAAGTTCAGTTAGGAAAAAAAAAAAAAAAAAGAGGGAAAGGATAATAACATTTTATGCATGAATTGAGTGAGAAATAAAATGAGGCACAGAGTTGTTGAGTGGTTTACACAGCAAGAGTGTTGAACGTTGAAATATTGAACCCAGGAGTCCAATTCTGACAATCTCATCCTGCTTCAGCTGCTAGCACAGACTGCCTTTTCATCTTTTTCTGCCATTGCTATATGCAAAGACTTGTATCCGAAGAACATAATTTTCTCATTAATCTGATTGGGAAATGTGGAAGATTTGCAAAGGAAAGGAACCAAAAAAGTTTAAAGGATGAGAGCAAGCACCAAGAGAGTTCAAAGTGGGAAGCAAAGCAGTAACAAAAATATCTCTCTGGCAGTGTATCCAGATCACCTGCAGTCAGTTGCCCAAAGAAGGCAGTGTTAGCTATTGCTGATATGCATAACTCTGGGGATGCTAAAAACAGATTAATCACAGGTATCTTGGTCCTTCCTCCCTCCCTCCTTTCCAAAATAAATTAGTGACCTATTCAAATACAAGCATTACTGTAAATGAGGACTTTGAATCAGTCCTTAGCATCTGTAATCAAAATGTGTTATGTTAATTTAGACACTTCAGAGACAATTTAAATATTACAGGTGCTGGAAACACCAAGCGGGCTGGTCTGTAACACCAACTGCTTCCCTCAGGGCCTACAGAGTAGGGCAGTCCCATAGGAATGGGAAAGGCCGCATTCAGATCCTTTCGTCCTTAGAGGATTCATCCCACATCTCTTGCTTTTTAAGATAACATTACATTTTTTCAAGATATTAAAATATCTCCTTCTCTGAATTTTTGGATAGGGAAGAAACTTTTGTCCCATCTGTTCGAGTTACGTCATTGCCTTTGGAGGAAAGTTTTACAGGGATAGAAAGCAGGGGATGAGTCTGGCTGTCCAGACCTAGGTGTGACCAAATTCCCACAAGACACAGAGTCCTGACTTTTGTCCAAGTGCTGGTCAACACAAAACCCTAGAACAGCTCTGGGAAGACAGATGCAGACAGCTTATTTCAGGTGAGTAACATGATTACTCACTAGAAAATCCTGCTCTCCCTAGAGCCATGTGTTTTTTCAGCACAGTGGGACAGTCTCCCCCAAGGCAGGGATTGCCCCTAGGATGGGCTGGCCCCACCCAGCCCTCACCAGCAGGGCAAGGTTGCCCAGGAGTGGAACTAAGTGCTGTGGCTCCTGAATCCCTTAATTTGGATTTGGCATAGATTATCCTCTAAACCTTAAGTGCAAGTTTGAGCTCATCAGTGGGAATTTCACCACTGGTCCTAGGAAAAGGAGATTCAAAATGGCAGCAACCCAGGGTACCCAGCCAGGGTAATGTTGTACTGGAAGTGCTGTCATACGTGCCACAAGGATGGGATGTGCATTTATTTAACTGCAAACTAGGTGATGAAAATTTTGGAGGTTGTTACGATCCTCCCATGTGGTTTGACGGGAATTAGGGATAATCCTCTAGACCTGTTCCAGGAATGCAGAGGACCTGTCTTCTCTTGCTGGTGCTGCGCATCCACAGTCAGGACTTGCTCCCATGGCCAGCAGAGATGTTACATCCTATGGATTTCACTTGACACACACAAGTAGGATTGCATTCTCCTACAGAGTAGTCCATGCTTCTGTGCTCTAAGGTAGCCCGTGGTCTACTGGAGGTCCTAATACACAGTATGTTAAGTGCAGTTTTTCAGATGAGGCTCTTTGAACTTGATCTTACACTCAGCAAACCTGGGTTTGCTCCAGCTCTCCTGCAGGCTTCCTGTGTGCTGTTTGGAAATGTACTTGTCCGTCCCGTGCCTCAGTCCTTCCCACCTAAAATAATGGGAATCTTCTTTTTATCTCCCAAAAGTCTGCCAGGCTAAATTGTTGTGGACTGGGAAATGCTAAACCTGAGGGCCAGAGAAAAGTTATTTCAGTCTCTTTCTGTTATTAGAACATGCTGAGTGCAAGTCAGCTGCTCTTATCAGGGTAACACAAAAGCAGATGTGTAAGATGTGAAGCTACATTTTTTTAATGTTACTTTTTACTATGCCTGCATTTTTGTTTTCTTTCTGTAAAATTATGATCTTTTAAATATCAAATAGATTCTCTGTTATTGCAGAACAGTTGCTCAGTTTCTTATGAGAAACCAGTATGTTTTCTATTATAGTCACCAGGTGCATTCTATAAAGAAGGCGTTTATGGTAGAATCATATATAATTCAATAAAGGCTTGGTAGTTTTATGTCAGAGAGAGGTAGCCCTGAAACCAAAACCATGCATTTCAACTTCACTAAAATTGCTTTTTTGTCTGAAATAAGGTAAGCTCTCAAATGGGAACAGAACATATTGGGCATTACATGGGTTTAGAGAGGGTCACTTAAGTGGGGAAAAAAAAAAAAAAGAAAAAAAGAAAAGGATCATTTAGATGGGATTAGGGGAAGTTGGAAAACATAATAAAACCCCACAAAAATAGGCAGAGAGTTACATAGTGCTAAAAACCCTGGAAATTTATATCCATGGCCTGCACTTTTACTATTTGGAATCTTCCTTGGGAAAATGGTTAATTAAAACTAAGCCATTGAAATGGTAATTTACAGCCCTGTTTGGAGCAGGAGCCTGGAACAGTAATTTCTGGAGCAAGGCTGTGCATCACAGAACACAACACAAAACTACTCTACAGACATCACTGGAAAAGCTCAGCTTCTGCTGCCTCATGTCTATTAATCTAGTATCTCTGTGTATACAACTCAAACCATTTCACAAATATTTGTCATTTGTAGGAGGAGACGTTGCCAAGACCCATCTTGATACTGCAACCATAAATAAAGTGTCCCAACACAGAGCTCTGAATTTTAAACAAACTGCTTGAAGAAGGTGGGAAAAAACTATCTTTTATGACATGTAAACAAGTCTTCAATCTTAAGCTAAACACAGAAGGAATCTTTGATATTGAAAAATCTACAGAACATGTGAAGATTTGGGGTTTTGTGCATTTTCTAAGACTCCTGCAAATGTTTTCCACCATCACAGCTTTATTCAAACCTCTTGTTTCGTCACTTTCTTAAACCCACTTCATGCTCAGTATCCCAGAGATTTCCAGGAGAACATTAAACAAGGTGGCCAAGTTCTGTCAGGGGATGTTTTGTTCTCACATCTTCTCCCCAGTAACAAGTCAAACTGCCTTATTTTAGGCAAAGTTTAAAATAAATAAATAAATAAATAAGCATGTCTAATGATTTTTGAGAACTTCTACAGCAGTTAAGAGCCAATATATTCCTTTTCAGAAGGGATAAAAGCTCCTACAAATCTAAGAAAGAAGTTCCCACTAGCAAAGAGATTAAACTCTTCCCACTCATTAACTATTTTGTGGGCATTTGCTGTGTGTTTCTTGCATTTCCCCTGCAGCTCCTGGAAGGGGCTGCTGCCAGACATGAGATAACTCCATAGATATTATCAGACTTTGAACTGTCATGACAGAAATCTTCAGGCTCACCCCTAGAATGGACTGGCACTTCAAGCTGATCAGACCAGTAAGCGTTAATTTTTAAATAAGTCAGAATAGTGTCTTTGGCTCTGGCCAGGCAGGAGATGCAGCAGCCACAGCAGTTAATGTCTTAAGGAGTTGTCTCCCTTTGGAGAAAAAAACCCTGTATTCCCGCTGTTTATAAACCAGAGCCAATCTTGGCACTTCTGCACTGTCTGTAAGGAGCAGATCCTGGAATAAATAATTTTTTCAGTCAGACTGAGCATTTTTTTTAGTTCTAGAAAGTGCTGAGATCCTCTGCAAACAGGAGCCCAGAAGCAAGCCACAACGTATTCAGTGGCAGTCAGAAAGCAGAGCCTGGAAGCAAACAAAACTAAGGGCATAAGTGTCTTTTTCTATCTCTATTGGACTGAGCATGGCTTTTGGAATAGTTTGTTATTCCACATCTTCAGAAATATTGCACAATATTAACTTTCAGCAGCCTTGGGCCAGCGTGCCCTCTGTGTGCCTGGTGCGTTCTGCTGGCCTTGAACCACGTCTGCAAATAATGAAGCTGTGTTGACTCAGTGTTTATTTTTTATCAATCTCAAACCCCCTCTGCCCCCATCTTCTCTATATGCCATGCACCTAAATGTTTTCTCAAAGTCTTTAGCCAAATAACATACAAACAAAATGTCTCTTTGCTGTTAAAGGTGTCCAATCCTGTGTGTATTTCTGAGAGCAGTTAGCTCCTGGGGAGAGCAGTCACAAGTTTATATCACTGCAATAGGTAGAAAATTGATGTGTTGGGCAAGTTTCAATGCTGGGCATACACATACACCTTTGCCCTTTCCTTTCTCCTGATTTCTTCAAATATTGTTAAAATTGGCACAATTTTCACTTCAAAGCCAGGAGAGTTGCACTGTCCAGTTCCTACTGAATTCACCTTCTGAATAGCTCTGAATGCTGACAAAGGGCATTTTAGCATAAAAATCTATATTGCTAGATGATGATGGAGTTCTTTGGGAGGGAGAGGCTGGGAGTTCTCATGGTCCCTGGAGGCAGCCAGCACGGACAGGGAGAAACAGCCTGCTCTCACACAGCTGCAAACAATGCCTGAACTAGAACCAATCTGACCACTGGTAGTCCCAGAGACAGGGAAGTTCACTTCTCATCCCTTGGTACCCTGTGTGCTGGGGACACTGCGCAAACCTGGTGATTCTGTCTCCTGAGGCTGCTTTGAAAATATGCCATGAGTAAGAGACAGGAAAGGTCCAACCAGAACTGATTCAAATTCCTCCCTTACTTGACCCACACCAGCATCTTCATCCTGGATCACTCCAAAGTAGGGAGGGAAAGGATTAAATCTGATTCTCCACATTCCTAGCCAGCCTCTAGCAGTTGAGCCTGGCTCTGTCAGCCTGTCCCAAGCCTCTCCAGCTACAAACTGACACCTCACTGCAAAATGTTTCAGCTCTGACCAAGCTGCCTGTCTGGGAGCAGAGGAGAGGGGCATCACTGGAGCTCTGTCTGCTGCTTTTGACTCATGGCAGAGCAGATCCTGCTGCCCTTTCCCCATGTTCTCTATCCCCTTCACAAAAAACAGGGTGTGAATCAAACCTGTGCTATTTTGGACTCACTCTGTTGCCTGAAATAGCTACAGCTTTCACAGTTTCTTGGGTTTCCTTCCTTCCTTTCTCCCCCCTGCAAAGGCCTTCCAAAAAATCCCCTCTTGAGATGAAGACCGAGTTTAGCACAGCTCTGCATGGCTATGATTGATACCAAGTGCTTCAGATGTGCTTTTTAAAGTACGCTTAAAAATTACTCCCCCTAATAGAGATTAAATATTGATTACTCAAGTAATAGCTCTGTCTGCAGTGGGAAATAGATGTGTAGCAACCCCCACACATCAGTCACTGACGTTATCTGAGGAAACAGCATACCAGAGGAAATACAGGAAGTGTGCAGATCCTTTTCTAAAACCATCTTCATCTTCTACATAGATGCAAATAAATACACATACAAAGGTGTGTGTATATATATATATATGTATATATATACACAAACTTACCCTTTGACTTTCCCTGGAAAGCTAGCTGGCTCCTCACTTTTCATTTAACTTCCTACTGATGACATAACATTTTTAATAGTGATATTACTGCATCTTCCCTCGTGGCTTCCCTCACTGATTTTGAAAACAGGTGAGCCTCTGGCAGGGACAAGCAGGACTTGCCTCATGCTGTGCCAGTCGCCTGATGTGAAAGCGTCCCCTGCCAGCAGTGCTGCTGCGTCATGTGGTGTGGCAATGCCATCTGTGTCAGGTCACACAAGGATGGGAAGGGACAGGAGAGGACATGCTGTGAGATGACCATAGTCACCAAGGACAAATAGCCCTGGACTGCAGCACAGTGAGCTCTGTGGATGCTACGTGTCATTAAAGAGCTGCAAAGAGACCATCAGCCCTTCCGGGGTGAAGACTAAGGTCCTCTCCTTTCCTGTTGTCTTCAGCTCTTCTTTGATTTACAGGTGTGGTGTCTCCAGTGCTTCAGGCATTCTGTAATGGGCTGCTGTTGTGCTCAGACTGAACCCCAAGGCTACAGCTCTATACTCACTCACAGCCTGGGCCAAAAGGGACTTTTGCCTCACATATTTGCTACTGATCTAGCTGCATGGGTCATGGCCTCAGCTCCAGTCAGCTCTGTAGCACTCAGAGCTGCTCAGCCCAGGCTTCCTCACCAGCTGGGGTGCTGGCAGCATTGCCAGCACTGGATTGTCATCCATCCCACTGTGGCAAGCTGACTTTAAAAAGGCAGTCATCTTTGCCAACTCGTATTGCAGGACTTTTCTTATCTGCTCAATTTGTTGGGACAAGATAGCAATTTTCCCTGACCTTTCCCTCCTGAGATAGCATCAAAGCAAGGCCAGATGTTAGATAAAGCCCAGGGACATGTGTCCATTCTGGTTAGCAGCAGCATGTCCCTGCCTGCAGAGTGCACATCATCTTTGGAGCATGCAAACATTGCACAGGAACTGGAAAAATGTCTGTAATGGCAGCATCCGTCTAGTTACTCTGTTGTTCCTGAATCGTGAGAACTTATGAGGCTGTTTCCCTCCTGTAGGACATCT